>NC_092877.1:10925695-11564445 GCF_028372415.1 Notamacropus eugenii
CAGAAAATAAAATAAAATCCTAGACCTTAATGTTTCTGAAAAGTTGCTTAGGAAAATATTGGTACCACTATATGTACACAGTTTTCCATTTCTACAAACTTTTTCATGAGTATATTCCACATATATGACTGAGGGCCATCTTTATGAAGTATGAGATGAGTACTGGAAAGCATTTGCAAATGATATTATGCAGAAGATGACATGTTTATGGTCACACGATGAACTGAAAGATACAAACAACCTCAGATTCCACTGTGCTTCCTGTTTGTTGATTACAAAAAGGCATTTGGCCCAGGAGAGCAAATGCCAATGCTTTCAAGTTTCTTCTCATACAAAATGTCTCTCATGAAGGTTTCAAAATCATATAAAATTCATAGAATGATGTCATAATGGACAACACATTCCTTTGGTTCTTATCAAATGAGGCATAAAATGGAAAAAAGTATTTGCTCTCAAGATACTTGCTATCATCTTGGAGAACATTCTCTGGGGAGCTCAAATTAAATAGCCATTCGCTATACATAATAAGAAATTCCAGATAGTATTGTTTGGGATAAAACTGTGCTGACTGAATAAAACCCAAGAAATCTGGCAGCCACTTAAATAAGATTCTTGATTACATAAAAATGTTCACCCTAGCTATCTACAGTGGAAAATCCAAGTGGATGAAAATCTATCATCTAAATTACGCATGTAGTTGATTGTACAACTTATAGAGCTGTACCATTAGTATTTGTATCTTGGATGGATGAATAAATAATGAACTTACCCTAGAACTGAATAGGATGAAGGACAAGGTTTGGAAGATCATTAATAAATTTTGAAGTGGTTTTGATATCCTACCTTAAAGACTTTTCTTTTCAATTATAGTATCCTTCCCCTAATGTTGTGTTACTGTGAGTCATGGAATGCCATATTTTCCAAAGAATTTAAGCCATTATTTTGTGAGAACCTGGATTTGGATCCTGGCTCTGTCTCTCACTACTTGTGTGACCCTAGGAAACAACTTAAATTTCATGGACTTCAAGTTCCTCTCTATAAAATAAAGTGAATGTTCAAGATTATATATAAAGTTCTATTGAATCATGTTATCATCTTATGACCCAAAGACAATGATTAGTCTGCAATATACTTCCAACTAAGAATTTTGCAATAGAAGCAACATAAAGGATGCCATAGGAAAAAGATATGATAATAAAGAAAATAGACTGTCAAGAATGGAGGCTAATCAATGGAAAATCATCATATTTCATGAAGATTTATATACTGTTATGAGAATTAAAGGAAGACCTCAGTTTTGGTGGGCTCATGATAGAGAATTTATGGAATGATATAATGAGTCACATAGGATGAAGCAGCATAGTTATGGCTTATGATAAACTTCACTGGAGAGAGAGAATACAAACTGACACAATCATAGAGCAAGATAAACAATTTCTTAGCATTATTCATAGGTATCAATGCACTGGACATTAGCACTGAAGCAGCCTGTATCATTGGAATCCAAGTCTAATGTTTGTTCTACAAAAAAAACAAAAACACTCACATCGTTGTTCTTGACTTGTTCTCTCTATGGTGTAAACCTTTCTAGGGGTGACAATCAGACTAGAAATTCACTAAGAGCTCCTACATAAGAAATCACTGTGGTGACCAAAGCAACCATCCTGTGTGAAAATCTGGGCACTTGTGAAATCCAGTCCCCAAAAGGAACACTGAGCTGCTCTGATGCCAGGGAAAAGGCTGAAAAGGTTCATGTCTCATCAGTGAGATGTCTTGGCATCATTCTCCTGACCTTAAGTATACAAGACTTTGAAATGTGGTGAATTATTTGTTTCCATGAATACATATATGGAAATAGAATTAGAAGGCAATGAGGTCTTGAACCCAAATCTTAGTTGTGTTTGAAGTAGACAGAAGGAAAATATTTCTGAATTTTCCATCCAATCTGGGCTTTCCAATCTCTAAGGATAATGAAAATCCAGCATTATAAATAATGTCGAAAAAAAACCAAAACAACAAACTGCCTGTGAAACTGTAAAATCATCATAATTTCTATATTCAGGTCAATCAGTAATTGACATTCACTTAGAGGATTTTTCCAAGAGGAAATTTTATTCTTTTGATGTTTTGTTTATCAATTGATGCACGAAGTAATAGTGGAACATATGTTTTCTGGGGGAAAAAAACATATTAAAATATACAATAAAAAAAAAAAAAACTACTCAAGGGTCCTTTCAGTGGGGGCCAGGATGGAACAGGTGTCCAGATCAATGATTTTGTAAATGTGGAGAGCTCCCTCCAGTAATGCATGTTAGCAGTTCCTCTCTAAGTTGCAGTTTTGAAGCAATGAGGGCTAACATAACTTGCCCAGTATCACACTGTATATTTTATAAACAGAACTTTAAACTCACATTTTCCTGCTTGAAGGATAGCCCTCTATCCATTACACTACAGTCTTTCAGAAACCCTATATGGGGAGGAATTTGAGGTATCATGATTTTACATACATATATACACATGTATATGTATACATATACATATATATAATAAACTATATAGTATTACATACTGACTATATAGACTAAAATATACTAATCACTGATCAACAAGCTTAAAACAACCAACAGGTCTTGTAGCCTTCCAGTATAGCTCAACAATATCTACGATCCAGGGAAAGTGGGCCTTCCTCTAAGGATTCCATGAGGAAAGGGCTGACGATCCCACTGAGAGTGATTTAAAATTATAATGAATAAACCCTAGAGATTAGACTGCAGGGATCAATCTTGCAGGGGATACCAAGGATGGACAAGAAATGACCTGCTATGTTTTTGCCATCTCAAACTCCTGTCACTCTGAATTTCAGTTACATCCCATGTATTATTTATCCCAGAGCCAGTTTTTTTTTGCAGTTTGTTCCAAGAAAAATGTTTCTGAATCATTGAGTCAACATGAATTTTTCATAGTAATACACTTGCATTTGGTTTGCTCTCCTCCCTCTATTCTCAGTCTCTGTGATCTTCAGTTTCTTCATCTGTAAAATGGTACAATACTATTTTTCTCAGCAAGTTGCTGTGAGAAAAGTGCTGTGGAGATGGTAAAGCACTTTATAAATGAGTTCCCCCTTCTCTTTATTCATCAGACTGGGGAAGCATTATGGTACAATGGAAAGGACAATGGACTGTGAGCCCCAATACCTGAGTTCAGATCCCAATTCTATAATTTGCCACCTGAGTGACTTTGAATAAATTACTTCAAGTCTTCTGGGCTCAGTTTCCCCATATGTAAAATTAGAGAGAGTAATGAACTTGAGGTGCTCAAATGTCCTTTTCAACTTTAAATCTGTGAGTCCATGATTATTATCATTTTTTGTTGAGTTTTCCTGATAAGAAAGGGGATTTTTGAGGCAAAAGGAGAATCAACTAGTGGTGATTTTTGTGTTTTTGGAACTTAGTTTCCTACAGTTCACAGAGCTAAACCTACATACACTACAAATTATGGGGAAATGAAATAAAAATTGTAGCCCAGAAGGAATAGATACAAATTGAAATAAATAGACATATAACTAGGAGAATAAGGAGAGGGGAAAATCATCATAAAGACACCTCTGAGAGAATAAAGTCTAGCACTGTGATTTACAAATGGAGAGAGGAGTTGACAGATAGCTAAGAAAGGTGAATCCCTTTCACTTCAATCTCCTTTGTCAAAATGTGGGCAGCATTCAGACATAAATCTCCATTAGGAAAGTTCATTGTCAGGTTGGAAAGATGTTTCTGTCCTTTGGAAATTTCATCAGCCTTTGTACATCCTTGTGTAGGAGTAATACATTGTAGAAAGCCTGATTTTCATTCTTTCAGTAGAACCCTGGAAAGAAAAAAATATAGCACATAAAAAAAATGGTTAATAGCCATTTATCATAGGATCATAGAGTGAAGGTTAGAAAGGACTTCAGGTGGCATCTTATTCAATGCTGACATTTTACAGATGAGAAAACTGAGTCCCAGAGGTAAGTGATTTGCACTGCTTCACAACAGCAGTAAGTCACATAGCTCAGATTTGAAGTTCAGTCATCTGCCTCTAAAATTGCTGCTTTTCCCATCCTGTTGCACTTTTTCCTATATAGGAATATATGTTGTGTGTTCGTCCTTCATTGCCAAAGAAGACCATGCCATCACAGAAATAATGACATGACTTGCACTTGACTTTGTTTTGAGTAAGGGAGGGCTGTGCAGGTCACCAGCCTCACTTCTCCTCCAGAGCCATCTGAATCCAGTGACCAGATATTCATCAGGATGCCTGAAGATGACCCAGGATGAGGCAATTGGGGTTAAGTGACTTGCCCAAGGTCACACAGCTAGTGACTGTCAAGTGAATGAGGTGAGATTTGAACTCAGATCCTCTTGACTCCTGCACTGGTGCTGTATCTACTGCACCAGACATATATGTGTATATACATACATATGCAAACACATATATACATATATGTGTGTGTGTGTATGTGTGTGTGTGTGTGTGTGTATATACACAGAGATCTTTGCTGATTACAAGCTATGAACATGGTGTTATGGTGGGCCCTGGAAGGATATAAAGGTCACCAAGACAAAGTCCCTGCCCACAAGAATCTTATAAATTAATTAGAAAGAGAAAACATATACTTTGGAAAGAAATATATTGGAGAATATTAATATTTATGATGAATACTGAGAGGGAAAAAGTGCTATAGGAATTCTGTGAGGGAAGAAAATTTTATGTGACAATGGTCAGAGAATGAAAATGGTGAGTGTGTTACAGGGAAGTAAAAAAAAAAACAACAACCTTTTCCTGGAATCAGAGATTCTGGGTTCAAATGCAACTTCTGACACTATTTTTGTGACTTCCAATAAATCGTTTAATTACCTTGGGTGTTATTATCTAACAAAGGAAGGAGTTGGACTTCATGAACCTCTAGCTCTAGATCTATGATCTTATGAATTAAATAGGTGTGTTCAAATGATGGTTCTATCAATCTGTATGAAATAGGGGATGACTCAAGAGGATTCTGGGAAGATAGTGGAGCAGGTCAAAAAATTTCAAGATCTCAAGATTTTCTTGCACAAAAAAGAGATAAAATAGTGTCTCTGGGCAAACATAGAGCCATTAAAACAAATAAGAGTAGAGGTAGAACAGGGCTTCTCTTGGGACAATGGAAGAAGACCTGCAGAAAAATCCCAGGATGAGATTTCCTCTCTATGAAGAGTAAACACCTCCAGGCTAGAGTCTACTGAAACAACTAGAGGCAAAAAGCTTAAACAAGTGGCAAGCCCTGGGCTTATTTGTTTTGAGAGGCTTTCTCAGCCCCAGTCAAAGGAACTTTTGCCACAGCACAATGACAGGGAGCTGGGTGTGTGACCTAGAGAAGATCTAGGGAATGTCTGCTGCCAAAGAACTCCAAACACAGCTTTGCCTCAGAGAGCCTGTGGGGTGAGAAGGAACCAGCACAAGCTGGCTGAGTACACAAGCAGAGAGGCAGAGATGCCATTGACTGTTGGTGCTTACAGGAGACTGGAGGTCTTGGTTTGAGTTCAAGATCAGAGGGGATAATTGAAAAGGAACAGACATCAGAGGCACCATTTACCATGCCCCAGGACTATAGGTGATTACAAAAACTAAATTATTACAAAAAAAAAAAGCATAGGCAAAGGAGGAAATAATTCAATCATAGAAGAGCTACTAAGGGAATAGAGAATACTGGAGTTCTTCACAGGAGAATATTGAAGATTATGACAAGAAAATCAACCAATTAGAAAAGAAGATCCAGAATCTTAAGGAAGAAAATGACTCCTTGAAAATCAGAATTGGGCAAGGGGAAGCCAGAAAAATTATAATAGAAAAAACAAAATATAAAAAAATGAAAAAAATAAAGGAGAATGTTAAACATTTCAAAAGAAAAAACAATGGCTCTATAGAATAAATCAAGAAGAGAAAACATAAGAATAATTGGACTACCTGAACCTTCTGATTAAAAAAAAGAATCTTGATACAAAAAATACAAGAAATAATTAAAGAAAATTGTCCTGAAGCATTAGAAGAAGAGGGGAAAGTAAAAGTAGAAAAAAATCCATTGATCATCACCTGAAAAAAATCCTACAAGGAAAATTTATAGAAATGTTATAGTTAAATTCTGAAAAACCCAGATCAAGGACAAAACATTACAAATAGCAAGAAAAAACAATTTACATATGGCGATACCACAATTGAACTCCCCGAAGACCTAGCATTGGCAACACGAATAGATTACAGGTCTTAAAACACTGTTTATTGAAGAGCAAAAGAACTGGGTCTCCTGCTGAAAATGTCATACCCAGCAAAAATTAAGCATAGTTCTGAATGGAAAAAATGGACTTTTGATCAACTGTCAGACTTCCACGACTCTCTTTAGAAAACAACAACAACAACAACAACAACAACAACAACAACACAAAAACCTGAACTCAATAGATGATTTGACATAGAAGAGCCAAGAGAAATACAAGGTACATAGCAATGGCCAATTACAAGGGATTAAACAAGGATAGAATGTTTACCTTTTTATATGAAAAATGTAAAACCTATGTCTAAGATTGTTACTAGTAATTAGGTAGCTTATAAGAAGGATTGGGGTAGAACTGAGTATGATATGACTTCAAAAATTGTTCAAGAACAGCTAAAAGAGTAATTATCTTAAAAAAATGAAATGCAAGAGGAACAGTCAATACAGAGGAATTAGATGAGGAAGGGGAGTTAGTTGTTAGTTCTGGCAACCTACTTTCATCAGGAATAAATCTAAGGGAAAATACATATGTATTTAGAAAAGTATCAAAGTCTTCTAAATATAGAAAGAAATAAAATTCTAAGGAGATAGGGAGGAAGAAGAAGATAAAGGAGGGATCTTTAGAGGGGAGGGTGAGGGAATAGGTTAGAAGGGATATACAGAAAAGTATATATTTAGAGGAATGGGAGGATAAGGGAGGGATTGCTGGAGTGGGGGTAGATTAAGTAATAGCAGCACAAGATAGAAGGTAGAAGTAAAAAGAGGAATAAGGAGAGATAGAAAAAAAGAGACACACAAACATAAAACAAGATTAGGAGTAAAATCTTAAGAAAAATGTGTGTGTGTAGCAGTACCTATACATAAATATCACCATGCTCAATTGTAACCTTGAGGTGATGGGTAGTAGGGAGGGTGGGAAAAAAGAACAAAGTAAGAAGTCCACAGCAGAGAACAAAAGAAAACCTCCAAGGAAGCAAAGAAAAGATGGACAGCCCTCAACATAACACACAGAATTTAATATATAGGCTTTCTTGAAATGGTAAGTTATTGCTCTATATTCTCCTGTTTTCTGTTGTACACATGGCATTTTTTTCTTTTTTACTTTTATATTTAAGTTTATAATGTTTCTTTTTCTTTTCTTGTTATGTATTTGTTTAGTATTTATTGAAAATAAAAAACAACAAATAGGAAATGAGTGAATAGTAGTAGCAAGCATTTATACAACCCTTTAAGTTATCTCATTTGATCTTTGCAACAATCCTGTGAAAAAGGTGCTATTATTATCATTCACATTTTACACGTGAGAAAACTATGGCAGAGGGAAGTTAAATGATTCATCCAAGGTCCCCACAACCAATGAGTAGCTGAGGCATGATTCAGATTTGTCTTCTTGACTTCAGGTCAAACATTCTATACATTTCACCACCTTGCTGCCTGAGTAATGTCTGGCATCTTCCACTGGAAAGGGAGGTTGGGTATACAATATAAGAAGCTTTGAGTATTAGTCTAAAGATTCTGGAATTTATTCTAAAACATTTATTCTAAAAAAAACCTTATTCTAAAACAAACAAATAAGGAGCCATTGAATGCTTTTATATAGTAATTTGGCAGAGAAATAAATCTGTGTTTTAGGAAAATTAGTCTAGAAATGCTATGAATGATGAATTGGAGAAAGACTAGAGAAAGGGAACTTTTGGAGGCTACTACAACATGCAGGTATGAATTAATAAGGACTTGGGCTGAGATTTTGGCAGTGTGAAAACAAAGCATTATCAAAGAAGATCCAGATAGACCTGTTGGATTGTATTATATAAGGATCAAAAGAAAGAAAATATTAAAAAATTTCAGTAGTCAATTGAAATGATGATTTAAAAAGTAAGTCTGAAAACATTAGTTTCCATTTAACTTAAGCTGACACTAGTTGGCAAGGAAATGGCTATAGAGTTGAAAATAAAATTTTTTTCTACTTCCTACTATGTATTTGGATTTTTTAAACCTCAGTAGTAACATGACAGATAGCACTATAGTCCTTATAAAGCCTTAAAAATAAAATATTTTGGTACTGAGCTCTAGAAATATCAGTCTTTAATTCAAAGTCTAGTATCATAGAATATGTTTTCTGTAGGATTCATAGACCTTAGAGTTAATGGAATATGGTAGAAAAGAATGTTAAAAGCAGGTTATATTTTTTAGAAGGTCAAAGATCATGGTTTCTATGTATTACAGAATCAGAGAATTTCAGAATTTGAAGAGATCTCAGTGGGTACCTACTCTAACCAGTAGGAAAAAGGGAAGAAAAAGAATCCCTCTGTACTCTTACTGAGCACTTAAGTGATCATCTAATCTTTTCATAAAGACATCCAGTGGGAGAGAGCAAGAACTCACTATCCCTTCAAGTATTTGTGATGGCAAACAAAATAGAATTTTTTCTGTTTTTGTTTTAGTATAATCAAGTGCCTCTGACTGAATCTTGCCTTTATCAATCAAGAGTCTTTACTAGGAGTAAAGTACAGAAACAAGAGTTTCTTTAACTAGAAACAGTATATGTATTTTTATTGTTAATTATTTTAATATGATTAAAGATCTTTCCCCAATCACTAGTGGACCTACCCATTAAGGGAAGTTTGATTAGGGAAGGTTTGTGGGAAGATCCATGCTTTTTGTTAATGAGGCACTGGTTTTCAAAGGTTTTGGTGCACTCTGGCTCTACAAAAGATATAAATGCCCAGAGCTGATGTTTTACTTTGTGGCTTACTGGAAGTGTTTGTTTGGCCAGCTGCTAAGGAGCCTTCTGACTTTGAAAACCCAGATGTCAGTGCTTCCTTCCCTGGTAACTATGGTTAGACAGTTGGAACTGTCTGTTGAAGGTCAGGCAGAAGAAACTGTGTCTGTTCATCTTTGATTTCTCTATATTTTCTTTGACGTTCAGTTGACTCCCCTGAACTAGTTGAATGCTATATGTTCTTGGTTAAAGGAATGATACATGTGCTTGATTAAAGAGATCTTTAAGCCCTTGACAGCTGCTTTCCTTTTATGAATTTATGAATGTAGATCTAAGAACTTGTAGTTGCAGGCCCCGCATGTATTTTAGTGTGCTCACTGTTACAACATTTCATTTCACTTTGAAATATTTCAGTTCTTGGAAATGTTTGTTTTCTTTCTTAAAAGGAGCTTAAATTCATAATGTTATGACTTCCTTGAATGACTTCTAGATCTCCTCTTCTACACCAAGTAGTGCAAATCTAAACTGTCTTCCTGGTCACAGCCTGCAAGTAAATAAAGTGATCACATTCCCCTAGGACTTCTCTCTTCTGTCCTTCAACCCAACCCAAGTGGAGAATGTTCCCTATCCTAGTCACATCCTCTGGATGTCTCACAGATAATCAATAGCCTTTTGAAAACTGAGTACCCACATTTAACTCCATTGCGTTCTTGCTTATACCTCCTTGAACAGAGTCCAGTATAATGGTACTTGGGTGCTCCCAAGGTGAGATTTTTTCACTGACTTTTTATATTCTTTCTTTATTACAGACTTCCTGGAGTTGTGAGAAGGAATACCAAATTCATCCTCTTGAGCCAGAGCATTCAGTGCTCACTAAATCTGGGGGTATCAAGAGCAGATAATGGTCTCTTCCCATGAACACGTTTATTATTTAAGGTGTTTTAGAGCTCCAGCTATAAGTAGCTAATAAACCAAATGTTTTGTTTGAAGTTATTTATGCTCCCCAAATACTGAGCTTTCAATTAGATTAAATTCAATGGGAATTTATTAAGGGACTATCACGTGCCAGGTAATGCGTTAAGTGATGGGGAATGTAGAGACAAAAAGCAAAACGGTCCCTACCTTCTAGAAGACTATGTACTCCTGAGGAAATACAGCATGTGATAAGTGAATGGACAATATAGATATGTACGAAACAAATGCAAAGCAATTTCAATAGCTGAAACTAAAAATTGGAGAAATCTGGAAAGGCCCTAAGTAGGAGGTGATCCCTGAGGGTTAGATGTAGGCATTCCAAAGGGCAGAGATGAGGAGGGAGAGCATTGTGAATGATGAATTCAATGGCTTAGAAAAAGATGATGGGATGTCTTGCCCAGAGAATGGCAAGTCAATCATTTTGCTAGAAACATGGAGCATGTGAGGGAAAATAATTTGGAATAAGTTCAGAAAACAGTTTGGACAAAGGATGGTGAAGCTTTTTAATAGGTCATCCTATAGGCCAAAAGTCTCTTCATGTGCCTATAAGATTTCAAATTAAGTTAATTGGCAGTATCTGTGGAAGATAAAAGGATATGTGTAATACAAAAATAGATGTAAAGAATAGGAGTAAGTCAACAGATTGCTCATCTGACTGCATACCATATTCCAAACAATAGACATCTTTCTTAGACTTTTTTTTCTCTTCTTTCCTTTTTTCTGGCATGAGTTGTTGGCCAATTTGCTTAGAGTATGGATCGCAGATCCACATCACTTTTAGTATATAATGACTTGCTACTTAATTCTCTAGTGACCAAAGTGAGTGACAGCTGTGACAAACTCAAACAATTAACTTTTGGGAATTCAGCAGTATTTTCATCAATTTTTTCATTGATCTTCTGAAACAAACAAAAATTCATGTTTTAACAACAGACAGTATGCTCCTGGGGGCACTAGGTGACTATAAATTATGTAAAATTGTGTTCTCTAAAGGAATCAAAATTGACAAAGTTACAAAAATTCATGAAAATAAAAAGATGCATGGAGGATGGAGAATGGAAGTTAGCTATAGTACTTTACCATGCTCAGGAAGTGTCAGAAAAGAAGTCATTAAAGATGTGAACATTTGGGAAAGAAGATGGATCTGTCATGGTATAGGAGAAGTTCACATACTTATCAGTGTAATATTCAAAGACCTAGAGGAAGCACTTCCTCAAGCTGGGAAGAACCTCCATGGAGAGTATGTGAGAGGCTATGGAAAAGGATGGCAAGGCATTGATTGGTTGAAATCCAAGATATGTGAACTGAGTATCCATGTCAATAAAATCATCAATCCATCATAGAATATGGATTTTGATTTTTTAAGTGACTAAGCTGTAACTGGGAAATATCACATGGGTACTTATTTTATCTTTAATTTTTTTAGTATTTCCAATTTTCAACTTAAAATATTTGGAATATATTAAAATGTATGAATGAACTATGCTAGTGTGTAGTATGTGAATGGATTATTTTTGTCTCATATTCACAACTGTAGTTTATTACTGAACTAAATTGAACTATGTGTAACTTGGTGATGAGTGTGCAAAAAGACTAGGAAACAATAAGTCCCAAGTGCCAGGAAATCCGCAGCCTGGTTCATGGGTGAGGAATCTGTGGCTTCAAGCCCACATGTGGCTCTCTAGGTCCTCAAGTGCAACCCCTTGACTGAGTCCAAACTTCACAGAACAAAGTTTTTATGGGATGTCTTTCAAAGCTTATGTTGCCCCAGAAATCTCTCTTCTCTGTTAGGACCGATTCTAAGATTGTGCTTCCTAGGGAATTCAAAATTTTGCTCTGTACTGAAGGTCAGAATTCAAGAAGAAACTTGCTTCAATTTCCTTTTCTGGTTGTGTGCAAATGTCTTTTAAGGCCATGCTGTACTCTAATAAGGCACACTTACAGTTCCCAACAAGAGGGGGCAGAAGAGAGACAAATGTTCCTCTAAAACCCAGACCTCCCTCTAAATATGACTGCCTCAAAATGAGGACAACTTGTTTTTTAAAGTCCAGCATGAGTTTGACTGACTCTCACTTAGCCAATCGCAATTTCCCTGTCCTCCATGAGATGTTTTCATCCAGTGGCCAATGCCCTATCAAACAAGATATCAACTTGTTTAAATAACTTCTTTATATTTTGCTAGTAGGATGTTTAGGAAAACTCCCAAATATGATCAAGGGTGGCTCTAATCTCTCTTTTTTCCTATAGAAACAAAAAGGAAGCAAATTCAAGAGGCAAAATCTTCTTCGGATGGAGGAAAAGAGAACTAAATTCATAAAAAATAGATCGCAAATACTTCTTTATTCCTTTTTTCCCTTCAGCAAATATTGAATGATAGAATGAAAAAGAAATGTAAAAGTCATCTTGTTCAACCCTCTCATTTTCCAGAAGAGGAAACTGAGACCCAGAGAAGTCAAACATCTCCCCCAAAGTAAAAAAGCTGCCAAGCATCAAAGGTTCCCACCTTACTGGCAGAATTTCTCTCTCTCTCTCTCTCTCTCTCTCTGTATGTGTATATATATATATATATATATATATGTATGTATATATATACATATATGTGTGTGTATGTGTGTGTATATGTACATATATACATGTATATATTTGTTTGGTTTTTTCTGTGGCTTTGTACCCTGCAATGTAAAATATTTTCTTATGAGTTATTAGTTCTTAGAGATATCTATGTTTTTGGCAAGACTTTCAATCTAAGTTGCATTTGCTCATCTTAATTTCTTTATACTTACTTTTAGTTTATTTCTATAACTCAAAAGATCTATTTCATCTGTATACATACAGCACCTTCACACCTTAATGCACAAATTTCTCTGAGTTCCTGTGAAACAATAAAAGGCAATCACCAATGGGCAGTCAGCTTTCTGGTGCTGAGGTATTCCTATTAGAGATATTTAATTTTGAAATGAGAAATCAATAGGAGAATGTTCACGGATTTTCATCATTTTTTATGAAAGTTTAACTACACACATTCCTCACAGAAAAAAAAAAAACAAACAAACCAGGGAATGTCATAGTTGACTACAAATTGAATATGAGTTGGCAAGATAACGTCATTATGCTATGGTCCTGGGAGGTATTGATAAGAGTATAATGTTCCAAGGCTAGGAAGTATTTTTCTGCTAAACTCAGCATGTCAGACTCTTATTAGAGTATCCAGATTTAATCATCAGACTTTAAAAAGGACATGGAGAAATTGGAAAGAATCCAGAGAAGAATTAGCAAAGAAACGCATGAGATGGAGGTCATTTAAGGAAAGAAGAGGGGTAGTTAAACCCTGGAGAAGAGAAAGCTAAGAAAAAATTTCAAGTAGCTTACATAATGGGTTTACATGAGGGAATTATCATCCAACTGCTTTCTGTATCCATTAAAAATAGAAGAAGAAAAAATGATTTGAAGGTGAACAAAACTTACTGTCAAAGTACTGTAGCACTGGAATGGATAGATGCATGTATGGAATTAAGAGAAGCATGACATGACTTGTAAAAACTGATGCACAGTGAAGAAAGCAGATCTAGGAATGTCATATAAGCCATGGCCACCATTAGGTAAATGAAAGTGACGATAAAGATGAGCAAAACTCAGAATAATTGAAATGATTAAGCTTAGTTCTGGAATTGGGCTAATGAAGAACACTAATCCTCCTCCTTGAATGGTGGAAAACAAAAGATCTGGGATGTCATATCTGCCATCACATCCGTCTTTTGGCTGGTTTATTTTGCTTAATTCTTTTTTCCTTTGTTACAAGTAAAGATGCAATGTATTTGGGGATCCTGTCCTATGACAGGATTTTTAAGAAATGCATCCATATAGCTTTAAGAATATGATAAAAATCTAGGATGGGTAACTAAGGAGTAGTGGGGTGATCTTAGAAAGAAAAGAAAGGCAGGAAGCCACTTGTCCTTGATCTCAAGAAGATGCTTTACCAGAAGGTCTGAGGCATCTTCCAGATCTATTCTTGTACATGTATATGCACATGCATATATACACATGTGTGTATGTATACACATGCATATACATATATGTGTATCCTCTTCATGATCTACCCCCCCCAATCAAAAAGAAGTCCAAATGAGCAGGTTAAAAAAATAAGATGGGGTAATAAAAGTTTCCACTCACTTCTGAATCTCATAAAAGATGAGAGTGCCTACTTGGCTCAATGGCCATTATACATTTTTGAATACAAACTATTTTTTAGAGGAAGGGTTATCATTTTCTCCTCTTTAGCTTTTATGATAACCAATATACTATAGTACAGTCCTGATCCCTCACTCCATCCACTGAGACAAAGAGGAAGAAGTTATTGATAGAAGCAACACAAAACATGAGTATTCTAGAGACAGCCCTTGATCTCTCTATGCCACCCCCCAGGGCAGTAGCAGATCTCTCATCTGAATTGAGTGTATCACTCTGAATCTAGTCGCAGCCAGTTTATATCCTGGAAAAATGTGTTTCAGTGTATTACAAAGCCCCTAGAGTGATCTGAAACCAAGACTTTAGAAATGTAGCCCTGGAGAAATCTATTAGGGCAAAAAGGAAAGAGGCATAAGAAACAAAGCTTTTAACTCCTGCAAAGCTGATGCCAAGCCCTCCTCTCTTGTCCTTTCTTCTAATGACTCTCCTGCCAAACTGAGCTGAGTTAGTACAGCCTCTAGTGACTTCGCCTCTTGGCCTCAATCATAGTTGTGCAAAGCACTGAGTTTTCATTCTGAGCAGTTTGGGGAAACTTTTCATATGATGTGGTTTATGAAGTCCCATGATGCTTTTATTTGTTTGACTGAGTTCACAAGAAATGGAAAACTTAGTTAAGTTATACCAATACAAAAAAAAATGTACCTAATTAATGTGCAGATATATAAACAATGGAGTAAATTGATCAGTGTTCTCCATTAGGTAAAATGTACACTGCGATATTTAAACTCACCTTGGCTTGAAGCAGAGTTCATAGGATTCTCATACAAATGTAAAATGCTTATGGTCCACACCTTGAAATATAAATTTGAACTTAGCTTTCAGTTTGTTTCAAATAATTCAAGCAAATATTTCCTCAACCTTGCTCTAAAACTGAACCAGAAGTAAGATGAGGCAACTCGGGCTTTGTCCTCAGGGCACCAATATTTGGAGGTGGCACAATTTTTACATAGTGACTTTAAAATATGATTCATTAGAAAAAATACTGGTACGATTATATTCCCTTTTTGACAGTGCTTCCTCTCCTTCGCAGTGTGGAAACAACTGAGCTTAACAAGTCAAGTCTCTAAGGATTTATTAAGCACATACTGTATGCCAGGCACTATGTTTAACACCTAGTTAGTAAGAATCATTAAATCATGAAGGTACCAAATTGTGTACTTCCTTGATGGTAACTGTACAACAGGTAAGACCATCTACAGTTTGACCATACTTTACCCTTCTCTTCCTACTCACCCCTTGCTTAGAGCAGTACCCCAAAATCCTTTCAAGCACTGGTTTGCTTCAGGGTGTCCTAAGGTCTTTGTCTCCTCACTCTTTCTTAAAGGGTGGTATCCCATGGTCTTTCCTCTCAATTAAATTCGTCTTTATTTCTTATAATTTTTTTCAAACCATGATGAAGTTTATCTGAGGACACATTACCCTTGATCCCAAAATTGAGAGTTATTACTTTTCTCTGAATCAACTTTCTAAGGGACAAGTGAGAATTTCAAGCCTCTAGTCTTTTTTTTAACCTGGGTATCTTTTCTGTCCATATCTGCCTTTACAATATCTCTCACATCTGTTTCCTTCTCTCCACTCACAGACAACTACCCTAGTTCACTACCCCCAAATGGACTATTGCCAGGGCTTCCTAACTGAATTCCCTTCATAGCAATCAAAATGATATCAATAAGCCCAGATCTGAATGGGCTCTAGTGACAAAACTCTTGTCTATGACATGAACATTTCTTAATAATCTTACTCCAACCTTTATCCTCCATCTAATTATAATATGTGTGTATGTATGTGTGCATATTTATATATGCTGATGAGGAATCACTCAATGCTCTAATATTGCCTCCCATCCCCCAGTGGAAGCATGGGTCTCCTTGGTATTTAACTAGTCTAGTCAAGTGACTATTTCTCTTAGCAGGAAAGCAACATGGTCCAGTGGAAAGAGCTTTGGATCTGGAGTCAGAAGACCTAAGTTCAAATCCTGCCTTTGACATTTACCACCCGTGTGACCAGTATAACATTTACCACCTGAGTGAACCCATGTCCTCTGACTTTCGGTCTGGAGAACTTTCTCCTCTACCATGTTGCTTCCTGAGGATTCTCCCTTTGGGATGTCAGGATTGCATATTATTTATTCAAATATCCACTAGTTAATTATTTGTGTGCTTCTAAGTGATTTATTTAACAGTGGGGCTGAAAGATGTTAGAGTTCTCTTCTTTAGATTTTCTCCTTCGTCCACTGCCCAACTTCCCCAACCACCTATTTGCATGATTAAGAAGCAGCTGATTATTTATGTGGGTTACATGACAACTTTCTCATTGAGAGCCCACCTGTGATTTCAAATACCTCCTGTGAGACTCCACTACATCTTTCTCAGGGGCAGAATTTATAAGCCCACTTAATATTCTTCAGTACATCTCAGGAAAATAACAAAAATCTTGTACCTACTAGTTTAGCTTAAGAAAACCTAACTCAAATCAAGCCACGACTCCACCAGTGTATGCTTCTCACACTGTGTATTTCCTCTCATAACGCAGATACCTGCAAATCCTATATGGCTTTTCCATTATTTTCTTCAGTAAGGAATCCAATGTGTTAGAAGCCTTCCTCACTTTCTGCTGACATTTCTAGAATATGAACAATGTAGAAGAACAGTCAACTGGTAACCCATTGTTCTCACTACCTATTTTTCTTTGATGGCATCCATAGGTTTATTTCTGTTTCATAATCACTCATTTGCTATATTTCAAAGGCTGTTCAATCCCACAAAATAAACTTCTTGACAGTAAGATCCTGCAGATGTTACTTTTTGCTGAAGACATTGTCCAACTTGGTTCAAGTGGAATACTTCTAAAGAAAAGTCATAATGCACACAGGAAAAACAAAGTGGATGAACAAAGCCATGATCGTGCAATCATACGCAATTGAATGGATAAACCATAAACTCCTTCTGTGTGTGTGTGTGTGTGTGTGTGTGTGTGTTTGCGTATGACAGACCTTACAAATGGACAGTGATTTAGGTCACTTTATGCAGAAGTGCAGCATCCTGTATTGCTTTTGAAAAATTAGAGCATTCTTTGGGTGACCCCAAAGTTCTTCCTGAAATGAAGAGCCATCTTTACAATACCAATATTCAGTGTTGTATGACTGAATGCCATGAATACCAGAGCAAAAAAAAAAGGAAGTTATTGTTTCCCAGAAGGCAGTAGATAATAAATTCTCATTCAAATTAGAAGCAGCAAAAAAAAAAAAAAAAGAGAAAAAATATTTCTTTAAAAAAATTCTGAATTATTGCTCAGAAGATATCACATCCTTGTAGATTTAGCTTTTGTGGAGATGAGATGGTTCAGCTAAGTACTCTTGAAGAAATATTTGTTTTGCTTTGCTAATTCCCTCCCCCTTCATCTGGAATTATTGGGGGAATACAGTAGGGACCTAAAAATAAGAAGGCAGGTGTTCATGAGACCATGACAAATTTAAATTGCTTGATTACCTCTCTGTAGTGGATGATTTGTTTTATTGTCTGAAATAACACAATTATGTGGCATTCCACTTCCATCCAGAGTTACCTCAAAGAGAAGAGAAAATAATAAATTAAGCTCTTTTCAAGGACATTCTAGATAATAATTATATGAGAGGGCGAATGGGATTTGGAAGTTGGCAGGCCAGGCAAAATCTGCTGAAGAACCTGATAAAACCCCTATCTTCCATTTGGGAATATCTGACTCAGCAAGTATTGTTCATTATTTAGATCTTCCAAAAGTGGTTAGGAGCATATTTTGGAGTAACAGGATCCTTTCCCCAGGAATGGCAGTGATGATAGCTGTCATCTACATAGAGCTTAACATTTGCAGAGAACTTTACATCCCTTACTTCATTTATCCTCATGACACTCCTGAAAAGTAGACACTCTTATTATCCTCATGATAGAAATGTAGAAAATGGGATTCTTGAAAATTAAATGACTTCTCCAAAGTTAAACAGATCCAAATGCTGTTCTTTCTGTCTCTAGATCCACCCCATTATGCAAACATCCTTCTCTAGTGGTTCTGGGAAATGAGTACAAATACCACCTATTGAGAGCTTCCCACTAGAAAGATGACATTTTTAATCAGCGGTAGAGAAATTCCACTAAAATAAATTAGAATTCTCTAACTTAATAGATTGCTGAAGTTGCTGAAGGTACAAAGTTGCTGAAGGTACAAAGAGATAAGAGACTTCCAACTCAAGCTGATGATTTAAGTACTTATTGAGTGCCTTGTATGTGCAAGGTATTGTTGAGGATAAAACAAAAGAAAAAAGACCAAAAAGAAACACATTTCCTATCCTCTGTTGTTTAGTTACTTAAGCTGTGTCTCTCCATGATACCATTTGAGGTTTTCTTGGCAAAGATACAGGAATGGTTTGCCACTTCCTTTTGCAGCTCATTTTCTACAGATGAGAAACTGAGGCAAGGAGAGTTCAGTGACTTGCCCAGGTCACACAGCTAATAAGTATGTGATTTGACTCTGGAAAGATGAGTCTTCTTCATTCCAAGCCTGGCACTCTTATCCACTCTGTCACCTAGCTGCCCCTATCCTTGAGGGACTTATATTGTACTGGATTTGTTCAGGTTCATACAGAAAGAGCTGCTAGCAGCATGGTATAGGAGCAGATAAAGAGTTGACTTCCAAATAAGGAAGACCTGAATTCAAGTCCAATATCTGACATCTAACTGTTATTGAATGCATGACTTTGGACAACATACTTAATATCTTGATACTTTAGACAACTTTCTAAGTTCCCTGTAAATTGCAGAAAAAAGTGCCATACTGCATTGGAAAAGTAAAATTCCTGACTAGGAGTTCTCTAGACCAAGGAAATCATAGATCTGGTCTTTATCCCTTCCAGTGATCACATACAGAGTCAGTTTCAGAGATGGGATCTGAATTCAGGTAATACTAACATGTCACCTAACTAGTATTATTATATACCAATCACTGGGCCAGGCACTAGAGATAAAAAGACAAAAGTGAAATCATCCCTGATCTCAGGAAAATTGTACTCTAATGGAGAAAGAGAGACAACATGTATATCTGCAAGTGTAGTGGGGGGTGAAGCATGTGAAGACACAGGACTGCAGAGACCTCTAGTAATTCCCAGGTATGTGTATTGTAAAACTGAGGGGTCTTGTACTTTGAGAAAACAAATTAATCCCATTATTGGCCACTGCTCAGTAACAGCCAAGGATTCTGTGAATCTTTAAAAGATTCCCACTGATTATCTGCTTTTTCCTTCTTTCCCCTAAGCATTTTCACTTTTTCCTTATACTCTCAATGCTTAACATACATGTAGTGAGTACTTCAGAAATGCTTGTTGAATAACTGATTAGTACTCGAATGTTGAAGCACTTACATTTTTAATGAATTTAGCTGGAATTCTCTCCATCTCTTCCTTTCCTTTCCTTTCCTTTCCTTTCCTTTCCTTTCCTTTCCTTTCCTTTCCTTTCCTTTCCTTTCCTTTCCTTTCCTTTCCTTTCCTTTCCTTTCCTTTCCTTTCCCTTCCTTCCTTTCTTCCTAACTCCCTCTTTCTCTTCCTCCATTCCTTCCTTCCTTCTTTCCTCCCCTCCTTCCTTCTTTCCCCCACTGCTTATTGACATTGAAGCTTTGAGCTACTCCATTTCCATCCTCATCATTTCATCCCACTTTAGACATCCAAGTTGGACCCCCACACCATTCCAGGGACTCACCATATTGGCATCAGACAATGTGGACAGACACTCAATTGGCTTGCTCAGAACTCCTGAGCTCAAGTGATCCAACAGCCTCTCCAGTGGCAGGGATTATAGGTGTGTGTCACCACTTCTGGCTCATCAGTCCTTTTAGTTTGATCAGTTTTAGAGCTGGAAGATGCCTGTGATATTATTTGGTCCAATTCCTTCACTTTACAGAGAAGAAAACTTAAGGAACTTGTCCAAAGTCACAAAAGCATCAGTAAAAGAGACACACTTCCAAAGGATATGAACAGGGAGTTTTCAGAGGTAGAAATTAAAGCTATCTGTAGTCATATGAAAAAAATACTCTAAATCAGTATTGATTAGAGAGATGCAAATCAAAACAACTCTTAGGTACCACATCACAACTATCAGTTTGGCTAACATGAAAAAACATAAAGATGACAAATGTGGGAGAAGGTATGATAGAGTTAGAACACTAATTCATTGTTGCTAGAGCTGTGAGCTGATCCAACCATTCTCGAGAGCAATTTGGAACTATGCCCAAAGAGCTAGAAAAATGTGTATATGCTTTGAATCAACAATATTGCTTCTAGGACTGTATCACAAAGAGATCATAAAAATGGGAAAAGGTTCCACATGTATAAAAATATTTATAGCAGCTTTCTTTGTGGTGGCCAAGAGGTAGAAATTAAGGGGATGTCCATCAATTGGGGAATGGCTGAGCAAGTTGCAGTATATGAACGTAATGGAATAATACTATTGTGCTATAAGAAATGATGAACAGGACAATTTCAGAGAGGCTTGGAAAGACTTATATGAACTGATGCGGAGTGAAAGGAGCAGATCCAGGAGAACTTTATACACAGCAGCAACCACAGTGGATGAGGAATTTTTCTGGAGGACTTAGCCCTTCACAGCAATGCAAGAACCTAAAAAATTCCGAAAGGACTCAAGGCAAAATCCCTTCCACATGCAGAGAAAGAACTATGGAATTGGATCGCAGAATGAAGCAGACCATTTTCTCTTGTGTTATGTTTTGTTTTGTTTTCATGGTTTCTCCTACTCATTTCAATTCTTCTATGTAACATGACTCAGGTGAAAATGTACGTAATAAGAATGTGTGTGTACATGCTACGTAAGATTGCAAGTTATCTCCAGGAAGAAGGGGGAAAGGAGAGAGATGGAGGGGAAAACATATCTAAGATATAGGAAAGTGATGGAAGAAAACTGAAAACAAACAAATTAATTAAAAAGAGAGAGAGGCACACTTCCCACTCAGATTCTCCCTTTCTAGCACCAATCCTCAGTTTCCACCTTTTAAATTATAGGGACTTTCGTCCTGGTGCTTTTTTATTTCTAACAGAAGTTTGCTCTGGGGTGTGTACCACATACAATTTGGTATTGAAGTCTTTTTCCTAAGCTTTAAGTTCCAGACTGGTACCTAATTTCATTGCTTATTAAACTGTTAATTCAGTGGAAAATGCCCAGCTTTGAGGAAAAGGCTCTGCTGTGTGAGGGAGGGAGCCACCACTACCAAAATGTGCGATGTTGAACTTTTGTCTCTTCAGTCATACAACCTGGAGCTTGGAATAGATGTTCTTCCATTTCCGTCCAGCTCTGACATACTATGGTTTTAAAATTTAATTGTCTCAAAAAGTTATTCTCCTTCAATATTAAGAGATATTTTAAAATTATTTTTTTTAATTATTTTATTTTTTTAATTTTTTTTTTATTTTTTAATGTTTAACAAGCACTGCCATACAATTGAGATTTTATCCCCCCCCACCTGCCCTCCACTACCCCCCTCCCTCCCCACGACTGCATACAATTCTGTATAGATTCTACATATACTTTCCTATTGAGTATATTTTCACTATAGTCATGCTATGTAGTCAGACTAAAATAAATGAAAGAAATCATATAACAAAGCAGAACATGATACACAAACACATACACATACATAAACATGATCCGCTACATTTTGTGAGTGACTTCCATATTTCTTTCTCTGAGTGTGGAAGGCATTTTGCCTTGAGAACCACCTTTGGGATTTTTTTTTTTTATAAGAAGTTTTTGCGTTATTACAAAAATCCAAGTCTACCAGAAAAAACTCTCACACACTGTGGTCGTTGCTGTGCACAAAGTTCTCCTGGTTCTGCTCCTTTCACTCAGCATCAGGTCATATAAGTCCTTCCAGGCCTCTCTGAAGTCTTCTTGTTCATCATTTCTTATGGCACAATAGTACTCCATTACATTCATATACCATAATTTATTCAGCCATTCCCCAATTGATGGGCATCCCCTTGACTTCCAGTTTTTGGCAACTACATAGAGTGCTGCTATAAATATTTTTGTACATGTGGGACCCTTTCCCATTTTTATGATCTCTTGGGGATATAGTCCTAGTAGCGACATTGCTGGGTCAAAGGGTATGCACATTTTTGTAGCCCTTTGGGCATAGTTCCAAATTGCTCTCCAGAATGGTTGGATGCGCTCACAGCTCCACCAACAATGAATTAGTGTTCCAACTCTCCCACATCCTCTCCAGCATTTATCATTTTCTTGTTCTGTCATGTTTGCCAATCTTATAGGTGTGATGTGGTACCTCAGAGTTGTTATGATTTGCATCTCTCTAATCAATAGTGATTTAGAGCATTTTTTCATGATTATAGATAGCTTTAATTTCTTCCTCTGAAAATTGCCTGTTCATATCCTTTGACCATTTATCAATTGGGGAATGACTTGTATGATTATACATTTGGGTCAGTTCTCTATATATTCTAGAAATGAGGCCTTTATCCCCGAGCTTAGCTGTAAAAATTCTTTCCCAATTTACTGCATCCCTCCGGATTTTGGTTGCATTGGGTTTGGTTGTGCAAAAACTTCTCAGTGTAATGTAATCAAAGTTATCCATTTTGCATTTCATAATGCATTCTATCTCTCCTTTAGTAAAGAATTTTTCCCTTCTCCATAGATCTGATAAATACACTATTCCTTGCTTGCTTCTCCAGTTTATTCATGGTATCAATCTTTATACCTAAATCATGTACCCATTTGGACTTTATTCTTGTGTACGGTGTCAGGTATGGGTCTATGCCTAATTTCCACCACACTGTTATCCAGTTTTCCCAGCAATTTTTGTCAAACAATGAGTTCTTATCCCAGAAGCTGGGGTCCTTGGGTTTATCAAACAGAAGGTTGCTATATTGCTTGCCTACTGCATCTTGAGTGCCAAGTCTATTCCACTTGTCTACCTCTCTGTTTCTTAGCCAGTACCAAGTGGTTTTGATAATTGCTGCTTTATAGTACAGTTTGAGGTATGGTAGAGCTAGGCCACCTTCCCAATCGTTTCTTTTCATTAGTCCCTTTGAAATTCTGGACCTTTTGTTTTTCCAAATGAATTTTGATATTATTTTATCCAGCTCTAGAAAGTAATTGTCTGATAGTTTAATTGGTATGGCACTAAATAAGTATATTAATTTAGGTAGAATTGTCATTTTTATTATATTAGCACGGCCTACCCATGAGCAACTAATGTTTTTCCACTTACTTAAATCTGACTTTATTTGTGCAAAAAGTGTCTTGTAATTGTGTTCATATAATCCCTGAGTTTGTTTTGGCAGGTAGACTCCTAAGTATTTTATACTGTCAACCCTAGCTTTAAATGGGATTTCTCTTTCTATCTCTTGCTGTTGGACTTTGTTGCTAATATATAGGAACGCAGAAGATTTGTGTGGGTTTATTTTGTAACCTGCAACTTTGCCAAAGTTGTTTATTAATTCAAGTAATTTTTTACTTGAATCTCTGGGATTCTCTAGGTAGATCATCATATCATCTGCAAAGAGTGATAACTTAGTTTCTTCTTTGGCTATTCTTATTCCTTGAATATCTTTATCTTGTCTAATTGCTACAGCTAACTTTTCTAGTACCATATTGAATGATAGTGGTGATAATGGACAACCTTGTTTCACCCCTGATCTTATTGGGAATGCATCTAGCTTATCCCCATTGCATATAATGCTTGCTGAAGGTTTTAGATAGATACTGCTTATTATTTTATGGAAAGTTCCCTTTATTCCTATGTTCTCCAGTGTTTTTAGTAGGAATGGGTGTTGTATTTTGTCAAAAGCTTTTTCTGCATCTATTGAGATAATCATGTGGTTTTTGTTAGCTTTGTTGTTGATGTGATCGATAATGCTAATAGTTTTCCTAATATTGAACCAGCCCTGTAGTCCTGCTATGAATCCTACCTGATCATAATGTATTAATCTCGTGATAAGATGCTGTATTCGTTTTGCTAAAATCTTATTTAAAATTTTTGCATCTATATTCATTAGGGAAATTGGTCTATAATTTTCTTTCTCTGTTTTGTCTCTTCCTGGTTTGGGTATCAAAACCATATTTGTATCATAGAAAGAATTTGGGAGGACTCCTTCTTCCCCAATTTTCAAAAATAGTGTATGTAGAATTGGAATTAACTGTTTTTTAAATGTTTGATAGAATTCACTTGTGAATCCATCTGGCCCTGGAGATTTTTTTCTAGGGAGTTCATTGATGGCTTGTTCAATTTCTTTTTCTGAGATGGGGTTGTTTAAGTATTCACCTTCCTCTTCTGTTAATCTGGGCAATTTGTATTTTTTAAAATATTCATCCATCTCATTTAGATTATCGAATTTGTGGGCATGAAGTTGGGCAAAGTAGTTTCTAATTATTGTTTTAATTTCCTCCTCATTGGAGGTGAGTTCACCCCTTTCATTTTTAATATTAGTAATATGATTTTCTTCTTTCTTTTTTTTAATCAGATTGACCAAAGGTTTATCAATTTTATTATTTTTTTCATAAAACCAACTATTGGTTTTATTTATTAATTCAATAGTTTTCTTAATTTCAATTTTATTAATCTCTCCTTTGGTTTTCAGTATTTCTAATTTGGTATTTACTTGGGGATTTTCAATTTGTTCTTTTTATAGCTTTTTCAACTGCAAGCCTAAGTCATTGACCTCCTCTTTCTCTATTTTATTTATGTAAGCATTCAAAGATATAAAACTTCCACTAATAACTGCTTTTGCAGTATCCCATAAGTTTTGGTATGTTGTCTCACTATTGTCATTCTCTTGAATGAAATTGTTGATTGTTTCTATGATTTCTTCTTTAACCCAACCCTTCTTTAGAATTAGATTATTTAGTTTCCAATTGATTTTTGGTTTCTTTTTCCATGGCCTTTTATTACATGTAATTTTTAATGCATTATGATCTGAAAAGGATGCTTTGATTATCTGTACCTTTCTGCACTGGATTGTGAGATTTTTATGTCCTAGTACATGGTCAATTTTTGTAAATGTTCCATGTACCGCTGAGAAAAAGGTATATTCCTTTCTATTCCCATTTAATTTTCTCCAAAGATCTATCATATCTACCTTATCCAGAGTTTTATTTACCTCCTTAACCTCTTTCTTCTTTATTTTGAGGTTGGATTTATCGAGTTCAGAGAGGGGGAGGTTGAGGTCCCCCACTAGTATAGTTTTGCTATCAATTTCTTCCTTCAACTCCCCCAACCTCTCCTCTAAGAATTTGGATGCTATACCACTTGGAGCATATATGTTTAGTAATGATATTGCTTCATTGTCTATGGTGCCTTTTAACAGGATATAGTTTCCATCCTTATCCCTTTTGATTAGATCTATTTCTGCTTTTGCTTTGTCTGAGATTAGGATTGCTACTCCTGCCTTTCTTACATGAGCTGAAGCACAATATATTCTGCACCATCCTTTGACCTTCATCATATGTGTATCCCCCCTTTTCAAATGTGTTTCTTGTAAGCAGCATATTGTTGGATTATGGCTTTTAATCCATTCTGCTATCTGTCTCCGTTTTATGGGAGAGTTCATTCCATTCACATTCACAGTTATGATTACAATCTGTGTATTTCCCTCCAACCTCTTTCCCACCATTTGTGTTTTTAGCTCTCCCGTCTCCCTTCCCCTCCTCAATAGTATTCACTTTTCTCCCCCTCCTCCTGCAGCCTTCCCCTCCTTCTTTTAGCCCCCCTCCCTTTTACTCCCCTTGACTCTTATTGCTTCTTTCCTCCCTTTTAGCCACCCTCCCCTTTCTTCCCCCTTCCCCTCCTACTACCTATAGAGCTAGTTAGGATTATCTACTTAAGATTATTGTTGCCTCCTTTGAACAAATCAGATGAGAGTACCTCTCAAACAATGCTCATCTCCCTCCCCTCCTTCCCTCTACTATAGTTTTGTACTTCTTCCTGTGATATAATTTGCCATTTTCTGCTTCCCCCTTTCCACACCTCCTATTACAATCCCTTCTCATACTTAAATCATATTTTTGACATGACATCATTTACTTTATGCCCGTTCCCTCTACATATATCCCTTTTATCATAATAGCTGCATAGTTCTCAAGATTAACAGGTATCATCTTCCCTTATAGGGAGGTAAACAGTTTGCCCTAATTGAGTAGCAAGTTTTTGCTTTTGTTTTTTTCCCCCCTGTTTACCTTTTTATGATTCTCTAGAGACCTGCATTTGAAGATCAAATTGTCTATTGAGTTCTGGTGTTTTGTTCAGGAAGCTCTGGAAATCCCTTATTTCGTTGAATGACTTTCTCCTTGCCTGAAATGTTATGCTGAACTTTGCTGGGTAGTTGATCCTTGGTTGAAGTCCCAACTCCTTTGCCTTACGGAATATTGGGTTCCAATTCTTTCGATCTTTTAATGTAGAAGCTGCAAGGTCCTGTGTGATCCTGACTGTGTGTCCTTGATATTTGAATTGTTTCTTTCTGGCTGCTTGTAGTATTTTCTCCTTCACTTGATAGCTCTGGAATTTGGCAACTATATTTCTTGGGGTTTTGAGTTTGGGATCCCTTTCGGGAGGGGAACGGTGGATTCTTTCGATGACTATTTTGCCCTCTGAGTCTAGTACTTCTGGGCAGTTTTCCTTGATGATTTCCTGGAAGATATTGTCCAGACTCTTTTCTTCATCATGTGTTTCTGGCAGGCCAATAATTCTTAAATTTTCTCTCCTGGATCTATTTTCCAGGTCAGTTGTTTTTCCAATTAAATATTTTACATTTTCTTCTATCTTTTCATTCTTTAGATTTTGTTTGACTGATTCTTGTTGCCTCATTGAATCATTAGTTTCTACTTGCCCAATTCTAATCTTCATCGTATTGTTTTCTTCAGTTAGCTTTTGCATCTCCTTTTCCATCTGACCAATTTTTCCCTTTAAGGAGCTCTTTTCTCCATATAATTTTTGTACTTCTTTTTCCATTCGACCAATTTTCCCAGTTAGGTTTTGGGTTTCCTTTTCCGTTTGATTAACTCTTCCTTTTAGGGAATTATTCTCTCCAGTTAATTTTTGAACTTCCTTTTCCATTTGTTCAATTTTCCTTTTCAGAGTGATGTTCTCATCAGTGAATTCTTTTTTTATAATTTTAAAATCATTGGACAGTTTTTCTTTTATATCCTTCTTCAGATGTTCCAGATAATCTAGTTGTGCGTGCGAGAAATTCATAGTCCCATCTGAGGTTTCAGATGGAATTATAGTCTCAGCTCTGACCTCTTTGGTGTTTGTGTTTTGGTCCTTATCTCCATAGAAAGATTCTATGGTTTTTTCACTTTTCCTCTGCTTTTTCCGATTCATGATGTTGGCTGAGTGTTGTAGCTTCTGGTTCTTTAAGTCAGAAGGTACATATCTTTAAGTTGAGCTGATGTGTGTCTAGGCTAAAAGCAGGCTTTTTTTTTTGTTTCCCAGATCAACCCTGGGGTTAGCTTGTTAGGTGTGTGGGAGGGGTGGTCTGGTCTCAGGAGATCTCCTCAGCTGACCTGAGGCAAAGGCTAGGTCAGGGGATGGTGATCCCAGCTTCCCTATTGTCTTCCCTTTTCCCCTGGAGGGCTGGGGCACGCCTAGATGCTAATGCGTGTTCCCGCCCCTCCTGGGGCTTGTCTCCCAGCTCTGAGGCTTGCCTGGGTCTCAGTGTGAATTTTCTCTGCACTGGGTCATCTGTCCTTCCAGATCACCTCCACCACAGTAGGAAGAATCCCCCTTTGCTATTTTCTAGCCTCTGGTGTTATGAGACTATTTGCCCCCTTCTGCTGTTCCCGCTGATCCAGGATTTATCTGGGGAAGAATTTTATGGTTCTTTCATGGTCATCAGGGGACAGGAGAGAGCATTTACTTAACACTCTGCCATCCTAGCTCCTGAAAGTTCAAGTAGGTGACTTATCGAAGTTTAATCCTCAGGCTGAAGGTTTCAAGGGCTGCTGTGCTGATATCTGGCGCTCAGCGGCTCTCACCAGCTCAGTTTGGCTTGTCTCCTGCTCCGCTGGTTTCGCCCACCACTCTCGGGCTTCTCAGGTCCCTTCCACCCTGCTCCACTGACCGCGCTGCGCTGTGCGCTGGGGGCTTACCCCCGTGGAACAGATCCTTCCCATGGACCTTCCAGTCCAACCTGGGCTCCGAATCCGTCAAAGTCTGTCACCCACTGGATTCCACACCTCCAAAGTCTGGTCAGATTCTCCTTTCAGAGATATCCAGAGGAGTTTGTCCAGGAGCTTAGGTGAGTCGTTGCTTTCACTCCGCCCCTAAAATTATTTATAATAAAGTAATATTGAACATTCGTTCAAATAACTGAAATTGGTTTGTAATTATTTACCTAAAAGTAAAATATTACAACAGCTTTTAAGTCATTCCTTCTAAGTCAGAAGTGTCAAACATGTGGCCCAGAGTTTGTATTGTGGCCTTGAACACTGTCAAATATGGTCTAAACTAGATAATAATGTAGTGGAGAAATATTTAACACCATAAGTAAAAATACAAAATAAATATAGATAATGTTCACATGTGATTTTCTAAGTCAATATACGGCCCACAAGGATTGTTATATATGACTTAATGGCTACCATTTCTACTTAAGTTTGCTACTACTGCTCCAAGTCTGAATTAGGATTCTTTCTTCCATTTATTCTTATTCATTTTATGCAAACAATATACAGTTATTAAGCCTTACTATGTACCAGTCATTGTACTAAAGGTTAAGAATAAGAATACAAGAAAAAGATGGTCACTGCTCTCAAGGAGTTTAAATTTTAATGGGGAAGGGTGGCAGGAAAGAAGACAATATAAGAGAAAAGAGCTGGAAAAGGGTGGGTTGAGGAGTATTTATGAGGATCAATGGCAGAGAATTCTACAGAGTTCAAAACACATCCAGGAGAGGAATGAAAAATGGCCAGTCTATACATGTTTCCCCAAATGGAGGCTTCAGAAAGAACTGACCATTGAGAGAAGGTGACACAAGCACTGAAGGAAGTTCCAGGATGAGAGGGCAGTTGAGTCATGGCAGCATTAGCAGCACATCTGCTCATTACTAGTGAGTAGTTCCATTTGTGCTTTCTTTACATTATTTCATAAAGGTCTTTCCATTTGATATTCCTCATACCTGTTGGTCTTTCTTGCATTATGTTATTTGATTTTGCTAATGTATTAAAATACTCATATGGATCCGTGATCTCCCTCCAATGATAAGTCAATCAACGAATGTTTAGTCAATACATAAGAGACACTCAGTGAAAATACAGGAAGCCAAAAGATGGAGTATCATGTGCCAGGTAAAACAAGGAGGTAAATTTCACTGACCATAAAGTATATAGCAGAAAGTAGACTGGAAAGAGAGGAAAGGGCAGAAATGGAAAACTTAAAAATCCAAATACAAGACTTTGTATTTAATTCTGGAGGAAATAGGACACCACTAGAATTCACTTAATAGGAGAGTGACATGCTCAGGCATATGCTTGAGGAAGAATATTTTGATAACAGAGTGGAGGATAGACTGGGATGAAAGAGAATTAAACCAAAGAAACCAACCAGCAGGCTATTGCAATAGTCCAAATGTGATTTAATACAGGTTCTGTTCCAGGTTGGTGGCAAAGACAGAGGAAAGAAGGGGGTATATATGAGAAACATTTTAAAAATAGAATCAATAGAACTAGCAGATTATGTCTGGATGAAGGGGAGTGGCAAGAGAGAGTGAACTGATGATGACACCTAGATTGTGGTAAGTCTAGAGGACTGGGAGGAAAGTAATGTCCTTGACAGTAAGAGTGTAGTTTGGAAGAGGGAATTGTTTATGTGGAGGAGGGGAGGGAATGAGTTTAGTTTAGACTAAAATTAGTGGCAGATTCATTTAATTTATTTATCTTAAGATGTCTAAGGAACATCAAGTTCAAAATAGATGATAGGAAGTTGGAGATGCAAGATGGGAGCTAAGGAGAGAGGTTAAATGATACTTGAATACAGAGATTCCCATGCCTGACCATCCTGTGACATCTGTCCATGTTCTTCCATAAATTTGCCATATAGGATCCACTTAACATACTGTGGGTGTTCTACTTTTTCTGATATTGTGAAAATATCAGTGGAGAAGTTGGACTGATTGCCTATTAACCCTTGCCATCCCTTACTGATCAGCCCATCATCTCTTTTTCTGATTACTTCCTTTCCTCATTTCTCCTTCCAAGTTCTTTATCTATGATATATTGCCACTTGTTCATGCACCTGAGGCATCCCTGTATTGTCTTATAATGTTTATTTTTAATCCTTCTGAGACTGCGTAGGGTACTCCTTCACTTTCAGCCATACTACGACTCTAGCAAAAGATAGGTATTTTAGAATAGGGAGGATGCTTTAATTCTAGGAGAATAGGGGGAGCAGTGAAAGATCTCTGTAACTTTCTATAGGCAATTCACTCTGCTCTCTTCCTTCTATTTAATTGTGAGTTAAGTTCATCCAAATGCAGTAAATGTCCAAGGCATATAAATGCTTATGGCTGAACTCAGTAGCATGTACATCTCATCAGATTTTGTGTTCTGGACAATGAACATTCTACAGCATCTTGATTTTGTTGAACCATTTCTCAAACATGGGGTATCTACATTTCTTACATTTTAAAAATTGCTTTGCAGTTATAAATAGTACTACTCTGAATCATTTTGAACAAATAGATCTATTTTGTGGTTCTTGCTATTGTATATTCCTTGTATAGATTGTTGGAATCATGACTGTTATTGCTTTTTCTACATGATGCCAACTTACAATCCAAAGAGGTTCTAAAGATTCAAAGAGATCGCAATTACACTGCCAATGAGCAAGTGTACCCATTTCTTCCCAGTTGATCAGAATTGGGTGACATTGATTTTAATTATATTTTTACCAATTAGATATGTGGTAATACCTCATAGTTTGTTGTAATTGTTATTGTTGCTCAGAGCCTATTTCATTCAAAGGACTGAATCCTAGGACAGTTTTGTTAAATTGCTAACAGAATACTACATAAAGTGGCAACAGAAGATGACTGCAAAATTGCCTCCCATATACCTTCCCTTAATTCAAATCTACAAGACGTATTATAAGGCTATAAGAATTTATTAAATTTGCTTGACTCTGAAATTTCCCTCATTAGAATACTGAGCTATCAGCTAGGGAGACTTCAATTCATTGATTGATTCATTCAAAAGATATTTATTAAGAAATTTTAATTTCATTAGCAATATTGAAAATTCAATTTCTTTGCTAATATGGAGAACACACAGTACTCCGCTAGATAGCGTAGGGAATACAACTAAGGAAGGTGGAAACAGTGATGAGTCTGGAGTCAGGGGACTCAGTTGAACTGCTTGCTCTTCTCTTTCACAGAATCTCAGAATTAGGAAGGACCCCAGAGATCATCTCATTCAACCCATACATGGATAAAAAGCCCCTCTGTGACAGCCCTAACAAGTGATCATCCTGCCTCTACTCAAAAACTTCCAGTGAGAAGCAGCCCACTAATTCCTGAGGAAGCCCACTCTACTTTCTGATAGCTCTCATTTTTAGCAAGTTTCCCCTTGCATAGAATGAAAAATCTGTTTCTAGTTATCCTAATGTCCTGGTTCCAACACTATTTCTTTTACTTCTGCCATTTTGTTCTGAATAGAATGTAATGAAACCCTCTTGCACATCATAGCTGTCCAACTGACGACTGGAATATGGTCTCAGACATTTATTATTTGGGTGGCCCTGTCTACCTCAGTTTCCTCAAGAGTAAAATGGAGAAAATAGTAGCACTCACCTCTTGGGGTAATTTAAAGAATCAAATGGTTCAATATTTAGAAAGTGCTTAGCACAGTATATGGCACATAATAGTCAATTAATAAATGTTTTCCTCCTGCCTTCCTTCAGGTCCTTGAAGACTGCTTTCATGTCTCTCTAAGACAGGGGTTCTTTACCGTTTTGTATGTCAGAGACCCCTGTGATGACCTGTTGAAACTTATGGACCCTCTTCTCTGAATCATGTTTTTAAATAATTGAAGGAAATGATAAATTCAAATTAGAAATTAGTGAAAGTAAAAATACAATTTTTCTCCCATTCAAGTTCACAGAGCCTTTGAAAGTTATCTTTAGACCCCTTGGTGGTCCCTGAACCTCAGATTTGTAACTTTTGCCCTATAGCTTCTCTTTTCCAAGCTAAACATTCCCTGTTCCTATGTCTCCAGCTCCCTCATCATCTTCAACCTTTTCTAGATGTTTATTTCAATTTCTCAGTAACTTTCCTAAAAGTGACAGGCAGAACTAAGCATGATACTTTGCCTGTGGCAAAGGGTAGGGAAGGATATTCAGGTAATTTCTTTCAGTTCTTTGTTTCTGGATCCTATTCCTCTATTAATGCAGCCCAAGTTTGCATCATCACCACCACCATCATCATCGTCATCATCATCACTCTAGTCTGCTATGTTCTACCATTGTATCATACTGGGCTTTTAGTCATTAATTGGCTTTCTTCTCCAACCTTGGGCTTCACACACCTGCAAGTACACATAATAATTTGGAAAATTTTCAAAAAATTATCTATAGTTTTAGTAGCATTTACTTAAGTGCATAAGCAAATGCATCGAGAAGACATCTAAAAAGGAAGAGTCTATGAAAATTGCGGCTTAAAGCCTACCAATGAACAAATGTAGCAAGAAAATTATGTATCTTTTCCATATGGCTTGAGGTTTGGCATATCCCAATATACTGGTACAATGATATGTAGGTATATTGATATATCCCTATATATTTATACATTTCATAACTCTATTTTAGGAATAAAAATGTAAATTTCTCACTCCAGAACAACATTTCAGTTTATTTCTTTGTTAGGTTGATTAATCAGTTATATATTTTGAATTTTGGTCTTTTTATTTCATGGTGAAAGTGCTGTGGCAGCTCTTGGTTTTGATCCCACTACAAATGGACACAGAACCTTTGACTTGCTCTGTTTCTGACTTGAGTCAGCTTACCCCAACTTTGGCAGCTTGCCTCTCCATTCCACCCCTCCTTTCTTCAGGCTCATTACATTAAAGCCAGAAGGTGCTGTAGCTTAATTGAGTGAATCGACTGCGATTTAGATCTTTTAAGCTCAAATATTCTACTAGCTCCAACCTTATCTGACAGGAGGCATTTGAGGTGCATATGACCATGCACAGCAAATTAACTTTAAAAAAGCAAACCCAAAAACCCTTTTGAAAATAACAATTAATGACCATTTGTATTCCCTTCCTCCCAAAATAAATTTCTTTATTGGCAATGGCTTTTTTAGTCTATTGCCTCTCTGTGGGGAGTACTTGCCATTGCAGGTCTTCTAGAATTGTGGTTTGTCATTATTTTGATTAAAATTCTCTAAATGGACTCTGAGAGCATCATTTCATTTATTTCCCTCCCTGGAACCCTAAACAATATCTTGGTGACCTGTACATTGTATGACATATGGTTGGAACTTAATAGGTAATTGCTGTTGTTTGCTTGACAGAGCACACCTAGAAATGAAGATCACATTCCTTACTATCTGACAAGGTCAGGGTCAAAACCTCACTCATTTATCATCAGCTCCTTAATTTGTTGTCTCAATTTTAGAGAGGAGAAAATGGTAACAACTGTAAGAATGATGAATATAGTAATGCATTTCAAAGGTGATTTGAATTTATAAAGCATTTCTCTCAAAGTAACCTATGAAATAGGAAATAGAAGCACAGAAGCCAGAAATGGAGGACAGATGTCTTCAAGAATTTGATACGCTGTCATGTTTAAGAGAAATTAGATTTATCCTGTTTTATTCTGGAGTGAAAAACTAGGAGCTACAGGTAGAAGATGAAGGTAAAGAGACAGAGACAAAGAGAGAAGAGACAAAAAAAAAGATAAAGGAGAGACACACAGAGACAAAGAGACAGAGAGAAAAAGAAACAGAAACAGATTCAGAGAGAGAAACAGAGCAAAACAGAGAGAGAGAGAAAGAGAAAGAGACAGAGACAGAGACAGAGAGACAGAGACAGAGAGAGAAGCATAGATAAAGAAGAAAGAGAGCTGACACAGATTTAGATTTAGGTCTCTTTCCACTCCAAGTCTGTGAAGGTATTTCTCCTTCCTTCCTTGTTGTGCTTCCATCTGTGTATGTTCGTCCTTCATTGCTGAAGAAGACCATGTCATCAGAGATATGATGACATGACTTGTACTTTACTTTTTGAGTGAGGGAGGGCTGTGCAGGTCACCAGCCTCACTTCTCCTCCAGAGCCATCTAAATCCAATGAGCAGATATTCAGCAGGATGATTGGAGATGACCCAGGATGAGGCAATTGGGGTTAAGTGCCTTGCCCAAGGTCACACAGCTATTGAGTGTCAAGTGTCTGAGGTGAAATTTGAACTCAGGTCCTCCTGACTCCTGCACTGGTGCTCTATCTATTGCACCACCTAGCTACATTTACACCACCTAGCCTCCATCTACAACAACATTGAAGAACTTAATTTCACGATATGAGAATTTGGAAATGAATTGGAATCACAGAAGAGAATGCTGAGTGATTATCCTTCTAACATATCCCTACATCAGCCTTCGTAATACAAGTGAACAAGAATATTGGTCTAGAGATCAAATGATTTGAGATCAAATTCAGGCTTACTATCTGAGTGACCTTGGACAAGTCACTATCCCTTTCTCAACTTCTACAAAACGATGGTGACAACCCATGAGCTGTTTGTTTCACAGAACTGTTGTGAATGAAGTGCTTTATAAACTAAAATGCCATAAGAATATGAATTATTCTTATTAACACTTGGAAGAGCAGTTTTTAGAAATAATGTTCATTTTCTTTTGATATAAATTGAGCTGGAAAATTTCAGGAACATTGACTGCATAATGAAGAGAAATTATTTACTAATTCTCCATGGAAATACATTTTGCATCTGAGTTCTATGGCTCAGATAGCCTATAACTCATTTCTATATATTTTGTGTGGATATTTTGAGTGCATGCTGATTTTAAGAAGCAGAACAGTAGTTTTCCCATGCATGGCTTAAGTCTGGGAGCATCCATATCTTTGCTCACTCCTCACTTTGCCCTTGAAAACTCGGGGGTGAGGAAATTGCATTTGAAATATTTCTAAGAAAACCAGTGGCAGAAAACCTAGGTAACACAATGGATAAAGTGATGTGTCTAGAGTCATGAGAAACCAAGTTCAAGTCCCACCTCAGACATTAACTAGTTGTGTGACCCTGAATAAATCACTTCACCCTGTTTGCCTCAGTTTCTTCATCTGTAAAATGAACTGGAGAAGGAAATGGAAAACCAGTCCAGTTTCTCTTCCAAGAAAACCCTACATTGGGTCACGAAGAGTCAGATATTACTAAAACTATTGAACATCAATAAGAAAACCAAAAAGGGGGCTGTATGACTGTTCTTCGTGTCATCCAATGGACAGAAAGTTTACCTTTAAATAATTTTTCAGGGTCTAAAGGATAAACTACGGGATACAAAGTCAAGCAATTTCAAGAATTCCAAAGTATGTATAGGAGCATAGCTCCTTAATTATATTTCACATATGCTGTTAATAATAAAGCCTATTTGTAGTCAAGCTTCTTAGTCATCCACACAATTAATCATTTTGTCCTTCTTAACTTGCCCAACAACCAGCTCATTAAATTCCACCAATCAGCAAGAGTTTATTGAGAACTTTTAATCGAGCAAGCAATAAATATTTTACAGGGCATTTTTCTTTGTATCCAGGGCCACGTTAGGGAATACTGGACATATCAGTGGTAGAAAGAGCAATGGATCTGGAGTCCAAAGATCTGGATTCAAAACCCAGGCTTATGAAACTTTGGGAAAGTTGCTTAATCTTTTTGACTTCAGTTTCCTCATCTCTAAAATTTTATTAGATCAAGGATTCTTAATCTGTGGTCCATGGCCTTATTTCTTTAAATATTTTGATAACTGTTTTTAACATAATGTATATCCTTCATTATCCTGTGTATTCTATTTTGTTCATTTGAAGACATTATTCTGAGAAGAATTCCATACATTTCATCATTTTACCAAAGAAGTCTATGGCACACACATACAATTAACAGCTACTCTAAAGCCAGGTAATATGCACTCAAATTCCCCCTCTGATGCATTGCTGCTTGGGTGAATTTGGGATAACCATCTTATGCCTCAGTTTTCTCACCTGTAAAGTTGACCTAGGTAGCCTCTGAGTTCTTTCCCATCTCTCATTCTATCATCCTGCCTTATTAACTGATCATCTCCCACTTGATAAAGGAGCAGCCAAGCTTCTCCAGACACAAATAATAGGTAGAGCAGAAGTGGTTTGGTAGCCAGCCTCTAGGTGTGTTGAAAACACAACCTGAAGGGCGACACACAATGGGACAGGGATAGAGATTTGGTGTTTGGTTTGAGAAATTATGTGGATTAATTAGAACAACAATCTTTGGAGTCACAGAATGAGAAAGAAAATGACTTTTTGTGAGGGAGTGAAGGTATTTTCTGGAAAGATTTGTTTCCGGAAGCACCCTACGGACCCATGGGAATTTTTTGAGTGACTTGGTGTAGGTAAATGCCTTGGCTTTTCTTCACCCTCATGATAAATCTTGATTGTGGAAGAGGGTGTAGAGGTTTAAACTTGTGCATCCAGCTGGGGAGACTGAGCGCATCTGGGGTCCTAGTTCTTCCTTATATCTGAGGCTGGTGACAGCGGAGCCTTGATATATACATCAAGGCTTTGCCATCACCATGATAACTATGACCTGTCTGTCTCACAGAAATAACATTCTATTTTGTAATACTATTTGTTTGATTTGTTTTGTGTCCTTCAATAGACTATAAATTCCTTGGGGGGCAGGTCTATATCTTAAAAATTTTATAGCCTTACACAGCAAAAAGCTTAATAAAGAATCTCTGTCATAGATCCACTCACTCTTATGTTCTGTCTATTTCCAAGTCACATATACATGTCTATGTCTATGACTATGTCTATGTATGTATATGTGTATTTTATGTGTGTGTACATATGATAGAGTATATGTGCATGTACATGTATATTCATGCATGTATATATGCAGACACTCAAGTATATGCATATGGCTATTATATATTTATATGCATATGTGTATATGTGTGCAGTATATACATATATGCTTATATGTATGTTTCTATGTGGGTACATACACACACTACTTGGGGGTCAGCTAGGTGGCACCATAGTGCACAGAGCACTGGATCCAGAGACAGGAAGACTCTTCTCCTGGAGTTCAAATCTGGCCTCAGACACTTACTAGCTGTGTGACCCTGAGCAAGTCACTTAACCTTATTTGTCTCAATTTCTCATCTGTAAAAAAAAAAAAAAATGTAATCTGCAATGTATAAAAAAACAAAAATGAGCTGGAGAAGGAAATGGCAAACCACTCTAGTATCTTTGCCAAGAAAATTCGAAATAGAGTCACAAAGAGTTGGACATGACTGAATCAATGGAAGAAGAACAAGAAATACATATATATTCAGGTGTATATGAATGTGTATATGCAAATTTACTGAATAACACTACTCTGAGTCCACAATTGTATACATATGGGAAGACAGCATCTGTGGAGGCCTAAAAAGACTTGGGCCAGACAGAGTGTGAGAGCGAGTGGGTTCATGACACAGAGATTCTTTATTGTCCTTTTTTCTGGCATCTACAACCTATTTAGGGATATAAAAAAATAAACAAACAGTATTACAAAGTAGAATATTATTTCTGGTACATAGACAAGCTGTATTTATCATGGTTATCATTTCCTGCAAGGTGTTTTATTATTATTTTTTAATTAATAAGTATTCATATTCTCTCCCTTCTACTCGGTCATCCTTATGACGATTAGGGGGAAGGGATTAAAGTGAAAAAACAAACAAACAAATATGTCTAGTAACAAATATGCATAGCCAAGCAAAAACTATTTCCAATATTGGTTATGCCCAGAAATGTATTTCTCATTCTTCATCTTGTGCCCATCACTTTTCTGACAGGAGATGAGTGGCATGCATCATAACTATTCTTCTAGAATCATGGTTGATCCCTAGCATTTAATGTAATTCCTGATGTATAGTAAGTCTTAAAAAAAAACTTACTTTCTTCTTTTCTCCCCCCTCTACCATCTTACTTTATTAAAAGGATTGCAATATTGCTTCTTTAATTTTACTCACCACTAATCTCACCCCCATCCCCTTAAGAAATAGACAATTATGGGCATGATAAGTTGGGGAAATGATGAAATGACTCCCTGGCAACACGGGGGCAGTACAACACTGCTAAGACAATGGAAGTATTATATGTGAATACATGTAAGTCATGTGATTTGGTCTCTATAAGGAATGCCTAGTGAGGGAGCTCCCTCCACCAAATTGTAACCCACCTGTGACTTAGTAGATAAGCTATAAATAATATCTTGCTGCTCATAAAAATTAAGGGAATTACCTATTAACACAGCCGGTATGTCAGAGGTGGGATTTGTACCTGGTCTTCTGGATTTAAGCCAAGAATTCCATCAATTACACTCCACCTTTCTCTCTATCTACAAGAAGCTAGGTGGTGTAGTGAACAGAGTGCTGAGGCTGGAGTCAAGAAGACCTGAGTTCAAATCTGACATTAGAAGTTTGCTAGCTCCGTGACCTTGGACAGGTCACTTAAACATTGTTGCCTCAGTTCTCTCATTTCTAAACTGGCGATAATAATATCACCAACCTCCCAGAGCTAATATGCGCAAAGCATTTAGCACAATGTCGAGCACATAGTAGGTGTTTGATAAATACTTGTTTCCTCCCTTTCTCTCAAATATAAAATAAACCAAGGGGTGGATGGTGAGTGTGTGGGGCAGGGTGGGGTGGGGGATGGTCAGATTTAACAGTGCATAGAAGCAGCCTGAGATAACTACAATGTGTTTGGCTATAGGCAAGGGAGCCTATGTAACTGAGATAAATGCCATAAAAGTTCATTGGAGAACGACTTTTTATGCCCTTGGGTTCATCAGAAAAGCTTTTCATTTTAAGTATGGATTCTGTTAGTAGGATAAATTGAGTACAGAAATGTTTGCAAATGCAGTAGACAAAACACTTAAATGGTCCCAAACATACAAAAAAAGTACACTTTTTTAGCAAACGTATGTGTCCGTATAATAAAACAAGAATGCAATTTCTCTTGTAACATCTGACTTCAGATATTTAATTAAAATGGTTCCTTTCTAGCCTTGATCCTTTCTGGTTTTTAGTGAGCTAAGACTTCTGAAGACCATCATTTCATAAGGAACAGGGCAGTGGGTGAAGCAGTCCTGTATGGCAGTTACAGAACCAGGAAACATTCATCCCATGGGATGCACTCGCTGCAAATGACCACGGTCTACCTCTACAATGACTCCCTACGAAGAAGGAAAGATATTGTTTGTATAGTGGGCCTTTCGATTTCTGTGGTAGAGTCAAACCTGTACATTTGACTTCTGGGTCGACTTCTATCATTCTGGGGCAGTCTCCATCAGCTGTAAAAATAGTGTATTCGTGGTTACAAAAGCACACTTGTCTGTACAAGGATGACTATATTCTATAGCACTTGGCAAGGAGCCCTTCTGCAACTGAGTCTCTGAAGGCAAACATGTTCTAGGCACTTGGGATTCAAATAGAGAAAAATGAGTTTGTCCCTGCTCTCAAGGAATTTACATTTACTTTGGGGGAAGATATGGGAGGTCAACGGCAAGATGATTACAAAACGCCATGGTTCAAATCTCCATTTCACCATTGCTCAGTCAATGAACCATTCCCTCTCACTCTTCTGAGAAGACTGAGTCCAACCCAGGTGAATTCCCTCCCTTCTCTTACATGCTCTTCAACCTCTCAAAGTCTTAGGATTATATGATAATTAGAAGAGTTATCGGTGGTCCATCTAACCCTCCTTTGAAAAACACTGCCAAAGCACTGCATCGTGTTACTCTCATTTATCATTTATTCTTCCTACCAGCCTCAGAGAAAGAGATGCCCTTCTCTTTGCTAACGCTAACTTGTTCACCCACACCCTCCCCAAATCCAAATATTTGTCAGGCCCTATTGATTCTTCCTTCTCTCTAATATCAGCTCTTCTGTACTTCCACCACCTTCATTCTAGTTTGGCCTCTCATTACTTCTCAACTGGGCTTTTGAAATCATTGCCTCTCTGTTATTTCTACCTTTAGCCTATCTTCTCTCTAATGTAGCTTTCATATCTTATGGACTAAATGATCAAAGCATATTCCCCTTTCATGTCACTCCTCTACTCAAAAAAATTCATCTTTCACTAAACTTTTATTCAGCTTTCAAGACTTCACAGAATATCTTCAACTTATCTTTGCAAATTTATCTGAGAGGACCAAAGATTTAGATCAGGAAGTAACTTTACAGGTCATTAGTTCACTTCCATTTCACAAATGAGGAAACTGAGAAAAGAGACATAAAATGACTTGTCCAAGGTGCCATAGATATAGGATTTAAACCTAGTTTTTTTAAGCCATCTCTCATTTCAACTGTACCATGTTACTGTCTTTCTTTCACTCTAAATTACAGCCAAATTAGACTACATCTCATGTTCATTTTCATCTTGCCCTCTTCCATTTCCATGCCTATCCTACCACCATTGTCAAAGCCTACAATTGACTACTCCCTCCTATCTCTCTCTGTTGATACCCTTACCTTCAGTGCCTTGCTCAGATGGCATGTGTTCCATAAAGGTCTCCTGGATATCCTGAAAACAATTTGAAATAAAAACATAGAATCATAGATCTGGAGCTAGAAAATATCTCAGAGTTCACAAAATGAAACCCTCTCATTTCACAAATGAGGAAACTTGGGCACAGGTGAGTTAAGACAGTTGCTCAAGGTCATACAGATAGTAAGCATCTTTAAACTTCTTGTTCCACTTAGCCTAGAGTCACCTCCCTTCCCTGAACTTATCTTCTCTGTGCCTTACAGTTACACATACTTATGTTGTTTCCTTCCCTTTTATTGCTAGTTCATTGTAAGAAAGGTCTATGGCATATCTCTCTGTGCACCCATAGTCCCTAGCAAATTGTTATGCACATGGAAGGTACTTAATAAATGCCTGTAGAAATTAAAGGAATTGAAAAGGTGCCCAGAGTGTCAAAAAGTAATATTTATGAAGACAGATCAAAGAACCTAGGATTCTTTTGCCTGGAGATGAGAAGAATGAGGGATGATTTAATAACATTATTCAGGTATATGAAAGGATCTCACACTGAGAACAGATGTTTTCCATCCTCAGCAAGCACTGTATTAGAGGAAGTGGAGATTATGTTAGTTATTCAGGTACAGTTTTCAACAGAAGAGATTTTTAAAAAAATAGTTTCCCAGGGAAATTACAGGATATCCTCATGGGATGGGTCTCTTTAGAAATAAGGTCTAATTGGCTTACCCTAAAGTATCCCACCTAAAGACAAAGGAAGAAATGGAGGAAGAACCCCCACCCTCTTTGGGGGAGATATACCAAAAAAAAGGTGTTGCCAAATTCTCTTATTTTAATTTGTTTTATTCTGAACTCTGTTGACACCCAAATATAACGATTATTTCCATATACAAAGAATAGAAGTCAGTATGTGAAGCTGTACCATGAGCAGCTTGCTGTTTTGTGTGTCTAATAAACTCAATAGCATATTAACAAAGTTGATCCACATGGCCTCCTGGAAACATTGACAGGCCATCAGGTAGCAAAGTGGATAGAAACTGGAGTCAGAGAGTCAAGTTTAAATCGTACCTCAGACGTTTATTAGCTATGTGACCCTGGGTAAATCACCTAACCTCTTTCCATCTCAGTTTCCTCATCAGTAAAATGAAGAAAATAAAGCCACCAATGGCAGGATTATTGTGAGGATCAAATGAAGTATGAAATGCTGAGTGCTTTACACACATTATGTAAATGCTAACTAATGCTCTTGTTACTAATATTATCCTGTTCTCTTATGTACATTTTAAATATTTCAGTAACTTTCTTTCCTTTCTTTACTTAAAAATAAAAATCAACAACCTAGCAACCTTGTCTCCAAATGAAAGGAAAAAAATGCCCTCGTACATGTGTACCTTCTGTCTCAAAGTCCATTGGTATGGGACACTCTCCTTATTGTTCGGGATGAATGCCTTGTCTTGCATAAGGAGCAGGGCAGAGCTGGTGAAAGGCAGGAGAGCCTTAGTTCTCAGTTCCCTTTGAGACTCCTCAAGCTTCAATCTTCTTTAGCACTCTTTGGGTGTCCAATTACTTCAGGTACTTCTGGCATCCAGTTTTGAGAGGGAAGATGGAGGAGGCCAACCCCACTTTAGGTTGCTGAAGTAAAAGACTCTAGGAGGCCATGAGAGGATCTCCGTCTCCACCTCCATCATGTCCTTATCCCCAGCTGGCTACATTACAGACTTTGGGGAATTGTTTCTTGGGTGAAATCAAGGATAATCTCTCGTAGTTGAGCTGAGATATATCATTCCCCATGAGAGAACTCCTTCACTCTGCATTGTCTGTTATCTATGAATGTGGATCTTCTCTGATTTCTGTTTGCCATGGTTTGGAGAAGTAAGCTTTCTTTGCTTTCCACTATATGTATTCATTATAGAATTGATATTTGTTGGGAAAGTGGTCAAGCTTTGGATATAAAACAGGACAATAATAATAATGACAGAGTGGTCAGAAGTTAGATGGAAACTGATCATATCCTCTATACTAATATTATTTAAAGAAGCTGATAGATATGCATCTAGGAAAGGCATCCATTTTCTCTGAGGAGAGCAGTGATCTCTGATCCCAACATTCTGCTTTCACTCCTGTCAGGCATTGATGTCCCCTTGTAGGAGGGGGTGGGGGGAAAAGTCTAGAGATGTCTATTCTGCCTCCTTTTGAACCATAGGACAATCCTCACTACAGATGGACCCTTTACTTTAAGTGTAGGATCTTTTCCCTATGTGCAGTCAAAAGAAACAGAATTCAGTGTAGTCCATGTATGAAAAGTGTATGGTTTTTATGTACTTTGCTACTTCAGCTCTTTCAGGACCTAATATCTTTTCACTGGTCGTTTTCAGATGTACTTGTTCATTATATGAATCATTGTTCTTAAGTCTTTTGCAACATTATTTTTCTTACTGCATATCTTGTTCACTGGGTTCTGCTCTCATTCATTCAATATCAGTGTAAGCAACTCTTCCTAGGTTTGTCTGAAAATGTGTCCTTGTCTATTACAGTTCCATGACATCCCGTTATGTTAATATACAGTAATTGGTTTGGAAATTGCTGTCATCGATGAGACCCCCTTAGTTTTGAGCTCATTGCCACAACAACAACAAAAGCTACCATAATTATTTTTGCACATGGGAATCCTTTAATTCTTTTTCTTTTATAACAATTTCTGTGGGGGTATAGGTCCAATATTGGTATTACTGGGTTAAAGGGCAAAGGATATGTACAGGTTAGTGATCTTTGAGTACAGTTCCAAACTGCTTTCCAAAATGGCCATACCAAATTCACAGTTTCATCCATAATATATTCATTTGTCTGTTTTCTCATAGCCCTTCTGACAATTGTCATTTTCCTTTTTTTGTCATTTCCCTCCAATTTTATAGGTGTAAGGTGGAATGCAAGAGCTATTTTCATTGAAATTTCTCTTTTCATTTGTGCTTTTGAGAGTTAAAAAAAAATATGGCTTTTGATAATTTAAATCTCTTCCTTTGAACATAGTTCTTATTCTTTGACCATTTATCTGTTGGGACAATGTCTATTTTTCTTACATATTTAGATCAATATCTTATATATCCTTTATATTCTATCTTTGTCAGAGAAACTTATGCAAATATTTTCCCAGTAAATTCTTTATTTTCTAATATTAATTATACTAATTTTGATCATAAGAATTTTCAATTTTATGTATTAAAAATTGTCCACTGTTTCTCCCATGACTATTTCTAACTTTAGTTTGGACCTTAAAAATAAATACAGAGATAGTGTGGTGAGATGGGTAAATAGCTGACCTTAGTCTTAGAAAGACAAAGGATCTAATCCTGCCTCCCACATGTATTGATTATGTAACTAAGTCATTTAGTCTCTCAATGTTCCAAGTAATTATATAAGACTATAAGAAGCAAGGAAGGAAGGAAGAAGGAGGAAAGACAGAGAGACAGAGAAACAGAGATAGAGAGACAGAGACAGACAGAGAGACAGAGTCAGAAATATAGAGAATCAGAGACAGAGAGAGAAGGAGAGAGCCAGAGAGAGAGAGAGAGAGAGAGAGAGAGAGAGAAAGAGAGAGAGAGAGAGAGTGTTGACTAATATTGGCAGAGAGGTTTCCTCCACAGAGCCTCCCAGCAACAATGAAGTCACATGTCTGGTCAGTAAGAGAATGATTGGATGAACGATCGTTTACAGAAAACAGAAATACCTTCATATGACGATAATTTATCCCAGTTCCAAATCATAGGCCCCAGATAGTTTCTCACAATTGTCTCATTTTCCTGCCCCCCCAACCCCTTCATGTCTGGTTTTAACAAGGGAGATGATGTAGAAAGGACATACACAGAAGACTGAGGGGTAGAAGACCAGAGCTCAGCTCTGTTTGTCACTTGCTAAGGGACTTTCTAAACCATTTTGGTTTTCTCTTTTCTTCTCCATAAAACGAGTGGGATTGGTTGGACTAGAACCATAGGATGAAAGGGTGGTTGGGGGTTCTATAATCTAATCTGTTCATTTCTTACAAAAGAATAAACTGATTTTCAAAGAGGCCAATGGAACAAGGGTCACACAGGACATAAGTGCAGGGTCAAGCTTCACATACACACATATGTTGGTCCCATATCCAGTTCTGTTTCCATGACAACTCTTGGCCTCTCAAATAATATTTGATAAAATAATATTTCATCCCTAAGATCCATCTCCCAGAAACAACCGATTCTACAATAGTTTGGAAAAACAAATTATCATCTTTCCACTACAAGTGTGCTCAGGTTAGAAATTTGTTCAGAGTAGAATGGGGATGTTGTAACTCTGAAAAATTTTAATGATATGGGAGTAAGAGTTCTAGATTTGGTATCAGGTGAGAATTGAGTGTGAATCTTGACCCCATTACCAACTATCTATGTGGCCACTGGCAAAACATTGTCCTTCCCTGAGCTTCAGTTTCTTCATGTATAAAATGGGAATGATAATAGTACTTACTTTTAACAAGCTTTGCATATCTTGGAGAATTACATTAATGTAAGTTATTACTATTACCCACAAATACTTATTATAATTCTTGTCTTATTCTTATCTATTTGATAGGAATGATATTGGGACAAGTGGCTATCCTTTTTGTATTTTTTTTATATTCAGTGTTCTGCAAATTCTCATTCGAATGGAGAAATGCAATTGTCTTTTGTAATTACATGAAAGTATTAGAATGTGAGCTTGTCCTCTGTAAGTTCATTGAAAGCATCCTCAATACAATTCCAGTAGCAGATAGAATCATAGGGATGATAAACATCCTAGCCAGTTCCCATATAATTTTAATCTCCTTGGTTAGATCTTTATATTTTCTAAAATTTTGTCCCAGATACCTTAGAGAACATGAATTTTTGGACTGATGGTACCTATTAAAAATTTAAATTTAAACTTCTGTGAATCAATAACTAGTAAATTGTGGCAAACAGTTTGATCTATGATAATGATTATAGCCTGAGATCTCTAGAATATATTGTGGCCTGTATTTGTTGTATGAAAATTTGGTGTCTCTAAGTCATGAAACATAGCAAGTTCCTTACATAGAAGTCTAGATGCCAGGTCATCTCTTGGTAGGGCTTTAATCAGGCTAAATTTTTAAAGCCTGTGATGAAAAGTTGCACTCTTTCAACTATTTCCTTCCATAATCTAAATTGATTACCAATTCAAGGCTTCTTCAAAATTACCCTCCTATAGTTCTTTTGGTGCTGGTGACCTGGTCCTCAATTGACATCCCAAGTTGCTCTATTTCCACATCAGGCTTCATCCTCCTTTTTATGGGGAGAATGTTAATCTTTACATTATGTTGAACTTACATTAGTGTGGAAGGTCCTATGTTTGGTTAATAATTTAATTATAATAGTTATTATTACCCATGTGAATAGGAGGAGAATAGAGGGGTGGTTTGACTTTGGGAAATGCATTTAAAAAAATATTCAAAATGATTTTTGAAGCAAAGACATTTTTTTTTTTTTGGTGATAATACATGACTGTAAGTTGTGGGAGACCAAAGACTGAAGAATTAGAGACAAGTATTTTTCAAAGGTCAATTGAAACCTTTTTTGCTTGCCATGACACAGGTGTGAGCTGGCATTTCAGTATATTGTAAAAATGGAATTACAAATAAGAATACAAATGAAGCATGTCATCAAATCAATTTATGATCAAAAAAAGAAGTTGTACTGGTCATATGACAAGAATGGGGGGAAAGATTCAGCGTCCAACCAGTGTGCTACATTGGTTTCTTGATAATGTAAATGGAGAGTAAGGAAGGCTCTAGCATGTTGGATGGATACCCTGTGACAAATTTATAAGTGCACACGTACAAGGGTCACAGAGGGGCATGTGTTAATGGGTAGCAAACCCCAATGATATTTACAAGGAAACCACATAATAATGAGATCATGGACCCATTTTACCTTTTAAGTTTGATTATATTCTGTTCACTCCTGAAGCATGATTTACTATCAGCTTTCTTTGTATTATTGGTTGTATAGAGCAAGGAGAAAGAAGTGTGTGTGTGTGTGTGTGTGTGTGTGTGTGTGTGTGTGCATGTGTGTGTGTGTGTGTGTGAGAGAGAGAGAGAGAGAGAGAGAGAGAGAGAGAGAGAGAGAGAGAGAGAGAGAGAGAGAGAGAGAGAGAGAGAGAGAGCATGGGGAAGGGAGAGGGTCTGTATCTATGTTAATTCCCATCCCACTTTGTAAGTCTAAGCAGCTGTGATTGGCTCTCCAAATTTTAGCTGCTCATCCTAGCAAACGGAGCAATATGCAACCCCATTAATCTTTACACTTAACTCCGCTTCTCTTCCTTCCTTGGAGCACCGTGATTTAGGGAGTAAGCTGAAAGGAAATGGACTAACATGACATAAAATATGGTGCATAACTGAACCTTAACTAAGTTTGGAATTGCCCCTGATTACTTCTGGATCTCATTCTTTATTTGCAGATGCCGCTGCCTCATGGTCACTGCCTTCTCATTTCCTTATTGCATCATTAATCATTCCAGGAATCCCAACAACATGACTCTCAGATTGGAATACACAGCACACCTGCATCCTTCCACCATTCTCTCCTTACTCCTTGCATTTAAATAATCTCTTATTTCTGAAATATCTCCCATGCCCTATGCACAATGATGTGAGAACTTTTGGGGAGAAACATTGCAATAGCAGTTCTCTAGCAGCATGGAGAAACAGGAGGGAGGGAAGGAGAAAAATGCGTATATTTGCCTCATGAAAAAATGAAAGTTTATGAGAATTGAATAAACCCACAATAGGACTACAAAGATGAGAGATCGGTTGATCAATCGATAAGACTTATTCAACATTCCTATAGACATTGTTATAGATGGTGAGAATACATGTACAAAGAATTAAATATATACATACAGGTACACATACATATCTGTATACACATATGTGAAATGATACTTCATGTGAATGTTTGCATGTACCTAAAAACAGCTTGTGTGTGTACATAGCACCTAAATGTAAACTGAGTAACTACAAAATAGTTAAGCAAGGTAGTCCGGGAAGGAGGGCAATAGCATCTGGAAGAAACAGGAAAGCTTTTATGCATGATATTATACTTGAGAAATGATTTAAAAGAAGAGAGGAGCATTCTAAAAAAAAGAGGTAAATAGGGAATTCATTCTAGGCATGGGGTTGACCAGCACAAAGCACTCAGCTATCTTCCCCTTCTTACTTTCCCAATCTCCTTCTCCCTAGACAAGAGAGAACTTCAAACATGACTTCCAGAAATAATCCCCACCTAGTTAAACCACACAGTTTTGGAACTTCAGCTAGGGTTGAACAGTCCTGATTTTGGGGTGAATGCCAACTCACCTCACCCGCTACATCTAACTGGTCCCAGAACATGTTCAAATCTTATCCAGCAGTTTCTAAAATACTTAGGGCTTGTGGAGGGATGTGTGCCTCTCTCCTGACACACTCTTAGTGATCTCTCTGGGAACTAGTAATAGTAGCAGTACTAACATCGCTCCTATAAAGGTATGGCAATGGTTTCCCTTACAAATCTTATGGCTTTCCACAGTAAAACTGACTCCCCTGATCACCACCACTACATAAGTATTATTTTACCTTTTTAGAGTACAAGCTCTTTGACAGAAGGGAATTTCACTTGGAGAATCTGGATCATAGATATTTATTATCCCTCCATCCCTCTTTCCCTTCCTCCCTCCCTCCCTCCCTTCCTTCCTTCCTTCCTTCCTTTCTTCCTTCCTTCCTTCCTTCCTTCCTTCCTTCCTTCCTTCCTTCCTTCCTTCCTTCCTTCTTTCCTTTCATCCTTCCTTCCTTCCTCACATGATCTCACTAGTTTAGTTATCCTTCCTTTGCTCATATTCAAGCTTCTCAACATCCTTAAAATCTGACACCTAGAACTGAATACAATCCCATGGGTGCTTGGACCATTGTAGAGTATAAGGGACTATTACCTCCCTTATTATGAAAGCTAACTCTGCTCAGATTAATGAAGCTGAAAATTGCATTGGCTTTTTAAAACATCATATTGCTGAAATACATTAAATTTAGAGGAAGGTGAACGCCCTAAGTCTTCTTTTCACATGAATTACTGCTAGATAAGCCTGTCCCTGTCTCAGATATTTGTTGCTGATACTCAACTCAAATACAGGATATTATATTTGCCCCTATTAGAATTCATCTGATTAGATTTACCCCATCATTCCACACTAGAAATCATTTTAGATTCCTATTCAAACAGACAATTAATTGGTAATCTTTGATTAGAATCCACTTAGAATCATCCACATATTTTGATAAACATATTCTTATGTCTACACCCATGATTAAAAAAAAATACTGAAAGAAATGAGAGTAGAAACTGGATTTTGTGGAATATTACTTCTTTTCAGGTTTACACTAATACTCATGTGATGCATCATCTCCCTGATATGAATATGGAGTTTCACATCAGAACCCATCCATGCATATCATTCCTGTATGAATTTTGTCCATACCCTCACTTAAGCTAACCAAAGGATGTAATGACCTTCCTCAGAAATTCCAAACATTGTGTGTAAGCCAATGGAATGTCTGAGTTGTCTATTCATTATCTCTTTTACTTTCTACTGATGGCTACACCATCTTATTATAAAATCATAAATTTCATTAATGAGAGCTTTTGTCCCACTTCTTAGGATACTACAGCCTGTCCCCCTGTCCACATCCATCTTGATCCTCTCTGTTTTCCTCTGGTCATCCTTGTCTTCAATTTTTGGAAATCATAATGTCATATGATTTGCATTCACACACTATCACTAAAAGATTCCTGGTATTAAAATGTTTGGCTTTGTTGCTGGGATAAGTTTATGATAATTAAAAGAACTCTTCTAAAGTCTCCAACTACGGGAACAATTCACTTTCTACTCACAGTGTGTATGTGTACACATATTTTCACATACATGTATATATGCACATGGTGCATGGGCATGCATAAATGTTTATATATGTATCTGTGTTTATATACATGCACATATATGTTTTATATATAAGCCTATACATGTACAGTGATAAATGTGTAGACATATGCATAGATACACATTACACACATCCATATATAAAAGTGTGTGTGTATATGTGTGTGTATGTATGTATGTGTATATGTGTGTGTGCTTATACCTGCATAAAGGTATACACACAGCTACATATATGCATATGTGGGAATGTATATACACTCATATATGTTCATACATGTGATATGTGTATATATAAGCAAAATGTATGTTTCAGGTGTGTCTGAATATCAATGATACAATTTGGGGTTTTCTTGGCAAAGATACTTGAGTGGTTTTCCATTTTCTTGTCTAGTTCATTCTATATATGAGGAAACTGAGGTAAATAGGACTAATTAACTTGCTCAGGTTCACACAGCAAGTAACTGTCTGAGGTCAGATTTAAATTCAGATCTTCCTGTCCTCCAGGTCCTGCAGTCTATCTGCTGCACTACCTAGCTGCCCTAAAATGTATATATATATGTATATGGATATATGTGTAAGTATTTATGCATATATCCATATACACACATTACAATATTTATCACATGCATAAATATTTATTAAGGGATACACATCTATATAAGTATATGAAACATCAAGGTAATGTATACTAACTAGGGTGTGGTATACACATACGTATTGCAATTGTGTTGTTGTACAGTGTGTTTCTATACTACATAGAATGTAAAACAATAGGAATTTCTTATCCACTTAATTTTTCTCATGTAGATAGTTGGGTCAAACTTTTTTGAATGATTAATAATCTCATTTAGGAAGTGATGTGATGTTCTGGGGCTTGACGCAGTCAGGACAATATTGTACAAAGACAGGAACTCTTGAGGGTCTTACCATTCACGAGGATTCCCTCTTCAATTTGTATTCTGGAATCAGTGTGATAGCAATCCATTAACCAGAAGGCTTTGAACACTGTAATTCAATTATTTATGAAACCAGCCAAAGGTATTATCTTTGGGAGATATTTTTTTCATCTTTTCCCACAAGAATATATTGAAAGGTGAGAGAAATTATTATTAACAATCAATTATTTGGGGAGAGCCAGAGTTCCACTGTTTCTAAAGTCCACATTACTGACAGTGAGACTGAATTAACTCTCTCCTCTGTCTTGGTCAGATCTCACCCAGTCTTACAAGGAATATAATCTAAGATGGGAAAGCCCATTGTGGCCTATGTATGAGGAATATGTGACCTACACAGGTGGGGGCAAGTATTAATTCTTTGGTTAGATTTTCCAAGGAAGGGCAACTTATAAGTAAATGACATAGCCAAACTTACATTTTGCGCCTTCCCCCTCCCATCCCAGCCCCTCATTAGTATAGGTCCACCTCTCAAATTCTCTTTCCTTAATAGTTAACCAGTCAGAGTTGATTGTCACCCTCAGGAACACCCTCTCTTCCAAGGACTTATAAACTGTGAGACCACTACCATGACTGGTCTTTGGCATTCAGAAGTGTCACTGACCCTTTTATCAATTAAACTAATTAATAATTAATTAATAAAGAATAATTAAATTATTTAATAATTAAATAAATTAATAAAGACTAATGAAATGCTAACATTATTAATAGAAGGATTAATTACCCAGAAATTATCTCTCAAATTGTTTAAACATCACAAAGAATTCTTCTATTCTGCTTTCTTTTTTTCTCCTCAAATTTATTAACTTATTTGTGTTCAGCTTTCATCAATCACTTCCATAAGTTCCAAATTTTCTCCCCCTCCCTTTCCCCTGTCTCCCTAAGATGGCATGCAGTCTTATATGGGTTCTGCACATGCATTCCTATTAAACATATGTTCACATTAGTCATGTTGCTTTGAAGAATTTAAATGAATGGGAGAAACCGTAAGTAAAACAAAATATAGCAAAGGAGAAAATAATTTGCTTCATTCAGCATTCCAACTCCATAGTTCTTTCTCTGGATGTGGATGGCATTTTACATCATGAGTCATTTGGAAATGATTTAGGTGCTTGCATTGCTGTGAAGGGCTAAGTCTATCAGAAACAGTCCTTGCACACTGTGTCTGTTACTGTGCATAATGTTCTCCTGGTTCTGCTCAGCATCAGTTCATAAAAGCCTTTCCCAGCTTTTCTGAAGTCCACCTATTTGTCCTTTCTTATACCACAATAATATTCCTGTATATTCATATACCACAACTTATTCAGTCATTCCTCAATTGATGGGCATCCCCTCGATTTCCAATTCTTGGCCACCACAAAAAGAGCTGCTATAAATATTTTTGTACATGTGGGTCCTTTTTTCATTTTTATGATCTCTGGGATACAGTCATAGAAGCAGTATTGACTTTGAATTTTGAATGCCTTTCTACATTCTGCTACTTCCATGTATAGAAGTATGCTATTTGCCCTGTTTGTAGTTTCAGTGTTAGAGAGAAATCCTGGTGAAGTTAGTTTCTCTACCAATGTAAATAAGCAACTATTTTGCTATTCACAATGTTAGAGAACTGTGCTAAGTGATGAAATACAAATAGAAATATAGATATTCCTGGGCTTCAAAAACCTTATATTCTAACGAGAAAAGAAAACATATAAAAGGAAAGTGAAAGGGGTAGAGAGAGGGATGGTAAAGAATGTAGATGCAGAGCGCAGCTTGGACAAGAATGAAGTCCTATGGGTACCCTCCTTAAAAAGAAATTCTAGGCGCAGCCATAGGAATGAAAGGTATTTTCAGTGTGTGAATTCCAGAGTTGAAATGAGGTAAGCTTCCAGAATGAAGAGGTTTTTAGGGATGATAAACAAATCTGGAGTACAGTTTGGAAAGGGTACTGAATGACAGATAGACTGAGAAGGATGAGGAATAAGAAAACACTGTGTGAGTTTGCTGTTAAACAATCACCATTAACTCTGGGGAGAACAGTCTGAGGTGAGGGATAAAGTGAGAAGACAGAATGCAAAGAGTTGAGGAGCCAGTGAGAAGAGAGGGAGGGGGGGAATTTGTTGACATTTTTTTTTCTAGAAGTTTAACTAAGATATGGGTAGGAGGGAGGGGAGAAGGTAAGGGATGGGTGTAGGTAAGTGTTAGGGTGGTGATATTGATTGAAGGGATCATAGCATCCAGTCAAAGTTTTCTTGTTGTTTGTTTGTTTGTTTGAGGATGGAGTCATCCCAGATGGAACTTATTTCTGTTTTGATAGAATTAGTAAACTTTGATTTTTGATTAATTCTCTTGATATAGATTCATGAGGTTTTTTAAAAGCAAAATATTTGATTCTTTCATGAAATGTTGTTGTTGCATCTGTCCTTTGTTCTCGAAGAGGACCATGATATCAAGATGATGACATGACTTGCAATTGACTTTGATTTGAGGGAGGGAGGGCTACAGAAAACATGGAGCTATGCAATCATGCAGTTAGATACTTGTTAATTACCTGGCCCCAAAAAGTAATCATTGACATGTCTGTGTCTAAATGGAGCGAAGGCTCCAGTGAAGTAACACAGAGATCCATCTGGGTGTGGAATTCTGCAAATTTTTCAGCGCCTTAGTTAAAGACATATTTTATCATGTTTGCAAGTGACCCCAATCTAGGAAGAATGATTAACCCCACGGAGAGCAGAGATAGAATTCAAAAAGATCTTGATAGGCTACCATATTGGACTGAGTTAAAGAGAATTTCATTTAAGAAAGATACATTTAAAGTCTCATACATGGGTTTAGACATTTGGCTTTGCAAGATAGTAAAGGATGGTTAGATAATGTTTGTTTAGAAAAAATTTGATAAGGTCAATATGAGTCAGTGTAATATAGGAGTCAAGGAAACCAATGTAATGTGAGGTTATATTAACAGAGATAATGTCTAGGAGAGAAGAGGTGAGAGTGCATCTGTATTTGATCTTAGAATGCATTGAGAATATGATATTAAATAAAGGGTAGCTAGATAACAGTGGCTAAAGCACTGGAGTCAGGAAGACTTGCATTCAAATCTGACCTCAGCCTGACAAGCTTCCTTCTTTTTCCTAATCTGTAAAATGAAAATAATAGCAACATCTACCTTAAACCATTGTTGTGAAGATTAAATGAAGTACTTTGTGAATCAAAGAGCTACATCATTCCTGGCTCTTATATTGGTTATTGGAGAAGACTTGGCAAAGGCAGGGAACAAATAGCTTCAGCAACTTAAGGCACTGTCATCGAGATAGATCTGATATCTCCAAGGGCAGAAGAAAGATCAGTAACCTGAAGTTGCAAAAACAGGAACAAAAACAAATTTAATCTTCATATAAAAGGAGAAAAATAACCCTAACAGTTAAAGTTTTGCAAAAATATAAAAAGTTTCCTAGGAGTTAGTGGATTCACCTCTTCTGAAGGTCTTCACAAAGAGGCTTAATAATTATTTGTAAGATACATTGTAGGACTCTTAGTGTTCCACATGTACAAAAATATTTATAGCAGCTCTTTTGGTGGTGGCCAAGAACTGGAAATCAAGGGAATGCCCATCAATTGGAGAATGGATGAATAAATTTTGGTATATGAATATAATGGAATACTAGTGCACCGTAAGAAATGATGAATAGACGGACTTCAGAAAAACCTGAAAAGACTTATATGAACTGATGCTGAGTGAAATGAACAGAACCAGGAGAACATTGTACACAGTAAGAGTCACACTGTAGGAGGACTGTTTCTGAGAGACTAAGCCCTTCACAGCAATGCAAGGACCTAAAGCATCCCCAAAGGATTCTTGAGGTAAAATGTCATTCACATCCAGAGAAAGGACTATGGAATCAGAAACCAGAGTGAAGCAGACTTTTATCTTGTGTTATGTTTTGTTTTCTTTTTCTTATGGTTTCTGCCATTCATTTTAATGGGAGTCTATGCAACATGACTAATGTGAAAATGTGTTTGATAAGAATGCATGTGTAGAATCTATATAAGATTGTGTGCTGTATCAGGGAGGGAGGGAAGAGAGAGGGGGAGAAAATTTAAGACTTATGGAAGTGATTGTTGAAAACTGAAAACAAATCAATTAAATTTTAAAAAAAAGAAAGAAAGGACCCTTATTCAGGTGGGATTTGGGCTAAATGTCTTCTGGGGTCCCTTCCCCTTCTGAAATTCTCTAAAATGTTGTGTAATACTATGTACCAAAATGTTTTTTGTTTGTTTTCTTCTTGAAAGGAAATGCAAAGGGTTCCTTCAGCTAGAGTATGCTGAAATGTGCAAAGAAAAGACACTCTTTTTAGAGAATCTCATCGGAATTCCTAAGCAAGAAATCCCTGCAGAGGTAGGTGATAAAGTTGAGGCTTCCTTTTCACAGATGAAAAACCTTTATTTTAAGGGAGATGGCAATGAGATAAGAAAGGGCAGACTTTGCTGCTCGAGGATTTCACTTCTTTTTCTTGGAATTCATGTGCATTCTTTCAGAAATTCTATGCAGTCTTCTTGATGCAGAAGATCATGGAGCTGCTCCAGAGTGGGGGAAAGATGCCATCTATTCTGAGTACCTGCAGTTATACACCTCCACAACCATGGAGATCTTCATAATCCCCTTAGCAACAGCAGCCCTCCACAGAAGTGCGATATGGAGTTTGTGCATCATTCCCAGGCCAGTGTTTTCTTACAGGGGTCAAATTTGGAGTGTTTCAATTTGGTTCCAATGAAAGTGGGGGACATGAGGGCCTGTATCAAGTGCTCAGAAGTGCTAGGTGCTTTCAGAGGTGAGAACAGCTCTGGGAGGAATGAGGAGTTCAGCACTGTGGGATGAGAAGAAAATTATAAAGGTTTTGTGAATAGTTCATCTTTTTTAAAAAAATTCTAATTAGTTGCAGAATGTCTGTAATTTTTAAAACTACAAATATGTTGACACTTTAAACTGCATGAAAAATGAATTAGGTTGGATCTATTTGCCTGTTAGCTATCAAGTCTGATTTGGGGACAAGTGCTTCCTAATTATAGAATTTCAGCAGTTGCAATGGGACCTTAGGTGTCCTATCATCCACTTTACAGTGACAAGTTGTCTATAATAGAAAGAGCATAGCTCACAGAGTACATAATTAGGCCTAGAAGGAACATCAAAAACCACCTAGTCCAACCCCTGACCCTTATATTGTTTTTACAGAAGAGGATACTGAGGCTCAGGTAATTAAGTGACTTCTTCAAAGTCCCATATTTGTTCTTTCCTCTATTTTTCTTCTACTGTTACATGAGTAGTACTTTTTTGGACTATTGCAAATCCCCTGAATTTATGTTCCTATCTATATTCTCTCTGCTTCCCAATGCCTTCTCCATAGCATTGTTAGATTTGTTTACATAGACACAAATCTACATGTGTTAATGTATTATCCCTCTGCTAAACAGACTCAAATTAATTTGCCCGACCTTCAAAGGCCTTCACAATGTCATGTTTACCCTTCTATGCTGATCTCATAAGTAATTCCTGACATATTTTGCAGTTTGGCCAGACTGATGTAATCATTATTTCCCATCTTAAATTCTGAAAAAATAAATAATTACCTTGGTTCTCTCATCTCCATTTCTGCAACTGCTACCCATGCTTGGTGAATCATCCATACTTCTTTTCATTTGCTGAATTCCTATGTATCATTCAATGCTTAACTTAAAACCCACTGGCTCCATGAAATCTTCCATGAGCTCTCCATTTGGAAAGGACAACACTCCTATGTCGGGATCCAACTCGATCACTTTTCTTTGGAATTCCCTAACCAAAAGACCCCTCCCTGACTTCTACATTCCTATTCATTTTGTTTCCAGAATATAACAATAACGACAAGTTGCCTATAATAGAAAGAGCATAGATAACAGCTTATATAATTAGGACCAGAAGGAACATCGGAGGTCATCTACTTCTCATTTTTTGCTCAGTTGTGTCCAACTCTGCAATGCTATGTTGGGGGTTCTTGGCAGGGATATTGGAGTGGTTTGCCATTTCCTTCTCCAGCTCATTTTACAAATGAGGAAAGTGAGGCAAATGTGGTTAAGTGACCTGCTCTGGTCACAGATAGTAAGTGTCTGAGATCAGATTTGAACTGTTGAAGATGAGTGTTCCTGCCTCTAGGCCCATTGTTCTATCCACTGGACCACCTGGCTGCCCATGAGGACAATGACAATGAATAGTATTTATATAGTGCATTCACATTTACAAAGTCCTGGGTCATCTCCAGTCATCCTGATGAATATCCAGTCACTGGGTTCAGATGGCTCTGGAGGAGAAGTGAGGCTGGTGACCTGCACAGCCCTCCCTCACTCAAAACAAAGTCAAGTGCAAGTCATGTCATTATTTCTCTGATGGCATGGTCTTCTTCGGCAAAGAAGGATGAACACACACAGACACAGACACACACACACACACACACAAAGCACTTCACAAATATCATCCCATTTTATCCTCAAAATAACCTTGGGGAGTAGATACTATTATAATCCTTATTTTGTACATAAGGAACTCCTAGGAGAAATTAAAGGACTTTCACTGTGGCCCATAACTAGTGTCTGAGACTAAGTTTGATCCCAGAATATATAGGTTTGCATACTGACATGCATAAAACACCCAGTGTTAACCATCATATGTTTTTCTGTTTACATATGCACATGTATAATTCATATATACACACACCTTTGCACACATAAACGCATGCTTACGCACACAGAAACACTGGATAGGTTATTTTAGCCCCACCTTAGAATGTAAATTTCTGGAGATCAGAGACCATTATGCCTTTGTATCTCCTTAAGCCTCTAAAACATTTCTCTTCACAAATAGGTACTTCATGAAGGTTTATGGAATGAATTAAGTTTAATTGAAATGGTTGCTATCTTCTGGAATACCTCTAATCAATCAATCAGTCAGTCGACAAACATTCATTAAGCACTTACATACTGGAAATTATGCTAAATGCTGGAGATTCAAAGATAAAAATAAAGTGGTACCTACCCACAAGGAACTCACCCTGTATAGAGGAATCAACACACCCACATATAAGCAAATCAAAATATGTACAAAGCAAATACAACGCCACTTTGGCAGAAGGGAACCAGCAGCTGGTTTGATGAAGATAAAATTCATGTAGGAGGTGGTCCTTGGACTGGACTTTGAGAAAAGCTGGGTTTCTCCAGATTTAAAGTCTCAAGGTCATCATTTCTAGCTCATTCTCCCCTTTTGTCCCCTGTAGCCAATCTGTCACAAAACCCAGTCTCCTGTTCTCCTGTAGGGCTCCTCACGTTCTGCCTTCCTTTCCATTTATCTTACTGACTGTATCCACTGCCCTCTTTGGCCATCATACCTTCAATGGCTAAGCCATTGAAGACAATGGGGATGTATGATGCTATCAGATATGCATTCTTATTCTATATCTGGAAGGCACCTTGGCAGTCATTTAGTCCAGTGTCCTCATGTTCCAGGTGAGAAGCAGAAGCCCACATAGGTTAAAGTGACTTGTTCGGTGTCATACAAGTATTATATAGCAGAACTGAGGTTTGAACCCAGGTTCTTTTACTTCAAATTCAGGACTCTTTTTACTTTAAGATACTACCTTTGGTCAGACAACATTCTGGGTCATTAGAGTTAAGAATAATCCAAGAAATTCCGTTTTAAAGTAGCAGTTTTGAAAGTGACAGTCTTCAGTATCACCATGGATTCTAAATGAAATGTTATATAGTACTTAAACCATTCTGTAAAGCAACAGATCAGTCTAAAAGCATGGTAATTTCTTCCTCCATCCCTAAAACCATATATTTCCATTTATGTTTGATAAACTTTTTAAAGAACATAATGCTATTTTTTAAAAGAGTTCTTCAGGAATCCTTCATAATTTTCTTCTTGGTACCTAAGAGGAAGGAGGAGGAGATGAGGCAAAATCAGCATCTCCTGTGAGAGGAGAACATGATGGCAGCCAATAGAATATTGGGTAGTGCCAACAATGGGAGTATGAGCAGAGGGTAGGTGTGCCTGCATTACCACGGAAGTCTGTCATAAAGATATTTTTAGCATTTCTGCTTTGAAGAGAAAGGAACATTTTCAGAGGCATTTCATAGAAAGACAATGAGAGGGACACACTGCTAGTGAAGCTTGAAGAATCATTTTGAAGACTTGGTAGCTTGAATAAAATTGTGGGAATAATCATGTACAATTTGTTCTTCAGAGTCTTTAAAGACTAATGTCAGATTTCAACAGAAAAAAAGAAAAAAATACTTAATTTCTTTTACATATTTGGATTGATAATTTGATTCAATCCATCAATTTAATTCAGTTGTTATGCACTTACTATGGGTGAGATACTAGGGTTGCAAAGATGAAAAACAAAAACACAGAAATAAGTCATTGTAAAGTAAATACAAAGTGATTTCAAGAGGGAGAGGATGAATGATACCAAGTAGGAAGATCAGGAAAGTCCTAGTGGAAGAGAGGAACCTGGAGTGCTTCTTGGAAGGGACCTAGGAATTCTGTAAGATAGAGATGTGCTGGAAACACATTCCCCAAAATGGGGGACCACTTATGCAAAATCATGGAGTTGATAGATGGAACATAGTCTATAAAGAATAGCTAGCAATCCACCTTGGGCCAAACAGAGATAGCAGGAATGAAAATTGCTAGAAATTAGGCTGGAGAAGTAGGTGGGATGGAGACTGTAAAGGGCTTTAAATTTTAGATTGATGATTTTGTCATAGATCCCAGAAACAACAGGGATCTCCTGCTGAATCTATGTCTGGGCATTACATAGGATCTCACAGATATGCATGTGTAACCCTGGCTGGCTTGTAGAGCATGCTCCATTTAGCAGATGAGGAGCCTGCTACATCCTCTACCATGGGGTCAGGAGTGGCTTCCTTTGATTGACTGCCTTCATCTTTAAAAGAGGCAAGACCTGATCTGGTGTCTCTTCTTCAGCATCTTTCCAGTTGTGTTCTTCTCCAAGATTCCAGTCTTCTTCCCCTAGCCTGGATTCTATGAGGTGAACTGTGAGAGGGGAAGTTACTGTCCTTCTCCTCTTCCCCTCTTTTTTCACCAGTTCTGGCTTGAAGAAATGGTTCCAGGGGTGTTTTTTTTCTGTTTTCTCTTGTTTGCCCTCAGTGTCAAGTTCTGAAGGTAGTTCCCGTTGATGGGAGTTTCAGTCATGGCAACCATGGATTGCAGATCCCTGACAAAGAAATCCTGAGAAATCCTGAGAAGATTCTGTGCCTGGGACTTGAATGTAATGAGGGTTTTGCTCTTGGAAGTAGGACTGTAATTCTATGGGAAATGAGCTAAACTATGAACTTAATTCCCTTTACCTCTATAGAAACTGAGGTTGTGCAAGGGATAGGTACATTATGCCTCCTACATGTTGGGAGAAGTATGTTTGGAATTTTGTGATTATGCCTTTTGAAGTACATGTTAGTTTGTAAAAGTTCCACCGTGTTACACACATATCAGAGACCATGAGACAATATGATATCTCTGCTCTCTGGTGGTCTCATGATCTTTGCTGGATAATATCCCTGGCAACCAGCTTCTCATTTTCATCTCTTCAAGACTACTTTCTGAGCTCTCAGTTCCATTCTGATACAGTACAGTGATTAGAAAGCCCCTCTTTGATAAGAGCAGACTGATGGATGACCCTTTACTTATAGTCAGAGATATAATGCACCAAAGTTGGCTTTATTTGCTTGTCTGTGAAATAAAATAGTTGCACTAGATGACCTTTAAGATCCCATCCATATCTATATCAATAACTGTATGAACTGAAAGTCAGGCAGAATAATCTCATGTTTTAAGAATAATTATTCCTTTCCATTTTTGTCTGGGACCAGGCTCAAAGTTCTTTGTCAGAAACAACTTTCTGACTTAGAGTTAGAAATTCTAAAACGCCTCTCTGGCTTGACAGATAAACGAACAGAAGCCAGAACAGAGGTGACTGGAAAGCTCTAAAGTCACTGTTCACTATCAATATAATCCTGGTTATTGTCTTTATTATGCATATTATATTACTGGGGAAAAATAACGAACAAAACAAAACTTCAGTTTAGTATTTAGTAGAAAACTTCCAGGTTATAAATCTGGATGACTAGAAGAATGTTTGGTGGTGTCATAAGTAGAAATGAGAAAGTTCCCAAAAGGGATAGGTTTGGAGAAAAAGATAATGGGTTCCATTTTGGAAATGTGATGAAATACCCAATATGTTCAAGCACAATGCGAAGCTCTGAGGCTACCTAGATAAAATAAGGTCTATTATCCACACCCATATTGGTGACAGTTTATTACATATGTGCATTGTCTATCATATCACATCACATCATATCAATTCATATCTATTCATCTATCTGTCTGTCTATCAAGCTTGGCAATGATTAAGTAAATAGGAGAGGTCAAAGAAATTGGGCTGGTAGTTTCAAAGAAGGGAGAATCACTTCAAGAAGTAAAAGGGAGGGTAGAAAAGGAATGATGAAAAGTGAACAAAATAGAGTGGTCTCTACGAATCAAGTAAAACCATATTCTTTGACTAGCCTTGGGAATTTTAGCAAAATACTTCTTTGTGAGCCCCAGTTTCCTCCATTGTAAAAAAAAAAGAGCTGAATTAGGTAAGCTTTGAGTTTGCTTCCAGCTTAGACATTTTCTATTCTAAACTCTCTTGAATTTTGAGATTCTGTGTTTTATATTTCAAGATGACTTTCAGCATAATGTCCTGTGGTCTCTGTTCTAAGTTTCCTTTCAATTCTAACATCCTTCGAGCTCTAAGTAACACTTTTGGTAACAGTCAATATAAACAGATATATCTATGTTATACTTGTAAAATGATAAAGCCTAACAAAATCATCATTCCATATGAGTTCTTTGCCAATAATCCAGACATTCAGTCAACAATGTATATAAGCTTAAAAGTCTTTTTAAAACTTAAGAACTACTTGAGTCACTTTAAATTTAAAGCTGATTCCCAGGCCACAAAGACACCTGCATTTTCCTTCAGTAAATTAGTAGCTTAGTTGCACTTTGAGAGTGAGAAAAGTTTTATCAAAGTTGACCATAACCAGGAACAAGTCAAGCAATCAGATTAACAATAACAGATGAATCCTACAAATCACTAATATTAAGAAAAATTCAAATCAAAACAACCCTGAAGTTTTACCTTAAACCCTGAAAATTGGCAAAAATAAGTAAAATATATGACACTACTAATAGACACACTAATACATTATTGGTGCCGTTGTGAAATGGTACATCAATTTTGGAAAGCAATTTATGAGTGTACAGATAAACTGATTAAATGTGCATGACCTTTGAACTAGAGATTCCATCTCAGGGTTTATATCCAAAAGAAGTTATTGATAAGGAAAAAGTTCCCATATAACAATAATAAATGAAACTAAATTCAGAATTGGAAGGGACTTTAATAGGCCTCTAGTTCAACCTGAACCTAAACATTAATTTCCTTTACATAATCCCCCAGTTGCTGATGCTCTAGTTTATATGCATGTTATCTCCTGCCTCTAACAACTTCACTCTCAGAACATAAATTCTTTGAAGACAGGGAATGCTTTGCTGTTTGTTGATATCTCCACTGTTTGACACAATGCCTGGAACATAGCATGTACTTTAAAAATGCTTATTGAATTGAATTTACTTGACTGTGCTCAATAAAGGTTCATTATTTGAAGACATCTAGTGAGGGGAAAGCCCTCTTTTCTCGAGAGCCCTTTATGCTTTTGAATAGCTCTGATTGGGAGAAAGTTTTTCTTGACATCAAATTAAAATTTTACTCTTTGAAATTTCTACCTAATGTTATTATTTCTAATTTCTGGGATCAAGCAAAACAAGTTAATTCCATCTTGCTTATGACAGTTCCTCAAATATTTGAACACAGCAAACATGTTTCTTCGAAACCTTTTCCTCTCCAAACTAAATGTCCCCAATTCTTTCAACCTATACCCATATCAGGCTGAGTTAAGGACCTTCCACATTCTGGTTACTGTCCTTGAAACAGTTTCTGACTTTTCCACATCTCTCCTGAAAGGTGTTTTCCAGAACTGAACACTTCAGATGAAATCTGACCAAGGTGGAATATAGTAGAACCATCATCTCATTATTCCTGAACATCATGAATCATTTAATGTAGCTCCTCATTGCACTGGCTTTTTTGATGGGCTTATCATACTATTATTGACCAAGATGGGGCAGTTACTAAATCCCCAAAATTAGCTTTTTCAGCTTTATTCTTTTCTTATCTTTCCTGCATTAGAATTGGTGCCTATGGGCCACTGTCAGTGATATTTAAAAGATCATGGAAAATAAGAAAGGTTCCATAAGGTTGTAGAAGGGCAAATATCTTGGTTTTAAAAAAAGGAAAAAAGAACAGCCTCTACCTAGATGTCATTGAGATTGACTTCAGTATCTGGAAAAATCCTAGAGAGGGTCACCAAAAAATTAGTTGACAAATTTCAAAAATGGAAAGTTGTGATTACAAAGAACCAGCATGGTTTCATCAAGAAACACATGTCATGCCAGGCCAACCTAATTTCCTGTTTTACCAGAATTGCTAAAGTAGAATGCTGAGTATATAATTTATCTAGAGTATAGCAAAATCTTTTGAGGAAGTATCTCATATTATGCTCATGTAGTAGGTGGAGAGCTATGAATTAGAACACCAAACAATCAGATAGATTTAGAATTGCTTGGATGGTTGGACTTTAAGGATAATCATCAATCATCATCATGGCAGGAGGTCTCCAGTGGAGTGGTCCAGGGATCTGTACTGTTTGCACCTCAACATGACTCTCCAAAGGAAGGTTCTCCAGTCTCTTCTATATGAGAGATTTCATCAGAAGCACTCTGCACAAGATCATAAGGCCTGGAATCCTTGGTCAGTCCCCCATTATCTAAGTGTCTGAAGGGTTGTCACATGCAGAAGGGATTATACTTGTTCTCTTTGTGACCAGAGGGCAGAACCCAAAACAAAGAAAATTGTAAAGAGACAAACTTAACCTTAATGTTGGGGAAAAACCTTTTCCTAAAAATTGGAGCTGTCCAAAAGGGATGGGCTTCCCCTTCTCTTCCTTAGACATCTGTAAACAGAGATTGAATGATCTGTTGTGCATGTTATACTAGGGATTCCTTCATGGGTGGAACCATGATGGGTTGAATTAGATGACTACTGAGGTATCTTTCAGCTCTAACATTCTGTGATTCTTGTATTTCTCTTGTGGAAAGTGAAGTCTTTCCCCCCATCTTCCCCTTATTTTTCTTCATTAAATCACTTTTGATTACACTTAGAAGAATCCAGGCAAATACAATCTTACCAGCACTTGGTAGTTTCACTCTCCTCCTGATCACGAGCTTGTCATTTCTTTATTTTAAGCTCTAGTACAGAAATACAAATTACATTTCCCTATAGCATATTCTTAACCTATTTCCAGCTTCTTCACCATCTTTGCTTTGAAAATAAATGTGTATGTGTTTTCAGAAATGGTTGTGTGTGAAAGAAATATTGTTCTCCTTTAATGAGCTAATCAGTCTTATAAATAAGTGCCTGAATCTGACCAGCAGCAATTTTCATTTCTATCAACCCACACTCTCCTCTGCAGGAACTCAGACAAAAAGATAAAATCAAATAAAATAAATGAATAAGCATCTTAGAAAGCATTCTTCTTACTGGACAAGTGGCTAATTGCTGTAACAAAAGTCTTTCTCTATCAAGAATTTCTCCTTTACCAAATCAAGCTTCATAATATATTTTTTTAAGAAAGCAAAGCAAATTCTGCTGCTATGATAGGAAATATTCTACAACAAACCTAACCTACTAAAGACATATTTAAATAAAATTTGGAACTTTTTGAAAAAATAATCTTTCTTTCCAGACACTTCCAATGTGGGTAATCCACAGTTCATTTTTAAAATTGCATCTACATAGTCAATAATCTGGAAAGATTTCACTAAGCCCTTTGTACAGTTTTTTTATTTCAATCCGTCTAGCTCTCTTCTTGCAATTCAATAATGATTCCATTAAAAGTTTTATCTATAGTGGTTTTTTTTTTTCCAAGATATTTACAATGATGAACCAGATAAATGAATTGTCCATCCAATAGGCTTGGTTTGGCATTGGTTATCCACTTGCTTTGCCCTGTGTGGATTGTTAGGCTTTATTCTTTTGAGTTTGAGTCAGTGTTTGAGAATTGAATACAATCAATCAAATGCCATCTGTAAACAAGAGAATCAGTAGGATAAAAGCCTACTAATCATTATCTTTGCTTTCTAAATCTTTCTCTCTTCCCTGTTACAAGTGAGAGCACAACTACCTTCTTAATAACCTAGGCTTATAATTTATTTGTTATCCTTAATTCCTCAGCCTCTCTCACTCTCTATATCCAATCCCCCTTTATCTACATCTGTTCCCTTCTCTTCTCTTGACACCACTGCCACCATGGTCTAGGCCCTTATCTCCTCATCCTTAAACTATTACAATACCCTGATAATTGGTATGCTTACTTCAAGTCTCCTCCCCATTGCAATCTGTGCTCTGCTCTGCTGTTAAATTGATCTGACCATATTACTTTTCCATCCTCTTCTCCTCCCTAACTCAATGGCTCCTTATTGTCTCCAGGATCAAGTATAAAACCCGCTGCTTGTCTTTTAAAGACCTTCACAGCCTTGCCCCTTCCTATATTTCCAGTCTTCTTAAACCTTACATTCCCCCCTACCCCAAATTCTCCACCATCCAATGACATCAACCTCCTTGCTGTTCCTTTACCATGACATTCAAACTTCTAATTTCAAGTATTTTCACTGGTTGTCCTCCAGGCTGGGAACTCCTTCCCTCCTCATCTTTCCTTTCTACTTTACCTGGCTTCTTTCAAGTCTCAGCTAAAGTCCCACATTCAAAAGAAGCCTTCTCCAATTCTTTTTAATCTTACTACCTTCTTTCTGAGAGTATCCCCAATTGATCTTGTATGAATTTTGTTTGTACATTTAAATTTTTTTTTTCCATATTAGCCTGTGAGCTCTTTTACAGATGAGGCTGTCCTTTGTCTTTCTATCCTCTGCTCTTAGTACAGTGTCTGGTATGTAGGAGATATTTAAGAAATACTGATTTAATAATTCATCCCTGCATTTGACATTGCCCAGGAGATAAACTTGGAATGAGGAAACTATCAGTTTTAATCCTGCCTCTGACCCCTGATAACGACATCACCATGAGAAAATCTCCATCTGAGTCTCAGTTTCCCCTTTTTTCTAAAGCAAATGTATCAATCACTGCAGTGCTTCACTGGCAGGGTTGTTGAAGAGCTCAGATGAGATCCTGTGTGTACAGAGCTTTGGAAACATGAAAAGCACTGTAGAGATGTCAGCGATTATGATGATGGCAATGTTTTGGGGACAGACTTTGTGCTCAACCTCTCCATTCGCTTTTTTCAGTCCAAGTAAATAGTTGGCAGGTCTCAAATTTGGGGATACTGCTACAATGACGCATTTAACCTTTCTCTTTCAGGCTGTTATAAATAGCAGGGTAAACTGTGAATCTCTTTCTCTTTGAAAACGATGCTACCCTGAGGGCTTAGTCACTTTCTGAGGCTTTTTCAAGGAGCTGCAATACTTGGCTTTCTTTGAAATGAGTACAGTTATTGAAATAGTAACCAATGCAGCTGCTTGGTGGATTGGCACTAGACAACGACGCAAACTGGGAGCTATTCTCTCCAATTAATCTATTCGTATATATATATTTTTTAAATTAGCAGATTGGGGGCGAAGGCAGATGAGCAAAACTGGAGAGAGAAGAGCAGGTTTGGGTTTTTTTAAACTAAATTTTGGATTGGATGGTTTTTAAGTAAAAAAAAAAAGTTGCTTCTGCAGGGAAACTTGATGATGACAAAAATTTTCTCAGGATTCATGTTTAGCTCATTAAATCTCAACTTAAGAATTTTACAAAAATGGATAAGGGTTTTCCAAAGAGCAGTGTGTGTGGTGAGAAGCAGAGCTGGGGAATCCATCCATCCTTTAGAGTCAGGAGGACTTAGGTTTGAATCCTGTCTCAGACAATTATCATCCTGGTTAAGTCTCTGAGTTTCTTTATCTGTAAATTGTGGTTGCTAAACCATTCTCACAGGATTATGCATCTCAAAAGAGATAATGTATCTAGAGTGTTTTGCACACTTTAAAGCAATATATGAATATGGACCATTATTCATACTTACTACCTGTGAGATCTTGGGCGAGTAATTTAACCTCCTTGCACCCTGGAGGAGTTTCCGCATCTGAATGAAAGAAAGGGTTAGATTAGATTGTCTCTGAAAGCCTTCCAGCTCTGAATCTATGACCCTAAATGCAAAGCTCTAGAGCTGGAAAATCCCTTAGAGATCATCATGTATAATCTTGTAATTTATAGATGAGGAAGTTGAGGCCCATGGAGATTGAGTGACTTCTCTGTGGTTGTTCAGGGGGTGAGACTCACAGGAAGAACTTGAATCCAATTCTTCTAATTCATAAGATTGTAAATTCCCAGAGATGGAAGAAACCTCAGATGTCAGATAATCCAGTCCCCTAATTATACACTTGTGGATCTCAGTCACTTAAGTGTCTTGTGTAGGCAGTAAATGATGGAGGAGGGGTTTAATGTGGGGCCTGCTGACCTGCTGCTCTAGGTCTGTCCTCTGTTTCATGGCACCTCACTCATTTATTATAGAGGGCTCTAATACATCTTCCATTTTGAAGAGCTTTTTCATTGCTGTCATTTCTCCACAGGCTGTCATCCACCCTTGGAATAATCCTCCTTCTTCTAGAGAAAGCCAAGGAATGATGTCTTTAAAAACAACCTTATTATTTCCAACACTTCCTACATGACAGGACAAAAATACCATCAGAACAGAGTCCCAAATTCGAGTCTTGTATTTCCAGCTTGAGCTGGAGCCAGCAAAGGGAAAGCACAAGCAAAAATCTTCACATCCTACAGTCTGGGAGGGGATTTGGAGGCCCTGAGTCCAGGTGTCTTGGACTAATTACTTCACGCATCCCGAGCATGACCATTGCCTTCTTCCAGCCTATTACACAGACTTCTCTGCCCTCTTTGCTTCCATTTCCTACTCCTGACTCTAGCTTCTCCTTTACCCTGTCTATACCCTCATCTGAGACTTTACTTTTGGTCGTTTGCTTCCTGATGGTTCACGGGATGTGGTTCGACCTCTTGCTTCTGATTCTCTCTCCAAGCTCACCTACCTGCCTCTATTGAATTCTTTTTAAAAAATACTTTTTTAATTTAATTTTTAATTAATTTGTTAATTTTCAGTTTTCTACAATCATTTCCATAAGACTTAGAGTTTCTCCCTCTCCTTTCCCCTTGTCTCCCCTTTCTCCAAGTCAGCATACAATCCTTTATGGGTTCTACACATGCATTCTTATTAAATACATTTCCTGGGAGAGCAGAGCCAAGATGGCAGAGTAGAAAGATGCACATTGTAGCCCTTTCCCCACAGCCCATAAAATACCTGTAAAAAAAGACTCTCAACAAATTCTAGAGCAGTAGGAGGCACAGAACAATGAAGCAGAAGAAACTTCTATCCTAGGGTGACCGGGAACGTCAACAGGAAAGGTCTGTCACACTGGACGTGAAGTAGAGCCCAGTCCAGTCTTGGCCCCATGGTGCTGGGTGGAGCAGGACTGCAGGCCTCAGGGACAAATCCCCAGCAGCAGCAGTGGAGGTTCCCAGGCCCCCCTAAATGGCAGAGGCAGCTTCAAAGGCCAGTGAGAAGGCTATTTTACCTCTGTGACAAAGGAGCAGGGTCATCCCCTAGTCCCAGTCTCAGGCAGCAATAGCAGCAGGGCCTGAGGTGGCAGGTGGCTGTGGCAGGCATCTTTGGAGCCTCAGCATAAAGTCCCTGAGGGAATTGAGCAGCTGATGCAAACCTCAGCCAGGAGCCAGGCCAGGGGTTTAAGGGAAAAAAAAAAGAAGACTATAGAAGATTACTTTCTTGGCAAACACATATTCTCTCCCATCCTTTTGGATGAGGAAGAACAATGTTTACCATCAGGGAAAGACATAAAAATCAAAGTTTCTACATCCAAAACCTCCAAAATAAATATGCAACAGTCCCAGGCCATGGAAGAGATTGAAAAGGACTTTGAAAATCAAGTAAGAGAGGTGGAAGAAAAATTGAGAAGAGAAATGAGAAAGATGTAAGAAAGTCGTGAAAACCAAGTCAACAGCTTGGTAAAGGAGACCCCCCCCCCAAAAAAAAATGCCGAAGAAAATGATATCTTAAAAATGGGCTAACTTAATTGGAAAAAGAGGTCCAAAGAGCCAATGAGGAGAGGAATGCTATAAAAAGCAGAATTAGCCAAATGGAAAAGGAGGTTCAGAAGCTCACTAAAGAAAATAGTTCTTAAAAATTAGAATGGAACAGATGGAAGCTAATGACTTTATGAGAAACCAAGAAATTACAAAACAAAATGAAAAGAATTAAAAAATGGAAGAAAATGTGAAATATCTCATTGGAAAAACAAATGACCTGGAAAATAGATCCAGAAGAGACAATTTAAAAATTATGAGACTGCTTGAAAGCCATGATCAGAAAAAGAGCCTAGATATCAACTTTCATGAAATTATCAAGGAAAACTGCCCTGATATTTTAGAACCAGAAGGCAAAATAAATATTAAAAGAATCCACAGATCACCTCCTGAAAGATACCCAAAAGGAGAAACTCCTAGGAATATTGTGGCCAAATTTCAGAGTTCCCAGGTCAAGGAGAAAATATTGCAAGCAGTTGGAAAGAAACAATTCGAGTACTGTGGAAATACAATCAAGATAACACAGGATCTGGCAGCTGCTTCATTAAGGGATTGAAGGACTTAGAATAGGATAATCCAGAAGTCAAAGAAACTGGTATTAAAAACAAGAATCACCTACTCAGCAAAACTGAGTATAATACTTCAGGGAAAAGAATGGTCATTCAATGATATATAGGACTTTCAAGCATTCTTGATGAAAAGACCAGAACTGAACAGAAATTTTGACTTTCAAACACAAGAATCAAAAGAAGTATGAAAAGGTAAGCAGGAAAGAGAAATCACAAAGGACTTTCTAAATCTGAACTGTTTAGATTCTTACATAGAAAGATAATATGTGTAACTCTTGAGACTTTTTGCAGTATTTGGGTAGGTGGAGGGAATATCCACACACATGGGCATGCATGCACATACACATAAATAGACAGAGAGCACAGGTTGAGTTGAATCAGAAGGAATGATATCTATAAAAAATAAAATTAAGAGGTGAGAGAGGAATATATTGGGAAGAGAAAGGGAGAAATGGCATGGGGCAAGCCATCACTCATAAAAGAGATAAGAAAAATCTTTTTCAATGGGGGAGAAAAAGGAGAAAGTGAGAGGGAAAAAGTGAAGCTTACTCTTGTCACATATGACTTAAGTAGGGAATAACATACTCATTCAATTTGGTATGAAAATATAGTTTACATTACAGGAAGGTAGGGGAGAAGGGGACAAGTGGGGTGAGGTGGGTGATAGAAGAGAAGGCAAATGGGAGAAGAGAGTAATTAGAAGTAAAAACTTTAGGGAAGGGATAAGGCCAAATGAGATAATAGAATAAATGGGGGACAGGGTAGGATAGGAGAAAATATAGTTAGTCTTCTACAACATGGTTATTATGAAAGTCTTGTGCAAAATGACACATATGTAGCCCACATTGAATTGCTTTCCTTCTCAGTGGGGATGGGTAGGGAGGGAGGAAGGGAAAAAAGTTGGAATTCAAAGTATTTGAAATGAGTATTGAGAACTGTTATTGCATATAACTAGGAAATAAGAAATACCAGTAATGGGTTATAGAAATCTATCTTGCCCTTGAAGAAAAGAGAGAAGATAGGGATAAGGGAAAGCTGGAGTGTGATAGGAGGGAGGGTACATTGAAGGAAGGGGTAATCAGTACGCAAGGACTTATGAGGTGGAGGTAAGGGAGAGATGGGGAGAAAAAATGGAACTCAAAATTTTGTGGAAATTAATGTCTAAATATAAAAAGAAATAAATAATATAAAAAAAGAAATTATGGGATTACCTGAAAGCCATGATCAAAAAAAAAGGCTGACATCTTTTTTATGAAATTATCAAGGGAAGCTACCCTGATGTTCTAGAATCATATGACAAAGAACATTCCAGGCATAGAAAACAATCAGTACAAAGGCACAGAAATGGAAGATAGAGAATAGTGAATATGGAACAATAAAAAAAAATTAGTGTAACTAGATTTGTAGAGTGTGGAGAGGAGTAACATGTTAAATGATTTAGAAAATAGGAAGGATCAAGGTTGTGATGAGCTTTATATGACAAGTAGAAGAACTTATATTTTATCCTAGAGGTAAAAGGCACATATCAGAATTGTTGAGGTTTTTCTTTTGGGGGAGGGGTGGAGGGATGTCAGTCATGGCATAAGTAGGTTCTACTTAAATCACTTTTCATCTATGTTAGGGATACATGGGAGTGGAAGAAACCTCAGGCAGGGGGAAATATAAGGTTATTGCAGTGGTCCAGGGGAGAAGTTCTAAGCTCCTGGACCAGTGTGATGACTGATTTGTGAAAGGAGGATGTAAATAGTTTATGTTGTAGAGAAGATTTGGCAAATACATGTCTTTTCCAGATCAAAACAAGTTCAAAACAAATGTTTACTATGTGTAACATTTCAGCTAAGGAAAACATAGTACCATCTAGCCAAACCAATGACTGAAAGCAGTATACTGTTAGATGACACCACATCAATGAGATCATAGATATATCAGGGAAAACAAATAGTGATAAAAGTGCTCATGAAATAATGACATCTACTGTGAGCACAAAAATGTCCAATCTGCAATAAAAGACAACTGAGTTAAAGATCTAAACCTATAACCATTTACCAAAGGGACATATCTCACTTTAATAAATGGGACCTCAGATCTTCCTCACAATCTGAGAAGCCCCCTGTCTCAAGGGCTTGATATCAGGATGATACAGATGAAGTAGAATAAAATACAGAATCTCATTGATTGACAGACCTTGACTCTCTAGAGGGCCAGAGATGATATAACTACTTGGGTAGTCACAGGATGGGCAGGGCAAGAATTATCTCTGCTAAGTGGTCATAGAATGGGCACCTCCTCATGTTGGGCAATAGAGGGTAGTCTGGAAGTAAAAGAAAAACAAAGCTGGGGGACTTTCTATATCATTAGACCATCTCTGCCAAGCACAACTTGTCCAAAAGAAACCTTTGTTATACCAGTCACTTAGATTCATAACCTGAAAATAAATTTATTATTGTTACAAAATATTAATCACCAGGAACAATTTTCAATCATTGCCAATACAGGAGTTTTTACCTGCTGTCTATGGACTCTCAAGAGATCTGTGGTTACATTTCAGGGGGTTTGTGAATTTGGGTAGGAAAAAAATGTGTGTGTGTATATATATACATATATGTGTGTATATATATGCATATATATGCATTGTTATTTATGCTAGCCTCAAACTAGAATTAAAAATTTTCTTTTTTCAATTATTTTTAAATGTTTTTCTTAGTAGTCTTCCATAGGGTTCACCTGATTGGCATAAGTTTATATGCTGTGTGTACACATGCTCCTACTCACATGATTAGTGAAGCTTAGGCTTAATGGAATTTTAAAAAAAGAACTTTTCCTTTATAATTAGTCTTTAGTTCACAAACTTCTCTTCTATTGACGGCCAGTACTTTTTCAGATCTTATTATGTCATGCCCAGGTCAATGGGAACATATTTTTGAGGTGCTATATTCCTTGTTTTTTCACTATTTTCATCTGACCTGAATGTAGTTACTAGGAAAAAGTCATTCAAGCATTGCTTTAATCTAGTCATTTTCCCATTTAAACATTTACTATAGCTTGGCTTCCTAATGTCCATCATATAAAATTTTAACTCATCCTCTTAGATTTTAAGATACTTCACAAATGATATATATTTATTTGTGTTTATGAAAGGATATAAAGGCTCATGCTCTCATTTTGAAAATGTTATAGTTTTGAAAAAACATAATCATCCTGACCCCAAACATGACTGTAAAACAAATAGAGTTTATCATCAGTACCAAGGACGTCTTGTCCCCATCTCTTTTTCCCACAAGCACATTTTGTTCCCCTCCCCTAAGGCAACTCTCATCTCCAACCTAACTGTCCAATCCTCTATAGAGCAATGTTCTCAGAAACTAGTATTACAAGTCTCCAAGACTTTTATTACTAAAATCCCTGAGTTCTTAAAAATCTGTTGTAATGATTATATCAAAGGTTCTTTCATGAAAAATTGGCCCAGGTATGCTTTGTGGGGGTGTCCATGTCTCTGTTTCCTTGCCTCCACCCAGAAAATCTGGGAACTACATAATTTGGCACTGTTCAATGTGATGGTCTTAAGTCAGAGAACACTGAAATCTTCAAAGAATTTGAGTATACCTCAGAGTAGAATGGGGAAATGGGTGGTGTGTGGGAACTGACTGTAAACAGTAAACAAACAACAATACCCCCCAAAAAATCAAACAATGCTGAGAATTGGAAAAAGCATGCAATCAAAGAAATGTATGTTGGAAAAAAGAAAGTAGCCTTTCTTTGCTATGGGAACAATGGATTATAGCTAACTGACCCATTAACTCCTCTGATATCTTTTTGATAACAAGAAAAAGTGAGAGAAAGGCACCATCATGGTGGATATTCTCTGTATGGCACATTATAATAGTAATTTAAATGGGAAGATCTTTCCCATTCATTAATAGGCCTATGTGACCTGCCTGGGTCACATGGAAGCCTGCATCACATGAGTCTAAGTCACATAGAACAGGTAGGGGTGGAGCATGAAGGATGGAGCAGAAAAGGTGAAACAGGAAGAGGCAGAGCTAGAGGGGAGCTGAGAGGAAATTCAACAGAGAAGAGTCAGAGGTAAGAAGGATACAGGCTAATGACTAGTGTGAGGAAGGTTAGTGAGAGAGTTTGTGATATGTTTAATGGAACTGGTTTGTGGGAAGACCCTAGCATGAGGAAGGCTTGGGGATGGTGTTGTCCTCTGCATTGTTATTGTGTATAGATTTTTGTTACTATGATGGATTTGGCTTCCTGGTGTTTGAGTAAATGTTTTGGTTCTGTCTTCCATGTGGAAAGTCTGTTGTATTTCACACTTCAGAATTGCGTCAGGGTATTCATGGCCTCTATAGACACTGTGAATATTGAGTTGGCACTGCACACATTTATAGGAGAGCATGGACAAAGGTCATATAAGATAGACAGACACAAATGACTTGTCGCTTGTGTCATTGAACAATGTCAGTGGGGCATAGATCCATTATAATATGTGTGTTATAGATAAACACATGTACACATGGCTAGAAAATATATTTCATTCTAGATTTGGAGGTCAATTTCTGTATATAAATTTAGAGTCAGAGAACAGGTCCTAGTGACCTAACAGGACTGCTAGATGAATACTTTCTTGGGTCTGAAACTACATCATGTGCAAAACGACTCAATTATTAATAAGCAAAATTATTCTATTCATGGAAAGGACTTAAAAGCTTTGCATTTACAAATATACACAGAAGCACATCATTTTAAAAGAGAACTAAACAGGAGAAGGAGAAAAAGAAAAAAATAAGGAAGACTAGATGAAAGAAGAGGAAAAATAGAGGCAATGTGCTGTTGTAGTAAGAACATTGGATTTAAAGTTGGAGAGGCTGGGTTTAAATTGTGGCACTGGCCAAATATCAACTGTGTGACTTGGTACAAAAACCAACTTCAGCACTCTGTACCTACATTCTCCAGTATTTAATATGATAATATTGAACTATATTATTTCTAAGGTCCTTCCATCTTTAAATCATGCAATTCCATCTCACTATCAAGTTTTATCTATTCTTTTAATAATCAGAGATCCAGGTGATCTCTTTTCTCAAGCTACTCATGATTTTCGGAAGTCTCTTTAGAATTTCTGAATTTTAACAAATACCTCTTTTCTCAGACCCCCAGTCACTACTTTCTTATTTCTACCTATACTTTCTACTTAAAAGAGAGGATTTTATTTATGGCTAAAATGGTGGAGGTTGTTTAGAACAATGTAAGAAATGATGCTGCCAAAAGTAGCCCACAGGAATTTAGAAACACAAAAATGACTGAAAATTGAACACCAGGCTGTTTTGGTTGGCATTCTGCTCTATGTTGAAGTTCACAAGGATGAAATTAAGCCTGGTAGTCCCAGCTCCAGTCAGTATTTCCATTTCTATATGCTCTAAGATAAAGAAAATTGGCAGCCTTTAAATGTTAAGATGGCCTCCTGGGTCAGCAAGATTTATACACTAAAGGATCTCCAAGTTCTAAAATAAATCCTTATAAGCTCATTCTCTCATATAGTGTCAAAGCTTTAGAATTCTATGGGAAATGATGTGTATATATGTATATGTATATATATATATATATATGTGTATGTGTGTGTTTGTATAATGTATGTATATGCATATATATGTATATACATACATAAAACAATTATGTGATGTATTTGCATTATATATGTGCATTATGTATGTATGTATGTATATATGTATATACATATATTTAACAGAACTTGGCAGAATATTTATATATGTGTGTATGTATACATGCTTATGAGCATATGTGTGTGTCTTTATACACATACAATGGAGTAGGGAAAATATTTTTGTGTAGTATACTAAGGCACTAACCAAGGAAAGCAAAGCCTTTATGAGTATGGAAGTATGCTCAACCTGAGGTAACTCCCTACATGAATATACATAACTATATACAAGTATTCTATGACCATTTTTTCTTTACTTATCATGTGTCTTTTTCATTGGTTGCTTCTCTGGAACTGGATATGCATATAAAAGATTTCCACAGGGAAAACTCAGTTTATTTCTTCTGTGGATATGTTCAAGCAGCAAAATCGCTTTAAACCTTTGAGTGCAGAGAGCTCCATTGATGTACTCTTCCTAACTAGATTCATGCAAATCACATAACCCTGCTATTTCTTCTGTCCCTTGGATTTGTGTTTCTTTTTTCCTTTCCTGATTTAGGTGAAAGAATATTGGTAAAATTATACACTGTGTCCTTGTGAGTTCCAAAAATCAGGGGAGAGTCAGAGACCAAGGAAATAGAGTCCATGCCAGAGTTTATGGATAAATTACCACAGTGAGAAGTCAATGTCTGAGTAACTTGTCTGATTCAGCCAGCAGTGGATTGATATCAAGATGCTTGTTTTTCCAAGGAAGGGAGAGACTTTGTCCATACTCTATGCCATATTTGAAATGAACTTCATGGATTGAATACTTAAAGCTGAGCCCATTCTTTGTAGACACTGAGGGGGTACAGAGGAAAGTGCGACTCCAATTTGACAGCAGGAGAATGAGTTTATACTTTTTGCTATATGTTATGGGGAAATATCCCTTTGCAAAAGTTGGTTCATGTTAACTGATCAAATACATTGCAATAATAATTATCAGTAATTGACAATAAAGAGTAGACATGAAAATAGGGGCTCAAGCATTTCAGAAGAATGACACTATTCCTTTGGGGTACCCCAAGAACCTGGAGGGGTTAATGGAACTACTGTAACTAGACAATCTTCTAAAAACCTGACTCATTGATGTTAGTAGGAGTTGGAATAATGACCCCTGGAGTCTATGTGAGCTACAGCAGTACACTGAAAAGAGTCCTGGATTTGGAATCTGAGAAAATTTCAGCAAAATCTTGACTTAGTACTGGTGTTTGACCTTGGAAAAATTGCTTAACCTCTCTTAGCCTTAGCTCCTCCTTTTGTAAAATGACAGGATTGGACCAAAAGCCTTTTCAGGTATCTTGCAGCTCTAAATGTATGATCTTAATATTCAAGTAAATTTGAAAAAACAGCAACAGCATATAATTCAAATATAAAAAGTACTCATAAAGCTTAAAGAAATTTAGGTAAATAGTCACTGGAAGTTTTGGGGGAAGGGAACATTCATTTTGAGAGGTCTCTGACATTGAAAAACCCTAAGAGCTCAGGTTACACCTAAAAAATGATATTGCCTCACAAATAGATAATAATAGGGATTAGCTCTGTGATTTCACCGATATAGGGAACTCCCAGAGGAGGAAAATCCTTCTCCTAATGCAAGTAAGTCCCATTATAAAGTCTTGGAATTTCTTAGTTTAAAGGGATATAAGAAGCCATCTAATGAATAACGCATTTGAAAATTCCCTCCATAGTCTATCTAACAAAAAGTCATCCAGGCTCAGGTTAAACACCTTGGAGGGCGAAATTCAATGCTTCTTGAGGTAATCCATTCAAATTTTGAATAACCATCAGGACATCAAAACAATATTAACTTCTTAGCCAATTCCACATTTGCTCCTCCTTTGTCCCTCTAGGGCCCTCCCCTAACTGATAGTCCTTCAAATATTTGAAAGCAGCAATCTTGACCTGCTCCTCCACCCCCAAGTTTTCTCTTCCTCAAAATAAATATACAGTCCCTAGACTCTGAGTTTAAAATACAGTCATTTTTCAAAATGTGCAGATAAAGGGGAAAATTAAGGAGTATTTGCTCCTCAATTTCCACATCCCCATTGTGCCAAAAGTTAACACAAGATTTGTCAGTGTTTGTGCTCAGGAAAGCAACTGAAATAATGCTTTGGGGTTTATTAATAGAACACCAGCTGTGTTTAAAACAGATAAGCGGAGGTATGTGCATGGGCTCATTCTTGTCAGGATAGGTGTTTTAAATATATCTGCCATTTTCAGTATTTGGGGGGATGGCATCGAGTAAGGTTAATGCTATATTTAGGTCATGTCTACACAATGTAAATGTGAGCTAATATTTTAGGGAAGAAAACTACCAGGGCTGGCTAGTGGAGTCATGTTCAGTGAAAGGTCAGAGTTATGGAAACAGGCTAGGTCACTGGGATAGCCAAGGATGACTGGGGCAGATCTTGGCATGTTGGGTACTTGATAAATGTTTGTTTCCTTGGCTTTCTTTAAAGACTCAGCTCAATTCCACCTTGGATCTTTCCCAGCTTCCTTCCCTTCCCCATGCCAATGCTAGTCCCTTCCCTTTAAGATTACCTTCCATTTATACTATATATCATGCTGTTCTTAGTTATTTGGATGTTGCTTCCCTCATTACAATGTGAGCTCCATGAGAGATGAAACCATATTTCTGCCTCACTTTATATCCCAGGTGATCGGGACAATAATCACTTAATAAATACTAGCTGGCTGATTTAATGACAAATGTAAGAAGGAAGAAATATAAGAAGAATGAATGGAAGAAAGGAAGGAAAGAAGAAAGGAAAAAAGGAAGGAAGGAAGAAAGGAAGGAAGAAAGAAAGGAAGGAAGGAAGGAAGGAAGGAAGGAAGGAAGGAAGGAAGGAAGGAAGGAAGGAAGGAAGGAAGGAAGGAAGGAGGGACAGAGACATGGAGGGAGGGAAGGAGGGACTAAACATACTACACATTGACACTGAAGTCAAGATGAATAGGGGCCATAACAATGTAGGCAAAGTGGATTCCACCATGTTAGATTTAAAAGATTTAAAAGAAATATTTGAATCCTCTACCACATCTCCATTTTAGGCAGGTATAATAATTAGAGACACATCCTGAAAATTGTCATATTGAAATCCAAATTGAATCTCACCCTTTTCAATGAGATATTTTTTCAAGACAGATGCTCTAATGAACTGAGAGTTTCCATCCAAAAGTATTGCATTCCTACCATAGCATTCACAGAATATCACAGTACTCTCTAGAATCAGACTGTTGGGACATCTATTCATTTAGCAGGGTGAATTTACTAGGGTGCCATGCTGAATTGGCTTTGATCTTTGGTCCCTGTCAACTGAGGGGACTACTGAAGGATCCTCACACTGACTGCTGCTTTTCTTTGTGAGGCATCATGCTATAGAAGTATCTCCCACTCCTCCCAGCCCCCATCCCTGCCAAATACCTGTAAGGATCAGCTTGACAAACTTTTGGCAGGCTCCATAGTTGTTCAATTAAAGATGATGGGATGGAATAATGGGTAGCCTGAAGGATTTGGAGTAAGGCAGTCTCAGGTTCAAATTCAACTTTTAACTCTTGCTAACTATGTGATGATGGGTAATCTGCTTAACCTCTATGATCCTGTAAAAAATGTGAATGATAAGAATAAGAATATCTAGAATTCATATATCACTTTAAGTTTTTCAAAGTATTTTAATAAACATAGTATCATTTAATTCTCATGACATCCTATTACCTCCCAAAGAAACTAAAGTAGATAGGGGTTAAGTGACCTGCCCAAGATTACACAGCTATTAAGTGTTTGAGGTTGGATTTGAATTCAGGCCTTTTTAATTTTCATTTCAGCATTCTATCCACTTTGTCACCTAACTAGCTCCTAGTACTTACCTCATAAGGCTATTGTGTGGCTTGAATAAATAGTGTACATAACTCACTCTGTAAAAGATAAAGCCCTAGTTAAAGACTGGTCATCACCATCATCATCATCATCATCATCCTGTTTCTAATCTCCCTCATTTGCCTTGAAATTCCTTGATACCATTCCACCTCTCTAATCTGAAAGATGTTCTTTTCAGTCACATAGATGGCTACAGGGCATGCATGTATCAACTCAATTTGGGGAAATATTCAAGATCTTTTTATGTGCCATTGTTTTACCCTATATTGAGTGCCAGCCATGTGCCCAACACTATGCTACCTGCAGAACATCTAGCAAAAGGCAACCAGGCTGGTGAAATATCTTCAGACTATGCCATATAAGGACATGTTGAAGAAATTAGAAATATTTACTCTAGAGAACTGAATAATTGGATGAAAGGGGAGAGGAAGTTATAACGTTTCAAATTTCCAAAGCATCTACTACCACAACTACTGTTTTCCATATACTTTAGTCAGCATTGGGGATACAAATACAAAAAACAAACAAAAAAATAATCCCTCCTCTCAAAGAACTTACATTCCAACAGGCATCTTTTCCTACTTAAGCCCAGAAAACAGAAGTGAAAGCAGTGGGTAGAAAATTAGTCAAGAAAACCTTTGTATACATTTATGAGTCTCTAAGAGACTTGAATCTAAAGATGGGTATACTCTTATTAGGAATGTGGTAGCAATGATTCTCATTCAAGTTCATATTGGATGAGTAAGATTCCCTCCTTTCCCCTTCCCAGATTTGGGGTTGCAGCATTTTTCATCAAAGGAAGAAAAGAGAATCGAAGAAGGAGAGAGTTTTTGAGGATGTAATTCATTGCATCCAAGAAGGAAGCCAATTATAGGTACTGAAGAGAATGAGCCTTAGTATTAAGGAATCAAGCTTTGTGGAGAAAGGCTCATGGGTTATAGCTAAGCATCTGGCTCACCAGAGACACTAAGTCCAGTAGAGAACACCATGAAGATATTACAAGAAGAGAAAGGACAGTCCAGTCCTGTGATGCTAGAGGCTGTGTCTTCTCTATGTATGTACTTCACTACCAGAGAACTTTGCGCATGTGCCAGCTCTGTTCACTGATGCTGTGTTAGAGGGCAGCCCTTTTGTTGGGTCTCAGTACAATTCTGACCAGAGAATCATGGATTTAGAGATGAAAGAAACCTTATAGATCATTTGTTTTGACCTCCACATTATTATTAATAGATGAGGAAGCAAAAGTGTGAGAAATTTTGCACAAGGTCACAGAGGTTAGAAGAAGATCCATGATTTGAACTTTGGTCCTCCATATACATGTTTGTAAGCACTGTAGCAAATGACAAACATAGCATGAAGCAAACTATGCTTCTTTTCATCCACCTTCAAAAATTTTATGAACAGAATATAAATATCAAACAAACAACTTTTGAAATGACCTTAACTTCTCTGGATCCCAGTTTTCTCATCTCTAAGAAGGGGGATATAGAGGTAGGATTATTGTTTGTAAAGTCAGAAGATATCATTTACAAACACATCTCTTACTTTTGCTACCTGTATCCCTTTGGACAAATGACTTCATTTTCCTTGACCTCAGTTTCCTGATCTGTCAAATGATATCATTGTATTGAACGACTTCTAAGGTTTCCTTCCAGCTTTAAATTTGTAATCTAAGTAATCTGAAAAAAATCTTAATAAGAAACTAAATTGAAATTCCACAAAAGGGAAAATTTTAAAAAAATGCTTCGACCTTCAATAGAAATAATCACTTCGTTCAACTTTGGGATGAAATAGCCTCATAACCTGATTCAGATGGCTAATTGAAGCACCAGTTTTGAGTTCAGTTCTAGATTCAGTCATCACTGTGCTACATGACCTTGTTTGGGTCCCTTCTCCATGAATCCTTTGGGAAACATAAATATTCTCTGAGTTGCAGGTGAGCATAAAACACAAAAATCATTTTCCAACCTGCCAAATGGATAAGGAATGATGAGCATTAAGAGCCCTGCTCAGCCCCCAAAATACTAAATTAGGAGCTGGTCATAACAGGAGACATGAAAATATATTAGGAACCATGAACTTCCTGTCTCAACCCATTGTGACTGTTTCAGGGGGAATTTCCACATAAGTAAACCAGCTAATAATGCTAAATGTAGTCTATGTCTTTTTACTGTAGGCCTACATTTACTTCTGTCAAGTAAAGATCTAAAAAATTTGAAACATGATGGTGGTGGAGGGATGATGATAAAGAGGAAGGAAAAGTTGGTAAAGATAAATTTGGGATCAATATCAGAGATGACTTCTGGAGGGGACAGGCTACATATGGAGGCGGACATGTAAATCGAAAGGCAGGGACAGGGATAAACAAAAAGGGGCCAATGATCCAGGCAAGAAACACCATCCTACTCTGTTAGTCAGGGTGAAGGCAGTCCTTTATTTCCATGTCTCCCGGTTCTACAGATTGTGGAATAAATCCAGGTGTTTTTTGGAAGGGACAGCATCTCATTTAAGAACATTTCCCTGATTTCCTCTCTCTGATTTCTTAGAGAGGATGGCATTAATCAGTGAGGAACCTGGCAGTTTCTAGCTTAGAAACTTCCAAGTACATAAGATTCTGAATGTCACCCTTCCCCTTGGTGGGCTGGGTGGAGTGAGTGTCCAGGGGCATGTTTGTATAACTTAGAGTGTCCCAGTATTATAAATCATTCTTCTCTTCCATGGTTCTTGTTCTGGGTTGGCAGGGAGCTAGAAGGCTGTCTTTCACCAATGGATTCATCCACTATTTGTATGCCTTTGTAAAAATGATGAAAAACAAGTGGGAAGTGAGACCTTATGGCATGAAGGAACATGCATGAAAGCAGGGAGAGACAATCAGCTGGACTAAGGACAGAAAATGGTCCAATAATTGACTGAGTCCCAGAAGCTGCAGCAGTTGGTGAGATGCTCACAATTTGGTCTACAGCTCTTTATTTCTGCCTCTTCTCATAGAACTCCTGTAGTACTGTCCAGGCAAAGTCCTAAATCACATCTCCTACATTTGTATCCCTAGTGGGACATGAAAAGGTGCAGACCATCATGACCTACAAGCAGAAATGTTTATCTGCATTTCTATGTTGCTTAAAGGTATTATTAAAGAATATGAACATTTACAACATTTTTAGTCCAATCCAATAAATGTATGCTTCAGAACTGAGAGGAAATTGTCTCAAGGGGCGGAGATTTTCCTCAGCTTGGGCTGAAGTGGGGAAGACTGATTAGGGAGCTGATTTCTGCAATATGTGTAGCTTTTAGAAATGGATACTTCAGAATGGCTTTTGAACCTGAGGAGAGATACAATGGGCTATCCAGGTATGGAGGATTCCAGGGAGGAAGAAGGGATATGGTGGCAGGCTGGGCAAGTGGGACATCTTCACAGAAAAGCAGTCTTTTACCTAGCTAGCAATCTATATCATGAAGCCCAGAGGCGTTTTCTTCTGTTTTGTTTTGTTTTTCCCAGCGGGCTAAAACAACTAGTTCAACTGGGAACCTAGAGAATTGGTATCCAGTTACTGCTTTGGGCCATCATCAGCTCCAGTCACTTTCAGACCAGTTACTTAGAGATAAAAGGCCAAATATCTTATTACTAAGCCCAGGAGCCTTGTAGCCAACTTCTTAAAAGATAAATTAGTTGAATAGTTCTTTGCAGTGATATCTAGAGCCAAGTAAAATCATCTTCCCTCGAGTCCTAGGTCAGTATTAAAAGAAAAAAAATACTGAATTCAATTTGCCATTGATGAAGTTGTATTGAGCAAATATAGTCCAGAATACACAACTTTTAACATGTTTATAACATCCATTAGCTACAAATTTGGGTCTTGTGTTGTTGCCCTTGGTTGTTCTAACTGTTGAAACTATTAAAGTATGTCTCAAATCTCTAAAATGACATCTTTCAGAGTGAGATTTGATTCCTAGACTTCAATTTCTTTGGGAAAAAAATTACCATATACTGGGTGCATTTCTACAAATCTTAGGCAAAATATGTTAGAAAATTTAACAATCAACAGTATTTATTGAGTCTATTATATGCCAAGTATTATGCTAGGCACTGGTCATGTCAAGAAAAATGATAAATCATTGTCTATCATCAAAGAGTTTACGTTAATCCAAGCTGTTGCCAGTCTCTGTCGATTTCACCTCTGCAGCACCCTTCAAATTGTCACCTTCTCTCCTTGGACACTGCCCCCACCCTTGTGCAGGCCCTGGTCACCTCACACCTAGACTACTGTGATAGCCTCCTGGCAGGTCTGCCTGCCTCAAGTCTCTTCCACTCGAGTTCATCCTCCATTCAGCCACTAAAGAGATTTTCCTTAAGAGCAGATTTGGTCATGTTTCCCTGTTACTCAGTAAACTCTCGTGACCCTCTATGGTCTCTAGGGATTGTATTCTGGGCCATCTCCAGTCATCCTGATGAATATGTAATCACTGGATCCAGATGACTCAGGAGGAGAAAGTGAGGCTGATGACCTTGCACAGTCCTCCCTCACTCAAAACAAAGTCAAGTGCAAGTCATATCATCATTTCTCTGATGTCCTGGTCCTCTTTGAAAATGAAGGAAGAATACAACAATGGTATCTAGAATCAAATGCAAAATACTCTAATTTGTTATTCATAATGCTTCATTATACAGCCCAACTTTACAGTTTTCTTATATACACCTTACTGCCTGAAACATACTTTGATTCAGTGACACTGGGTTCCTGGCTGTTGTAGAAACAAGACACTCCATCTCTCTGCTCAGAGAATTCTTTCTGGCTTTCCCCTCATGCCTGGAACACCTTCCCTGCACTGCTCCACTTATTGACCTTTCTGATTTCTTTTAAATCCCAACTAAAATTCTATCGTTTTTTCTCAAAGCCCTCTTAATGTCTTCCCTCTTTTAATTATTTTCCATTTATCTTGTCTATAGCTTGTTTTGTACATAATCTGTTTTCACATTGTCTCTCCCATTAGATTGTAAGCCCCTTCAAAGCAGGGACTATCTTTTGCCTCCTTTTTTAAAAAATGCCCAGTGCTTAGCAAAATGCCTGGCACATAGTAGGCAAGTAATAGATGTTTCTTGATTGTTTGATTATAGACCACAAGCAATGTGTCCTATACTAGTTGCTGTAGATAGCTAACCTTTGCCTCCTTGATGACAAGTGGATGATACTTTGGTCATAAAGACAAAGATATTATCCTTCTTTTCACATTTTAATGAAAATAGATCGAGTTTTGTCTTGATTGTTAAAGTTACAATTGCATTGTGAATAAAAGACAGGCTTTAGAGTCAGGAAGAGTTAGATACAACTCCTGCCTCTGATCCACATTTGATGAGTGTTAATTAAGAGACTTTATCCTGTGCCAAAGAGTCAAGCTATAGACAGCTATATAGATATAGACATATATAGATGTATATGCACACATAGACAGCCTCTCTTTGATGTGTTCTTTCCTGTCCTTGATGTATCTAGTTTGTTCTTAATGTATATGCATATACATAATGTATAAGAACATACATATAGGTAGAGAGAAATGTACAGATAAATATATGTATGTGTATATATGACTATACATATTTTTATATACATCTTTACATATATGTATATGAATAGTTCTCTGTATATACATACAATAACTGGAGAGCTGTTTATATTGCTATCTGTATCTAACTGTTCAATATCACTCAGGGTCTATACATGTATATTTAGGTACAGAATACTGTGGCTTATGAGCCCCTTCCAATGGGTGTCCCATTGGTAATCAGTCATCTACTCTCAGAAAAAAAAAAAAATTTAATGAGGTAGTATAGTAAGAAAAGCAGGTACAAAATTTTCACCTCCAGGGACATGCTCATCTCTTGAACAGATGAGCTCCTCAGAATAAATTCAAGTTTAAATGGCAATAGTAGTTAGACAGATGTGTAGGAAACATACATGTAAAAGGGGTCCTTGACAGTTCCTGGTTACTAGAAGTCTCTTCATGGAATTTTCATGAATTTCCCTCTAAGTGTTATTCTCTTGAGTAGTAATGATTGGTATCTTATAGAGTCCATACTCATTACTTCTCTCTGCCACAATGGGTCACAATCTTTGCAGTTGCTTTTCCTCAGTTGTTTCTGACATGCTTTCTTATTTGTCTATGCTTGCTTTTGTTGGATGTCTGTTCCTGGCTGGGTGCATTTTCTCTTGCTTGTTTAGTCTTTCCAACATCATAGTGTATAGAAAAGGAGAAGAAAATCTCTTCTTTCCCAAAAGTGATTTCCTCATGAGGTCTAGATTTCTCAGCTCCCAAATGTGGAGTCTTTCAACAATGGATTCATTGACCACTTTTCTGCTCTTGTAAAGGCCATAGCTGACACTCCCCACCCTTTCACCTGGGTCATTTGTCTTGGGTGATCCTTCACATGGTGTGTCTAATCAGCTATTTGTGTATATCTCAACTTGTGATTCAGATGCTGCTCTTAGCCATTGCTATTTGAGTGAATATTACAGGTGGGGTGTTTGGGTGCCTGTGCTTAGACCCCAATTCTAAAATTACATTTCTCCCTAGCCTCAAAACACTGTCCCTGGAATTTTCTCCTCAGCCCAAGGACAGTATGCCCTAGCAAAGCATTTATCACTCTTCCTGATAGAGTAGTCAACTGCACCTATAGAATTTATTAGTTTGAAGTGTATGTGTGCTGACTGAACTGGCTATATCCTGTCTCATAAAGATATTTACTACTCATTGGACTACCATATGCATCCTGGACTCCTCATTATGTACATCCTAGACTTAGACATATGTATACTCCCTTCATCTATCTTGTGAAGCAAGACGTTGAAGGGTAGCAGATAGGGCATTCCTCAGTCTGCCCTGACCACTAGTTGACTGAGTGACATTGTAGCCCTAAAACCACACCTCCATGGGGTCTCTCTTTGCACTATTTCCCAGTGAACTCTGCGTAAAACACCTATGCAGTAGATACTAAAAGCAGGTGTTCCTTTAAGAACTGATCACTCCTTAACCACTCTGTAATCCCATCTTGAATCACCTAGTTAGCATATTTGGCACATGTTTTACTATTGAATATCCAATATAAACTTAAATTCTACCCCCTTTAGATCATAAGTTCCCTAAGAACTCTTGCCTGCTAAAAAACATAACAATAGATCTTTGCCAACTTGATTTCAAGAATGCTTGAGTATGTGAATTCATTCCAGACTATCCTGCCTGGTATTCAGGTCTTTGAGGGATCCCTGAATCCTCTCACTTTTCAAACCCCATCATTACTCCTAAGACTTCTCTGTCTTTTGACCTTTTGAAATTCACAAGGTTGTAACTGGTACTGTGTACCATGGTCCCTCAGTTCTTCTCACTTCACTTGGTATCAGTTCATACAGATATTGTCTTTGAAACCCCACTCCTGGTCATTTCTTATAGCACAATAGTATTCTGTCACAATTGTTTTCACAAGTTGCTCAGCCATTCCCCAATCGATGAGCATTCCCTTGATTTCTAAAGAGCTATTATCAATATTTTTGTACATATAGATTCTTTTGTTTTTTCTTTGATCTCTTTCAGGGAGTAGTAGTATTTCTGAGTCAAAAATATGCATGGTTTTATGACCTTTTGGACATTTGTTCTCCAGAATGGTTGGACCACTTCACTATTCCACTAATAGTTCATTAATGCACTTATTTTACCTCATCCCCTTCAGCATTTATCATTTCTGATAGGTGTGATATAGTACCTCAGCACTGTTTTTATTTATCCATCTCTAATCAATAATGAATTGGAACTATTTTTTTCAGTATGAGAATGGATAGCTGTGACTTCTTCTGAAAACTGTCCTTATTCTTTCACTATTTATCAACTGGTGAATGAAGCTTATTTTTACAAATTTGACTCAGTTCCCTATGTATTTGAGAAATGAATCTTTTATCAAGAAAAAAAAACTTGCTTTAAAATTCTTTGATATTACTCCATTATCTATGGTGCCTTTTAGCAAAATGTAGTTTCCCTGATTAGCTCTAATTTGGCTTTTGCTTTGTTTGAAATCATGATTGCCACTCATGCCTTCTTCACTCCAACTGTTAATTTCAACTGTATTCACGTTTTTCTGTCCCAAGTATATCTCTTGTATACAACACATTGTTGGATTATGGTTTTCAAGCCAGTTTTCTATCCACTCTTCTCTAGTTGAGCTCATCCCACTCACGTTTACATTTTTGATCACTAACTGTGCATTTTCCTCCATTCCATTTTTCTTTGTTAATCCTTCTCTCTCTTTTTATCTTGTACTTCCTCAAGAGTCTGTCTTGCTTCTGACCATTGCCTCAGAAATCTACCCTCTTCCTTATCATCCCTTTCCTGATATGTTGTTTCCCTTCCCCCTTCTATCTATTAGGTAAGACATTTCTATACCCAACTGTGTGTATATACATGTATATATAAAGACGTATCTAGTTGTAGATAGATATACACACATTTATATAGAAAGATACACACATATGCACACATGTATATGTATATATACATATATTCTTTTCTCTTTGAATCAGTTCTGATGAGAGTGAAGTTCAGGCACTGTCCTCCACCCTTCTCCCACCCCTTCCATTTTCCCCTTCACTATAAAATTTCTTCCTTATGTTTCTCCTTTGTGTAAGAAAATTTGCCCCATTCTACCTCTCCCATCCCTCTTTCTCACCCCTACTTTTTTTTGGAGATCATCCCAGCATAATCGACTCACAACCCTGCCCTATGTCCATACAAACTTCTAACTGTCCCAGGAGTTGCATGTGTCCTCTTTCTATATAATAATGTAAAGAATTTATCCCCATTGAGTTCCTTATGATTAGTATTTCATGTTTGTCTATGCTTTTCTTTAGTCTCCTGTTTTTTATTAGTTTATTTTTTTGGTGGGGGTGGGGTATGGGGATACATGGAGCATCAAGCTGAGGGTCAAGAGCAGAGAGAGAGAACATTACTGTACTGTAAAATTAGCACAGGATTTTCCTTCTTTCTGTTTTTGTTGTTTTTTTTTTTTTTTGCAACTGCAGATTTCAGAATTTTTTCCATGAAGTTAATTTGTGGATTGCAAATTTATGTAAAGTATAAACTATCTGTACTCAGGTTGCAGAATGGTTTATTCTTGGTTGTAATCCTAGCTCCTTTGCCTCTAGAATATCATATTGCAAGATCTCTGCTCCTTTAATGTAGAAGTTGCTAAATCTTGTGTTGTCTTCACTGTGGTTTCCTGATATTTGGATGATTTCTTTCTGATTGCTTGCAATATTTTCTCCTTGACCTGGGAGCTTTGGAATCTTAATGTAATATTCCTGGGAGTTTTTATTTTGGGATCTCTTTGAAGAGTTGATTGGTAGATTCTCTAAATTTTTGTTTCACCTTCAGGGTAAGATATTGATACAATTTTCCTTACAATTTCTTGAAATATGATGTCTAGGCACTTTTTGTTTTGAATCATGACTTTCAGATAGTCTAATAATTCTCAAAACATCTATTCTAGATCCTTTTATATTTTTCCAAAGAAATATTGTACTTTCTTCTATTTTTTTTTCATTCTTTTGTCTTTGTTTTATTATTTCTTGGTATCTCGTGGAGTCATTAGCTTCCATTTGTCCAAGTCTAATTTTTAAAGGAATTATTTTCTTTAGTGAGCTTTTGTACCTCTTTTTCCATTTGGAAATTCTACTTTTTAAGTAGTTTTTTTTTTTCAGTGAACTTTTGTTCCCCTTTTTACTATTAGACCAATTTTGGTTTTTTTAAAAGTCTTATTTTCTTCATTTTTTTTGTGTCTCCTTTATCAAACATTTAATTCTCTCCATATTTTTTTGCATCACTCTCATTTCTTTTCCCAACTTTTTCTCTACCACTTATCTCTATCTTTAACTCTTTCAAGAATTCTTGCTGAACTTAGGCCTAATTAGCATTTTTCTTTGAGGTTTTGTTGTAGATATTTTCACATTATTGTCTTCTTCTGAGTTTATGTCTTGGTCTTACCTGACACTCTAGGAGCTTCTCATGGTCATGTTTTTTTTCTGTAGTTTGCTCATATTTCCAGCCAATTTCTTCACCTTGAATTTTATGTTGAAGTAGAACTCTGCTTACCAAGGGATGGAGATACATGGCACCAAGCTTCAAGGCTTTTTTGTGCTGCTATTTTTAGAGCTAGTTGTGGGAGTCTACAGGTTTTCAGTGCTTCCAAGGTGGTGTTATACTGAGAGAGGTGTGGTCAATGCTCTCCTGGTGTGCACTCTGTTCTTTACCCAGGAAAAGCCCTGCTCCCATACAGTCACAAGTGCTGGTGTTCTTGGCTCTGAAAAAGTGATCCAGAACTTTGTATGGGCAATAGAGCTGCCAATAAGTGCCCACTGCATCCCATGATAACAATGGATCCCCTGTAATCTCTTTCTGACCAATTGTCCAACTCTTTACCATCTCTGAGCTGAGAGTGCCCAAAGCTGCTACTGCTGCTACTGGTTTCACAGTCACCTCCAAGGCACATCTCTGGTGCTCCTGACATGCCATGCGATTACATTTAACCTCATGTTACACACCTCTCCTGTGGACCTCCTAAGATGTCTTAGGCTGGAAAATCTATCTTTCTCTAACTTTCTGTTGGCTTCACTGCTTCAAACTTTGATTTGGGGAATTATTTTTAAGTTGTTTGGAAGGAAATATTGGGAGTGTTCAGCTGGGTCCCAGCCTGTACTACACCATCTTATCTCTACCCTAGACTATTGATTGACACATTTATGTATGCAGTGAAATTTACCAAACAAGGAAAGAATGTTCCTGCATATGGACTTGCTTATAGAAATATTTTTCCCCTTATATAATTGTTCATATAATTATAATAGTAAATTTTATTTACTGAATCTTTAGATTACTTATTTTAATTTAGGGAAATCCCTGAGGTTTTCCTAATTTTTTAATTTAATTTTGAATCTACATCTAACCTGCATCTAACGTTTGAACCTACAGCTAACAAGCAGTCTCTGCTCTAGTTTTCTCTTCCACTACCCTTTTCCAAACTCTTCTTCTCAGATCTGAACTCTCCAATGCCTACAACTTTCTAGTGTAAGAAATGCAGGAAGAGATATTATTTTTACAAGAGACAGGAAATAAGGGAAAGAGTATTGTTTTCCAAGAGGGTCACAAGCCCCAGATTAACAGAAACCAGCTAGAACTAATTCTGGGGTTAGGACATCTCCACGTGGCTCAAGAGTCACAGCTAAAAGACAGAACTCATGCTTAATAGTCCTATAAATATTATCTCCCTGCCCAGGTGGAGCCAAGACTTAATTTGAATGCACATACAATGTATGTACCAGAGGGGGGAAAGTTGTAAGTGTGTTCATAAGAAGAAGGCAGAAGGGAAAGCTGTGCACCTCTGACTACCAACCAATGGGAAAAGAGGAAGGGACCTCCTGGCCAGGATAGTGATAAAAGTACCTTCAGTTCACCACCAGGGAGTGTATCTCTTTGTAGAACACCAGGACTTGTGATCTCACTTTGCAAATTAGAAGCTTTCCTGGTTTTTACATCAAGTGTTGATTCTCTCTAAGTAAGCATGTTTCTCCTTGTATCACTCACTCCTCTCCATATTGTTTAGTTCTGTATTGTTTCAAACAAGAGCATTATCCACTGTCCAGAACCTGGGCAAACATGCCATCATGAAACTGATATACAATACTGATGAACTTCTTTGAGCAACCAAATTTTGTTACAATTTTCCATAAGCCTTCACAACTAACAGTGCCAAAGGCCTTCCTTGGTCAGATCTGCAGACATTGTGTACAGACCTCTGTTTTGCTCTTGGTCTTTCTCCTGGAGTTGTTGGACAGCAAACACCATATTGACTGTTCCTTGGCCCTTTCTGAAGTCACACTGACTCTCAGGTAGATGACCATCTTCCAGATGAAGCATCTGCCTAGTAAGGAGGACTCTACAATGCTCTCGTGCCTTCCCAGTCACCAATGGAGTGGAACAGGGCTGTGTGCTTGCTCTCATGCTTTCAGCATGATGTTTTCAGTCATGTTGCCAAATGCTTTCAAGGAAGATGAACATGGCATCAAGGTTAGCTATTCCACTGATGTTCTTCAATTTGAAAAGGCTACAACCCAAGACCAAAGTAGAGGGAGTGTTGGTGCATGATTTTCTGTTTGCAGATGATTCTGCATTCAGTGCAGCCTCTGAAGCTGAGATGCAACAAAGTATAGATTAATTCTCTGCTGCCTGTGCTAATTTGGCCTAATAAGTAACACCAAAAAAAGACAGGTGCTGCGTCAGTCACCACCACACCATCCATATGTGGAACCATTGCTTTCAACAAAAGGAGAAGTTTTGAATGCTGTGGATAAGTTCACTTATCTTGGTAGTACACTTTCCAGGGATGCACACACTGACAATGAGGTTGATGCATACATTGCTAGAGTTAGCTTGGTGTTTGGCAGGCTCTGAAGAAAAATATGGGAGAGAAGAGGTATTAGACAGACTACCAAACTGAAGGTCTGCAGAACCATTGTGCTGACCTTATTGTTATATGCTTGTGAAACATGGACAGTTTACCAGTGCCATACCAGGAAACTGAATGGCTTCCATTTGAACTGTCTTAGGAAGATTCTGAAGATCACCTGGTAGGATAAGGTACCAGACACTGTGGTCCTTGCTTGAACTAAACTGCCAATCATACAAACTATACCTCAGAAAATGCAACTCCAAGGGGCTTGCCACGTTATTTGAATGCAAAATGTACACTTGCCAAAAAACTATTTTAGGGAGAAATCGCATGGGTTAGGAGATCACACGGTGGTCAGAAGTGTTACAAGGACACTCTCAAGTTCTGTTTCAAGAGCATTGGATTTGATTATATGACATGGGAGACACTGGCACAGGACTGTTCAGTATGTTGTGGCCACATCACATGGTATGCTGTGCGAAGCAGAGTTGAAATAGCACAAAGGAAATGTAGGATGCACACATTTGGAGTGTCCACCTCAAATGTTCACATGGACTATCTGTGCCCAAACTGAGGTAGAGCATTCCAAGCTCATATTGGTCTGATCAGCCACAATGGACACTGAAACTTAACTTTATCATGGTGTCATTTTGATCTATTTGAGAACGAAGGACAACCATTGCTTCACATGAATTCCTAATATAATGGCCCACCATAGAAAAGCAAGGAATTTACGCATGATGAGACATCCCTCCACACTCACATTTTGTGTGGCTGTCAGGGAGACAGAGGAATGCATGAATAAGAAAGATGGCAACTGAAGACTCCCTAGACTGAGATGAAGCATCAAGTCTGAGGGAAAAATTCCCAAACTGAAGTTGCAAGGAACAGGAGGAGACATCTAATCTAATGCATATCTGAGGGAAACTCTCATAGTTAGCCTGATAACATCTAGCTTCTCAGCTTCACATCAAGGGCCTCCAGTGAAAGAGCAATCCTCCCTCTGGAGGCACCTGATTCAGCTTTTGGAGAGTTCTAATCACTGGGAAGTTTGTCATTCCTTGAGTCGAAATGTGTTTGTTTTTGCTACTATCATACGGTACTTCTTTTTCTACCCTTTGAACTAATCTGAGCAAATTTGATCCCTCCCACAGAGTAACTTCTCAAATAATTATAAGCTGCTATCATGTCCTCATGCTTCAAGGGGAGTCATTCTTTAGAGAGCGGGGCTTAAATAAAGAGATATAAAATGGAGATTCAAGGTTAACAGAGGAAAAAGGGATTTGATTATAAAATTTTTGTCTCAGTTAATTCTGGAACAAGTTAATAAATCAACAGGCACTAATTAATTGCTGATCATTCATTGGACACTGTGTTAAGCCCTGGACATAGAATAGGCAAAAACATTCCTTGTCCTCAAGGAGATTGTATTCAAATGTTATCTACAAATATAAATGTAATGTAATAAACATATAAGGCAGAATACTGGAAGCAAATACAAAGTGGAGGAGGTATATCAGTGACAGAATATGACTAGTTGCACAAATGGAAACTATATTGGATATAAGTGTTGTTTTTGTTTGTTTCAAAGTCAATGGAGGAGGAGGTGGAAGAAGAGGAAGAGGCAGAAGAGGAAGAGAAGAAGGAGGAGAAAAAGAGGAAGAAGATGGAGGAGGAGGAGCAGGAGGAGGAGAAGGAGAAGGAGAAGAAGAAGGAGGAGGAGAAGGAGGAGAAGAAGATTCAATCCTAGTGACCAGTTATCTCATTCCTGCAAAAGAATTTTCAAAAGAGTAGTTGATAAATAAACTGTCCTTCAGGTCACCTTTAAGGCAATACCCATTAGGCACTGAAATCCTCTCATTCAATTCCCTTTAATTGGACCAAGCTTTCCCTCTAGAATGAAATTCCCTTCATTTGCTGTGCTGGGTATGACCACTAATTTTAATAGCGTTTGTCACATCACAGCTATCCTACCCTCTCAGATTGCTTGGGAAATATGAATTCCAGGAGGGAGGAAGTCATTAGCAAACAGAGGTATTTAGTGGGAGTAAAAGGATAAAATGTACATTTAGCACAAAGCAGCAATCTCTTTGCTTATAGCTCCGGGGGTTATCAGTATGCCATTACCAACATTTCACTATGTAAATGTTTTCCAACACAATAAGCTAAATGAGTAACAAGGTGAGTCTGGTTCATTCTAAGCTGCTTATTTAGTGTAGCTTGATAATTAGAGGGGGAAAAATGGGTAAGATCCAATTCCTTTCCAAAACAAACCTTAAGAACTTTTTTTTATTGCATCCAATAAGTTTTTGTCCTAAAGTGATTTGAGACTCATGGTATTTGGGTCAAATCTGCTTGTTAGTGCCCTGTAGAGTAACAAATATAGTTACATATTACTATTTTATTTTTTTCCTTCTAATTTCTGACTTGTATTTTAGTGGCTATTTTTTTTTATAAGGTTTTCCTTTTGCACATTCAGGTGTATGGGGGGAATCTCTCCCACATGAACCTACAAGGGTACTTCTCAGAAGGTGGATTCTGGTACTTGACATTTCCTAAGATTAATCTGGGCAGCTAGGTGGAAGAGTGGATAGAGCACTGGGTTTAGAGTGAGGAAAACCTGACTTTAAATGTGGTGTCAGACACTTACTGGCTGTGTAACCCTAGGCAAGTCACTTAATCCTTTTTGCCTCAGTTTCTTCATCTGTAAAAAGAGCTGAAGAAGGAAATGACAAACCACTCTAGTATGTTTGCCAGGAAAATCCCAAATGGGGCCACAAAGAATTGGACATGACTGAAAACAACTAAGATTAAAATTGGTGTTAATCACATCAGTGGATACATTGTGGTTTGAAACATGAATTCATTAAGCAGAATGAAAGTTTATTTTTTCATTTTGTCTTTTTGTCCCAACACCTAGCCTAGTACCTTGCTCAGAAAATGTGTGAAGAATCTATCATTATATAAGTGTATGTGATGGCATTCACATTAGGATTTTTTGCTTTTTTTTTTGTTTTTTTGTTTTACTAAAAGTGCCTCTAATTGAATAATGTGATTGAAGACCCATTGACGGACCCTCCCATTGAGGGAAACTTGATTAGGGGAGTTGTTTTGTAGGAGGGTCCCAAGTACCTTTTGTTTTTCTATTGAGGCACAGGGTCAGAGGGTTAAGCCCTCTGGTTCTGAAAGGTGTTTAAATACTCTGAGGACAAGGTTTTACTTTGGGGCTTACTGAGTGGAAGTGTTTGTTTGACTATAGGACTCTGGGAAACTGAGCCCTCTCCCCCTTGGAAAACCCAGATGTTGGTGTTTCCCTCTCTGGTAACTATGGTCAGACAGTTGGACCTGTCTGTTGATGGTCAGGCACAGGAAGCTATGTCTGTTGACTTCTGATTTCTCTGTATTCTCTGTGAAGTTCAGGGTGCTGACTCCCCTGAACTAGGTGAATGATTTATGTGCTTGATTAAAGGACTGATACATATGCTTGATTTAAAGTGATTGTTAATCCCTCAAAAGTTACTTTCCTTTTATGAATGCAGATCTAAAAACCTGTGATAGCAGCCCTCCACCCTCTCCCCCCACCTACGTTGGTGTGCTTACTGTAACAGTGTAGATGACTTTTGGGAAACTTCTTCCTCTCAACATAGACATGCCAACCTTTGATTTAGCAAAGACTTCCTAGAGCATCATTTAAGGCACATAGAGATTAAATGACTTGATTAGTGTAAATTTCAAAGATGAGACTGGAACCAACTTCCACCCTACTCCAAGTACTCAAGACTGAAGCATTCGTTTTAAAACTTATTTTTATTTTTGCCTTGGAGTCCCCAACTGCTAGCATGGTCTTTTATACATAATAGGTTCATAATAAATATTTACTAAGTGATTGATATATCATTTTATTTCTACTGACGTATACATGATAGGTGCTTAATGAATGTTAGTTGAATTGAGAAATAAGAGATTGGAACCAATAAATCATTGTTCTTATAGTGGCTAAAATTGCCTAATCAATGTGAATGATTTATTAGATAATTCAAAAGGGGAAAATCATGTGGCATATGAAAACAATAGACTCTACCCATGGAATCATAGCTTTCAGCTGGAAGGGACTTCAGATATAAGCTTAAGTGACTCTCATTTTTACAGATGAGGAAAAGGATGGTGAAAGAGGTTTGGTGGTTTGCCCAAAGTCACATAGTACCCTTTTATACCTTGAAAAGAATGAGAATTCACACCTAGCTCTTATCTCTTCTCCAAGAAACTTTTTGCCTGCATAATTAAAAGCTCACTTAATACAATATCATCAGGCTTTGAGACAGTAAGTGCCATAAATAGGCATTTAACTTTCTTGACTTCATCTGGAAATTACAAATAAAAGCCTGAATGATCGCTGAGGTTTCCTATAGCTCCAGCACCTAATAATTTTATGATTTTACTGAAGTATGCATTCTTGACCTGAAAAATGCAGATATACTCCCTACTTTTTTTTTTTTTGGCTTCATTGTTTTACTTTCATTGCATCTTAAACATGTTTATTTATTAGACTTTCTTTTAGATAAAATATGGATCTTTGTCCCCCAGTTCTTCGTTTGAAAACTTTCTTCTGATATAGATCTCACCTTGTGTCTTAGATGGAAAACCATTTCCCCTCACTGGGATCTTCAGGGTCTTTGAGTTCAGATAGATAGTGCAGATTGACAGGATTAGGAAGATCACAGTTACTACAACATTATCAGACTGTGCTACTTATCTCTTCCAAGACCCTAAACTAGACATTTACCTTCCCTATCTCTATTTGAAAATTGAGTGTGTTAGGCCAAATGATCTCAGGCCCCTAACAGCTCTAGCATTTTATGATTCTATTATCTTACTATATTTTCTACTCTTGACATGCAGACACGTTTTTTTGCTTGTCTGTATTCTTGTTATTACATTTTATTCATGTTTATTAACTGAACTTTCTTCTCATTTTCTACATGAGACAATGAGAAGTCTATCAATATTCCCAATATCACACAGCTAGTAAGTGGCAGAGCTTGGATATCCTGATTTTGAGAATCTACCACACAGCTGCTTTAGTGACTGCCTGATACTCAATTGATTGATCTTGATTATTTTTTATCATTTTTATATAATAAGTTACAAAGCTAAGTTGAGAACAAGCTTGGTGCTGCTTGATCTGGAACCCCAAATTGCTAGTTGCTTGAAAAAAAATCAGAGCTAAAAATGCCTCTCAATGGTAAAGGAGATGATTACTACCAGCTCCATCTACACTTGGATCAATATGTGTTAGAAAGACTTGAATACACATACTAAAGATTCCAAGTTTACTTTCTGGACAAAGTAGAAATTTTAAGTAACAAGTAGTTATTTTCTGACTGCTACGTTACTGGTATAATGCTCAGTGCTGGGAATGCAAAAAGAAACAAACAAACAAAAAAGAAACAGTCTTCTAGGAGTTATATTCTATTGGAAGAAAATATCTGGAAAGATAAATAATTGGAAAAAAATGTGCAAAATAAATATGAAGTATATAGCCCTTGACCAGTTTCACTAATATTCTAAAATAAAGTGCTATTGGAAAATGCTGAAAACTTAAATGAGTAAAGAGAGGTTGAAGAAAGAAAGAAGGAAAAAGGGAAAGAAGGAGGGAAGGAAGGGAGAAAAGAAGGAAGGAAGGAAGGAAGGAAGGAAGGAAGGAAGGAAGGAAGGAAGGAAGGAAGGAAGGAAGGAAGGAGGGAGGGAGAGAGAAAGGGATGAAGAAAGAGAAGGAGGGGAGATGGAAAAAGGGAGGGAGGAAGAGAGAGGAAGGAAAGAAGAAAGGAAAGAACAGATGGAGGAAAGGAAGGAAGAAGGAAAAGGTCACTTGTCAAGTATATCATTTATCATCGTTTTGCCTTCTGTCTCTATACCTTTCTATCTCTCTCTCTATGTCTCTCTCTCTCTCTTTCTCTCTCTCTCTCTCTTTCTCTTTCTCTCTCTCTCTCTCTCTCTCTCTCTCTCTCTCTCTCTTTCTCTCTCTCTCTCTCTGTCTTTCCCTCTTCTTTTCTTCTCTGTCTCTGTATCTATCTGTCTCTCTCTCTCTCTCTACAGAATGCCCCATATCAATCTCATTATTAATAGGTTAAGACTTTTAGAAAAGGCTCAGTCATGTAATTATATAATTTTCAGAGTTCAAAGGTTCTTTGTCGGTCATTGTATAAGTCATCAGGTGGCCCTTGTTTGCCGATCACTAGTGAGTTGGAGCTCACTGCCTGGTTGATTATTCCACTTTGAGGTCATTCTAATTGTTAGGATGTCATTTTTCTTCACACCCAAATTTGCTTCTTTGCACATTCCCCCTCTTGCTCCCTTTTCTGCCATCTCAAACCAAACCAGACCATTCTACTCTTTCATCTTATGTAGTCCAATGCAGTCTCTGTTTTGGCATTCACAGAATCATGATATCATAAAATTTGAAAGTCAGAAGGCACCTCACTGGATATCTAGTTCAGTGCAAAAGTATACTCAGTACAACATAACTGACAAGTTGTCACTCAATCTATTCTTGAAGACCAAGGTTTTGTCTTTGATTTCTCATAAATATTTTGACTGGTCACTAACTAATCAGTTTAGTCAGTTGGTCCTACATGGAGACATAGAATTATTGATTTCACCAGATGAAAGATATATTGCCTGTCAACTTCATTTTATCAGGACCATTGATTTTAGCAGGGAGGCCACATGGCGCAGGGCACTGGATCTGGAGTTAAATACCTTAGTTCAGATACCAGTCAAGTACCTTACCTCTGATGCCATTTAGGTAACCTTGGAAAAATGACTTAATCTCCGTGGGCCTCAGTTTCCTCATCTGGAAAATGAGGGTATTGTATCATTGGCTTTCGGAGTCCTTTCAAGCTCTAGATCTATGAACTTATGAATTAGTCCCACTCTTTTACACTTCAAGAAGGAAGTAGAAACGGACTCAGAGCACTAGCAACTTGAGATTTTGTCTGCAGCTGGTCTGTCCTGAAATTTAACGGAGTTGTCAACAGCCAGTAAATTGTCCCATAAGCAGCGAGGACGGTGGTTGTTCTGTTGCTTTGGGCACACTGTTCCGTTGTCCAGAGTTCTTTGTTTCCATCAATATAAAAGCTTCATTTACATTCAGCTGCTCAAATATGTGTGCAAGATAGAATAGTGTCCTTTTATTCATACTTCATGCACCAGAAGATGTCGATGAAAATGCACAGGCTCTTGAAATTGTTGCCTTAATAGTTCAGGTCAAATATGCAGTCAGAGTTAGAAAACAGCTTGAGTGTCTGGCATTCAGAAGCAATATGTCTAGATTCGCTAACCCCAAACAATCCAATTTTCTAATTTTCCCACTTGATGCCATAAATGGAGAAACTCAGCACATTACTCTCGGCTTCATTTTTCCCCATCTATTCCAGGAAGATTAAAAGTGCCAAATTGTGAGGTATGCTTTTCTACACCCTCCCCCCATACACACAGACTTAGTCATTTCAAACACTATTCAAAGTTAGCCTAACTATTCCTTTTTTTAATATTTATTTTTTAACATTATTTTTAAAAAAAATTTGAGTTCCAAATTCTTTCCCCTCTCCTGCCCCTACCCCACCCACTGAGAAGGTAAGCAAGGTGATGTCAGTTATACATGTGAAATCACACAAAACATATTCCCATATTAGACATATCACAAAAAAGGCTAAAATAGGGAAAGTGAAAGTTCATAAGTTATTTTTATGGATGTGGATGACTTCTTTTCATCTCAACTACTTTGGAATTGTCTTGTATCAGCATTGATCAGAGTACCAAGTTTTTCACAACTGATCATCATTACAACATTGTTATTACTGTGGACAATGATCTCCTGGTTCCTCTCCCTTCACTTTGCCATCACTTCAAATAGGTGGTTCCATATTCTTGCAGTTCTTTAAAACCATCCCTCCTCATCACTTCTTATAGCACAATAGTATTCCTTCACAACCATATGCCTCAATCTGTTCAGCTCATCTAATTATTTGCCAACACAAAAAGGTCTGCTACAAATATTTTTGTACATGTAGATTCTTTTCCTTGTTCTTCGATCTCTTTGAGATACAGACCTAGTATTACTGAGTCAAAGGACATGCACAGCTTTTATAGCCTTTTGGGCCTAATTCCAGAATATTCTCCAGAATGGCTGGACCAGTTCACAACACCACAAAAAGTTTATTAAGTGTTATTTTTTAAAGTTGTTTGGAGGGAGGGTCATGTTCAGAGAATTCAGTTGTGTTACTGTTGTACTCTGCCATCTTTGCTGCATCTGACCCAATTGTTCTTGCAACTTGGAAATATTCAAAGAAGGTGACTGAAGTATCCATGCCCTATCCCAGACATCATGCCATCAGTAACAATAACAAGGTAACAATAATAAAAATTCCTATACATTCAAAAAGCATTGATAATAGTACTTTTGTAGGAATAAATGACTAGAAGAAGTAGAAGCCCAATGGCCAGGTAATCACTAAAGTAAACAAAAATTGTCATACATGCATATGTTTTGAATTATTACTACAATGGGGAAATGATGAATATGAGGAATATAGGTAAAGATGAGATAACTTATATGAACTAACAGGAAGTGAAGTGGGCAGAAAAAAACAATAATGTAAATGGAAAGAACGTTGGAAATTCAATACTCTAGAATTATAATGATGAAGCTTGTCTCAAATACACATGATATGATGATACATATCCCTCCCTTCTTAGTAGAGGTGGGGAACCGTACAGGAGGGACACTGCATATACTGCTGGCCTGGATTGATGTGTGTAGTTAGTTTGTCAAACTGCTTCCCCTCTCCATTCTTTCTGATTTAATTTTTTTGCTATAAAGGAATGAATTTCTGAGCAGGAAATGGTAGGGTTAGGTACACTGGGAAATGAAGGAGAAACACAAATGTAAGATATCAATAAATTTTAAATGCATGTAAACACAAAAATAAAATGAATTTCTATCCTGAGTATAATTCAGTGTCATATAAATTCAATAGCCCTTTAAAATTTTAGGAAATTTTATAAAATGCCCAGAAAATAACAGAAAATAAAATAACTATTTGCTAGCATTCAGATCCAAGCTTCATCTTAAAATAGAATCATATGCAGAGTATAAGGAAGCACAGAATTCTCTTAAGAACTTATAAAGAACCTGTGAATAAAATGATCATTTATATAAGTTGTTGACTATCTTGGTGCAAAAGTGATCATGACCAGAACCACAAAAAATGAAAACATACAGCAAAAAATGAGAGTACAAAGGGCTATTGACTGTATGAAAACCTCACACTTATGTATCAAATTTTTTTTCAAGAAGATGACGGCACTGGACATTGTGAGTATGAAATAACATTCCCTTAAAATAAAGTTACCCTTGTTCAGTAAGTCAGCATTTATTAATTAGGAATTCATTTCTGAAAACAAACAAACAAACAAGGATATGTAAGAAATAAGATGAGCATTAACACAAATATATAAGAATAAGATAACATGGCATTCAATTCCAACAACTCAAAATGACCTATTTAAGTGAGCTACTCCCTGCAAAAACAAAATTAGAAACGAATAGAGGAACAGATGCAGATATAGATATAGAACAGCTCTACTTACTAAAGATGATGTAAGAAAATCATCCCAGTGAAGAAAAAAAAAACAAAAACAAATGAAAACACACCTTGAAACTCCTTTACCTAGAAAACACAATATTTATAATTCAGAAGACAGATATCCTATTAGTCATAATTCCCATTTTAATAATTTAAAATATATAAACTAAGAAATGGAATACTATATCATTTTTGTTATCATTGTGAAACTTTTCTAATAACAAGTTTTGCTTTAAGTAATGTGATTTTCCCTTGTAGTCTTTCTTTAGATAATCTAAATCTTATTGGTTGATGGCAAATATCATAGGATCATGAAAATAAGGAATGATCTGTGCAAGATATATGTCTTATTGAAAGTTTTCAGGGCTATATAATGTGTTGAAAACATTACATGTTGAAAACTAAATTAGCACACATTTTTTCACTCATATAAATAAGTAACATTTATTTCTATTTCAAAAGGAAGACCATTCTTTATGAATATTCCCTCCATCTCAAAGAAATATTGTTTACTGTTATCCCATGATCCTTATATTAAAAAAAAAATCCTGAGCCAAATGTATAAACTAGATTCTGGCCTAAAATCTATAATACATATAATACTCATGCTATAGATTCAGTAAAGTAACCAATAAATTTTAATTAAAGGATTGAATGAATGAGTGGATAAAAGATTTCTTAACACATAAAGGCACAAAATCAATCAGATAACAAGTTTGCATGTTTCATTATGTATTAATAATATCCAAAACATCTACTTTTCCCTGTCTAATTTTAGATACCATAACCATAATACTTCTAATAATACTGATACTAATATCAACAATAATAATAATCTTATTAGACAAGCTGTTTTGTACACTTACCAGTACCATACTCAGGGGACAAAATATGGAATTACTTCAAAATATCTTCTGTTATGCTTGTTGGGAACTGTGTATGCTTAGGCTAAAGGTTATTAAGGGGGTCCCCTTAACTTGTCTTTTTGAGTTTCCATATTTCCCAGAAACACTGAATCCAGAGCATACAGGAGGCCCTGAATGTGTCTAGGACAAAATGCCATCCCCAGCTGACATAATTTATTGTTTGTACCCCAAGTTGGATCCCCTGTGTGTCCTTGGGAGGCAAAACAATCAATCTTTGTGGGACTTGGAAAATGCTTGTGCAGCTGGGGTTCTTTGCCGGTAAGCAGACCCTCTTTTCTTCATACTCTAGAGGTTACCAAGAGAAAAAAAAGGGGCTTTTGCCATCATCTTGGGCCTCCCCTTTGGGCGTTTATCCTTTCACCCTTCCATATAGTACCTTTCCCCTTCCATGCCATGCCCCTTCATGTTTTCTCCTCTTCCTTTTTTTTTACTGTCATAAATATGCAAACTTCTGTAAAAACTGTGAACTCTTTGGTTTCCACATGTATGTTCATTTGTCTTGTAATAAAACTCATTTCCACATAAGTCTCATGACTTTGTGATTGCCTGTTGACAGCATTATTACATGGTTTATCATTCATGATCGCTTAAAGGTTTAGATTTAATCTTAGTTTGAGTTTGATGTGCCAATGGAAATCTCCAGTGTATCATGAACAATGTTGGGCTAAAGCACAGGAGAGACATTGTGTTTGTCTGTCATTCTCGAAGAGGACCGTGACATCAAGATGATGACATGACTTGCAGTTGACTTTGATTTGGGTGAGACAGGGCTGTGCAAGGTCACCAGCCTCACTTCCTTCTCTTGAGCCATCTGGGTCCAGTGGCCTGATGTTCATCAGGACAACTGGAGGTGGCCCACTATGCAATTAGGACTGATTGAATTATATAGTTTTGGAAGTCATTTGGAAGTCATTATGACAGAGATCATGATGTCAGTCTAAAACAACATGCTTTTAAATGTTCTAATAAGCATTAATAACTGAGACCTTAAGAGCTGATGAATAGGGCATTGAGGAAAGGATGAGGGCGAAGAAGACTGAGGGCCAAAATTTTGATTCTACTCAAACTTAAGAAATAAGATATGCATAACAACTCTATAAAGCAGATTAACAAAAGTCAGTTTAAGATGAAGAAAATTCAAGAGAGATCAATGATATGGAAACCTGTTCCTCTCCTTAGCTTATTCTATGTATACAAAAACATTCATTTTATTTGGTGTTTATTAAGTTGAAAATTGTTTTAAAAGATACTGGGGTCTTGGAGGAGCGGTAAGTTTGTGGACTGATTCCAAGAGCTGGAGAAGTGATTGAGTTCCTCTGCCTGTACCCTAACATTTAGCAACAAATCCTCTCTAAGTGAATAGTTACACACCATGCATTAACCCTGTTCCACCAGAAGGGGAAAGCAGAACAAAATGACCCACACAATGTATCTCAGCAGGGCTTATTGATAGATTAATTATTCAAGGAAACAAGTTATAACAGGTTGAATTTTAGCTAAATCATGACTATTGGGATTTGAATGATACCAAGGTGGGCTTCCAAGTTATGAGCATTTCCCTAGGAACTTGGAAAATTTCTTCTCCACCACACTGACACAAACAACAGGACCAGGATGAAGGTCCTATTGACAAGACATTACAGCTGAGGCCAAATTATTCATTTTAACTGAAGGGAAAAAAAATCCACTTCTTATGTTCTTTATCAGTAAGTCCCCAGTTCTTCCAGTGTTTCTGAAGATTGATGAGCTAATTGGCTAGAGTGTGCGGACAACTTTTCCATATTCTTGATTGGTTTGGGGGACCACTTGACTTTGAAACAAATCAAGAGCCTCAGGCAGCATTAATCTGTGACTTATTCTCATAATTAATATAGGGAACAAGCATGTTTAGTGACATTGGGAAGTTGTGGTTTTCTCAAGATGGGCAATGTGGTCAATTTTAGCACTAATAAATACCCAAAGAATGATCTTGATAGAAGCTATGATAGCCAAAAGGATCACACTTGAAGACCTACAGGGCCACATGTTGCCTTGAGGTCATAGGTTCACCAACCCTGGTTTAAGGGTTGGAGTGAATGGTTGAGACAGAAGAAAAATCCTTTGGAGAAGTTAGAAAAAAAGAAAAAAGAAAAAAAAAACTTCAACTTATAGAATGCAGATTACAAAGATTGTAGCTATATATGACTATGGTGCAAAGAAAATTATTAACACTTAACAAGCAAGCAAACAGGATTACAGTAAACTGTATTTCTCAAGAAGGTTTCTTCTATTTAGGAAATGAACAAGATCAGATGAAGATCAGATCAAGATCAGAAGATCTTGAGCCATTTATTTATTTATTCAGTTATTTATTGGCTTATTTATTTTTTTCATAGGTGAGATTCATATATGTCTGTATGAAGAGGTAACTTGGACCAGTTATCAGAAGGTCTGAACACCCGTATTCAAATCCTACCTCAGATATTTACTAAATGTGTGGTCCTGGGCAAATCGTTTGAACTCTGTGCCTTGGTTTTTTCATCTGTAAAGTGAGAGAATTGAATTCAAAGGCTTCTAAGGTCCCCTCCATCTCTAAATCCTATGAATCACAGGATCACGTATCCAGCATGTATTTTTCATTCACATTTTCACTACTACAAGGGTATTAACACATTTTAAATTGCCTCTTCACTAAAATATTGATATGATGTTAAAATAGAAGGCAGCTACTGAGTCCAGTGAGTTAAAAAAAAATGTGCCAGTTATCAGTCCATAAACAGTCACTGAGAATCCAGATAATGTCAGTATAATGACTGCATACCAGGACTACTCAAATAATCTGATTTCAGCATCAGTGGGAGTTTCCTCCACCAGCACAGAATCCAAACCATCTGTTGCTTAATTAATAATTCCTAGGGAGTTTCTGGAGAAAATAGAGGTTAAGTGACTTGTCCAGGGTCGCATAGCTGGCAATTGGCAGAAACTAGATTTGCAACTGTGTCTTTGAGATCGAGTGCCAGGTATACTAGCCACAGAACCACACTTTCTCTACTTTAACAGGTTTAAAGTACAAAGGATGGATTGGCTGCATGCAATGCCCAGATGAAAACTGGAAAAAATAATAGAAAATGACAGGAATTATCTTAACTTCCAGGTGATGCTTAACTCGATTCAAAAGTTTTCATGATAAGGAAATATAAAGAGTATTTAGATTTCAAAATAAAAGTATAAAACAAATAGGTCTGATGTTGACATCACAGAAAAGTCTAAATGTATGGTGGCATCTAATGAAAAAGAGATCTCAATTTACAGCCAGAAAAATCTAGTTTTGATTTTCCATTACTTCCTCCCTCCCTTCCTTCTTCCTTCCTTCCTCCCTCCCTCCCTCCCTCCCTCCCTTCCTTCCTTCCTTCCTTCCTTCCTTCCTTCCTTCCTTCCTTCCCCTCTTCCTTCTTCTTTTTCTCTATCTCAGTCTCTCTTTGTCTCTTTCTTAAACCATAAGCTCAGGCAAATCAACCTCTTTGATACTCAATTTATTTGCCAGTACAATTAGTTGTAGTGGTGTTTGTGCAACTTGCCTCACAAAGCAATTTTCAGGAAGGCACTTTAGAAGCCTTAAGAAGTCATAAAAATTGTGTTGTTTACCCTTATCATTAGCATCATTATGATTTCATACTTTTTTGTTGATCTCTTCTCCTGGTTTTGTCTACAAATGTCTACCAAAAAAATTATTTTTCTGGATTTTGTGACAAGCCCTTTCTCTGAAAGCTTGTTTTCTTCTCAACTACTCTTCACTTCTCTCTCTCTCTCCTTTCTTGTGTTGGTGAAGTCATGCAGGTTCTCTTTCCCATCATGCTCCTTCTTGCTGTTATGCACATGAGCTAATACTCTGGGTCAGTGCTGCTGCCTGTGGCTGATCTGTCTCCCTACCTAAGGAACTCCAAGGCTCCTGTCTACTGGCATAGGGGCCATCTCCAGTCATCCTGATATGTATCTGGCCACTGGAGTCAGATGACTCAGGTGACTTTGCACAGCTCTCCCTCCTTCACTTCAATCCAATTCACTTGTAAGTCATAGCATCACCTCCATGATGTCATGGTCCTTTATGAGAACAAAGGACAGACAGCAAACAACTTAATAGCACAAACTCCTTTCTCTTTTAAGTTTCCTTAAGAAATTATTATTATTGTTCCTGTCTTGCTTTTTGTATTGTGTTTTCAAATTTTCATATGGAGGCAAAGTATGATGTTGACACACTCCAAGTATCTTTTAGCAGACTGACTCATCTCCCCAGAACAGTCGAGAAAAAGAAAGGTGTGGTTATTATTTCTGTCTTTCCTAGATGATTTCAAATGCTTTACCCAGTTAAATAACCCTGAAGTTTCTGCAACCAACCCAAAACAGGTACACTGCTGAATAACCTAGTAGCCATCTCTTACTTTAAATTAAGTAGTTTTTTTTTTAAGATGGAGAGAGAGACAGAGAGAGAGAGAGAGAGAGAGAGAGAGAGAGAGACAGAGACAGAGAGAGAGAGACAGAGACAGAGACAGAGAGACAGAGACAGACACAGAGAGAGAGACAGAGAGACAGAGAAAGAGAGACAGAGACAGAGAGACAGAGACAGAGAGACAGAGAGACAGACAGAGACGGAGATGGAGACAGAGAAACACACACAAAGACAGAGAGAAAAATACAGAGGGACAGAAAAACTGAAACAAAAAAAGAGAGAAACAGAGACAGAGATTAACAGAGATAGAGACAGCTACAGAGAGACTGGTCTCTTTTTTTTGTTTGTTTGGTTTGGTTTTTCCCTTCTCCTTTCCTTTATGGTTCCCTAGAAGGGCCTGGGACTCCCCTTTACATGGTGGGGTTATATACTACAGATCTGGCCATTTGGATCTGTTATGTCTTTGATTAACACACGGAAGGTCATGGGAGAGCTCCTGAGGTGCCCGTGGCAGATGCTTCTGCTAATAGTTATTGGATCCAATCACTATTAATCACTAAAATTTCATTGGGGTTTGCAAGTGTTGAGAGGAAACAGCAGGTTTTCCTGTACAGTCCACTGAAGTTATTCTTCTTATCCATTAACTCTTATGAGGTCATGATGCTTACACTTTCCCACGAGCCCCATGAATCTTTCCTTCTATGCACTGGGCTTGTCTGGAGGTTCCAGCATCTGGTTTGGTTCACAGACATTAAAAGGATATGCAATTGTTGCTCTTAATACTTCCCCAAATGTTTGCTCTAAGCACCATCTATAAGATCATTTCCAGCATTCTTGGATGGAAATAGTCTTTGGGGAAACTTGATACAGTAGAAATAGCACTCAATTTGGAGCTGGAGTAGCTGACTATGAATATTGACTACTCCTTACTAGGTGACATTGGCCAAATCATGTGAACTCTCCGAGCCCTTTTCCACATTCACAAAATGAAAGAGTAGAATTGGGTGTCATCTCAGGGTCTTTCCAGATCAAAATCTGTGATCCTGCTGTCACAGAGACCTGGTCAATGAGGGCCCAGTCCTAGGAGAATGTACAGTCAGTCTGTTGCTGACTACTGTGGACAGTTCTGGTGGTGCAGTGGATAGAGCTCTGGGCCTGGATTCAGGAAGACTCATCTACTGAGTTCAAATTCAGTCTCAGACAGTTATTAACTGTGTGACCCTGAAGAAGTCATTTTACTTTGTGTGCCTCAGTTTTTTATCTCTAAAACAAGCCAGAGAAGGAAATGGCAAACCACTCCAGTATCTGTGCCAAAAAGTCCCAAACAAACAACAGTGTCACAAAGAGTTGGACACAATTTGTGTGTATGTCCTCCATTGCCGAAAAAGACCATACCATCAGAGAAATAGTGACATGACTTGCACTTAACTTTGTTTTGAGTGAGGGAGGGCTGTGCAGGTCACCAGCCTCACTTCTCCTCCAGAGCCATCTGAATCCAGTGACCAGATATTCATGAGGATGACTGGAGATGACCCAGGATGAGACAGTTGGGGTTATGACTTGCCCAAGGTCACAAAGCTAGTGAGTGTCAAGTGTCTGAAGTGAGATTTGAACTAGGGTCCTCCTGACCCCTGCACTGGTGCTCTATCCACTGCACAATCTAGACATAATTTAAATGACTAAATAATACCAAAGCTCCTGTGGGGGATTGGGTGAGACTGCTTCTGAAATATATGATAGAGGGGTGCTAATCTCTGGTTGACTGTACTATACAATTCATTAAATCTGAGCTTTGATACCTTTGATGTCTCCTTTGGAGACATAATCTCATCTTTCAGAACCTCAGTTTTTCCACTTATAAAATAGAGACAATAGTATTTCTAGTGTCTTCTGTGGTAAAGAACTGGGAGGTTCAAATTGAGAATGTGTATGAGAGTCACAAAGTCAGTAAAATATAAGATAAGATAATAGAACCATTTTCACTTTGAGTGCAATTGAAGTTTCTTTAAAAGAGCAAGAAGATAAATAGACATAGAAAGAAAGAAATGACAGACACACACAGAGAGAAAGAAACAGAGAAAGAGGCAGAGAAATGGAGATAGGCAGATAGAGAGATAGAAACAGAGAGGGATAGATAGAGAGAAAGACATACAGAGAGATGGAAAGCAGGGGAAAGAAAGAAAGAAAAAAGAAAGAAAGAAAGAAAGAAAGAAAGAAAGAAAGAAAGAAAGAAAGAAAGAAAGAAAGAAAGAAAGAAAGAAAGAAAGAAAGAAAGAAAGAAAGAAAGGAAGGAAGGAAGGAAGGAAGGAAGGAAGGAAGGAAGGAAGGAAGGAAGGAAGGAAGGAAGGAAGGGAGGGAGGGAGGGAGGGAGGGAGGGAGGGAGGGAGGAAGGAAGGAAGGAAGGAAGGAAGGAAGGAAGGAAGGAAAGAAAGAAAGAAAGAAAGAAAGAAAGAAAGAAAGAAAGAAAGAAAGAAAGAAAGAAAGAAGGAAAGAAAGAAGGAAAGAAAGAAAGAAAGAAGGAAAGAAAGAAGGAAAGAAAGAAAGAAAGAAAGAAAGAAAGAAAGAAAGAAAGAAAGAAAGAAAGAAAGAAAAAAAAAGAAAGAAAGAAAGAAGGAAGGAAGGAAGGGAGGGAGGAAGGAAGGAAAGAAGGAAAGAAAGAAAGAAAGAAAGAAAGAAAGAAAGAAAGAAAGAAAGAAAGAAAGAAAGAAAGAAAGGAAGGAAGGAAGGAAGGAAGGAAGGAAGGAAGGAAGGAAGGAAGGAAGGAAGGAAGGAAGAAAGAAAGAAAGAAAGAAAGAAAGAAAGAAAGAAAGAAAGAAAGAAAGAAAGAAGGAAAGAAAGAAAGAGAGAGAGAAGGAAAGAAAGAAGGAAAAAAAAGGAAGGAAGGAAGGAGGTAGCAAAACTTCAACCCAACTTGCAAAAAGATAAGTCAAAGCCTTTTACATTTCTTCATAGTCTGCTATTTCATTATTTTCAATGTAGTTTGTCAGTGAGAGACCGTGCATACATCACTGGGCTTGGAGTCAGGAGGACCTGAAATGGATAAAGACAGAAGCTGTTACTGCTGACTCAGCTCTAAAGAGCTGAGAGTATCTTCTCACTAGGTTAATGACTACTTCATTTTCCACAGGTTGTTGACTTGAACAAACTTGGAAACAGAATTTAGGAATTGCATTTTATGGTCTGTTTCATTTCCCCATTTTAATAGAGAAGGAAACTGAGACCCAGGGTATTAAGGGGATTTCCCATAGAGTTATTGAGGGGTCAGAGTTAGTACTAGAACCCACGATCTAAAACATAAACTCTTTCCATTAGACAACATTACCCTGTCACTGAATTTGGACCAACATTTGGATTAGAAATATTTTGATGAAAAGCTTGCGCAGGTAATGGTTTCAGTTACAGTAGTTATATTATGATATTAAGAAGTATAAATATAAACTGTGAGCAGTATAAACTGAATATTTTATTTCATTTTCAAAAGAATCAGTATAGATTTTTAAAGAAAGCTCCTTGAGTTCAGGGATGGTTTTTTGCCTTGCTTGTACCCTCAGCATTGGGCATTAGTGCGTGAGAGGTGCTTAGGAAATACTCACTAATCACTAGACTTTTATCCAATTTACTGATCACTGTTCCCATGGTTAGGGCAATTCTCAATTCTATATTCTTGGACTCTGACTCCATTAAAAAATAATAATAAATCCTCTTATCAAGGTATCAACTGTTGACTTTTCAGTTTGTTGAGAATCTAATTCTTCCTATTAAAACCTCTTTTGCTGAGCATTGGGAGTTCCATGCTTACGGGAAGACTATTGAGCCAGAGCCATGAGCTTTCATTGATATTTGCTAAACGGGAGCCATCTCCAACCAGGAAATCCTTGAGTAGAGCACTCAGTGAATACTGGAGTGCCAAATGTATTCCTCAGAGTCACACTGCTCCCCCGCCCCACCCACCCAGAACATCTCTTCAAGCTGTGCTCAGTAGCTCTGTTTTATCTGTTTTAGTTACACTAAAGTAACCCTGACTACCGTGCTTGTCAGGTTAGGAATTCCCAAAGAGCAGAGAGAAAGTTTCCCACTCACATATCCAACTACAAGGTTTATTGAATAATAAACCAACCATAAGGCACTGTGTAATAGTGGATGACCTCAGAGACAGGAAAGCTCGGGTTCAGGGTCGACCTCTGATATGCATTGACTGTGTGACATTGGGGAACATGCTTGACCTTTCAAGGTCACAGATATTTATCATTTGAGACGATAAGTTGCGGAGCAAATACTCATTCGCACTGATAGCTCTTCACAGATATGCCCTATGTCAATGGAATCACAGCTCTAGTTTGAGAAAAAATAGAAGCCACATGGACATACTCAAACAGAAATGATTCAAAGAAACAGCTGTGTTCCCTGTTACACCACGCAGCAGCCTGACAGACCCCCATCTTCATCTGCCTAAGAGAAATGAGGCTGCCCTCATAACCTCTTCTAGAAAATCAAGTCTATCCAGCAGCAATAACCTCATCTTCAGGTGACTGGGACACTATGGTTTTGTATTTTCATCAGTAAATGTAACTGAAGCTCAAAATTTGCCATATGTTGACCTTGGATAAAGAGGGTCTGAGGCTTTTCTCCCTAGAATATTGTCTCTTTTTTCTCACTTGGATGCTACCAGGTAGGAAGAAGACAGACAGACAATAAAGAGGGTCTTGTAGACTAAAGCTTTTTGAAATCACTCCTATTTAAGACTACATTGCTAGTCAAAGAGGTTCCTTTCATGATGTGGCTAGGAAACCGGATCCAGTAACAAAAAGATAGATGTGTTCCTAGTCCGTACAGAGATTGGATCAGTCAAGTGCTCCATGAAAACTTATAAAGACTGGCTTTAATGGTCAATCTTTTGTTACACACAGTAGAGAATCGCTATTATAGGGTAAAGCATGTGCTGGGACAAGAATCATCCAATAGTCACTTGTCCTTGTAGATGTAGCCACAGCAGGTTACGTTAGCAGCCCTATCAGCCATGTGCTAAAGAGAAAAAATGCCCTATCCACCGAATGAAGTTATAGCACTAAATAATAACATTTATATTTTAGGAAATAGTCCATTGTTTCCAAGGAATTGTGCGCTTATATGTCCTCTTAAACATTAACAACCTTCATAGGGGCAACTAGGTGGTGCAGTGGGTACAGCAGCACAGGAGTCAGAAGGATCTGAGCTTAAATCTCACCCCAGATACTTGACACTCACTAGCTATGTGACCTTGGGTAAGTCACTTTACCCTGACTGCCTCATCCTGGGTCAGATCCAGTCATCCTGATGAATATCTGGTCACTGGACCCAGATGGCTCTGCAGGAGAAGTGAGACTGGTGATGTGCACAGCCCTTCCTCACTCAAAACAAAGTCATGTACAAATCATGTCATTATTTCTCTGATGGCATGGTCTTTTTCGGTAACAAAGGATGAACACACACAACAACCTTCATAACATTAAAATATTGAAGTTGGACAGGAAGTGTGGGGTAGTGGGAAGTGCACTGGATTTAGAATGAAATCTATCTGACCCTATTTACAGCTGTGCTGACACCTATTATCTACTATTTTTAAATCAATCAATTAAACAATGAGCATCAGTAAACATTTATTTAGCCCTTCATGCCAGGCAAACACCTAGGCACTGAGAATACAAAAAACAAGCAAACAAAAAAAAAAACCCCAAATAATTCCTATTCTTAAGGAGCTTACATCCTAGAAAAGTAAACACCAAATATTTGTCTGATATAGCTACTCATGTATCGATCTGTCTATCTGTCTGTCAATCTCATCTCTCTACTCATCTTCTATCTATGTATCTGTCCATCTTTGCACATACACATACATTCCCGATGCATATGCATGTATGTATACACACATATCTGTACATATATATATATATACATTTAGATATGTATATACTGAAATACACATATAATCTTATATACATTTTACATAAATGATAAATTTAAAGACAATAAATTAAAACGACTGCCACATAGTTAAGTATAAGGTACTTTGTGAGGGAAGCCCCTATCAGGTAGGAAAGCTTCATTCAGAAGGTGAACCTGAGCTGCTTTTTAAGTAAGAGTAAAATTCAGTGATGTAGAAGAGAAAAGAGAAAATGCCTTCCACACAGGAAAGGTAGCCAGATAAAAGACATGGACAGGGGAGATGCTGTGTTCTATGTGAGGAACAGAGAGATCAGTTTGGCTGGATTTTATAGTGTGGGATAAGGAAGCTATGTAAAATAAGTCTGAGAAGATTAGGGCGAGTTTTGAAGGGTTTTTAAAGCTAAAAAGAGGTATTGTTCTTTTATTTGTGAGGGATACTACTGAAATGCATTGACTAGGGGAGCGACATGGCCAGAACTGCACTTAAGGAAAATCACTTGTGTAGAACAGACTAGAATGGAGAGAGACCTGAGGCAGGGCCGCCATTTGGAAAGCCATTGAGACAGTCTAAGGAAAAGCTAATGAGGGACTGAGGGAATATAGAGAGTAAATGGGAATTTTCAAGGATAGTGCTGAATTTATGAAGCTGGGAAGCCAGAAGAATAGTAGTGTTTTCAAATTCATCTGGCATTCTCTAGAACTTTAGTAAAGAAACAAAACTTGCCCAATGTCTTTGGAATTTCATGTATTCTGTCTCTTTTTTTTCCTCTCTAGAAGCCTACCCTTCAAGGCAATGAAATAAAACCCAACAAATAGTTTCTAAGTGTAGTTTTGTATCTAAGTTTATAATTTTATATCTAATGCCTATAATTAAAATGTTTACTTCTATATTATTCCCTACATGTACATATGCATATATAATTCACATATACATATAATACACATATATGCTAATGTATACATAGTATATGTAACATTGTGTGTATATGTGTGTATGTGTACGTTTGTGTGTGTATGAAATGAGTCCATGTGATTTTTAGTAAAATCACAATCTATTGAGCAATGTATACCCAGGATTAATTTCTAAGATCTTGTACAGACTATTTTTTAATTTATTATTCTTTATGTATCAAAAAAAAATTACTAGAGAGATAGCCTGGTGTATTGGAATGGATATTCTTATAATAATGATGATACTTTAAAGTATGCAAAGTACTTCAAATATTATCTCGGTTGATCTTTGTAAAAACCCCCATTTTACAGATGAAGAAACAGAGTCTGAGAGGGTTTAAATGACTGTCCTAGGGTCACACAGCTGTGTCTATAGGATTTGACCCAGGTCTTCCTGCTTCCAAGTTTAGTACTCTCTCCAGCAGGTTGCCTAGCTGTCTCAGTCTAAAGATACATGTCTTAGACTTGGCTCTGTTGTTGGGTAATTTTGTGACCCTGAGCAAGTCAATTAGCTGCTTAAAATAAATATGACTGGACATGTGCTATATACTTCACTGAATAGTTTTAAAGAAAACATACACACATATATACCCCCATGTACATCCATGTGTGTTTTGTGTATATTTACACAATACACACGCACTTATAGATATATACACATAGACACAAATATGTACGTATATATACACATATATACACTTGTGTCTGTACGTAACTAGACCTTACATGCCCAGATCACCTAAGATGGAGGCTCCATATAGGAGACAGCAAGGACCTCTTCTGGAAGCAGATAGGATGTATTCCCCATCACACGGGTGGGGAGTGATCTCTTTCCATTGCCTCTGTAGCTAGAACAGTTTGTTGGGTTTTTTTTTAAACTGCCATACTGGGACAATCTCGTTTCTTTCTGGCAATGTCTAGGGCTTCACCCATAGCATGAGCACCATGAGCTACACTGGGTGATGTTGAGGGGAAAGGACTGTCTCTCTGATTTTCCTCCTAGATCCTGTGGCTCTGAGAAACAGGCTTGGGCTGTTGTTCTTATTTCCTTTTTGTGTGTTTTTGTTTTTCATTTCTAGACTCAGGTAGTGGAGTCTCCAGACAGAATTTTAGGTCAGATGTTGCTGCCAGCCCAGCAGGGGAACCCTGAGAAGCCTGAGTGCTACTCCTGGAGTCCAGGTGCACTTAGTGCACCCATGCTATGCGGGGACTAAGCTAACTTGTGAACCTCATCCCCTCCCCTCCCAAGAGACTGAGGCAATGTAGAAGCCATTAGTTCTAGGGAAGGATATTAATATGTTTGTTCTCACTGTACTATCAAAGTACAAGTTCCTTTGTAAATGCCACTCTGACCATTAAGCGGTTAAATGGAGCTGGGCTGTGTGGACCCTCCAGAATTGGAGGAGTGCAATCAGTTGGAACTTGAGCTAAAGGCAGAAACTAGTCCCCTTGAGGGCACTATAGAACACTGGAGAGGGGTGTTACATATATAAGCATGTCACATATAAATAAATACACATATGTGCGTGTATTCAGTTTGTCCTTGGTCCACAGTGAATGTGAATAATGCTTCAAGTGGTGACAAACTAGCTAATGATCCTGGGAAGGTGGCTGGAAGATTGTATTCACTAAAGTCAATGATTTATTCTAAGTAAGGGTGCTTGGACAAAATTGCCCAGTGAGCTGAACTGAAGCAAGTTCTCCAAATTATTTTAATCTCTTTTCCCCACAGAGCAAGGGAAGTGAACATTTTACCTACTTGAAGAGAAACTTTTTTTTTATCTACTCACTCCCGCCTACAACTCTCACTTAAGGAAAAAAAAGAACTCTTCATTTGTGACTTTCAGTTGCATTTTTTGTTTTATTCAAAATGAAAGCTATGGAATGAGCATTGAGGATGGATTTTAACTGTGTAATTGAAGAAAATGAAATAGAAATAAAACCATTTAATGAAAGAGGAGGGAATAAAGAGAAATGGACAGGGGATAGATCTCCATTATCATTTTATTGAGCTGAAGGAAATAACCACATGTAACGGAGGACTGGCCCGTAAGTCCAGGCCAGGCAGTAAATTTCAGGATTCCAGTGGACTCCAGCACCAGGCAGTATGGTACACACTCAAGTCATCAACAAGAATTCAAGCATTTATTAATCACCTACTTCTAATGCATGCTCTGAGCTAGCACTGGACGTCCAAAAACAAAAGAATGGATCCATCCCTGTTCTCAAGACCAGAGTTATATATCATATGCAGTCCTTGGGGAAATAATATATAAATGAGTGAGATAGACAGACAAAGAAACAGAGACAGACATAGGCATCCAGACATAGACATAGACAGAGAGAGACATAGAGACACAGAGACAGAAAGACACAAAAAGATAGAGCAAATATGTAGTGATTACAAAAATGTTGTAATGGATCGGAATGTAGCCTTAGAGTCTAGAAGAACTGGGTTTATGTCCTAACTTGAGTAGATACTGGCAATGGGACTTTGGGAAAGTCACTTTTCTTTTCAGTGTTCTAGTTAACTTTCAGTGACTGTAAGTGGCAGTAAAGGTGTTAATGTGCATTGGTACAGGGAGTTTCCTCATCTGAGAGCTCTCTATATCAAATAATTTACAGGTCCAGGTCTCTTAACAGCCAAGTGAATCATTAAAAACTTTGTATAGAAATTGGCAATTGACTCAAATTGTGGAGTTAACAGGATTCTAAGAGTTGTAGGTGAGGAGGGTGTGCAATTCAAGCTTGAAGACAAAATGCAAATGCATGGAGATAAGAGATGTCATGTCTTGTGTAAAGAGCAGCAAAGAAGACCAGTTTGGCTGAACTGTTGAATGCCAGAAGGTCTGTAATGTATGACACAGGAAACTAGGTTGCAACCAGGTTAGAAAGGGCTTTAAAAAAATGAAAGAGATCCTAGAGGTCACAGAAAGCCAGAGGAGTTTCTTAAGTAAGGGAATGATGATGTCTGTCTTGAGCTTTAAGATAGGAATTTTGGAATTGTGGGGAGGATAGATTGGAATTGGACAAAATTTGACCAAGTTAGATAGTTCTATGGTAATAGTCCAAATGAAGGTATTTGATTAAATTTAACTCAATGCAACAAAAATATATTGTCTGCTATTTGTTAATTACTATAGAACCCAACACTGTGACAGCTTTGAGGTCTATGCAGAGAAAAAAATCCTAATATTCAAGATCCTTATGTAAGAAAAAAAATTAAAATATATATACATGAATACATATATATATACATGTATATGTATGTGTGTTTGTATACATAGATACACACACATACATACACATACCCTTTCTTTAGTAGGCACCATGATCAGACAAGTAAACATTAAGTCATTTAAAGAGAAAAAATCCATAAACCTGCCGCTCCTCAATGGAAGAAGTTGAGTAAAATCAGAGAATTGTCACCACAACTGCACCTTGAATATACTTCACATTCAAAGTGATCTCTGCAATTGCACCTGAGACAAACACTGTGAACCACATCCCCAGGCAGTGGCACTCAATGTCTTCATTTGAGGGAAGTAGAGAAAATACAGAGACTGTTTGAGCAAGAGGAGGTGGCTTAGAAAGCCTCTTTAAAAAAAAAAAAATATTGTTAATCAGGTGCTGTGCTCTGTTGCTTCTAAGCTGTTAAACGAATGAGTTCTCAGAATGCTCTTTTCTTAGCTCCCTGGCAGAAAGCAGGAGATACCTTTGTATAGTTTTGCATGTATTCATAAGTATGTCTTCTGCCCAGTCAAGGGAGGAAGTTGGAGCATAGTGATGTGAGGAGCACCCTACTTCTCTGAGAGCATGCTAGTCAGAGTGGCAGTGATGGTTTAGGGGAAATGGGAAAAAATAATTCTCTTTTGCAAAACATAATTAGGAGGTCCAGACAATAAACATGTTACTGAAGATTTGCCACTATGATCTGATTTCAAAGTATTGTGGGGAAAAATATTATTATTTTGGGAGTTAGAATTGGGTTCTAAACCTAGCTCTGCCAGTATGGGGACCATGTGACTGGGCATTTGAATCACATTACCCTTCTGTCTTCATTTGCCTCATCAGAAACCTGAAGAAGGGAAGCATTTGATCCTTGACATGTCTACAAGCTCTCAGACTGCACTGGTTCACTATTATGGCTGATTTTGGTGTATATCCTAACAGCTAATGTATGTACAGAGTTTTGTAGGTTACAAAGCATTTTCCTCTGGGTCCCACTATCCATTGTTTTTGTCATTATTAGCTTCTAAGTAAGGAAAGTGAGATTAAGAAATTGGAAGCTTCTCACTAAGGTTCTTCACCCAGTGAGTGGAGCAATAGTAGTCAGGGCTCACAGCAGCTAGGATTCAGAACTGGAGCGTGCTTTAAGGATTCTCTTGTCCAACCCCTTTGTTTTACAGATGAGGACACTGAAGGCCAGAAAAATAAAGTGAAGAGATTTGTAAGAGCAAGAATTGCTTTGTGTCTTTCTGTCCCCATCATATAAATGTGTAGGGATTGATTGGTTGGGTGAAGTGTAAGGTGGGTGAGGACAATAGCGTTTTGTGTCTGGGAACACAAACTTATAAGGTGTTTATACTCCATCATCAGGTAGAAACAGCTGAGTTGAATACCTGGTAAGAATAATAATTGACTCCAGTGACTGCTATACCAAGGGCGAGCTACTCCATGGCTGATGGAATAAACATTTATCATTGAGTGCTTGATATATATTAGGCATTTTACTAAGTACATTTACCAATATTATCATATTTCATTATCTCCTATCAAAAAAAGTCTTGTGAGATAGATGCTAGCATTATTCCCATTTAATAGCTGAAGAAATTGAGGCAGGCATAGGTTAAACAACTCACCCAGAGTCCCACAATTGGTAAATGCCCGAGGCTGGGTTTGAACTTAGTTCTTCTTGACTCATATCCCCTTTAGTTGCCATTATCCCACCATACCCTATCATTGTTCCAGGAGAGTCTGTGATGTCTCAAAGTCTCTGGCTACTCTTGATGAAGTCTAAGGTCTCTCCTCCCACCCAGGGTCTTATGTTTCAAGTTTGTTTTAAAGTCTCCTCCTACTTTCCTGGAACTGACTGCCTTGTGACCTTGAGCAAGTCACTTAACTTAAACTCTGAGCCTTGGTTTCCGTATCTCTAAAACTTGGGGGGTGGAATTCAGAATATGCATCCTATTCCATCCCACCTTCCCTCCAATTTAATTTATCTGTACTGTCTAGGATTTTTGGAGTTCTTGTCCTGAACACAAGATATGCTAGTCATGTCTTCACTAAAATAATCTAGTATGTGAGCGGTATAAGCAGAATTTGAATTCAGGTCAAATCATGCATTTTTTTCCCATTGGTCCTTAAAGTATACAATGCAACTGTACTGAGTGGAGTTAGAAAGATAACTGCTATTTGTTGTAACTCTAGTAGGCAGCTGAATGGTATAGTAGATAGACCTGAGTTCAAATCCAATTTTGGACACTTATTAGCTGTGCAACCTTGAGCAAGTCACTTAACCTCCACTGGCTTCAATTTCCTCATCTGTAAAATAATAACACCTTCCTCACAGAGTTGTGAGGATCAAATGAGATTATATTTGTAAAGTGTTTTGCACAGTGCCCGAGGGCACGTAGTAGGTACCATTTAAATACTCAGTTTTATTGTTTTTGTTATTCCTGGACACCTGGATGGAGAATCATATGTCTAAGCTACCCTTTGGAAGAAAGGTTTATTTGATCCTTATGAATTCTGTGACTGATGGCTCAGATGAGTTACTTCCTTTTTCATTGCTTTATGCCAATGTGATATGTCTATTACTGTTAATTCCCTACTATCTACATCAGCATAGAGTGGCTGCAAACTTGAATTCATTGTCTGTAATTCCATATTTTGGAGCTTGATCTACTTTTCATTTTAATGTGTCAATCAAAGAGCAGTCTAAAACTTCATTACATGATAATTCCAAAAAGGATTAGGTATTGTTTTTTCCTTTCTCATTTTACTTAAGTGAGTCTAGTGTGGCTCAAGGAAAGTTAAATGACACTATTTGCCATTAATATGAAAAATTTATTCCCTATCTGCATCCCTCAGCTGGGAAATATTTTTGTCATCAATACCTCTCTTGGGAAGTTTTTCCATTAGAACTCTGAATCCACAATATTAAAAAAAATATATCATGTACATGAACTGGAGATGAGATCAGTTAATTTGGAGATGACTCCAACAATCAACCGAAAGGTATCTTTTAAATGTGTACTATATGTCAAGACATAACACTGGGCTCTGGAGATAGAAGTACAGAGAATGAAGCAATGTCAATTTGCAATGAGCTTACATTCTAATAAAGAAGACAACTTGTACACATAAAAATAATATACACTGTAGCATAAATATAAAGTGAAGAAATATAACTGAATACAAAATAGGGAGGCAAAATACTACCAGTTGGGAAAGAGTCGTGAGGAAGCAATGCTTGACTTTCCTAAGCCACATCTTAAAGGGAGAGAGGGTGTCTGAGATGTAAAAAAGGGGTGAATTCAAGGATGTTATTGAATGGTCCAATGCAAAGACATTGAGAAGGAAATGGAATAGTGCTGGATGTGAGTAGCAGGGAAGGCCAGTTTCACTAGATCACAGAGATGAAGACAGTCACTGGGAACAGGAGAGGAATTCCAACTTTGAATTTGCTCTTCCCAGGCACGGGGCCATGGGAAATCATTTTCAACAAAGTCAGCCTTTCAACAAAGGGTCACAGAGCAGCAAGATGATGAGTTGATTGGAGGTCACCACTATAATTTTCCTGAAGAGAAATGCAAATTGGACTTTTGGAACTACTCATCTAAATCATCACTAATTTTCTTGAAAGGAGTGAATATTGCAGCCAGACATCTGGTACCTCAATTTCGAAAAGTAAGCTGAGCAAATCCCAAATTTCATAACAAAGGAGATGAAGCAGCAGCCACAAAAATCTTTGCTTCATTTTGTGTAGTAATTGGGTCAGATTCCAGGTAGTAGTCCAAATATCCATTTTGTATCACAGGAATATATAAAGGCTGAGATAAAAATGTCTGAGGAGCAGTGTTACTTGGTAGAAATCCTTGTCAAATTAACCTTTTCCCAATTTTCTTCTACTCCCTTCTCCTCCCACCCCAACCAACTTTTACTTAAGAATTCAGCATTCTGTAGTGGTTGGAATAGATGAATTTCTGTTCATATTTCCAGATAGATTTGGGTTTGTGGGTTGAATTTAGTTGAAAATATGTTCTCTGACTGCCTACTCTCAGGGCCCAAATTAGAGTTTCTGGAGTGAGGGATCTGTAGCACAAATAGTTACCTTACTTAAATTCATTTGGGGAAGGCAGGAGAGACCTCAGACCTTGGAATGTCATTCTCTGTGGTAGACTGAAACATGAACAGAGATCAAGACTGCTACTAAAGATACTGTACTAGGGGATAAAAGATAGAATGAAGCTAACCTGTGGGGTGACTAACTCCTAGCTGGAGGAAGTTTATCATGTGGTACCTTTCTTTCTGAATTAATTAGTTCTGAAAATAGCTCTTAGAAATACCTGAGGAAAGAAGGAAAGGGAAAGGAGAAAGGGAAAGATATACCCAACTGAATGCAGAATTCTAGAGAAAATCAAGGAAATAATTTTCTTAAGTGAGCAATTCAAGAAAATAGAAGAAAACAATAGAATGGGAAAGTTAAGAGGTCTCTTCAAGAAAATTAGAGATATCAAGAAAACATTTCATGCAAAAATTAGCATGATAAAAGACAAAAATGGTAGGGATTTAACTGAAGCAGAAGAGATTAAGACTGGGTGGCAAGAATACACAAAAGAACTATGCAACACAAGATCTTAACATCCCTGATAAGTACAATGGTGTGGTTACTGATCTAGAGCCAGGCTTCTGGGAGAATGAAATCACATGGGCCTTGAGAAGCATTGCTAACAATGAGCCTAGTGGATGTGATGGAATATTCCAGCTGGGCTATTTAAAATCCTCAAAGATGATTCTGCTAAAGTGTTGTACTTAATATATCAGCAAATTTGAAACACGCAACAGTAGCCACTAGATTGGAAAAGCTTAATTTACATCAAGAAGGGCAATGCCAAAAAAATGTTCAAATTACTGAATAAGTATGGTCACCTCAGAAGCCGGCAATATTATGCTTAAGATTCTGCAAGTCAGGCTTCCACCATATGTGAACTGAGAATGACAACATGAGCAAAGGAGCAGAGGGACGAGACAGCAAATGGCCAACATTCTCTGGTTTGTGGGAAAAAAAAGGGAATTCCAGAAAAAAAAAATGTACTTCTACTTCCTTGACTACCCTAAAACCTTTGACTATGTGAATCACAACAAAATGTGGCAAGTCCTCAAAGAGATGGGACTCAGATCATCTTGCTTGTCTCCTGAAGGACCTATATACAAGCAAAGAAGCAACAGTTAGAACTGAACATGGAAGAGCTGATTGGATTAAGATTGGAAAAGGAGCACAATATGGCTGTTTATTGTCACCTATTTATTTGACTTCTATGAAGAGAAATCATATGAAATGCCAGGCTGGATCAATCAAAAACCAGAATTAAGGTTGCTGGGAGAAATATCAACAATCTCAGATATGCAGACAATACCACTCTAATGGCAGAAAATGAAGAAGAATTAAGAAGCTTCTTGATAAGAATGACAGAGCAGAGTATAAAATCTGGCTCACAGTTTAACATTAAAAAGAAACAAACAAACAAACAAATCCTTAGATCTTGACACAGGTCCCAAACTTCCTGGCAAATGGAAGGAGAAGAAATGGAAGCAGTGTCGGATTTTATATTCTTGGGTCAAAGATCACTGCAGATGACAACTGTAACCATGAAATTAAAAGATGTTTTCTCCTTGGAAGGAAAGTTGTAGAAAATTTGAACAGCATACTAAAAAGCAGAGGCCTGATCTTGCTGTCAAAGGTCCAGATAGTCAAAGTTATGGGTTTTCCAGTAGCAATATATGGTTGTGAGAATTGGATTACAAGCAAAGTAGAATACTGCAGAATTGACACCTTAGAATTGTGGGAGTAAAGAAAACTTTTGAGAGTCCCTTGGACATCATGGAGCTCAAATTAGTCAATATTTAGAGAAATTAATTCAGATTATTCACTGAAAGTTCTAATATTAAAGTTGAAGCTCAAATACTTTGGCAAAGTAATGAGAAGACAGGTCTCCTTGGGAAAGACCTTGATGTTGGAAAAGATTGAAGGCAAAAGGAGAAAGGGACAGCAGAAGACGAGATGGATAAACAGTGTCATGGAAGTAAAAAATATTAGCTTGGACAGACCTCAAAAGATAGTCAAGGATAGAAGGGCTTGGCGTGCTATGGTCCATGGATCATGAGGAGTCAGAAACAACTGAACATTAAGCAAACTTCTGAAAGGCTTAATTAGGTTGTAAAATGGATAGGGTACTAGACTTGGAAGAAAGAAGTCCTGGGTTTGAATCCAGTCACAATCGCTTGCTGAGTAAGTAATAACCACTCTGTGCTTCAGTTTCCTCATCTTTTAATGAGGAGCTTGGATTGGATGGTGTCGAAGATCTGTTGTAGCTCTAAACCTATGATTCCAGGAACACTTAAGGTAGGTGGTGGCACAGTGGTCAAAGCACTGGGCATGTGAGTTCAAATCCAGTCTTAGATACTTACTCTCTGTGTGACTCTGATATAGTCACTTATTTGCTGTTTATCTCAATTCCCTCAACTCTAAAATCTGTAAAAGAAGAGTACCTACAGTGCAGGGTTATTGTGAGGATCAAATTAAAAGCATTTAGCCCAGTGCCTGACACGTAGAGAAAATTAAATAAATGCTTATTCTTTTCCCTTCCTATACCACCATTCCAGGAAAGGTCAGGTCAATCAATTGTTTTGTGACTAATCATCCTTTCAGCTTCCCATTCCAAAACATTCCTCCTCTACCAATATTCCCCGTATAGGTTGTCTTCCTCTATTGGGATGTAAGTTCCTTCGCTGTAGGGACCATTTTGTTTTTTGAGGATAAAAAGAGATATGTTAAAATGTTTGCAAACTTTAAAACATTAGGTAAATGCTACTCATTTGTATCATTTTGTTTTTATAGTTCTAGAATATATCACAGTGTCTGGTATGTAAGAAGCATTTACCAAATGCTTTTTTCATTCATTCATTCACTCATCTGTGGAGTAATATCCCATCTATGAATTACATCCAGGTGTATCAATAAGTACCCCAACATACATAGGGGGACCTGCTATCACATGTTTTTTGATCAACTTTTCAGATAGGGAAGCATCAACATCTGGGTATTCAAAGCTGGGCGGTGGCTTAGCAGCTTCCCAGACTCTCATCTGGCACACAAACCTTCTTCCAAAAACTAAGTCCCAAAGTAAAACCACAACTCAGAGTCTTTATGTACATTTCAGAGCCAGAGGGCATCATATCCCTTGAGAGCTAGTGCCTCACTAACAAAGAGTGTGAACTTTCCTACACAATGGGTGGAAAATATCTTCCTTAATCACATTACTCAGAGGCATGCTTCTTGGTATAAACAAAAATAGGGAAAGATCCTACTTTGCTAGTCTTATACCAGGAATTAAAAGAAGATATTCTTTTCTGCCTTTGACTCACCTTCCCTGCTATTGAATATCTATTGACTTCAAAGGAAAGACAAAGAAGGTGGGTTTAGGTCATTATTGCATACCTTTCCATGTGGGAGAGAGCAATTGTTGTTCTTGTTCATCCTTCATTTTCAGAGAAGACCAATGACATCATAAAGTGATGCCTTTACCCATCTGTGAATTGGATTTAAGTGAGGCAGAGGTGTGTGTCATCCTCACTTTCTCTTCCAGTCATCAAAGTCCAGATGGCCCAGTTTGCATTGGATGATCTTGGTGTCTTCCATATCTATTCAAGTTCCACGTACTTCATAGTACTTGTTTCAGTCACCTTCACAGCCATTGAAAAAAAAAAATGCTCTCATCCTCCTATAGAGAGTGACAGACTTGGGTCAGGAGACATAGGTTTGAATGTTTGCTTCAACAAAGCATCCCTACCTTCTCAAATGGAGATCATATTCTATTGCAATTTTATTACTCTTATGGACTTGTGGTTATAAGAGAGGCTGACAAAGATTTTGAGAAGAGGAGAGAGAAGAATTCCACCGTGGTACTGAGGAAAGAAGCAATAAAATGTCCCTGATGAACCTCGAATCAAGAAAGTCACTTGTATGGCAAGTTATTCAACTTGCTCCTTTCAGTTGGTCCAGGTCAAAGTGGACACCAGAGCTTCAGGAGACGTACAATGAGATGGATCATTCTCTCACACATTATCCTGAGACCTGACCTTCTGTGAGATTTATGGGTCAGGGGAAGAGTGCTCAGAACAGGAATTTCAAGGCTTATAGACTCCTTCTCTTGGGCCCTGAGTATTTCCAGAGAAAGTACAAGAACTGAATTAATTTCACCTACCTATAAATTCCCAGTGTATAACCTCTTCTTAGCCTTGCAGTTCAGCAATACCTGGGCTCAGCTTAAAAAGGAGCACACACTTCCTTTGCCATTGTCTACAGTTACTGCTCCAGATGTTTTTCTCCATCCTCAAGCGTCCCACTTTACTTCCAACTACCACATTTAGTGAAAAGCTTTTGGCAGATAACTTCATCAGAAAGGCTGAGGGAGTCTAAAAGGGGGTCCCTTCTCTCTTCTGTTCTCTCTACTCCTTTTCCTCAGCATTGTCATTCTTATACCTGAGCCCTTGACCCCTATTCAACTCTCTAAGACCTTGGTCTAGAAATTATTGAACTCTCCCCTGTGTGTATTTCATCTCAGTCTCTCCATTGCCTTTCTCCCACCTATTTACAAATATTTTTACATTTCTTTAGTCCTCAAGAAGATTTTTCTTGCTCATCTACTCTTCCAATTACTGTTACATCTCTTTATCCTCCCTGGTTTTCAGTTTCATTATCTATAAATGAAGGGGTGATCTAGATGGTGTCTGATTTCCTTTCCCGCTTGTAGATCTATGATCTTATGATCAGTCAAACGATAACCATTTATTAAGTATTGTGCTCATCACTAGAGAGGCAAAAAAAAAGTTCCTGCTCATTCTCTAATGGAGGAGACAAGACACAAGAGAAAACAGACAAACAAAAATCACTATGTACTACAATATTTATATAAAAAAGACCAGAGTTAATCTCAAAAGGAAGACACTGAGATTAAAAATTGGGACAGACTTTGTACAAGGTAAGATGTTAGCTGAGACTTGAAGGAAACCTGGGAAATTAGGTGACAGGGATGAGAAGGGAAGCATCACAGGAAACAGCCCTTGAAAATGCTCAGCCAGGAGTTAGAATGTCATGTAGGAGAAATAGTAAGGAGGCCAGGGTCAGCATATTACTGAATAGATGGGGGAGCATAAAGCAGAAGAAAACTAGAAAGGTGGTGGGGTGGGGGTGGGGGTAGGTTAGGAAGGGCTTTGAAAGCCAAAGCTAGGATTTTATATTTGATTCTTTAGGCAACAGAGAGCCAACAGAGTTTCTGAGAGATGCTTTGGTCAGACCAGCCTTTTGGGAAGATCTGTTTGATGTCTCAGTGGAGGATGGAAGAGAGTAGAGAGAGACTTCAGGTACAGAGAGTAAACATGAGGCTATTGCAATAGTCCAGGCAGGAGGTGATTCGAGGACATGCACCAGGGTTGCTGCAGTGTCTTCTCTGCGTATGGTGTAAATGAGAGATGTTACAAAGCTAGAAACAGAAGGGCTTAACTAATGGCTGGATGTGGGGCTTCAGAGTGTGAAGTGTGAAGGGTGACACCTAGGTTGTGAGCTTGGATGATTGGAAGGATGATGGAACCCTCAAAATTAATACTGAAATTAGGAAGAAAGGAGGGCTTGGGAGCAAAGATAATGAGTTAGGCTTAAGATGTCTACTGGATATGCAGCTCAAGATGTCTAAAACGGCACTCAGAGATATGAGACTGAGGTCAGGACAAAGGAAAGAGCTGGACAAGGAGATGTGGAAGTTATCAGCATGGAAACAATAACTAAACATTGCTGATCCTTCCCTTAGCTTCTAAAATTCTTGAAGAAATGTCCAGATACCCCAGACTTCCATCTTCCCACCATATTCTTCTTCTAAAGTCTTTGTCTTTTGCTTCTGATCTTAGAACTCTACTGGAAGCAACCTCCCCAAATCTGCCACTGATCTCTTATTCACCATACCAACGCCCTCAGATGACTCCCAAGGTATCTTTCATTTCTAATTCTATGATGCTAGAAATAGTAGAAGGTCCCTGAATCAAACGATTTTTCTACACTGTGATGTCTGTCTCATTTTTATTTTGTTGAGACTTTTTTTAAACTTCATTTACATTTCAAAATATACTCCTACCCACACAAGGGAGCTAATATAACAAAGAATAAAAATGGGGGGGGGGGGAGGGAATGGATTCAGCAAAACTAACCAAAATATCAACCAAACCTAAGATTATATATCCCAGTCCTTCAGCAATCTACCTAATTAAGGTCAAGTTAATTTAATTCTTTCATTAAGTTATTACTGCAATTAGGCACTATCTAAGCACTAAAGCTACAAAGAAAGTTAAAAAAAACGTACTCCATGCCCTTGTGAAACTTAGAGTTTGAAAAACCTGGGTTTGAACTCTGCCTCAGACATTTACTATCTGTATGAGCCTGGGCAAATCACTTAAGCTCTGTCTCTCTCATTTTCTTCATCTGTAACATAGTGCCATCTACCTTTTAGGGTTGTTGGAAGAATCAGATGAGATGATATTAAGCATTTTACTAACTTAATGCACGGTAGCTATCAGTTATTTAATTTATCAATTAATATTATTAGAGAAGGTAACATATACAAACTAGGTACAAATTATACTGGCACAGTGAGGTAGCACAGTGGATAGAGTACTGGGCAAGGAGTCAGGAAAACTCATCTTCCTGAGTTCAGATCTAGCCTCAGATACCTACTCTCTGTGTGACCCTGGACAAGTCACTTAACTCTGTTTGCTTCCGTTTCCTTATCTGTAAAATGAGCTGGAGAAGGAAATTGCAAACCACTCCAGTATCTTTGCCAAATAAGCCAAACTAACAATTACAAACCTTAAATGGGATCCCTGAAGAGCTGGATATTACAGAAATGAACAAACAAGGACATGAGGTTATATACATAATACAAGGAAGGTGTTTTGAGAGAGGAACACAGTACCTAGGAAGACTAAGAACAGTCTCTTGCAGAAGGTGCAATTTGAGCTGAGATTTGAAGGAAGCCAGGCAGCTAAGAGACAGAGGTGAGGGGTCAGATCATTTCAGGCATGGGGGTCATTTCAAAGCCACAGACACAGGAGGAGGGGTATTATGTTCAGAGAATTGCAAGTAGGCCACATTGTTGAATCTTAGATAGAAAAGAGGAGAGTAAAGTGTAAGAATACGTATGGTAAGGTAAGAAGGTACCTGGTTATGAAAAGTTTTAAAAGCCAAACAATGAATTTTACATTGAATCCTGGAAATAATAGGGATCTCCTGTGGAGTTCAGTGAATAGGGAAAGGACATGATCATACTTACATGTTTTAGAAAAGTTGCTTTGTCAATTAAGAGTTTGGTAAGGAAAGATTTGCGACTGTGTGTGGAGACAAGGCTACATAAACAAGAGCTATTGTAAAGGTAGAAATGATAATATTTTGTAAGAGTTTGGCCTTATGGGCTAAGTGCAAGTTAGGAGGATGTCAAGGAGGGTGATGAGAGTGTGAGACTAGGTGACTGTGAGAAGGGTAGAGCCTTCAACTTTTTTTTTTATTTGTTTATTTTTTATTTGACTTTTAACATTCATTTTCACAAAATTTGGGGTTCCAAATTTTCTCCCCTTTTGTCCCCTAGACCCCACCACAAAACACCAAGCATTCTAATTGCCCCTATGACCAATCTGTCTTCTCTTCTATCATCCCTCTCTGCCCTTGTCTGCATCTTCTCTTTTGTCCTGTAGGGCCAAATAACTTTCTATACCCCTTTACCTGTATTTCTTATTTCCGAATAGCAAGAACAGTACTCAACAGTTTTTCCTAAAACTTTGAGTTCCAACTTCTCTTCCTCCCTCCCTCCATACCCCTTCCCTTTGGAAGGCAAGCAATTCAATATAGGCCATACCTGTGTAGTTTTGCAAATGACTTCCATAATAGTTGTGTTGTATAAGACTAACTATATTTCCCTCCATCCTATCCTGTCCCCCATTACTTCTATTCTCTCTTTTGATCCTGTCCCTCCCCATGAGTGTTGACCTCAAATTGCTCCCTCCTCCCCAATCCCTCCCTTCCATCATCCCCCCCACCCTGCTTAGCCCTTTATCCCCCACTTTCCTGTATTGTAAGATAGGTTTTCATACCAAAGTGAGTGTGCATTTTATTCCTTCCTTTAGTGGAACGTGATGAGAGTAAACTTCACGTTTTTCTCTCACCTCCCCTCTTTTCCCCTCCACTAATAAGTCTTTTGCTTGCCTCTTTTATGAGAGATAATTTGCCCCATTCCATTTCTCCCTTTCTCCTCCCACATATTTCTCTCTCACTGCTTGATTTCATTTTTTTTTAAGATATGATCCCATCCTATTCAATTCACTCTGCGCACTCTGTCTCTATGTGTGTGTGCATGTGCGTGTGTGTGTGTGTGTGTATTCCCACCCAGTACCCAGATACTGAGAAGTTTCAAGAGTTACAAATATTGTCTTTCCATGTAGGAATGTAAACAGTTCAACTTTAGTAAGTCCCTTATGACTTCTCTTTGCTGTTTACCTTTTCATGCTTCTCTTCATTCTTGTGCTTGAAAGTCAAATTTTCTCTTCAGCTCTGGTCTTTTCATCAAGAATGCTTGAAAGTCCTCAATTTCATTGAAAGACCATTGCTTCCCCTAAAGTATTATACTCAGTTCTGCTGGGTAGGTGATTCTTGGTTTTAGTCCTAGTTCCTTTGACTTCTGGAATATGATATTCCACGCCCTTCCATCCCTGAATGTAGAAGCTGCTACATCTTGTGTTATCCTGATTGTATTTCCACAATACCTGAATTGTTTCTTTCAAGCTGCTTGAAATATTTTCTCCTTGACCTGGGAACTCTGGAATTTGGCCACAATGTTCCTAGGAGTTTCTCTTTTTGGATGTCTTTCAAGCAGTGATCTGTGGATTTCTTGAATACTTATTTGCCCTCTGGTTCTAAAATCTCAGGGCAGTTTTCCTTGATAATTTCATGAAAGATGATGTCTAGGCTCTTTTTTTGATCATGGCTTTCAGGTAGTCCCATAATTTTTAAATTGTCTCTCCTGGATCTATTTTCCAGGTCAGTTGTTTTTCCAATGAGATATTTCACATTATCTTCCATTTTTTTCATTCTTTTGGTTTTGTTTTGTGATTTCTTGGTTTCTCATAAAGTCATTGGCCTCCATCTGTTCCATTCTAATTTTGAAAGAACTATTTTCTTCAGTGAGCTTTTGAACCTCCTTTTCCATTTGGCTAATTCTGCTTTTGAAAGCATTCTTCTCCTCATTGGCTTTTTGAACCTCTTTTGCCAGTTGAGTTAGCCTATTTTTCAAGGTGTTATTTTCTTCAGCGTTTTTTGGGGTCTTCTTTAGCAGGGTGTTGACCTGCTTTTCATGCTTTACCTGCATCTCTCTCATTTCTCTTCCCAGTTTTTCCTCCACTTCTCTAACTTGATTTTCAAAATCCTTTTTGAGCTCTTCCATGGCCTGAGCCCATTGGGTGGGCTGGGATACAGAAGCCTTGACTTCCACATCTTTCCCTGATGGTAAGCTTTGTTCTTTCACATCAGAAAGGAAGGAAGGAAGGAAATACCTGTTCATCAAGAAAGTAACTTTCTATAGTCTTATTTTTTTTTCCCTTTTCTGAGCATTTTCCCAGCCAGTGACTTGACTTTTGAGCATCCTCTTCACACCCACTTGGCCTCCAGATCTGACCAGCCAGTGCTTGGGGTCTGAGATTCAAATGCTGCTTCCCAGCCTCATAGCTTTGGGTGGGGGCAGTGCTGTTACTCAGTGTGAGATTAAGTTCACGTGCTCAAGTGGGGGCAGGGTCAACTCACTGGGCTCAGTTCCCTTAGGGGGTTTATGTGGAGACCTTCAACAATGGATCCGGCCTCCTGCCTGCTTGGGGAGCCCCAGTCTGTTGCTGCCTCCGCTGCTGCCTCCCGAGGGAGCCTGAGTTATGGGAGCACCCCACTCCCCTCTTGGCAAGCTGAGAAGACCCTCTCACCAACCTTTGGGGCCCGTGGGTGGAGGGACCTATGCGGCCGCTGGAGTTTCCATCCCTGAAGCCCGCTTGGATCCACTCCTCTCTGTGCCATGCTTGGCCAAGGCAGGGTTGGGCTCGGCTCTGGGTCGGGGTCCGACGGACTTTCCGTGTCAGGTTTTCAGGTCCCTCTGGAACAGAAATCTCCTCTGCTCGGGTTGTTTTGTGGCTTCTGCTGCTCCAGAATTTGTTGGAAGTTCTTTTTTACAGATATTTTATGGGCTGTGGGTTCCGAGCTAGCGTATGTGTGTCTGTCTACTCTGCTATCTTGGCTCCACCCTGGAGCCGTCAACTTTAAGAGGAAGTCTGGGAGAAGGGAGAGCTGAGGGTACTTGGACTGATTTGAACATGTCACATCTGAGATGACTAGACTACATCTTTTTTGAGATGTTCACAGGGCAAGTGGTGATAGATGACTGCAGCTTAGGAAAGTAATGAGGCAGGATATATGGATCGGGGAATTATCGATATGGAAATAATAATATAACTCATGGGAGTGGGTATTATCATCAAGTGAGATAGTATTGAGTAAAGAAAGAAAAGGTCTCAAGATAGAATCTTGGGGGTTGTAAAGGCAAGAACCACAAAATGTGCAGGAGGGCCTGCTATCATAGGTTCTTAGATCTGCATTTCTAAAAGAAAAGGCAACTTTTGAGGGGTCAACAATCACCTTAATCAGGCACATGTATTATTCACTTAGTTCAGGGCAAAAAGTTAGCACCCTGAACTTCAGAGAAAATACAGAGAAATCAAAATCAGCAGACAGTGTTTCCAACTGTCTTATATAAGCAATACATACGTCACAGATCAACAGCAGATAACTGTCTGACTGTACATACATAGTTACCAGAGGAAGAAATACCAACATCTGGATTTTCAAAGCTGGGGGGCTCCTTAGCAGCTGCCCAGAGTCTACAAACACTTCTAATTAGTAAGCCTCCAAGTTAAAACTTCACCTCAGAGTATTTATATATTTTTAGAGCCAGAGGGCACTACTACCCTTGAGAAACAGTGTCTCATTAACAAAAGGTATATGCCTTCCTACAAATCTTCCCTAATCAAACTTCCCTTAATGGGTAGGCCCATTAATGGTTGAGGAAGATCTTCCCATCAAGGGGCAAAATTATATTAACAATAAGCAAAAATGCATTATTAATACAGGAGTGCCCATCATTTAGTTGGCACCACATGAAGAAAGAACCAGTAAAAGAGAATTCAAAGGAATTGTCAAACAGTTGGTAGAACATCATGGAAACCTAGAGAATATTTGGAAGGAGAAGGGGTTAGTGCCAAGAACTTGGAAGAAATAAAAAAGGATCAATATTGATATAAGTTCTTTACATTTGGCAACTAAGAAATTATTGGTAGCTTTATAGAAGGCAATTTCAGTTGAACAGTGACAGCAGAAGACAGCTTGCAGAAGGTTAAGGAGACAGTGAGAGGAAAGGATGTGGAAACATCAAGCATGAATGCCTTTTTCAAGGAGTTTGAGCATAAAGGTGAGGCTAGCTATCCCACTAAGACAATTGTATTATCTTTCAGTTTTCCTTCCAAGAAACTGAATGATAGGGCTCTTCCTTTCTGCCATCTTTTAAGACATAGCTACTCAGATTCCTCATATGTAAGATACAATCAATCCATGCCCACTGGATGAACCTCCTCTTACCCAAGAAATGCAAAGCATTGGTCTTTGGTGGTTCTCTTGTGACTCCCTTTCTTAGGTGATGTCTACCTCCTGCTAAGTGAAGGTGGATATATAGGATCAAAAACCAAAACTCTACTCCCTGAACAAAGATATATCTTTCTTTTGCTTAGAATAAACCCCACACAGCAGGAGCCCCAAAACTTCCCTCTCTTTGTGACTCTGGAGTGCCCTGTCTAGGCCAATGAATTCTACTCAGTTCAACCACCACATTTTAATTTCTCATTATAGTTTCATGTCTCTACATAGATCTATTTTAAGCTTAAACATCCTGAATTTTGACCACCCAGGACCAGATCTCTGTTTATAATTGTTTTTTGTGCAACTTGCTTTTCTCTATAATATTTTATCTAACATCATGTTTTTTTTTTTCCCAGAAACCAATTAACCAATTAATATCCAACAGGCAATACTTGCAGGTCTCTTCATTAAAAGAAGTAAATTTAATAAAACATTAAACAAACATCAAATCAGATATTGCTTTTAGAGCAATGTTTAAAGCAAAGAGACTCCAAGGTATAATTAAATATATTTCTTTAATTTCTAATTTAAGAGCTTATTCTAACTTTAAGAATAATGTATCTCCAATGCATCTGCTAATTCTTATATAAAATTCCTTGAGAGATAAAAAAGACCAGAGCTAATTTGGCTTAACAACCCTCTGATCATTAATATTTGAGAATTTGAGTGTTGGAAGGAACCTTGGCAACTCTCTACTCCAATTCATACATTAAAGGAATCTACTATAATATAATCTTAGAGTCCGATCAGCCTCTACCCTTAGGGGGCACAGAATCTACTGCCTCTTGGAGAACCTCTTGTAGCAATCTGTTCCACATTCTTAATCATTAGGAAGTTTTGCCTGACACCAAACTTAAATTTGCCTCTTTAAAACTCCCAGCTATTGTTCCTGATTCACTTCTCCAGAGTAAAATAGACGAACTTTAATCACTCCTGAGCATGACAGACCCTTAGTTACTCAAAGGCAGTTTTCTTGTACCCTTTCTTTCAACTAATTGTCCTATGCCATGGGCTCAAGACCCTTTACTATTCGGGTTGCCCTACTAAGGGAACTATTGGAATTTTGTTTTTTAAATTGTTGTGCACTGGATTGAAGATTATACCTCAAAGAAAATCTGAAGAGTGCAGAATGCATTAGGACTATCAACTCTTTATTCTTAATGTGGCCCAACGTCACATTGAATTGTTTCGGCTGCCCTATCAAAAAATGCTGACTCATAATGAATTTGAGGTCTACTAAAACACCCTGATATGATATGATATGCTTATTAGAACAATACAACCATGACTCTCCCCAAAACTGTATTTGGGGAGTTTATTTTTGTACCCAATTTCAAGACTCAAAAATTTTCCTTATTTATTTTTTTGAATTATATTCACCTCAGTCTCCTAACCTGTAAAGATCTTTTTGGAATCCAAAAATCCATTGTATTAATTAAAACTTCTAGTTTTGTAAATTTGATAAGCCTACCATTTATGCCTTTTTCCAAATCATTGATAAAAATTATTCACTGTCTTAGGGTCAAATTACTAAGGTGGACCACTGGAGATCTCTTGCTACATTGAAATTCAACCATTGCCGATGATTGTTTGATTCCAACCCTCAACCAGATCTGAATGCATCTGTCTGTATTATTGTGTAATGCATAGTTCACCATTTTGTCCTCAAGAATAGCATGAAATGCTTTTTCAAAATTTACATTAAAATATAAGTATAGTTTACCTAGCTTCCACACATCTGCCTTATTAAGGACTCTGTCAAAAAGAAAAGGAAACAGAGTTAGTCAAATATAACTTGTTTTGGATGAAAACATGCTGTCTTTTGGTTACCATTGATACTCACTACTTCATTTTCTTAATGTTAATCTCTTTAATGATTTGTTCAAGAATCTTAGTAGGAATCAAAATTAAACTTGTTGGTTTATAGATTTCAGACTCATTTCCCTCAGTCAAAAAAAATAGGGATAACATTTGCTATTTCTCATTTTTTATACCTCTTTTTCATGATCTTTTAAATATCATTGTCACTGCTTCAGCTATGACAACAATCACCTTTCAGTATCTGAGGATGGAGTTTACCTGTAGCAGGTGAGGATCGTCAACAGCTAGGTGTTCTCCTACTGTTCCATTACTTGGGTATCTACCCCCTGTTAATAATTTGTGGTCTGCCATTTTCAGTATAAAGATCATTCTTCTTTGCAGAGAAAACAAACAAACAAAAAACAACAGAAACAAAATGAGGGCTGATGAGTTCCACCTTCTCTCTGTTGTCAGTTATCATCATGGTTTCCATGCAAAGCAAATGTTCTATCCCTTCTATAATTCTATTTTTTCTTTGAATAAAGCTTTAAAAAGAAACCTTTGGATTTTCCTTAGCTTCCCTTGTCTGTATCAGTTCATTCTGAGTTTTAACATTCCAGACACTATTTTTATAGGACTGGGCTATGTTCTCATAGTCACCTCCTGTTATCTGGCCCTGATTCCATTTTAAAGCATATTTTATTTTAAAAAAATTAGCTACTTGAAGAATTCTTTGTGGGTTCACATTAATCTCTTCAGATAAATCATTTTTTTTTTTTTTACCTCTTCTCCTTGCAACTGTTTCCCTTAGTATCTTCAGACTTCCATTCATGAGCATCTCCCATCCTTCCCGGGCTGACTTCCTCTAAACTATTTAGGCTATCTGTTTCTACCAATTTGAATTTTTTTGAAATTTGTTTTTCCAGAAAGCCATGATATAAACAAGAGCCTAGACATCATCTTTCATGTAATTATCAAAGAAAACTGCCCTGATATTCTAGAACCAAAGGGCAAAATAAATATTGAAAGAATCCAGCAATTGCTTCTGGAAATAGATCCAAAAAGAGAAACTCCTAGGAATATTGTAGCCAAATTCCAGAGTTCCCAGGTCAAGGAGAAAATATTACAAGCAGCTAGAAAGAAACAATTTGAGTATTGTGGAAATACAATCAGGATAACACAAGATCTAGCAGTTTCTAAATTAAGGGTTTGAAGGTCTTGGAATAGGATATTCCAGAACTTAAAGGAACTAAGATTAAAACCAAGAATCACCTACCCAGAAAAACTGAGAATAATACTTCAGGGGAAAAATGGTCATTCAGTGAAATAGAGGACTTCCAAGCATTCTTGATGAAAAGCCCAGAACCAAATAGAAAATTTGACTTTCAAACAAAAGAATCAAGATAAACATGAAATGGTAAACAGGGACTTTTTAAAGTTGAACTGTTTACATTTCTACATGGAAAGATAATATTTGTAATTCTTGCAACTTTTCTCATTGTCTGGGTAGTAGGAGGGATTATGCACACACGCACACACATACACACATGAAAGAGAGAGACAGAGATAGACAGAGAGCACAGGGTGAGTTGAATAGGAAGGGATCATATCTAAAAAAGTAAAATTAAGGGGTGAGAGAGGAATATATTGGGAAGAGAAAGGGAGAAATGGAATGGGGCAAATCATTTCTCATAGAAGAGGCAAGAAAAAGCTTTTCCAATGGATAGGAAAAGGGAGGAGGTGAGAGGGAAAAAGTGAAGCTTACTCTCATCACATTTGGCTCAAGGAAGGAATAACATGCACACTCAGTTTGATATGAAAATCTACCTTACACTACTGGAAATTAGGGGAGAAGGGGATAATCAGGGTGAGGGGGATGATGGAAGGGAGGGAAAATGGGAGGAGCGAGCAACTAGAAGTAAACACTCTTGAGGTGGTACAAGGTCAAAAGAGAGAACAGAAAAAATGGGGGGCAGGATAGGATGGAGGGAAATGTAGTTAGTCCTACACAACATGACTATCATGGAAGTCATTTGCAAAACTACACATATAAGACTATATTGAATTGCTTGCCTTCTCAGTGGGGATGGGTGGGGAGGGAGGAAGGAAGAGAAGTTGAAACTCAAAATTTTAGGAACAAATGTTGAGAATTGTTTCTGCATACAATTGGGAAATAAGAAATATGGTAATGGGGCATAGAAATTTATCTTACCCTACATGACAAGAGAGAAGATGAGGATAAGAGAAGGGAGGGGTGTGAGTAGGGAGGGCATATTGGTGGAAGGGGCAATCAGAAGGCAAGGTATTTTGCAGTGGAGGTAAGGAAGAAATGGGGAGAAGATTTGGAACTCAAAATTCTGTGGAAATGAATGTTGAAAACTTAAAATAAGTAAATAAATAGATAAGTTTAAAAAAAAAAAGAAATTTGTTTTTCCAAAATGGAGCATACATGTCAGACATTGTCCAATTTCCCTTTCTTCCCTATCACAAACACGGAGATGGAGTAGTAACGTTCCCTAAGTTTCCTAAAATTTCCACCTCTGTATGCAGCTCTCTTGTTAATCAGAATCAGATTCAGAATAGAATTCCCCCTTTGACATATCTCTAGTTTTTCTGGAGGGAGCAACTAGGTAGTACAGTGGATAGAGCACCAGTACAGGAGTCAGGAGGACCTGAGTTCAAATCTCACCTCAGACACTTGACTCTCACTAGCTGTGTGACTTTGGGCAAGTCACTTAACCCCAGTTGCCTCATACTGGATTATCTCCAGTCATCTTGATAAATATCTGGTCACTGGATTCAGATGGCTCTGGAGGAGAAGTGAGCCTGGTGACCTGCACAGCCATCCCTCACTCAAAACAAAGTCAAGTGCAATTCATGTCATTATTTCTCTGATGGCATGGTCTTCTTTGGCAATGAAGGATGAACGCACACACAGTTTCTCTGGAACATAGAAGATGCTAAATAAATATTGAATGATTTTAAAAAATGGAGTTATCACTAAGACAAGTCAAGAAATTATTAATTAGCTCTTCTGCTTTTGGACAGAGTATGAGTTCCAACAGATTTCTGGATAATTGAAATCTCTTGTCACCACTATATTGTAATGGGATAATTTCCACACTTCTCATCTATTTTCTCTGCAGTATCATCCAGCAACGTGAATCACTTCTGATTTTTTTTCCTTTTTTGACATTCACTCAAATATTGTCCCTTTTCGAGTCTTGCATTTGATAACATGAGCAATATAAGTCATGTCCCTTCCTCCTTCAACATCTTCCCCACATAAACTCACTTTTTCCCATTTTATTTTTGTAACATGATGTACTTATTCAGAGACACAGTGCAATTATGCGCTTGATCTCACTAAACCTCACTGATACTTATGAGTTCAAACTTTCTGCCTTGCATTAATAACGCTGGTTTCTATTGTTTGTTGCCTACACTTTGGTCATTTGTGCGTATGGACAACTGAGACAATGGTTTTTAATCCTAGTTCCTTTCTAGAATTTTGTCTTCTAGAAAGATCAAAGTAAAAGGATCTATATGGACAAAAGTATTTATAGCAACTCTTTCTGTGGTGTCAAAGAATTGGACATCAAGGGGATGCCCATCAATTTGGGAATGGCTAAGCAAGTTGTGGTACATCAATGTGCTGGAATACTATTGTGTCATAAGAATGAAGAAAAAGCAGTGATGAAAAGTCTTCTATGATTTGATCCAAAGTGAAGCGAGCAGAACTAGGTGAACATTGCATACAGTAATAACAGTAACATTATAGCGATGATCAGCTGTTAAAGACTTGACTACCCTGATCAATATAGTAATTTAACCAAACTTCAAAGGATGCATGATGAAAAGTTGTATTCCCATCCCAGAGAGAGAAGTGATGAACTCTGAAGTTCAACTTGAAGTACAATTTTCACTTTATTTTCTTCCTTTTTTATAACATGGCTAGTAGGGAAATACATTTTGTGTGATTTCACATGCATAATTAGCATCATATTGATTGCCTTCTCAATGGGTGGGGGAGGGACAGGAGGAAAGGAGAGAATTTGGAACCCAAAATTAAAAAAAAATCAAAGCAATAAAATAATAAATTTGAAGAAAAAAAACTAGAATTTTGTTTTCTGTGAATCTGTGAGTTATTCAGCTTCTTTCTTTGTGGATTTTCTCTATACTTTCTAACTTAGAAGGTATACATGAGCTGTATTTTCTATTCCCATCTTTTTTAGTTTAAAGTTTTTTAAAAACTATACTCACAAGACAATTGATTATTTTTTTTACCATCCTTTATTAGGTATGCTACATCTCTGGCCAGGTATGTGTCAACCCTATACTTCAAGTTCTCATATAGAAATCCATATCTCATCCTTAGACCACACACACTTAGGTAGCTGTTTATGTCCTCAATTAATTTTTCTCTTCTACATCTCTCATATTCTTTAAGTAAAATTAAGGAGAATACAAACTTAGCCTATTAGTCTTCTATTTCTTGGCCAAAACTTTATAATCCTTGGCAATATTGTCATTTGATCACATGCAAATCACCAGAAATTGGTAAATTTTGCTTATTTTGATAAGTGTTGGAACATTGTCTGTTATGTCATTGAAATATGAACTATAAAGACAACAGTCTCTCTATTGTTGCAATCAGGATGACAAATAGTGGTCTTACCATCTTGAGCAGCGAATCACTGATTTCTACTATTCTTTTTTTTTCTTGCTCCTTACTGAATGATGTCTCACTTGATTGTTTCTTTAGCTTGACAATATCAACCTAAAGAAGACAAGAAACTGTTCCCTCTTTAGAGCATCCAGATCTCTTTTCATAAACAGCTTTGTATCTAAGTTCTAATTGTAAAGCTTCTCTTTTCCTTCTCTTTCTTCTCTAACCCTTTCCATCCTCCACTCTCCTCAAATGAGTGCTCATCCTTATACAACCTCAGATTCTTTCCTTTTTCATTAAAGTCTTTCATGTTTTCAGGAAATGCTTCTTCTTCCTAAATATCTGGAGGGTGAAAAGGTATTCCTCAAATCTCTTCACTTTGTCCTCCAGAAAGAAGATCAGTTGATATTTGGGACACAGATAACAGTCACTCAACACAAATAAACAGAGTATAATTACAAACATCTTACACTTGATATAACTCAGAATTTCCTCTACTTTCCACAGTGGTTGAGTTGTTTTTTGTTTTTTTTTAATCTTGTTTCCTGTAACTAACTGTAGGACAACTCAGGTGACTCAGGGCTATCCAAACAGGTCCCACCACCTTATCCTAAAGTACAGTAGAGGGCCTGGGCCTGGTACAAAGCCTCAATTCAGGGACTGAAGGTAAAGCAAAGGAAATATGTACTCTTATAAAATATATTGCAAATCTAGAGATTTCCTGGAAGAAGGAACAACTAATTCAGTAGCAACTGCAAGCAGAAACTCAATTTTTCCACTGTAACTATGAGAATGCCTTGAAAAAATGAAGAAGAGGTAAAAAAGAAATTAAAACTTTGGAGGGAAAATATTGAAGGAGAATAAATATCTCAGAAGAGAAAATGATATAACTTATCCAATTAAGGAACTCCATAAAAACTAGAAGAGATCAAGCAGAAATCAATAACTCCAGAAGACAGCAAGATTCTTTTCTAAATCAAAGGACTGAAAAGCTAGAAGAAAAGAAGAGACATGTGAAAAAATTTTAAAAAGAAAAACAACCAAACTGGAAAATAGGTCAAGGAGTAACAATTTAACATTTATTTGACTCTCTAAAAACTGGACTTTGTAATTCAAGAAATCATAAATGAAAACTTCCCAAATATATTAGAGCCAGGAGACCAAGAGAAGCAAGAAAGTATCCACTGATCAACTCCTTAAAGAAATCCTCAAAGGAAAATTCCCAGGAATGAAGTAGCTCAAATCTAGAAATCACACATCCAAAAAAAAATACTGCAAATTTCCAGAAAGAAGCAATACAAATACTAAGATTCACAGCACAAAAATCATACAAGAGCTGGTAGCTTCTATGAAAAATGACAGGAGATCTTGGAACTAAATATTCACCAAAATAAGGTATAGGCCTATATCCCAAAATAACTTGCTCTGCTAAACTTAGTATAATCTGACATTGGAGAAATGGATGTTTACTAGAATAGAGAACTTTCCATCATTTCTGATTAATGCTATCAGAGTCAAATAGTCATTTTAAAATGAAATCATGAGTGAAAAGAAGCAAAAATACATCTTTGGAGCAACTGGAAGAGATTTTGTGGTGATATTATATAAACATTATAATGATTGTAGGTATCAGAAACTTAATGTCTTTGAAGGGCATTGAGGGAGATTAAAAAAAAACAGAATCTGAGGATCAATTGCTTCTATTTTTAGTGTTTTAAGAAAAGAAGGCAAAGAAAAGTCAAAAAGAATACAATAGTCTGGAAATGAGGAAGAAGAGCAAAATTTGCTGTTTCTCCTAACTTAACTGTGTGATAAGAGCATAAAATGTGGCTTGATCTTACTTGAACAAAGAAAGGAGATTTAATACACACACACACACACACACACACACACACACACAATTAGGTGTAAAAATGCATCCAACTCAAATGATAAACAAATAAGGAGAAGTTGGTGCTGTAAGAAGCAAGATAACACCCAAGAAGGGAATAGTCACAAGGAAAATATACTTCCTAGTTCTGAAAGAATGATGAAAAGAGAGAGACGCAGAGAGAGACAGAGACACAGAGAGAGACAGAGAAGAAAAGAAAATTAGAATCTAAGCAGTTTCCCACCTATTAGGAGATGGATATGCAGTATCATCACACCATAAGAAATGACAAAAGAAATTCCAAAGGATCCTGAGTATGAACTGTTGCAGGCTAAAGCAAGCAGAATATTTATACAAGGATGGCAGGGAAATGATGGTCACCAGGTGCAGATGGAGGCATATGTTTTTGGACATTACCACCACACGAATTAGTTTTATTTGTCAATGCTCTTTTATCATGAATTTTCTTTTCTATTTTTTCTTTCTCTTGTTTTTTTTTTTTTCCTGCATAGGTTAGCAAAAGTAATGTACTCTCCCTCAAAAAAAAAGGCCTTTTAAGTGTTTTAAGAAATTCACATAAGCGACAAGGAAATCCAAAGGTGAGCATAAACAAACCAGACAAATTTGAAAGAATTTACTGAACACTTAAAATTTTTTTTAACAGAATGAAGTAGATATTCACAGTTTCATATATGATCCTCTTTTTTTTTCCTCTTGTGTGAATAGAATTATTCTTTTTTGGTGTTTTAGTTCAAAATGAAATAAAAAATATTTTTTAAAGAATGTCTATATTCCAGATTATGATATACAACTAAATGGACAGCCTACTGAGATCCTCTATCTATATCCATCCATTTATCCATGTAACTATGTATATATGCATGTATCCATCCATGTATCTGTTTACATATATACATATATGGATATGTGTATGTTTGTATGCCTATGCATGTTACATACATGTACAGACATTTATGTATGTATGTATAGTGTGTGTTTTATATGTGATAGGTAATACAAAGGGAAAATGAGGAATTGGGTCCAGAAAGAGGAGGATAGAGGGCTGGATTGTTTTTGGGATACTATCCTTTTCATTATTCCAAATTCATTCCTCAAATAAAGGTTCATCAATTTAACATTACTACTGTACTCTTATTTTATGTTACAATCTATGGAATGCCATAGAATCAGGAGAATTAAGGCTGAGGATCACCTATGTTTCAATTTTGCTAAGGTATATGCTGGGGGTGAACAGACAACAATCCGTTAGAGGTGAGTAGGAATAAAGGATACCATCCATAAAATATAAAATGAAAAATGAGATGCCTAGTCACCTGTGGAGGAAGGTAAACCTAATGGATAACCCTTCTGCTTGACTGGTATACTCTTAATATGTGTATGTGTGTGTGTGTGTGTGTGTGTGTGTGTGTGTGTGTGTGTGTGTGTATGTGTGTGTGTATGTGTGTGTGTTCATCCTTTGTTGTTGAAGAAGACCATGCCATCAGAGAAATGATGACATGACTTGCACTTGACTTTGTTTTGAGTGAGGGAGGGCTGTGCAGGTCACCAGCCTCAGTTCTCCTCCAGAGCCATCTGAATCCAGTGACCAGATATTCATCAGGATGACTGGAGATAACTCAGTATGAGGCAATTGGGGTTAAGTGACTTGCCTGAGGTCACACAGCTAGTGAGTGTCAAGTGTCTGAGGTGAGATTAAAACTCAGGTCCTCCTGACTCCTACACTAGTACTCTACCCACTGCACCCCCTAGCTGCCCCTGAATTCTTAATGTAAAGACAAATCAAAAAGTGCCCACTACACTGGACAGACAATTTGTGGCTAACTTTGGGGAAGAATGGATAGATGGGCAGACAGGAATGGTCTGCAATCTGTATATGTGGAAGTCGTACTCAAATTGATTATTAACTCACAGGGCCATTAACATGTTAGAGTATTGAAATTAAACCATTGGTTCCAGCTCAGTGGAAGAAAGGCTTCCAGGTACCTTGATATTAAGGTCTTTGGAAAGGTTTTCCTTGACATAACTTGTAGGGACTTCAATCTAGAAACTCATTTCTGTGACTATACTTTTTCAAAATCTATTTCTGAAATAATCGTCTCTCAAGTTTATCTCCATTTAACTGTCTCAAATCTTAAATCTCTTTCTAGGAAAGAAGGAGAAAGAAAAAGGACAACTACCATTTTGCTTGGAGGACTATAATCATAGAAAGTGTTTTGTCACTTTCTCCAAGAGTAGAGAAACTCCTACCATTCTCTTCCCGGGTCAGGTCGACTTGATCTGCATATAATGCTATGGTTCCTTTATTAGTAGACTCCAGTAAGTTTGCCCTGAAAACAGCTTTAAATACTTGCTTTAAAAAAAGCTAGCTTAAGAAGACTATATACTTTAAAAATAAAAAAAGTCAAAACTAACAAAAAAGCATTTTGAAGTATATGTGCTACACTTGGGGCTTAGATGTCTTCATATGCTTCCTCATTGGACCTCAGTTTCCTCATCTGTAAAATGCACATGGTGCAATACATGACCTTGAATATCCTTTTCATTCCTAAATATTTAGTCCTCTGATTGTCATAATATTAGGAAAGAACAAATAATACAATAAATTAAACATCTTTATCTATATTGGAAGGAGGCATCGTGTATTCAACGACCATAAGAACTAAAGTCAGAGGACTAGAGTTCAAATTCCATCTTACAACTTACTGACACTTCCTATCTGACTGACTTGGGCAAGTCACTTAAGTTTTCTGAGTCTCCTTTTCTCAAATTGTGAAATGAAGAAGCTCAATTGGATATAGCCTCTAAAAGTTCCTTTCAGCTTCCAGTCTGTGATTTGGTAATACTTAAGTTTGCTGTCCTTCTCAATTGTCATCCATGACATTACTGAAAGTTCACCAATTCTTGCCCCATTTTCATCCCTTTATTACTTAGGACTTCATGGAACTCTAGAGCAGGGACAATGAAGGACGGAAGTAATCTGAGCCTCATAAAGAAATGTTTTTATGAGGAAGATAATATCCTAGATGGATTTTGTACAATTTATTGCATTCCCCTGATGGAAGAGCTTAACGTAAGAGTAGTAAAAGATGCCCAAATGTGAGGCCATCCATCACTGTGAGGAAAGAAGACTGAATGGATAAATAAACCGTCAATGATTTGTTTTATGCCTGCAGTCATCTGACCACAACTCATTGTAATACTTCAGCACAGAGATATTTATGGAGAAGCATTAGTATCCCATCAGACACCTCCACAGCAACGCTAAGATGCCCTTAATATATTTTCAAGCTATTTTTATTTGGTTGTAAAATGTCTATCAGTTAACGTTTTTAGCCAAATTCACTTCATCTTCATGCTGAGCAGGGGTATTGAAGACCTTGGAACTTGTTAATGGATTGCAGAAAACAGAGTTTCCATTTTTAAATGAATGTAATCAATAAGGTCCATTATGAAACATACTCTGATAAGGGAACGCTCATAGAAGAATGCAAATTATTTTGCTTGTCTTAGATGATAAAATAATTTGATAGTTAACTCATTCAAAGTTTTTATTTTCTGGTATTTATATATATACATATATATATATATATGTATATATATATACCATACACAAGGAGATGGATCAAAAGGGAGAAATATATACATCACATACAAAGTATATAAGGATATGGAACCTTCTCATTGAGTTGGCTTGTCAGGGCAATAAGAAAAATAATAACTGAACTCAATATTTTTTTCTTTCATTTTGCTATAATAAATAAATAGTTATTTGGTTTTTGAAGCAATGGCATTTGGGGTTTGAAATCCAGAGGACTTAGTTTCAGTTTTAGGTTAGACCTGACATGACTACATTTGTGATGTGGAAAAAGTCATTAAATATCTTGTGGACTCAATTTTATCAAGTTTAAGAATAGGGAGGGCAGGAACATCTCTCCCAGATCTAGATTTATGATGCTATGACCCTGAATCACTTGATCTCTCTGCAGGTCAGAGGGTATAGAAAGTTTAAGAACTCTTTGGGTATGCAACTTGGTTTCTTCATTTGTAAAGTGCAGGGATTGAACTAGAATTCTTTCAAGGTCACATTCAGAATAAGATGTAAGATCCGCCATTACAGTCTCAGTCTTATGCCTCATCATGACATGAAGGTAGCCCTCAGTTGTCCGAGCATAATCTCTGTCAGGCTGTCAGTCAGAAAATTTTATGTGTGGGTGCAGTAATTCATTGGAATCTTGTTGCTAGATACCCAACTGAGTTTATTTCAGAAAAGCTCTGAAATAGGATGATGGTCCTAATAATCTCAAAAGCTAAATGTATGTGTCCATTTCTTTTAAATACATTTTGACTAATCACTTTTACGTTGCGTAGATACAATCAGTGCAACAAGTTGAGGTTAGTTTGTATTTTATTACTGAAGAATCACAGAATTTGGCGGGGGGGGAATGGACCTTGGTGGCCTTCAAATCCATTCCTCAAGTGGAATCTCTACTGTAAAATACATAAAAAATGGTCAGCCATCCCCTTCTTGAAGACTTCCAGTGAGGAAGCTATATATAACCTCCTGAGGCAGTCCGTAGTACTTTCAAACAGCTCTCGTTAGGAACTGATAGGCAGTGAAATTAAGCGAAGTTTATATTTTGTATCCATTGGTCCTTTCAATTTTTTTTTTACAGACTCTGAGACTTTCTCTCTCCCTACCACATGCATTCAAAACATATCCTCTTATCGTCCTTTTCATTACAATTGTATGTATTCAGATACGGAGGGGATAGGATATGTATCAGCTGAGGAAATGACCACATTGGCAGAATCATAGATCTTTTAGTATTGAAAAATTATGTATAGTCTTCATGCTGTTTCTATTAGGATGCATTTACAATGTTATATTGCTAACATCACACATATCTCAAATATTTCCATTTTCAGAAAGCATTTGTATAATTATCCACTTTTACTAATGAGTAGTCTGTGGCCCTGAGACTTTATAGTCAAATCATTCTACATCTCTGTGACTTAATATATTCATCTGTTAAATGCCTAAAGAGATCTGTGTTTTCAATTTAAGAGTTCTCTCCAATGTTACAGATTACAACCCCCACCCCAATGGCTTGCCATACTGTACGACTATTGAGTTGATAACTTTTGAAATTATGAAACAGGAGCAAGCATGTCTAGTTCTTTGAGTACTTGTCAGGGGAGACCACAATTGAGAGCCAGAAATGGGACAGCAATCATACTTTAATAACCACATGGGATACAGAGACAAACGATGACAGGAATACAGAGGGAGATGGCATTGGAACAGGGGATAGAGTGGTAAAGCAAGGTAGGCAGCATGAGGAGGAGTATGGAGAGGGGAGAGGCAGAGGGTTTCACTTACAGAACCATGGATTACTCTTGGGGCACTCAGCAGCATGAAGCCAATGAATACAGAAGATTATTCAGGGGGCAGGACTTTGAGGTCTTATTTTTATAGGATTTTTGGGAAGGGAAACAGATTAACCTATGTCTTCTTGGGTTTTGTTCATTACCACAGTCAAATTATCTCAAAGTTATACGTAAAACTTTAAAGTTACTTCTGAAAGTTATCCATGCCTTTCTAATGTTCTGTAGTTTTGGAATTATGGAGGTCTGAATTTTGCGTGGAATTTAAATAACAAAGGACCAGAGACCTTGAGAAGCAGAGCCTTAATGGCTTCCCATATTACTAGGATATGAATTTTGGTTAATGTATTATAGTTTGTAAATTATGCTGCTTTGATCTTTGGGGCAGTTCATATGTGACTTCCAGGTTCCCTTTGGCAATCTTATCCCCTGCCATTGCCCCCTGGCTGTTTCTAAACTTACTATATTCACTAGAGAAGGGGAGTGGTGAGGGAAACCGAAACAAGATACATTTTTAATACTGTCTTGTTCAAGTCCCTGCATTGCTTGTTAAAGAGCTCCTTTGAACATGCTAGAGGACTTTTTCATTTCTTCCTGATATTGTGAGGGTACCAATGGAGCATTCTTTGGCATTTTTTACTCTTGGTATTTTTCAGAGTTCCTCAAAGGTTATATGCCAATAAGTAACTCAGTGTATTCTGTCCTGTTGTTTCACACTGATAACCATGGATTCCCACAAAACTTAGTCCTGGAACCTCTTCTCTTCACTCTATTTGGTGATCTCATCAACTCCCATGGATTCAATTATCATCTCTATATAGATGATTCCTAGATCTATATTCATCATATAATATCTATATTCATCCCTCATGAATCCCAGTCATGCATCGCCACTGACTTTTGGACATCTCAAACTGGGTGTCTGATAGACATCTCCAATACAACGTGTTCAAAACAGAACTTCTCATTCCTTCCCCCAAAACCTCCCCACTTCCAAATTTCCCTTTTACTGTCAAGAATATGGCTATTCTCATGTTTCCCCAGGCATGCAAGCTGGGTGTCACCAGCAATTCCTCTCTCCCTGATATTTCTCATCTACAGCCCATTGTCAAATCTTACCTTTTTTCTACCTTTGAATCTCACACTGATATCCCCTCCTCTCTAACTCACACAGCCACAAATCTAGTTTAGACCCTACTCCCTTCTAGGTTGGAATTGCACATTAATGATCAAAATGGTCTCCTTGCCTTAAATCTCTCTCCATTCTATTTCATCCTCTACTCAGTTCTCAAAGTGATTTTTCTAAAGGATAAGTATGACTATTCTACCCCCTGCTCAGTGATCTTCAGTGGCTCCCTATTGCCTCCAGAATTAAATACAAACACCTATTTGGCATTTAAAATTTTTATCTCAACCATACATCCCTTCCCTGTCTTCTTATGCTTTACTCCCCTACTCTACTCCCACCTCTGTGATCCAGAAATGCTAGAGTACTTGCAGTTCCCCAAACAAAATTCACCATCCTCCATCTCTGTGCCTTTGCATTGACTATCCCTCATATTTAGGCTGTCCCCCCCCCTCATTCCTACCTATTAGATTTCCTGTATTCTTTTAAAGCTTGTTTCAAATCATATAATCTTTAGGGGTCCTTTCCCAATCCCCTTGACTCCTATTGTTTTCTTCTCTCATATGGCCTTCCATTAACTTTATATATAGCATGCCTATATCTAGTCATTTAAACTATCCTCCTCATTAGAATGTAAGCTCTTTGAAGGTAGAAATTATTTTTGCTTTTATTTACATTCCCATTGCTTTGCACCTTATCTGGCATACAGTAAGAGCTTAATAAGTGCTTGTTCTCTTACCAAGCAGCTACTCACATCTCCTATGTCCCTCTTCACTAATCTCAATGGAATTCTCAATTTTAATTCCTTGAAGTTAGTTTCATTCCATGACTTTCCACCATACATCACCAATGGTAGAAGGTTAGTATTTAAAAGATGGATCTTAGCTTTCATAGGAAGTTTAAGGTCAGGACAAGAACTTAGCTCTTTTTATAAATAATAGAGCCCACTGTCCATTTTTCTGTTCAACTCTAAACCCAAGTAATTGTTCAAATATACTGCCTGTCACATGTATAGATAGAGGTCGCAAGCTCTATACAGTGCCCATCCAAATGGGTGTTGAAATCTGGGCAACAAACAGTTTTCATATATTCAATCTTTCCTTTGTGTATGAACAGGCTGAAGTCCTTTGAATGATTATGGATCTTTTCCAGGAGGCTCTGCAGTATTCTGGGGATTTATCCAAGCCGTACAATATCATCCACAAACCACAGGATCTGGTGATGCCCTCCACATTCACAGGGAATCCCTCCTTGACCTGGACTCTGTGCTCACTCCTCTCCATCACTGTGGCAAATAGCTTTGGTGTGCATGCATCTTCTTGTTTTATAACTCAACTGACATTTATTATCAGAGGGTCATCGTACAGAGTTTGTACAATGTACAAAGCATGGAAAGACAGATTTAAGTTCAATTATGACAGATGAGGAAACTGAGGCAAATAGAGGGTAAGTGATTTATTGAATTTGGAATTATTTCCATGTATGGATGGGTGGCATCTTTTTGTTAAAAGGCCTGTTAAATAAAATTTTATTTTAACAAGTTAGGAAAGGTTTTTTTTTTCTTTTTCTGTAATCAACAAACAACATAACAATTGTTCTAGTTTAAACAAATTATAACAACATAATGTAATAAAAATCATCTCAGCAGGGTCTTAGGTTGACTGCCTCTTTTAGTGAATTGTGTGTGCCCTCAACTTATGTATAAATTCCTCTCATCAAGATTTTGTGTTGATGGGAGAGAAGGCATATAGATTGATAATTATGTGCTGATGATCAACTTTTTAAATATTGATAAGATTTTTTCATACCTTTGATATCTTCAGTGTCCTTATATTGAATTGTAAAGTTCTAGATGCTGTAATGTAAAATTTTACCCCTTAATTGGATTGCTTAAGTATGCCATAGGATATCACAGCAATAGGAATGGAATTTAAGCTTCTCAAAGGAAGGAACTATATTAATTTTTTTTGAGGGAGCAAGAGAGAGAAGAGATTGTCTTGTACTGTCAACACTTAGGGTAATGTCTGGTGTATAAGACCTGGAACGCAGATCAGAGCAGAACAGAAGGTCTTTGTCTCAGGTGCCAGCAACCTTAGGGGGAGTACTGCCCTGCCACCATTATACCTCCATTAAAGTTCCAAACACCACGTTGGCCTGTTCTTTGATTGTACTTGCCCCCAGGGTTCTATGGTTTCCAGGTCTCTCTCTGAGGTTTACCTTCTCACTTGGGTGGACTTTTCCAAGCCTGCAGCCTTGACTAGAGATTATGCCACTCAGAATATTTGAATTTAGCAGTTGAATCAGGAGCAGGGGTTGGGCAAGCCAGTCAATGCCAACCCTTTAGTAAATTCAACTTTAACTTTCTACAGTCCCTGTCTTCCAGGACCTTCCATTTTCCTTGTGCCCACTAAAACGCTTTTCTATTTTTTGTGAGGTGGCACAGCGGATAGAGCACTGGGCTTGGAATAAAGAAGACCCATCTTCATGAGTTCAAATCTTGTCTCAGACACTTAATAGCTGTGTTATAGTGGGAAAGCCACCTCAGTTTCTTCATCTGTAAAATTAGGTGGAGAGGGAAATGTCAAACTATTATAGTATTTTTGCCGAGAAAATCCCAAATGGGGTCATGAAAAATCAGACATGACTAAAACAAGTGAACAGAAACATTTTTGGTGAATTCCATTTTCTCTTTCAGACATCTCCCATCTTCTGGTGCTCATTTAAATGGTTTTAGTTTTAATGTAAAAAACCACCAAGCAAACATCTCCTGCTGTATCTTGGACCAGGAGGAGGAGATGCCATTCATCCTTGTTGCTTCTCATTACTACTTTAAGATCTTCTTTCATTCAAAAGTTTCTCTTCCTTCAAATTTCATCCCACTCTTTCCTAACCCTTGTTTGCTGCCATGTGTGGACCTCAAGTTCATTCTCCCTCTTGTCTGATAAGATTAGTACCTGGTTTATGTTCTTCTTTACCCCAGATTCTGTCTTCTTCAACTTTCTCAACTCCTTTTATCTCTGTCTCTAGGTTACTTAAGAATCTTAAACACAAAGAGCCATGGGTCATACCCTATCCTACTTTTACAGACTTCATTCACTTGAATTTGTTCCAGATGCCAAAACTCATAGCAATGTCTCTACAAGTAATTGGGACAGGCAAACAAATATGCATGGAACTTTGATTTCTTTGAGATAAGAAATTCATTCTATAAATACAGATTGTCATCTTCTCCATAAATCAAGGTGATAGTAAAGAGCTGACTAGAGTACTGAGAGAGTAAGGATCACAGCAAGGATCTGATAATATTTAATATAAAATTTTGGAATAATCTCTTTGTTCTCTCTGAAGCAAACTCAGAGAATGCCTCTTCCTATGTCAGCAAAAGCCAGCCAAAGCTGACTCTGCACTCCTTGGGAGACCTTTAACCTATGACATATCTTGAATAATGGGACTTTCCTTTGTATCTTATTATCTATAGACACATACTATGTTATGACATATCTTGAATAATGGACACATACTATGTTATGGGATATTAATGGTAAAGAAAAAATAGGCATCCTGGGTTTCTATTGAACATTGTTTGCCCTTTCCTGTGTTAGTTACCTGTTTGGGGCAGGAAGCCTGCCACTTACTAGTGGTGGGATTTCCTTACCACCTGGGACATATGTTTACCTAGCTTGGAATCTCAAGACTTGACTGACATTGCTTTGTTAATTGTCCTGTCTTACTGAATTTATGATTTGCTTAATTAGGAGAGTTTCTTTCTCACGGCAAAATGTACTTAAGACAGATAATTTCTGTACTAGGTAGTCAGAGTCACCTCTGACTCCATAGCGCTATGTGACTGTTTTCTTTATGGGGAATTGATCAATTAATTAATTAAATCATAAAATGTATGCATTTAGCCATGTTGCCTTTTCTTAACAAAGTTTTCAGGTCAACAGATCAAACAGCTGGTCTGTGTCAGAATTTGGATTTAAATTCAGTTCTTCCTGAATATGAGGGCAACTCTCTATCTCTATTTATGACAACTCTAGTGGGCCATACTGTCTCACTTACACATCATAAGCACTTAATAAATTAATTTTTGAATTGAATTGAAATACTCTGATTATTGGTGACTTTTCTAAAACTTACCCTGAAAGCTATAGCGGATGATCAGACAATCAAGTTTGGGCTTGTAATCTTTCAATCCCGTTCCCTGAAGAGAAAATGAGTAATGTATTGTCTTACAAAGATCCTGAACCTAAAATATCCCACATTACTTTAGGGAGAATAGGGAAAAGCAGGAACTCTTGGTCTTCTTGAATTAAAGTCCTTGTTAAATCAGCTAATGATCGCTGCTTTTGTGCCAACAAGGTCCTGAAACGAGGACTTCGTAGTCAGGCACACTGTACTAAACCAAGAGAAAGAATATGGGCAAGTACCAGTGGAAACCAGACAAAAAGCAAAGCTCATCTGAGCAATATGTTATTCATTTATTTCTCCAAGAAATGATGTGCTTCTCTCTACTACTTCTCTGCCAGGTACAAGGCATTATTGTTATAACAATGGCATTCACATTCAAACAGATTGTTTTCCAGGGCTCATTTCCCTATCCTCAGTAATCCAGGTGAGTCATCAACACATGAATAATAATGATATTGAATATCGCTAAAATGTGCAAGACCCAACTAACACTGGCCATTAAATTTGGGACAGACTTCAGCAGATAATTAGGAAAGAGAAGCCAAATCTTTTCAATTGTATTGGAATGGCCTAGAGCTAATGCACTACAAAGTTCCAGAGAGGCTGCAGCAGACCAGTGGTGCCTAAATATCTATCTCCAAAGTTCTGCATTAGCATCTAAATTTCAAATGCAGATATGACTCATACAGACAACAAATCTGGCTAAAATAGTTCTCCAGACAGTATTTTGAGGACTTTGGAGCTTCAGGTAAATAGCATAACAATGTTTTCTTAGTGGTTACTTGGAAAGAAGTTCCCTGCTCTGGCTCTCCATGAATCCCTGAAGTGCAAAGCGAACAATTTAAAGTTAATATTAAAGACAAAAAGACTTTGACTCTACTTGAATCAAACCTTTAAGAGTATCAAACAGACAAAATGAGCCTGGAAAATTGACTTGGACTGATTTCATTCACTCCAACACTCCCAAGTGAAGGCCATCTGATTCTAGTTACATATACTACAGGGGGAGAAAAGCATGTGATTTAAGATACAAAAAGACCTGCATTGAACTCCAGTCACTACCTACATGTTCCTGAGTCATTAACTATACATGGGACCTTAGTCAAGTTAACTTCTGGACCTAAATTATATTATAGTCAAATGATATTGGGCAGGATTCTATGATCTCCAAGATCTTGTTCAGCTCTCATATTCTGGGACATTCAGTACTTCGGGTGGGATCAACTCTACCCACTACCCGACTTTGCTTGCCTAGGGGGCAGAAGTGACTCTGTCAAACCTGTTCTCAGACATGTAAAATTGTAAATAGACTGCCACTGATGAACTTCTAGAGCTTTTTTTCCTGCGTTATTCAAAGTCCTTAATTTCTTGCCACAGTAACTGGCCAGCTTATGTATTTTAATTAACTGTTAGTCCCTGCAGGGGATTCAGTGGTAAGCAATTACTTGGGTAAATACTATCAATATGGAGTATCCTGTCCTCTAAGGTTTTTAGTCTGATTTCCAAGTTCCACCGAATTGCCTGATTTCAGTAGCAGCAGCAAACTGATATGGCTTTAGTGGAGACAGAGTTGAATCCACAGGCAGATGCCTCCCTCCTCTACCAACTTTTCATTTGCCTGCTACGTTTGACAAAAGTCTTTTATTTTTATTTTTTCCGTTGTATATTTCTTATTATGACCTCAAAGCATACCAACACGTGTGAATCCTAAGATCTACCAAGAATGAAAAAGAAGATAAATTGTGAAGTTGACATGTCATCTGACAATGTGTCCATTTTCCCTTGTTCTCCTAACAAAAATTCCTGAGTTGAGACCACCAGCAGAGAAAGGTCTGCAACTGTCCTTAATATTCTCTATGTTTATCTGAGCATGCTGGGTGCTTGGGGAGAATCCAAGCTGCTTCTCAGACACCACACAGGAGTACAAAGAGGTAGTCACCCTTCAGAAGCTTTTATAGCCCCAGAAAAAGAGACCAGAAAGTGGGAAAGGTTCAGACTCAAGCTGACAGCTATCAGAGATAGCACTGCTAGGAGAATTCACTATTCTGAAGGACACAGTCACAATGATGGAGAAAAACAATGCATTTTAGAAGGGAAAAAAATGAATGGACTAGCCAACAGAGTTTGTCAGAAAGCACCAAAAGGGACTTCTCATTCTATTTATTTATTTTTTATTTTTTTCTCCCTGACTGCAGTGAGGTGGTATGACATTTTAATGTCCCTCAACTGTACAGACTCTCAAGCAGCTCTGGGAATTGGGAAGTATGCAATTTACAGCCTCTCTCTCCTCTCTCCTTATAAGCAATTTGAGCAAACTCTGCTAAGCAGGAGACACTTAAGCAACAGAAATCCTACAGGAGATCTTTTTAAACCCATAGTAAAGATAATACAATCTTCCTGCATAAAAACAAAGAATTATTAATACTAGGATGCAGGGAACAATGTCCCTCCCTGACCCAGAAAATTCAAGACATTAAATCAATAGTTGCCAATGGTGGAAAGAGGGAATTTTGGAGGTCGTATATCACGGGCCTTGGTGGAAATAATGGCCAGACAACAGGACACCACTTTGAGCCATCAGAAGGGTCTGTCCTCCTTCTGCTCTGTGACTTTTATCTGTACATGCCAATCCCCGCCTGTCCCCCCCATTCAAATTTATTTTCTTGCCATGGGTCATGGCTCCTGTCTCCAGGTGCATGTCCTCTGTAGAGAGAACTTGGCATCTGCAGTATGTCTTCCATCTCAAATCCTATCCCTCTAGCAATGGGGAGCCTGTCTCCCTCTCAGCTATTAAATCTAGGTTTACGACCCATTTACCTGAATAATTCATAATCAATAGAGTTGCTAATTTTGCTTTTTTGCTGAATCACTCTGGGAGCTTGACTTGAATAGGGGGTGATTGGAAGGCCTGCCATATGATCTACAGATCAGATAGATTTTTTGCTTTTTATAGACTGCTCCAGGAGAGCAGAGGAAAACAGTTCTGAATCTTGCCTCAATGAAGGCACAAATTTACCAAGACCTGTCATTTTATTTTATTATTCAAGGACAGGAATTATTTCATTTTTTTTCTTTCTATCTCTGACAAACATAATGCCAAGGACATTGTAGGTGCTTAATAAGTGATTTTTGATTGATTAATTACTAAAATAGTCATGTAAGTGCTCAAATGTAGAACATCTGTTTCCACAACACAGGATCAGAGCTCAAATCTCACCTTTATCATGTATTTCTTGTGTGACTGAAAGCATCACTCTCTGTCTTATTTCTCTGCTCTCTAAAAATAAGAGAGTTGGACTAGATGAAGGATGTTTTTAACTTTGCTAAGTTCTGTCAACTTTTATTTTAAATATTTTAAATGACTATTTCAATATAACTAGTTTCCTTTTGTAATACTATATATTTTATTTTATGTATTTAAAAATATTCTGAGAAGGGATGCATAGGGATAACTAGACCGTGGAACTAGTTCATCATACAGAGAGAGAGAGAGAGAGAGAGAGAGAGAGAGAGAGAGAGAGAGAGAGGGAGACAGAAGAGTATGAACACTTGAACTAGACAGACATAGAAAATAAATGAAAAGATAGTTAAACACATACATGCACATATGTGTGTATATGTATGTATGTGTGCATATATGTACATATGTGTATATGTGTGTATATATGTGTGTGTATATATACATATATATACACACTTATATGTATATATATATGGCATTCATTAAATACTTACTATGTGCTGGACATTATGCTAAACACTACAGTGATTTTCCTGAAGTGCAGGTCCAATCATCTCACCCAACCCACTTAATAAGCTGTAGTAGCTCCCTATCTCCTCCAGGATTAAATAGAAAATGCTCTTTTTGGCATTCAAAACCTTTCACCATGCCTGGACCCTCTCCATCCTCCACTCTAGCAACTGAGCTCCCTGGCTTCCTTTAAGTCCCAACTAAAATCTCATCTTTTACTGGAAGCCGGTCCCAATCTCTCCTAATTCTGCAGCCTTCCCTCTATTAATGATTTCCTTTCTACCCCTCATATAGTTTTCTATAACTTGTTCTGTATGTATTTGTTTGTATGTTGTCTCTCTCATTTAATTATATGTTCCTTGAGGGCAGTGATTCTCTTTAAACATTTTTTTTTTTTGTATGCCCAGCACTTAGCACAGTGTCTTGCCTGTAGGAGACATTCAAGAAATGTCTATTGATTGATCATGTGGTTGGTTGGGGGTACAAATACACACATTCAAAACAATGCCTGTCTTCAAAGAACTTACATTCTGATGGGGAAGATAATAGACATAAGACAGCTGAAGAGTGGTGAAAGTGGAATATGTCAGGTGAGTAGAGGAGTCCAGCAGGGAAATGAAAAGAGCTGGCCAGCTTCTTCCTAAAATGGTGGTTGGGCAAGAAGTCACCATAGAGGAGAGAAGGGCCCTTCTATTCCTAATTATAAAATACCATGATCTCCTTGAATGAAGAAGTAAACCTTTTGTTTTGCCACAAATAAGTAGCATGAGAAAGGAGCTTAGTACATTCTAGGTTCAATTCTGACTACTTGATGCTTATTACCCTGGTAACCTTGGACAGCTCCCTTCCTGGACCTTAGTTTCATCATCTACAAAGTCAGAAAAGTGGATTAGTAAGCTTCCGGGGTCCTTTTTGGTTCAGATAACTGATCCCATGATGCTTTCCACTTCTTGTCCCATCGGGTCACCATCTGTTTCTTGTCCTTGAAGTTCCTGTTGTAACACAGTATGGGTCACTATGGAGCTCCATGTCACACAGAAATATAAATGGAATCACTGCTTGTGTCTCATATGTTTTGATCTTCATAGGAAAATGAAAATCTACTAGGTTATCAACCTAAAGTTGGAAGAGATTGTCTGAATTTATAGACGTGAAAATAGAAGCCAAAAGAGATGATGTGACTCAACCAGAGCCACACAGGTACTTAGGGGTAAAGGTAGAATTTGAACTCAGGTCCCTTGCTCCACATTCAATATTCTTTCTACTATACCACACATTGTCATGTTTATTTTGACTAATAAGAGTTGAAAAAGAACTCCAATAAGATCAATAAGCATAAAGTAAGCATGTGCTCTATAGCAGGCACTATGCTAGTTGCTGAGGATATAGTGATGCAAGTACAACAGCCCTCCAGAAATTTATATTTGCATGGAAAAATGGGTCAGTCATTTGGACAATTAGCATTTTCTACACAGCTACTATATATATGTCATATAATATAGAAAGAGAAGTTTTCCAGTAGCCAGCACTGCATGATCCATGAGTGGAAACATTGGTTACAGCACATGGAGAGATTTTGAATCCTGTGGATAAACTCACTTACCTTAGTAGTGTACTTTCCAAGGATGCACACATAGATGATAAGGTGATGGATGCATTGCCAGAGCTGGCCGAATGTTTGGGAGTTTCTAAAAGAAAAAGTAGGAGAGAAGAGGTTTTAGACTGCCCACCAAACTGAAGGTCTATAGAGTTGTGTTGACCTCATTGTTGTATGCCTATGAAACCTGGTCAGTATACTAATACCCTTCCAGAAAACTGAGCTGCTTCTTTTAGAATTATCTTAGAAAGATTCTGAACCTGGCAACCTAAGGTATCAGACACTGAGGACCTTTCTTGAGTTGAACTACCAAGCATTCAAACTCTACTGCAGAGTGCAACTCCAATGGGATGGCTGCATTATTCTATTGCCAAATGTGCATTTGTCTGAAAGACTATCTTACAGGAAACTCACACAAGGCAAGTGCTCACCAGGAGGTCAGAAGAATTGATACAAGGAGCCTCTTAAAGTCTCTCTGAAGAACTTTGAAATCAATTGTGAGACATGGGATACAATGACATAGAACTGCCACCATCAGACACACTATACCTCATCATAACAATGAATGTTACTAAATCCTGAGAATATAAAGGAGAAAAAACTAAAAAGACAAACACCCAGTCCCTTCTTTCAAGGAGCTCACTGTGTAATGAGGGAGATAACATGGAAACAGTTTTAGGCAAAAAAAGATATGTAAAGCATTGAATTGCAGAAGACAGTAAGATTCAGGTGGGCTGGGAAAGGCATTTTGTAGAAATTAGGATTTAGCTGACATGGATACAGGAAAAGCAGGATGAAGAAATGAGGAGAAGAAAATTCCAAGCGTGGAAGGCAGCCAAAATAAAGCTCAGAATCAGGAAATGGAATGTCATGTGCAAAGAACATCAAACAGGCCAGTGTTCGCTGGATTTCAAAGATGTGGAATGTACACAGACTGGAAAGGTAGAACACATTCAGAATATGGAGGGTTTTAAAGACAGAAGATTTTCTATTTGATTCTGGAGGCAAAAGGGAATTGATTGAATAGGAGTATGACATGATATGACTTGCCCTTTGGGAAAACTAATTGGATGTCTTAGTGGAGGGTGGATTGGATGGAAAGACTCCGGGAGTGAGGTGTTAAGTATATGTGCCAGAGTGGTGCCAGGGTTAGAGGAGAGAAGGAGACATAAATGAGAGATGTGGAAATGAGAGGATTTGAAAACTGATTGGATATTTGATGTAGAGTAAGAGAGATTGAGGAGTTAAGATGATACCTAACTTTAGACTGATCCCAATACTATGCGCTAATAGAGAAGTGAGGAGGGTTTGGGGGTAAAAACAGAGGAGTTCACTTTTGGACATGTTAAACTTAAGGCATCTTACAGGGTATCTAGTTCAAGATGTATAATAGATAGCTGAATAAGTGAAATTAGAGATGAGAAGAGAGGTTAGTGTAGACAAATTGACCTGAGATCAGGTTGAGCCTGTAAATCCCTTTGAAAGTCAATCCTGAATGAAACTTCCTGAATCAGTTGTGGGTTATTTCCCTGCTGGAAACCAAGAGAAAGCTACTAATGTGTTTACAGACCATGCCAAGTGTCCATGAAATTGTTCATCTTTTGATTTTAATTTCATGCCCCTCCAGAGGTGCACTCACAGGAAAACCAGTTTATTCCACTTATCAGAATGAGATGAATGAGATGTAACAGTGAGTTAATGAATGAAATAGCTGATTTCATTGACATTGATACAGCCTCCCTCCCCATGACTTACCCTCCCACCTTCACCATTAGCTTCCATCCCCATGGCCTGAAGAAATCCGTGGAAGGGTAGACTTTCTATAAGACTTTTAAAGATCTTCCTCCCTCCCTCCTTCATTTTCTTGATAACCAGCCAACTTTGTCCCTTATGTCAAGTGGCTGTGGATTTGAAAGATGATGGGATGAATAGAGCTTGGGGTCATCGGTACCTGTCTCCTGTCTCCTCCTAACTGTTAATGAGAAGTCGTTGTACACATTCGGAATCTTTAACTTGACATTTTTGTGCCAGTGGAAGACAGTATAAAAGATGCAATGCAGCCTTCATTCAATTGGTAAGTGAGCCAGGAAGGATCAATCCCAAAGGGAACTCACTTAGGTTACAGTTCCCTTATGGGAGAAATCATGCATTATATATTAGCTTTCTATTTTAACTAATTATTCTTCATCAAAAAGTGCTAAGCACAGTTGTTGCTACCCTATCAAAAGACTTAAAAATGTTCTCAATATTGTCTTGATTTTTGTATCTTGGGGCAAAATCATGGTTGACCTACCATAGTTAAAACTCTTCATATCTGGATTACTTGGTGTCTTAATGGGCATTCTGTGACCTCTACCTGACTTGTCCTTCCAAAGCTATTAGCCAATTAAAGTGAGTTTCTTTTATCCCTATTCTAGAACTAGGGTCAATGACAAACTAGTCAGTTCATTTTGATGCATCATCCTGTGTATTCTCAGATAGCTTAAACTGGTAATAGACTAGTAGAATGATGTTCTTTGCACAACATTCCATTTCCTGAATCTGAGCTTTATTTGGGTTGCTTGGAATTTTCTTCTCCTTATTTCTTCATGCTGCTTTCCCTGTATCCCTTCATATGTCAGCTAAATCCTCATTTCTACAAGAAGCCTTTCCCAGCCCTCCTGAATCTTATTGTCTTCTGCAATTTAATGCTTTACGTGTCTTTTTTGTATACAACCATTTCCACATGGTCTCCCTCATTACACAGGGAGCTCCTTGAAAGAAGGGATTGACTGTTTGTCTTTTTGGTTTTTTCTCCTTTATTTGAACAAGGGCTGTTCCATACCCAGAGGCATGACAAAAGACCTCATATAATTCAACAAGGGAATTTTTCCATCTTCTACACTTTAAATATGAGCATCCTTTACGTGATCTTCCTTTCAATTCTTCAAAGAACTTATCTGATCTAATCATTTCCACTGTATCTAACTCAACCTTTCACACAAACAACTACCCTAAATCTCAAGAACATCTTCCCTTGGATGACTCATCATCACCTCAAACTAAATATATTTGGAATTAAACCCATATCACTCTTCTCACTTCAAAACAAAATAAAACAGAAAACCTGACTCATCTCCCCCAATTGCCCATTACTTCCACAAACATCATGTTCTCTTTTAACCTTGGCTCAGAATCTCAGAGCATCTTTGATTGCAATGTCTCATTGTTCCCATACTTTGAGTAGTCACCAAGGACTCAGTAAAAGTAGTCACAAAGGACTCAGTACTGACTGTGTTGGAGGAACATAGTTTGAACCTTGAGGTAGGGAAGAGTAGAGAGCAATTGATTTGATCAACTCAGTTCAAACTAATAGGAGATGAACTTTTCATTAAGATAAATGAGAGAGGGGAGGGAGGCTTACAGTTTCTTGAACAATCTTTTGCATTGTAATCATTCCCTTTATCCTTTGCATCTCCAAATACATAGTCTGCTCTCTGCCACATCTGGGATAATAAATAACACATAAAATCCTTTACAACTTGCTTCACAAATATAAAATCTGATGTCCCATCTTGGAATGAAACTGGTCCTGGGTTTTAAAAAGCTAGGGTGATGGAAAGCAAACTCTAGTAAATCCTACCATATTGCAAAGGCTCTGAGTATGGTTATTAAAATAGATTATCTCTGCTTTCTGAGATTCAGCCATACTAGGCAGGGAGAAGCTTGCCACCAAATATGCTAATTACTTGATGGATTATTTTTCCATTTTAACTCAAAGAAGAAAAAAAATAAAGCTGTCCTCTAGAAGATTTAGGCTCTCTTCTACTTTTTCAGTGATATTGGCAGAATGTCAGAAAGGGGAAGAAAGTGGTAAAACTCATTCAGTTTTTAGATTTATTTTTGGAGGGAGGGGCTTATATCTACCCATCTCACCCAGGCTAGAAGTGCAGTGGACACTCACAGGTCCAACCCCATAGCTGATTATCACTGAAACTTTGTCCTAGTACAATTCTGGCATAGTCTGGTTTTTCCTTCCTTAGGCAGCCTGTGATTTTTTTAGATTTCCTACAAAAATTAACATAGCTGTTGGTACTCTAAATTTAAGATCGTTATCAGTGAATAAGTGAATATGTTATTGAAGAAACTGGATCAAATTAATTTTGACATTCTTGTTATAAAGAAAATGTGAATAACTCTTTGTAACCCCATTTGGGGTTTTCTTGGCAAAGATACTAGAGTGGTTCGCCATTTCCTTCTCTAGCACATTTTACAGGGGAGGAAATGAGGGCAAACAGGGTTAAGTAACATGCCCAGGGTCACACAGATAGTATGTGTCTGAGGCCAGATTTGAACTCCTAAGGATAAGTGTTCCTGACTCCAGGCCTGGCACTGTATCCACTATACCACTGAGCTGCCCATTCTAAAGGAAACCAAATGACAATAGGAAGTTTTAACTAAATGGAAGGATGGTTCATAGGGCCTCCTTGGAGAAGCAAATAAAAGAGTTGGTGATGATGGGGTGCTTGGGTGCATGTGCTTGGACCCCAATTCTAAAATTACATTTCTCTTTAAAAATCACATTTCTGCCTAGCCTCAAAACACTATCCCAGGCAGTTTCCCCCAACCCAAGGACACAGTCTGCCCCAGCAAAATATAGTGGCCAGCTGCACATGTAGAATTTATTAGTTTGAACCATCTGTGTACTGGCTGAACTGGCTGTGTATTGGGTCATAAAGACATTTACTACTCACTGACCAATCATATGCATCCCAGACTCAGACATATGTATGCTCCCTTATGTTTATCTTGTCTAATAAGACATTGATGACAGCAACTTGGTATTACTTAGTCAGTCCTGACCATTAGTTCACTTAGTGATATTTCAGGCCTAAAACCACACCTTCATGTAATGCCCATTGGACTATTTCTCAGTGAACTCTGGGTAAAATACCTGGGCAAGTAGATACTAAAAGTGCACGTTCCTTTAAGAACTAACCACTCCTTAACCACTCCCAAATCCTGCCCTGAAACACATAGTTAGCATATTTGATACATGTTGTACTATAGAATATCTTATATAAATTTTATTTATGTCCCTCTAAGATTTCAGGTTCCCTAAATCTCTTTCCACCTTGACCTCAATTATGCTTGAGTTTATGAATTTATTTCAGGTGACCTGCCCCTGATACTCAGGTCTTTGGAGCATTTGAGGGAAAAAACTTATGTAAAGTGCTTTGTAGATCTTAAAGTGATATAAAAATGTCACCTTTTATCACTGTCATCATCATGTTGTGATATCCAAAGACAGTAAGAAACATGATTTCATGGCACAACTGGTCAATCTCATATTGCAGGGCTCATGAAAAGCATCTGCATATAGACCATCATGAAAATAATTACACCATAAGCAGTAGCATCTGTTACAGAGAATGAGACAGTAAAGACATTTTATGAAGAACTTGGTAAGAACTACAAAATGAAATCAACATCTACTTCGACATTTGGTGACTTAAATGTAGTCAGTCTGGTATAGTAGATGAAAAACTGTCCTTAGAGTTAAGGAATCCAAGAGCTGATGCCCATCTCTGACATGAATGTGCTATTGAGAAAGTTGTTGATATATCATCCATAAAATACTTTTTAAAAAGAAATGATCATAAGGTATTGGATGTGGCATGCACCAAATAATGCTAGAGAAATGAAAATGGTTATATTCTAGCGGATATGAAAAGACTAGTTCCCAATGTGGGAGTCATTTCTGAATCAGATATCTATGTATAGTCAGAAAGTAGACATCTTAGCGATCAAAATCGACATAAAGTTTTGAAGAAAGAATAATAAAATATGATGACCAAGCAAAGCAACTGCAACATGAATAATTTCATTAGTTTTTAACTATTATTATATTGTAATTTCATGATTATAATATTAATCATTAATAATGAGATGATGATAAGTAATATTTACAAAGAGAATTTTGGTTTGTGAAGTACTTTACAGATGTTATCTCATTTGCTCCTCAGAACAAGCCTGTTGAGGTTGGGGGTATTACTATCTCCCATCTTCCAGATGAAGAAACTGAGACAGAGAGGTCAAGTGACTTGCCCACCTTGTAGCCAAAGAGAGATTGAGTTAGAATGAGGGGAGCACCAGGCAATGAGAATCTCAGCATGGTTGATGAAAAAAAAAAACAGATGAATAAATAAATATCTATTCTCCACATTATATTACCCAGTGGAAGACAAGCTATAGATACCATTCACCAGTACATTTAGCTTTCAAAGACACTATGGAAGGGAATTCACCCGGGTCCAAAATGAATAGGAACATAAGAATGGGCATGACTGAATCTGGGGAACTTTCCATTGCTTTAAATGACCTCATGCTTCTCCTCCTAGTAACAGAGGCATGTCTTCTAAACATAAGCATTTTTCCAGGTTTGCTTTAAAGGTACAAGCTAGGATATCACAGTCTCTTAAAAAATAGAAGATGGTGACAAAATAAAGGACAGAGATCCATACTGTAAATATGAGGCAGTTAACAACACTTTACCAGGGAAAATCTATTCAGGATAATATGCACAAAAAGAAGCTTGTACAGAAAAGGAGGTGGGCCAGTCATGTGATAGTAATAATACCTAGCAATTACAAAGCTTATAAATGTTTGTAAAGGGCTTTAAAAATAATAGTCAGCGTACAACTTCCAAGCTTCATTAATATGCAAACAAGACCAAGTGATCTAGAGGAGGCTTTGTAGCACATGAGGTGAAACTTCAGGATTTACAGAAAGATATGGACAACTTATACAAGATGCCAATAGATGAACTCATTGTAATTTGCACCCACATCAATAAAAGCAAAAAGCTATCTCTGCACCACCACCTCGTTGGGCAGCTAGGTGAAGTAGTGGAGTCAGGAAGACCTGAGTTCAAATCTGACGTCAGATACTTAGTAGCTGTGTGACCTGGGGCCAGCCACTTAACCTCTCTTTGTCTTAATTCACTGGAGAAGGAAATGGCAAACCATGCCAATATCTTTGCTAAGAAAGCCCAAATGAACAGTATGATCAATGAGGTCATGGAGAGTTGGACAGAAATGACCAACTGAGCAACAACGACAAATTATGTTTCTTGGGCAGGTAGGTGGCACAGCAGATAAAATGCTGGGCCTGAGTTCAAAGTTGTCCTCAGATACCATGTGACCCTGGGCAAGTCACTTAACCCTGTGTGCCTCAGTCTTCTCAGCTGTAAAATCAGCTGGAGTAGGAAATGGCAAACTTGGATCTCTGCCCAAACAAAACAAAAACAAAACTCTAATGTACTCGAATAGGGCCACAAAGAGTCACATGCAACTGAAATGACTGAAGAGTGACTGTTCACTATTACTTTAAAAAACAACCAACAAAAAATCCCAACAATAACAAAACCCCAAAACAAAGCACTAGGGACCTTCTGGCGGGATCACGACCTTTCCTCACTGTGTCCTCCTCACTTGCCCACCAGTTGACATGTGGTTGTTTTATATTTACCCATTGTTGTAAATATAACGTCTCTCTGTAGAATTTAAGCTCCTCAAGAGGAGGGACATTTACACTTCTTTCCTTGTGTCCCCAGTACCTAGCAAAGTGTCTGACACGTAGTAGATGCTTAGTAAACACTTGTTGATTGATTGATTGTTTGGGTAAATTTAGCTGACATGGGTGACGTGGTGACACAGAGGACAATCCAAACTTGGGCACAATTACACCAGAAGGTGGAGTGGCCTATGTGTGGTGGAATATAGGGATGGGGGTGGAGCTGGGCTTTCATATGGGGCTATTATAGAAGTTTCGGAAGGCAACCAGAGAACTCTAAGGGAAGGCCTAGAAGGTCACTGTTCTATCTAGGAAGCAGACCCTCTGAGATAACACCCGGGTCCCCCATTAAGGCCTTGCCCTCTGGGATTTCAGAAGGCACCGAAAAGGTATAGTGAGTAGATATTGTGAGCACAGCCCCAGGCCAGGCATTTGGCTGAATAAACAATGTTCTATTGCGGTGGGGTGGGCAAGCCCATTTACTAAAGAGATAAACACACACACACACACATAAACAAACAAAACAATCGTTTTCCCATCCAACAAAAACAAAAATAAAAACCTTGCCATCTACTGCGCTGACAAGAATTTATGAGAACATAGCAAATAAGGCAAACTTCAGCATGCCTTCAAAATAGATCACTTCAGAACCAAGGGCAAGAATGTTTCAGAAACTATGAGTCATGCAGAGGCTGACATGGTAATGAGGGTTTTTAGCAATGTGTAGCTTATAGGTAACTAGTGTCTATGAAAAATGAAAAGTTGCTTTAGTCATGCACTCTCAGTGATAGATGCATGGGGAATCTAGAGAACACAATGGCATAAAAATAAGCTTGCGCTCCAGGACTTCAGAGAAGGGATAAACCATTGTGGACAAGGTTAATCAGGGACGGTAAATGCAGCTGGAGGCAATCCTTGAGGAAAACATAGGAGTTGGGCCTTGAGAAGATATGGAAGATTATCATGAATACAAACAGTGTGACTGGCTGGACAGAAGACCAGAGCTCATCTCCTCACTGATGCTCAGTGGCTATGTGGCCTGTTCTAAATCATGAATCTCCTCTGAGCCTGACTTTGGTTACCTACAAAATGGGGATGATAATGTCCTTAGTATCTACCTTACAGGGTTGTTATGAGGGTCAAATGAGACGGCATGTAGGTGCTTTTGACGACTGACACCATAAGGTAACAGAATTATAGACCCCTAGGTGGTATAGGAGATACAGTGAGGACTCTATTAGTTAGAATGAAGAAGGCCTGAGATATTCCTGACTGAGATACTTAATATGTATGTGATCTTGGCCAATCACTTAATCTCTCTCATCCTCAGTTCTCTTGTCAATAATATGAGGATAATAACAGAAACTACCTCCCAGGTTTGTTGTGAGGATCAAATGGGATAATGTATGTAAAACTCTTCAAAACCCATAAAGTGCTATACAAACGCTAGCTATTAGTGTCAAAGGTGGGTTGGTGTTCAGTTGTTTCAGATCTGTCTGACCCTTCATGACCTCAGTTGGGGTTTTCTTGGCAAAGACCCTTGGTTTGTCATTTCTTTCTCCAGCTCATCTGACACATGAGAAAACTGAGACAATAGTGATTTGTCCAGGATCACACAGCTAGTCTATGAAGCCCGATTTCAAATTAAGAAGCTGAGTCTTTATGAGTCTAGGCATGGAGCTCCATCCAGTGCACCATCTAGCTGCCCTGATAGAATCGACTGCTTAGTAAATACTGTGAACTTTCACTATTAGTAACCTTATTCTTTCACCTCTCCATGGAGAGCTAAAATTGCAATACCCAGTTAATGGTCTAGTGAAGTTCTAGTTTATGTCAGATTGACATCCTGCTGTTCATTTCACTTACCCACCCATTGCCTAAGGCAAACATAGAGCATATTGACTTGGTTGCATTGGAAATTTTAGCTCTAATTCAGTCATCCCCTTTGAAAGTCCTTCTTCCAGATACACATTGGCCAGTTCAGTCAAAGTCAAGAGGTGTTACCCTTGGTAAGGATTTCACTGGAAAGCTACATATTTAGGAACTCATATCATGCAGGAGATGAGAGCCCTGAACTCATTTTCACTTGCTCCTGAGCTGGGACTTCAAGGTTAATGTACTGCTCAACTGTCTTCTCTGATCTCAGAAATACATTCCCCTCTGCTCCCTCCTCCCTTGACCCCTGAGATTTTTTTTTTTTTTTGGTTGCATTCTGAAGTCCAAAATCCATGTGGTATACTGGGTGCCTAAGCTTACTGTAGCTTTGAAGCAAAAGTTAATTTTCCTTGGAAATTAACTAATGTAAAATTTTATATGATAATCAAATCTCAACTCTAAGTATCTAAAATAGGAGTTAATGTGAGATAGGGAATATCCTTTTGTATATGTGTATGTTTTTAAAATACACACACGCGCTGTACATACACACACACACACACACACACACACACACACACACACACACAAGCTTCCCTAGGATCTAAAATGTTCTGATTCCTTTTTCCCTGAGAAGATTAAATTAGTTCAGTACAGCTCTGGTTATAATGATCTAATTCCTGGCGTTAGTGTGATTAAACTGGGTGCATGAAAGTAAGCAGTGATAAATTAAAAGCACAGTAGAAATCTTGGTGGGTGTGAACAGATGAGTAATCTTAATTAGAAATAAAATATGCCCATTATTTTGTGCTATAAATGGACTTTTATATTATGAATTACAGAGAGAAAGACTCGATGTGTGGTGCTGAGCCATATTAGTCAGAGATCCAGGAGGAGTAGGTTAGATAAAACCTTTTCAGAGGGGAGGAAAAGAAGGACAAACACCCACTTCGGAGGGCTTCACTTTTTAAAAGTATCAGATAGTTTGAAAAGCTGGAAAACCTGAGCTCAGCTCTCATCTCTGACACATAATAGTCAATCATAGGCAATTTATCCCCTCTTAGAGTTCTAATCTGTTCTCTAAAATATAAAGTTGCAAACAAAGTTTTGATAAAGTTTTCTCTTCCAGTGAAAGTTCAGGTCTAGTTGCTATCCCTATGACTATTTTATCATCATAAATGATGATGGTAATTGATGCTCTAAGATGCAAAGTGAGATATTAATAGTTACATAGTAAGGGTTGTAGAAGGGATTTGAACTCGGTTCTTTTCATTGCTTTTCCCATTATACTTCCCTGTCCTTAATTAGAAGTTTCAAATATAGCTTATTAGCACTTAATAGTCATGTGATCAACAGCAAATAACTTCCTTAAACCTACTGCACCTCCTTAAGAGTCTAAGTTATCTTATGACTGGGATCTTTGTTGGTAGAGGGATCTTTGATTTATGGGAAGGACCTCTTTGAGGAAGACAGATAAAGACAGACACAGAGACAGAGATGGGCGGTCACAGATGGAGAAGAGAGAAAGAAAAGTAGATATGCACAGAGACAGAAATAGAGATAGAGAGATTTTGCGTTTTCTAGCCAAGTGGCTGTGGATTATGGTAGCAAGGGTTTTTGACTTATAATCAGAAGACTTGGGTTCAAATTCTATCTCAGAGACTGTGTGACCCTGGACAAGTCACTTTACCTGTTTGCCTTAGCTTCCTCAGAAGTAAAATGAGGAGGTTAGACTTGATCTCTCTGGAACATTCCTCACCATCTCTAGGTCTATGGCCCTATGACTTCATTACTTACAAGTTTGTTATCTCAAATAAGTTAAATTAACTTCTTTAAATTTCAGTTTCTTTATCTCTTGGGTTCTTTCAAGGGTGACATCCAGGCCAGTCATTTTATTTTCATATCCTACCAGACTGAACCTGTCAGCTTAATCCATCTTACCTTTACTCTGAACACCTTCTTCTTCCCCTCCTTTACCCACTTTTCAGCTTCCTTTTCAATTTTATCTTCCCTTCTAAAATCTACATGTCTCCAGGGCAGGGATTTTGGTTTGTTTTTTGTACAGTTATCCCTGACACATGGAGATTTTCCCCATTGAGGTTTTGATACATCACAGGTTGGCATAACAAATTGAATGGGAATTTGGGAGGAGTTTTGGAGAAGCAGCAGATTAAGGGCAAAGGTCAGCAGACAACACAGAAAAAGTTTAGAAACTCCAAAATGCATAAAATATATGTATTTTGTCAACATACTTTATTTTTTAATACCATAAAAATTCACACTTTCTCTTTGGTATGAAGAGAGGGCCAAAAAATTTTTATATGAATTTTCCAAATTGTGAGGACTTGCCTGGAACCCACGTGATGTGGAAGGGATAACTGTATTTGTATCCTCAGCACTTGTCACTGTGGTTAGCACATAGTATATATTAAGAAATACTTGTCCACTGACTGACTGAAATGAAGGGGTTGAACTATTGAACCTTGAAGGTCACTTCCACTTTCAATTTATGATTCTGGGAACTCATATTGTCTCAATCTCAGTTTCCTCACATGTGATCGCCATGGTTCAACCACCTCTCTGGGAAAGGTCGAAATTGTACATATTAGATAATCAAGTAGGATGATTTTGTCTGTAAAACTCTATAGGAAGTCTCTGGCTATTGTCGGGGCCCACAGGAGTGGCACATTGTTGACTCAATAAAGTGATGACTATGAATTCACAGGAAATGTCATGAAAAGAATAACCTATTCCCATAAACTAGTATCCCTTTCAGAACAGGTTATGATGAAACAAAATGAACAAACTAAGGAACAATTCAGATTCAAATCCCAGACTGTCATTTTGTATCTGTGTGACCTTGAAAATGCCACAATCTCTCTGGCCTTCATTACTTTGAAGACAGTCTGCAACCTGCTTCCCTATTTAAGGAAGTATCTTTAGAGGCTGGTGTAGGACAGTGAGGCAGCCCACTGGAGAGAAGGCTGGCACTGGAGTCAGGAGGACCTGAGTTCAAATCTGGCCTCAGACACTTACTAACTGTGCGATCTCAGGTAAGTCACTTAGCTTGTCTGTAAAAAGAGCTGGAGGAGGAAATGGTGAACCACTCCAGTATCTTTGCCATGAAAGCATCAAATAGAATCATGAAGAATCTGAAACAAATGAACAACAACCTGGTAGGACTCATTTTATTTACATCACAAATGTTAGTGTAGGGGAGGTTCGATTCCTTTAGTAAAATGTCAAGCTTCCAGTCATTAGCCAACGATTTTAAGCTGAGTACCCACCGTGAGTATTCGTAGGTTTACCTTTATCGTTGACATGAAGGGGTTGAACCAGATGTCCTCCAAAGTCACTTCTTATTCTAAATCTATGATTTTGTAATTCATTATGCAGTCATGGACCTAAGGTTGTTAAATAGTGAATTTGATTCTACAGTATTTGTCTTTTGAATAAGTCAAATGGCTTCAGACATGCTTGCAAAGATATAGGGCAAGTGATGTCAACAAATGACAAGGACAACTCTTTTTATAGTCCAAGGATTCATCCTGTGGGATCATAGAATGGTCTTTTATTTGCCATATGAGTCCTTGGTAGAAAATAATTGTTGTTCAGTTTTTCAGTTGTATCTGACTCTTAATGACCTTGTATGGGATTTTCTTGGTAAAGATACTGGAGGGATTTGCCATTTTCTTTTCCAGTGAATTAAGGCAAACAGAGATTAAGTAACTTGCTCCAGGGTTCTACTACTAGTGATCAGTGTCTGTGGTCAAATTTGAACTCAGGTCTTTCTGACTCCAGGCCCTATCTACTAGCCATTTAGCTGTCAGATTAATTGGTGAAAATTAGTTGGGGAATTCTAAATAATATTAGTAGCTGGAGTGTCTATGTGTCACTATGTTTTGCACTGGAATGTGATCACAATTTGTATATTAATTAAACTTATGAAGTAGATATTGTTATCATCACCCCCATTTTACAGATTAAGAAACTGAGGCTTAGAGAGGTTAAGTAGCTTGGCCATGGTCATGTAGCTAGAAAGTGTATAATATCAATTCAAACCTACGGCTATCCTAACTACAAATCCAAATCTCTATCCCTAAACCAAGAAGATTATTTGGAGGACTTCATGACTTTTTTTAATTGATTAAGATTCTAATACGAGACGTTTCTCCTGCTTTTCTGTCTAATCCCCTGCTACCCTCAGTACGGTGGCAGGTAGCTGAGAGAATGTTTGTTACGTTTCAAGCATTCTCATGATAAATACTAGAGCCAGGTTTTCATTCCATGTCAAGTCAAACTTTTTATAAGAGACTCTAATTGGACCTCCTACCAATAGTAATGGTTTTCATTTAGAGTAAGTTTAAAGGCATTTTGAAAGCATTTTAGAAAGCACACATGGAAGAAAACGAAAAGAAAAAACAACAATTCCTGCCTATGTAATCATCAACAAAATTAAGAGCAATAATTTCCAAAGTGCTCTTTCGAAATGACAACTTCCTGGAGATGATGGCAAGCCTGCCACTCTGTTGGGCCAGCCTTGCTTCCTTTATTTCACTCCCCTCATCTTTGAGGCATTTTAGACTTGGAGAGGTGGCATAAAATGTTTGAAGTCTCAAGTCCCACCTCTGGACAGTGAGAGGCTTAAGTACATCAGGCATAAAGACTCTGTGGAGGCAGACTTTATAGAAACAATCAGCAACTCATTCATTTTCTCTTCTGTAGTTTTATGGCTTTTGAAATTTTTCTTAACTCATTGGTGTTGGGTCTTCTGAAATAATTGTTTCTAAAAATGGGGATTGTTCAGTCTAGAACATTTTTCTCCTGTATACACAGAACTTAGGATGGTATTAGAATCAAGGCTTGGTGTCAATATTAAGAGTTTCTGCCTCTAAATATTTTCACGAGTTAATTTCTTCTTGGGATATTTCTTCTCAAAGCATTTGTCTGCATATACTCACAGCTCAGGAAAACCAACAGACACATCGAGTGTTTGACAGATGGGACATTCCATGTCCGTCGGCCTCCAAATAAAGGAGAGAGTTGCATTTTCTCCTCTCTTGTCTAGGATCAGTTTAGATCCTTCTAATTATATGCCTTTCAGCTTCTGTTTATTATTCTTCTCCTTTGCCTCGTTTTAGACACCATATATATTGTCTTCCTGGTTTTACCTGCTTTGTTCTACATCAGTTCATCTGTTTTCCCATATTTATTTGAATTCCCGATATTTTTCTAATTTATAAAGCAATAATATTTCACTACATTCATGTACAAAAATTCATTTAGACAAACTTCAATCAATGTATACTCACTTTATTTCCAGCTCTTCCCCATCATAGAAAGTGCTGCTATGACTCAATCCTTTGATCTCTTTCATTTCTTAACATGAAACTATATTTTCCAAAAGGAAAATTTCTACTTATTTTTAACCCTCTTGGACTGGTCACCAAGGATGGAGATAAAAACAGAAGATCTTTAGAAAGACCATAAAGACCTTCAAGATCTTTGCAAAATTCTATTCCTACATAATATACAATGTGTTTTTGTTGAGGGCAAGGGTGGAGTGCTATTGACAAGATCAGGAAAGATCTTTGGGGAAACTGTTCTTTGAGACTGTGCTCAAGAAGACAAGGCATATGTAAAATAGATGCCCTCTAGGCTAACAGTCTTTAAAGACAATAAGACTGGCCAAATCTCTGGGACTGGAGATGAGCAGAATCTCACGTAGGCTTGCAGTTTCTGTCTATAAATACCTTGACCCTCAGATCAATAAACGGAACTGGTCTATCTTTTCCTGCCTCCCGTGTCTCTTTTCTTCAACCACTTCACTGAGCCATGTAGGGACACGGGCCATCCACTACATATTTTGGCATATAATTGGCAAATAATTTTATGTACAGAGAGCCATTATGACATAAAGGATTAAGGGCTGAGTCTTTATGTCAAGAAGACCTGTGTTCAAGACTTACATGAACTGATACAAAGAGATTTGAGCAGAACCAGGAAAACACTGTACACAGTAACAGCAATATTGTATGATGAAGAACTATGAGTGACTTAGCCATTCTCAGTAATACAATGATCCAAGACAATCTCAAAGGACTAATAAAGCATGCTATCTCCCTCCAGAGAGAGAACTGATATTGTCCGAATATAGACTGAAGCAAAGCTACTTTTTTTGCTTTCTTTCATTTTTTATTCATTTTCTTATACAAAATGACTAATATGGAAATGGTTTACATGATTGCACATGTATAACCTATATCTGATTGTTTACCTTGTCAGGGAAGGGGGAGGAAAAGGAGAGAGGGAAGGACAGAATTTGGAACTCATAATTTTAAAAAGGTAATAAGAATCTTTTTTTAATTGCTTCAACATGTAATTGGGGAAAAATAAGATATTATAATATATTTTTAAAAAGAATCCTTGGGTTCAAAACTCACCTCTAACATATATGAGCAGTATGATTGTGGATGAGTCTCTCAGCCTCTTGGTACCCCAGACAACTTTCTAAGGCTATAAATTATCTAGGATGTCTGGATCTGGTTCATGAAGGGAGTTCTCTCACTTTGACTTCCCTATACCAATGAAATTACTGGTCTGATTAAAAAAAGAACACTTCAAAATATTCTTTAGGCTTTAAACTCATAGCAAACACCATCAAGTGAAAAGATTGAATGTCCCATGAAATTAATTTTCTTGTTACTTTTGGATGCCTCGTGAAATCCAATCTGCGAATTTCTTTATTCATTTATTATTCTGAGGACAATCTGCAGCCTGTTTCTCTATTTAGGGAAACTTCCTTATAGGTCTAGTTTTATTTACATCAATAATGTTAATGTGGGGGTGGTTTAATTCCTCTAGTAGAGTGTCAAACTGGGACAAGGAGTTTGGGCTGAATACCCACAATTAACATGTGTAGAAAGGCATTCTCAGCAGACTTAATTTCCTTTTCTTACAGTTTTCAAACATCATTGCAAAAGAAAAAATGTCTATAGGACTCAGGGCCCCTGAGGGGGTTTTGTTTTGTCTGCTTTGTGGGTCAACAAGACTAATCAGGTTCATCTTGACCTTGTGGTCAAACGTCTGGAGAAGACCATTTCTGTACTTGACTGGCCTGTCCTCAAACAGCAGACACATGCCTGCAGTAGGTAGATTTGGAGACTTGCCAGTGTGGCAGGACTCCTCAGAGTTTGCACTCTTCTTGTCTAATTTTCAATAGCCAAGGGCCACTTCATTATACTGTACAACATCAGAGTAGGGTATTTATGGAGGAGGAAATGTGAAAAGATTAACTGCTTCCTCTTGGAGCAAATCCAAGCTATTCAGCCTGGTAATCGAGGCACACCATAATTTTCTATGCATCTAATCAACCTCATCTCTTACTATTTAAACAGGTCCTTTGTTCCAGTCAGGTCCATTTCTGCATAATGTTCTTTAAATAGCATTTGTGTTACTACCTTTGTTCACGTATTTCCCTCTGACTGGTGCTCCCATCACTTTCCCATCCAGATCTGAGTTCAAATCCTACCTCAGACAATTGCTAGCTGTGTGTTACTGGGCAAAATTATCACTTAGCCTTTCTGTGCCTCAGTTTTGTTTTCTGTAAGATAAGGGGGCTCTATTGAATGGCCTCTAAGTTCCGTTCCAACAAGTTATTCCACGTTTGTACCTCAGTTCACTCCTATATAAAATGGGAATGAAAACATCACCTTCTCATAGTGTTGTGAAAATCAAATGAATGAGACAATGAATATGAATGTTTTCTAAACTTAAAGTGATAGATAAATGTTTGTTCAATTTATTTATATAACTCTATGATTCATGTATCCAAATTCTGCTATGTTCAACTCAAGTCCTACTTTTTTTCTTTCGTGAAACTTTCCCTGATTAATCAATGTCCCTAGGTCAATTTTTTTCATCTTAAAAACAAAAGGTTTGAACCAGATTATCACTTAGGTTCCCTGGAATATCTATCTGTCTTTTCTCATTGGTGAGTTGATGAATTACCCAGTGTCTAAAAAAAAAAAAAAAGGAAAAAAAAAGTATTTATAATATACTTTTAAATTTAATATGCATTACTTGTATTTTCCAATTCTTTCTTAAGTCTGAACAGTTAAAAAAATAATAAATAAAGCCCTGATTTCTAGTGGTTGCCAATTGCAAATGTGTAAATTTTCACACTGAAAATTTAACATTAGCTCTCTCAAGCTATTAAAAGCTCGCTCTAGCATACAGGAATTCTTCTGGAACCTTCATTGTGAAGAAGATTCTAGGATAACCGTCCTTCATTTCTCTTCCAGCTCTGCTTCTGATACTCTTAACTTTACCATCATGCCTTGGCTGCCTTCTCACCCTGAACTGCCCCTCCTTTGCTGCAGTCTCCTCACTCTGGAACATCCTTCTGCCCTTGTAGCCCTTTTATCCCTTTGATTAGAACTTCCTAAAACTTCCATATTGAAGAAGGCCTTAGGCCTTCCATCTTTCATTTCACTATCCTCCCAGCTCTGGCTCTGACTCTCTGGACTTTGATACCACGCCCCTGCTTGAGTACCACCCTTCCCCTTCATCTCCCTTTTATGTGGATCTTTCTCCATTAGACTACACGGTCCTTAAGGGCATGGTTTCTCTTTGTTTTTGCTGGTCTGGATAACCCCAGTGTTGAGTACAGTAGCTGGTACATAATAAGTATTTAACAAATGCTAGTTACCCAGCTTTCTGACCTGGATTGTGCCTATTTTAGCACATATCGTCTTGCTCTTGTTTATTCATTCATCCATTCAATAAACTCATTGGCAATTAATAGCCCACTATGCTACATTTATGGAAAATATAATGTTTACTTGGCTTTAAGCTCCTGAAAGTCAAAGATTTTTTCTTACCTAACTTTTATATCTCTCCCAGTACCTAGCATATTGCTACATACCTACTTAACTTACTAACATTTGTTGTTTTAATGAATGAAATTATCTTGTCAATTTGATCACTAGAAAAAGCTGGAAAGGATTATTTAAACCTTAAAAGTAGGTACATAGCCTCCATATATATTTAATGGTGCTGCAGAGCCACTACTAAGCCATCATCTTTGACTTATTACCTGCTTCCTTAAACCTCCAGAGAAGTCAAGTCATTGCAGTAATGTAATCAATCAATTAATTTGCCCTCTCTTCAATGGAGTATAGTTTATACTCTGGATACCAGGGATGCTACCACCAGTCAAGTGGTTTCATCTGAGGATATTTAACATATTAACTCCAGCTTTTCCGAAGCTTCAGTATCTCCCATGCTCATCAGAAGGAACTCTATTTTCTAACTCAAACTCCTTCCATCTTGAGCTCAGTGACTGACAAGGAGCCCTGGATTCAATACAAATCTAGAAGTATGATACAGAATATATATCAAATAAAATTGTTAATTTTGCAATTACTAAAATTTTGTAATTATTTGCAATTATTGCAATTTTAAAATTTGCAATTGTTATTTGCAATTAATAAAAATAGAACCATCTTAGTATGTTAGCCCTCTCTGAATTTGGGACATCCTGGTTTTTGACCATTAGTTCATACAATCAAATTGTTGAATTTTCACATAGCCACACACACACACATGGCAAGGCTGTAAACAGGTTGATTTGTTGAAACCTCTTTCCCTCTGATAACTGTAATCATGGCATGGGACCATAAGAGAAGCGGGAGAATCATATTTGAAATGAGATTGGCTCATCAAGTAATTGAGAAATATAAGAAGAAAATTTATGGTTTTGAAGTGGTATTCCACTCCATATCCCAAAGGCTATTGCTGAAAGGCATGGGTGGATACTGTTCACTCTCCCTCCACTCTAGAAACAGGAAATAGTCTAGTTTATATATATATATCAAACATGTCAGCCCATCTTACACAACCACTAGCTCTTCAAAAATAATCTGGTTCTCCTATCATATTGCCCAACTCAAGCCACAGCTACAGAAGCTCAGAGACTGTAGCCAGTTCTTTAGGAATCAAATGGCTTTAGCTGCCTGTCCCAATTAAGGTTCTCAATCGTATGAACCATTTTGCTCTCAATCCTATGAAATGAATGGCAGGTAATAGCATATTAGAAGTATCTGGAGGCTGAAGGTAAAGAGATGAGGAAACTCAAGGGATGTTGGGAAAAATAGGTCTGTATACATCCCCAATCTTCCTGTGGTCTCATTGATCCATATTCCCCACTTAAATTCTGGGAGGCATTAGAATCACCTGCTACATTTTTTAAGCCCCAAAACTCCATATTTCTTTGCCCTATTTAAATATAACTTTATTTTTTAAGGTGTGAGCAGGAGAGTCAGAGAACTATCTATAGTGCAGATTCAATGATCCTGCAAGATCCTCAGAGCTGTCCGATAGTAGGAAGGACAGATGTTCTCCTAAGATCTTTGTTGTAGTCATATGAAAGACCTAGGAATGCAAACTTCATTCTTTCAAAGGAGCTTTTCAACCAGAATGAAAAGTACATGAGAACAGTTTGCAAGGTCATTATTAACCTCTTTTTAAAAGGATCATTTCCTTCTTTAGAGGAAAACTAATGAAGTCATATTAAGATCAATAGCCTAGTAATATTTAAAATAGATCCCATTCCCAAAGGAAAATCAGATTCAAAGTGCCTAGAATCAACCTTGGATGGTCCTAAAACAAAGCAGGAATTATTCTTCAATAGCAATTTTCATCAGACTTAATGAGCATGATGATAATTGCTAGCATTCATATAATGCTTTGAGGTATGCAAAATGCTTTACTAATATTACCGCATTTTACCCTCACCAGAAACCTGGGAGGTAGCTACTCTTATGACCCCCATTTGCAAGATGAGGAAACTGAAATAGACAGAAATCAAGTGACTTACCCAGGTCACACAGCTAATTAGTTCTCTGTTGATTTGAACTCAAGTTTTCCTGACTCAAGGTCCAGTGTTGTATCTCGTGTTCCATCTCACTGCCTACTGTGCCAACTCCAGGCTTCCATTACTGTTTGAAGAGAGTATCATTCACTAATGGAAGGAACCAGAGTCATGGGGAATTCCAAATGATGGGCAATTAATAAGTACAACTTTGTGCTCCATTTTAAATAGGTGTTGCTATGTGAGTATATTTGATATTTTCTGAATTCACTTCAATCAAAATGTCAGCTTCTAAAGTTAAGATTCAGGAAGAACTGCAAAGCATTCTGATTTCCCCATTCATCCTCATCATCCTTGGTTCAGATTCTCATTGAAGCCTGCATCAGACTGTGAGAGCTGTTCTCTCTCACAAATGGGGGAAAAATCAACCTAATTCAAGTTGTTCTACTTTTTTCTTAAAATTTCCCTAGAACTAAATCAAATAATATAAATTAGAAAAATAATAATGAAAAGGATATTCAGACTTTTATTTCCTCAGTATCTTAGTGTCTATGTTCTTCACTCTCATGAAATGGTCTGGTCAAAAGTGTGCCCCAAATTTTTGGAGGGAATGTTATGGAGTTACTATTCTTACTATTTCTTTTTAGCAAATGCCTTTGATTTTACTGATTGTATCTATAGAATGGCCATTAATAGAAAAGACGCTGATAAAGGCTAATGAGCCTGTTAGTATTAGAAGTGGGTATCCATAGCACTTCCCTTGAACTTTGAGGTAGTAGTCAGCCAGTAAGGAGGTGGATCCGAGGTGGGGCTACTCTGAGAATATTCAAGCCTTCCAAAATGAACTACCTCAACTCCTTTCCTCTTTTCCTAGAAATACCACATTAACTTCACCATTCCTTTTGTCATAATAGCATAGATTTACATCAATAAGTGTCTTAGAGGTATTCTAGTCCAAATCCAGTCCTGCACCCTCCCCATCCTAGATATAAACTTTATAGATGGAGAAAATGAGACCCAGAAAGGTTGAATAATTTTTCCTAAAGTCATACTAGCAATGTCCTTCAGTCTGGACTCAGGAAAAAGGACAGTCTTTCTCTTTAGCAAGACCAATCTCTCCAATTCTATTCAAAATTTCACTCCTGTTTAGCTCTTCACTTTATTTCATTAACCATGCTATCTCTCTCATATGTCTTCAGACCCTCCCTTTTTACTGCTTTTTCTTCGAAGCCTACAAATATAGTCAGGTCTTGTCTAAAGAAAAACAAAACAAATAAAAACGCATCATTCATTGACTACAGGCCACCAAAGGCCATTAAATGCCACCACCACAGACCATTGTCTTTTCTCTTCCTACAAGGCCAAAATTCTAAGAAAAAAAAAATAAAGCCCATGTAAGCACCACACATTCCCTTCCCTCCCCTTGGAATTTGGTTTCTGACCCAACCCCCAACTCTGATGAAAATCTCTAGGCAAGATCCTTATCACCAAATCCAGTTATTTTCTTTTGTTTCTTTGTTTTCTCCTTTTTTGTGGCATCTAACATTGTTTAATACTCCTATAAAACTCTTCACTCTCATGAGAGCAAAGTCTGTTCATGTTTTTTGGTTTTTGTTTTTTTTTTTAATACCAGAAGCTAGCATGGGTATACTTCACATAGCTCTAATTTAGAACACTTGTTGAATTGAATTGAATTTTTAAAGCTGACTTTTCTGCTAATTTCTCCTACTGACCTTTGGTTTTCTTCCCTATAAAATGAGATGGTCTCAGCTCCTTCTTCTAGTTGTGACTTTCTTTTTTATATATCATTTTTAAGTGATGTAAAAGTAGTAGAAAAGAAACGATCTGATACATTATTCACACAAGTATCTTAAAAAGAGAAGTGTTCAGCACTGTAACAATAGGATAAAGTGTGATCTCCATACTAAATAAAAGAGGAGAGGTTGAAGTGGATGTCCATATGGCATTTTAGAACAACACAAAATAATCTCTCAGATAAGTATTACCACTTCAGCCAATCTGAAATATCACACTGTAGCTCAGGGTTATGATAAAGCAAAAGGAGGTAGATCTTCTCAATGTCAGCCTTAAATATACTCTATTTCATACCTGAGAAGCTGAAAAAACAAGTTTTATCCATTGTGTTTGATTTAGCCTCATTCTATGTAAAGTGGTCCATTTGAATAGAAGAGAGAGAGAAAGAGAGAGATTTTCTTTTTCTTGATGTGAATAATGCTGATTTACAATAAGCCTCTATCACAGAATAAATAGGAAGTCACATTTAATCCCCATGTTTTTGTACTTCTTTACCCAGCTTTTATGTAAATCTAACCAAAAGACAAAACAAGTGGGCTTTATCTTGGATCAATAAAGCCCATGACACAGCAGAAGCTTAAAGAATCACTTAAGTCCTCCCTGAACCCAATATATCTGTTTTTCTGGCAAGTATGGTTGTCCATTTTTCTTAATAAGATTTTATTTATTGAAAGGGATGGGGCATAATGTTGAGAAACACTGAGAAAAGCGTCCTATCTGTACTTGAGTAGAAATATGAGCATATGAACTTGACACTTACCATATATTGATAGATTCATAAATAAATCGGGATGAGTCCTGATTAAAGTTGTCATTCCAGGGATGGTCTTATGATCTTATGGCATCAGAGGTATGAGTTACCCTTCCCTCCATGCTTCCCTCATGTGGATGATCCTTGTGCATGTTCAATCTACTCACAAATGGTGTATGTATTTGTTGGAGAGTGTACCCAAGTACAAGACAGAAACATTCTATTGCAAATTTTCTTATTATGCAATTTTCTTTTGATTTGATCTATTTGTACCTTCTGGCTGACTAGAGAAGAAGCAACGTGTTAGTGGGGAATTATTAACTAACTTTTTGAGTGGATGTGAACATGCACACACACAAAGTGCCTTGAACCTAGTATAGTTATTCTGGGCATATAACACGATATAGATATAGATATAGATATACACATATATGTGTACATATAGCAAAACCTAATATAATAGAATATAATATATCATTATGACATATAATAATGTAACAATGTAATTTTGAGAAGAGAAAATTCAAATGACATAAAAAATGATGAAAGGTCTTCTATGGGCAGTGATATCTAAAGTGTTTTTTAAATCAAACTAGTGCTTCCTTGTTATTCCTTACTCAAAAGACAGTCCCTATTCCACCTCTACTGTCTGAGGTGCCTGGAATTTTCTCTCTCTTCACCTCCTCTTCCTGGCTTCCTCTAAGTCTCATATAAATTCCCACCTTTTGCAAGAAGCCTTTCCTAATCCTCCTTAATTTTAATGGGATGATCTGCAATTTATCTTTCATGTAGCTTATATGTTTAGCATTGCCAGAGCTAGCTCACTGTTTGGGAGGCTCCAAAGAAAAGTTTGGGGGAGAAGAGCTATAAGACTGACTATCAAACTGAACGTCTACAGAGCTGACCTCATTACTGCATACCTTTGAAATATGGACAGTCTACCAGCACCATACCAGGAAACTGAATCACTTCCATTTGAACTGTCTTAGAAAAATTCTGAGGATCACCTGGCAGGATAAGATACCAGACACTGAAGTCCTTGCTTTAGCTTAACTACCAAGCATTCAAACTATATTTCAGAAAGTACAACAGTGATGGGTTGGCCATATTGTGTGAATGCAAAATGTGCACTTGCCATAAAGACTATTATATAGGGAACTCACATTGGGCAGGTGATCACTTGACGGTCAGAAGAAGAGATAAAAGGACACCCTCAAGGTCTCTCTCAAGAACTTTGGATTTGACTGTGCAATATGGGAAACACTGGCACAGGACCACTCAGCAAGGCGTGCCCACATCAGGAAGGGTGCTGTGCTCTGTGACCAAAGCAGAATTGAGGCAGCACAAAGGAAATGTAAGACGCACAAATTTGGGGTAACCACCCCAAGTATTGACATGAACTATCTGTGCCCAATCCGTGGTAGAGCATGCCAAGCTTGTATTGGCCTGATCAGTCACAGTATGACACACTGAGACTTCACTTTATCATGGTGATGTCATCTTGGTCCTCTTCGAGAATGAAGGACAACAACCAACCATGGATGTAATTGTTTGCATGTTGCCCCCTCCCTTGGCCAGTGAGTTCCTTGAGAGCAGGGATTGTGTTGTTTTGTTTTTACCTTTCACGTAGTTTTAACATAATTCCTGATACCTAAAAAATACTTGTTGATTTTACTTTATTTGATCTGACTGAAATGCTACAAGATGGCAGTGAGAAGAGAATGGCCTTTACTTGGAAAGAACTACTTGCAAAAAGCTCTGGTGATGAGAGAAAACAGGCAACATCAGTCAAATTCGGTCCCATAACAAGAAGCAGTTTCTAGTTTCTAGTTCCAAAGAATGGTATCTTTGCTGGTTTGTCTGGAACACAGGGAGCAATAATCACTAAGTCCTATTATTGATCATATAAAGGGCAGCTGGGTGGGGCCATAGTGCTTAGAGTGCTGAGCCTGGAGCCAGAAAGACTCATCTTCTGGAGTTCAAATCTGGCCTCAGATACTTCCTAGCTGTGTGACCCTGGGCAAGTCACTTAACTGTGACTTTCCTCATTTGGAAATTGTGCTAGAGGAGGAAATGACAAATCCCTCTAGTATCTCTGCCAAGAAAATTACAAATGGCATCAGGAAGAGCTGTACATGACTGAAACAACCAAACAACCACAACTGATCCTTAACGTAAGAATTGCACCCACTTTCACTGAATTCCTTAATGAAGATTTCTATGAAAGTGAGATTAATATACAATATAAAGATACTAGTGAAACAAACAAATGAAACGAGCATTTACTAAGTGCTTGTGATGTGGTAAGCATTCTATTAAGCAGACAGTACGGTGAGATGGTCTCTGCTCTCAAGGCGTTTATATTCTAACAGGAGAAAAACACCCAGAGAAGGGAATCTAAGTGATGAAAAGATGGAAAAGCCCAATGATCCTTATAGTTCTGCAGCAAGGCTGATGATAAAGCATCATTTTTAGAATTACTTCCATTATTAAAATCATATCTGTTTCTGATCCTGAGCTGTCTGACAGGTCAAGACCTTTCATTTCTGAGCATCTGTAGCTCCTGAGAAGGTAGGGGCTATACAGGTAGTAAGTTCTCTCTGGCCTTGGTCCTCTAGACAATCACCTTGGCCACCAATGTGTAAGCAGGACATTTTTGGAAGAATGATTGAAATGTTAAGGGGACTCAAAATCATGGTCAGATCTGAAGAAAAACATTAAAACTGTCTCCATTAAGCTTATATTATGTGCCAGATAGTCTTAATTGTTGAAAATGCACAAACAAAAAGCAGGACATTCCCTGTCTTAAAAGACTTACATTCTAAATGAGGAAAACAACCCAGAAAGTGACAACATATTGGAACTAGTGTCCAGCTAAAGGATATTTTGGTCAGAGAAGTTACAGTAATGGTGAGTGGAGGCATAGGAAGCTTATTTGAAAGAAAGGGGAAAGTTGAGCACTTTGACACTATTTTTATTAATTTTTTGTTGCTGTTTCATCAGTTTGTGAGTGACTTAGGCTAAAACAAAGAATATTAAATTTCCTTTTAGACTACTGTTCACTCTCTATTTCTCTCTAGTCCTACTTAGTTGGAGACACAAAGGGATGCATTATAAAAACAATGGCCTGGAAGTCAAGAGACCTAGATTTGGAAATCAGCTCTGTCACTAAGGCCTCACTTCAAAAGTCAATTGACTGTACTGGACTTGCAAAATGATATTGTTTTACTAGACAAATATGGTACAATAAAGCACCAGCTCATCTGTCTGGCATTTCAATAACTTCATAACCTAGATATACCCTGAATTTCTAAATTTATGTTATTTTCCTCCCCCTTACACACTCTCTTCTCTACTTGGTAGATTTTGTAAGGCACATAGTAGTTGCTTTTATAATAGTGCTTATCCCCCTGCCCCTCCACCTGTTTTGACATTCTAATCCCTTACCCCACGCCAGAAAAGACTGCCCCCAAGACAGAATGACCTCCCTTGCTTCTGCCCCATGGAAACTCTAGATCTCTTCTAGATTTAGTTTAAGTGCTTCCTCCTACAAAAAGTCTTCCTTGATCTCCCCATTTCTTAGTACTCTTTCCCTAAACAAAGAAATAGCTGTAATACTGAATGGTATTACAGATGTCTAGATTTAGTCTCTTTTCAGTTTTCTCACCTATAAAACAAGACTGTTGAACTATAAGAAGTTTGAGATGCATTCTAGATTTAAATCTGTGATCCCATGACCTTAGGCCTCCTTTAAGGTCTTTCCAGTTCACATATCTATGATCCTATGATTTGGAATTTTTGTTTCAACCTGTACCCCTGAATCCAATCTGCCGTGAACAGATATATCTGATTGGAAGGGGGCCAGGTGAGAGTGGTTTAGGAAAAGCTATGACTAAATTCTGGAGTCAGAGAGATGTCCCTTAAAGTCCCTCCATTTACATATAATGACTCTGTGACCTTTGGCAAGTTTCAAGTACAAAGAATATGACTTATAATGTGCCCACTGTCTTGACCTTGTGCCAAATCTATTCTCTTTTTGTCCAGAAGACAACGTGGCCTAGTTTACATCATGTGAACATAATTGCGTAATATTGATATTTCCTACCTGTTGTGTTAAACTCTTTGGATTACTTCAGAGATATTGTGAAAGTTCCTAAGGGAACTAGTGTATGATGATTGGAAATAATAGCTTAGGAAGTCATTGCAAAGAGACTGTGAAAAGATGGGAAGTTGGGGGATTGGGGTAGGGAAGAGGAGGAACATACCATACACCCACACACACGCGCGCGCACACACACACACACACACACACACACACACACACATGAACAAAGAGTCCCAACAACCCTGGTATCCACTCAGCCCCTTCCATTTTCTCTCTGCTATGACAGTGTTGTATCATGAATGCGTAATTATGCTTTACTGATGTGGAAAAATGACAGTGTGATATGAACAAGTATCAGAATGAATACTAGCATGACATGAGATGGATCATGTTTTTATGTCTTCTGTAAGGTGCTATCTATGGTTATGGAATTCCATAAACAATGTCGCTCCCAGCTTAATATATTCAGTAACTGCTTCTCCATTCAGTAGCTGAGATTGGCCATGTTTTTCATATTCGATGGAGATAATACTAATTGCCAACAATTTAGTCAGAATAGAAAACTGTATAAAAAGAAGTTGTGCAACTAAGAGGCCTTTCTTCTTGTCCCCACTCCTACCACCCGCCCAAAAAAAAAAAAAGGAGAGGAAAAGTGTTGAATAGCACAGTCTTGAGTAGGCCCAGAACAAATCTCAGTGGCGGAAAGCTGATTCAAAATTGATGGAGATAATTAACAGATTGGAGATCTGCAAGCAACAGGTAATTGGATTATCAGAGGATAATTTGTTTCCATGGACGTCTTTGCTATCCACATATCTGCAATATTTCATTCTTGTCGTTTTGTTCTCTGAAAGAATGTCCTGAAAACTCAGTTAATCCCCCAGCAGATCTCTGTTATTAAGTTATTTTGAAGAGCTGGCTACTGCATTTTGATCCTCAAACAACATCTTAGGCCTTCATTTTAATTACAAATGACACTTGATTTCCGCTTCTTTGTACTAGCTCTTTGATAGGGATGGGTCTTTTCATTCTGGAGGACACCAGTGCATGTTTAGCTGTTAGGTTGCCTCCTAACACTGACCTCTTATTTATTTCTCCTGGCCAGACTTGGCTTCCTAACTTTTGACATCTCCCAAGTCTCCAGTCAGATAACTTAATTAATTGTCACGATAATCGTTATTTAAGTTCAAAATTTCAGGGTGAGAAAAAAAGCAGTGTTTTCTCCTAACTTCTGAAATTGTCTATAGAATTATTCCATCCCTGAAAGATGAATTTCTCATTTCCTTAATTTTTTCAATCTGCAGCATCAATTCCTTCTGTGCCTAACAGTAACGGTGTGTGTGTGTGTGTGTGTGTGTGTGTGTGTGTGTGTGTGTGTGAGAGAGAGAGAGAGAGAGAGAGAGACACGCAGTGGGGTTGGGGACTGGCAATGGGTCAGGACTATGAGAGGCAGCGTGTCTCAGTGGATTGAAAGTAGGACTTGGAGTCAGAGAGCTATCACTTCCAGTCCCTCCTTTTATATATAATGACTCTGACCTTTGACACCTTTCAGTTTCTCACTGCTTTTGGCCAATGGTGTCAAACTCCCATAGAAACAGGGGCCGCTAGACCACACTTAAGGATCTTTGTGAAGCACATATCAACTTAGAAAACCACATATTAATATTATCGTTGCTTTATTTTGCTAAATATTTCCCAATTACATTTTAATATGGTTCAGCAATATTTGGCAGTACTACAGTCTATTGGCCAAGTATTTGACTGATCTGTTCTAAGCAGCTTCCTTAGACCTAAGTTGAAGAGAAAGCACCAACTTTCTATAGGCAGAGGGAATTGACAGTAACAGTTAAATCACAGGACCTTATCCCTATCAGCAGAACTAAGAGTTCATTCCCCAACCCCCACCGTAAAGTGGCTATTTGTATGTATCTTAGCTTTAAAGAGTAACCTCAGACACTGAGAATTTAAATGGTGGGCAGAGGTAGGATTTGAGCCCAAGTCTTTCAGATTCCAAGACTGGCCCTCTGTTAAGGGTACATCTGACTCAGGACACTAACTTGTGAGTTCAGATTCAATAATCAGGTGAAATGAAGCACATGAGGTCATTGGACCGGTAACAAAAAGAAGTTACTTAAGTGACAGCAACCAGAATACTCTAGTACTTAACTTCTGTAGATGAGACATCACCTTCCATCTCTATATGGAAATTTGTCTATCAGTAGGGCAAGGTATAGTGACTCATGTGGTCTTAGGACATCTGTCAAGTCTGAAGGGCCATACTCCACATGGGCAGATTTTTCATCCCTTTAGATGACCAAGATTGGAAATCAATATGGCTAGAGCCCACCAGAAAACTGTGCCAAGGATTGGATAAGCTGAGACGACCCCAGAGCCTATCAAAACCTAGGAAAATTTTGGGAGGGTCAGGGCAGGCAAAACTTGCTCTGTGGTGGTGACCTGTTCTTCTCATACCCTCTATGTTCTACATTATATTCCTTTCATTCTAAGCATTTGAGAATCTTCCACATAACTATAGATTCACAATTACAAAATCTCAGTGAGAAGTATCTAAGAGGTCATGCAGCCCAATCTGAACAAAAATTGTCCCCATAATATACTGAGCAAGTGGTCATAATGGCCTTCCAACCTCCACTCGAAGAAAAACATTTGTTCCCTTTCTAGGTAGCCTATTTCACTTTTGGATAATTTTTTGTAAGCATTTCTTTCCATTGAGTAAAAACCTTCTTCTGCAACTCCCACACATTTACACTTAGTGAAACATAATCCCTGCATCTCAAAATGGGTGATGTTTTTTTGTCGTTCAGTCATTTCAGTTTTGTCCAGCTCTTTCTGACCTTATTTAGGGTTTTCCTTGGCAGCGATACTGGAGAGGTTTGCAATTTCCTTCTCCAGTTCGTTTTATAGATGATGAAACTGAGGCAAACAGGGTTAAATGACTTGCCTAGAGTCACACAGCTAGTAAGTGTCAGTGGTTGGATTTGAACTCAGGAAGATAAATCTTCTTGACTCCAGGCCCAGCGCTCCATTCATTGCACCACCTAACTGCCTTTATACAGTACTTACTATGTGTGAAAGCGTTACACCTAGTATTTCATTTGCTCTTCACAACAACCCTGGGAGATAGGGGCTATTGTTATGTGCATCTTACAGTTGAGGAAACTGAGTTAGAGAGGTTATCTGAGTTGTGCAAGGACTCACAGATAGTAAGTATCTGAGGCTGAACTGGAACTCAGATCTTTCTGACTCTGGGACCAACATTCCTTCAACTTAGATGCCTCAAACTGCATCTGACCCAGAATCCCTCCTACCCCTTAGCCACAAAGTAGTTATCTAGCCTTTGACCAAAGAGCTCTCCTAAAAGGGAATTTATTCTTTTCCTATGGCAGTCAGTTCCTCTTTAGGATACTTTGAGTGTCAGTAAGTGTTTCCTAGTATTTCTGTGTTTGACACAATACTTGACACATAGTAGTCCCTCAATAAATGATTGATAATTGCCCAAATATTTGAGGATTCCAAAGTTATGTTAAACGATATCTGTATGTGAAGTTCATCTGCATGGAATTTCCAAATCTTTTATGGTTCTCTCTCTATGTATCACCTTTTGGATCTGTCTCTTGGCTGCTGAACTCAGGACAGCTGAGCTGGCAGTCAGGAAGACCTGAGTTCAAATTTTTCTTCAGATACTTATAAGCTGTGTGACCCTGGGCAAGTCACTGAACTTTGCTTGCCTCAGTTTCCTCATCTGTAAAATGAACTGGAGAAGGAAATGGCAAATCCTTCCTGAATCTTTGCCAGGAAAACCTCCAATGGGGTCAGGAAGATTCAGACATGACTGAAAACAACTAAACAAAAACTTAACTGCACAGTCTTTATTTCAACTATAGAAAGTATACCTACATTTGGTAAGACATCACAAAAGGAATTTCATTTATTTTGACCATGTACCCCTATTTCGGTTGGGTACTATCAGGTGGAATTTCTTGCTAAGAGATGCCCATGCAATTTTTCATTGTCACCTTTTCCTTTTTGATTTGCCATGTGGCATTAGCACAGGGGAGGTTCCCATTGATTTTCACAAATATATGTAGTCAATGCCTGAGGCTAAATTAATCTGTTTCCCCCACCCCAAGATTAATGTTAATGTCAAGTGCATTTTTTCCCTAGGAAATGCTTTAATGACCCTGTCTGGTTGGTAATCCATTGCTTTTGAATGCAAACCAAAGTACATTTTTTTCCTCACACTAACTCCAGCAATCCATTCAGCATCAATCGGCCAAGAGAAACACCTAACTTAATAACATTTGCATTGATTGAATGTGGATCTAAGTTACTGTGATGCAAAATGCCCAGGGACAAGGGATAGACATTTCCTCTTTCCCCACTCCCATTTTCCAAGAGGCCTTCCCGGTTTCCTTTGTGTCAGATCATATGTTAGGTATGATTGCAACTCAATTCAGATAGATGGATATTATTTCACAATTCAAAGCTAAATACTGTCTTATACGAGAAATAGATTCAAGTGCCTCTTGCCCCCTAATTTCATGATGAGTTTGTGGCTTTTCATGGACTTCTGTGCTGAATCCAATTGTACTGGATTTGGACCTAAAGGAAAATGATTCAGATCCAAGCTCTGCTTCTCACTGCCTGGGTGACCTGGGACGAATTACTTAAATAAGGCAGCTAGGCAGTGGTCTTGGAGTCAGTAGGACCTGAGATTCAAATCTCACTAGTCTTGTGACATTGGACAAGACCTTTAGACTTTTTCGTCTTTGTTCCTCAACTGCAAAACTGTAGCAATAATAGCTACCTCCAGGATTGTTGGGAATATCAAAGGAGATAATATGTGAAGTGTTTGCAGGTATTTGAAGCCTAGTTAGATTAAAATAATATTAATTATACTGATGATGATGATGATTTTACAGACCTCATTTGCTTCATCTGTTAAAAATAAGGAGATTAGACTAAATTGCATCTAAAGTGTCTCCTAGCCCTAGATTTATGATATTATGAGCAAAAGTTGCTCCATAAAAAGCCTTTAAGGAGTTTTAAATCATTGAAGGCAGCCCCTCATGGTGGGAAGAGAGCTGGACCGACAGACCAAATTTGAAAGATGTTTCAGATTTCTTACTGTTGTTTGTCCTTCGTTTTCCAAAAGGACCAATGACATCATGATTTCTTGACTTTTATGGGAATTGGATTTAAGTGTGGTAAAGCAGCACATGGTCATCAGTCTCACTCTGTTTTCTAGGGCCATTGAAGTCCTGTGGCAAGATAAAAATTAGGAGAAATGACAATGGCCCAGGATTCAGTGGATGATCTTGGCTTCTTCAATGTCTCATCAAGCTCCAAGTGCTTCATAGCCAGCTTCATGTCGACATTCTGCTGGGGTGAATTCACATTCTTGGAGTAGATATTCCCATAATTCACTGGTGGGTTTGAGGACTGTTATGTTCTATTGCCCTGAAAGTTTGGTTAAAAAAGGCAAACAGGCTAAGTACATATAGTTTGTTCCCTTAAAACTAGCAGTTACATGATCATGGGACCAAAAAAACTTCTCACTGACTAATATAAAAATGACCAGGCTTAAATCTGTTTTAGGACAATCCAAGGTTGTCTATGTCCTTCAGATATATAGTCCCCATCTGTGTTTAGCTATACCATGAAAAAGGAATTTCATAATTGGATAGGTTGTAAATACAATAAGATGACAGAGTTGACAAAAGCCATTGAAATTGCCACCCAAGATATTTGTGTTTTCTTTACCATTAATGTGCCATAACATAGTATATGTTCACAAAATATTATGATATGGCATAAGTCCCATTATTCAAGATAGTGACTAGGGTTAAGGGTCTCATAAGGAATGCTAAGTCAGTCCCATCTGGCTTTGTTGACATAGGAAGAGGTATTCCCTGAGCTTACTTAAGAGAACAAAGAGACTATTAGGTCCAGGATCTTCTTCAAGCTCTGCCCCTTATTAAAGTTAAAAATTTATATTAAATGATTATCAGCTCAAACTAGTTTACACCATCTGCCAAGAAGGTTTTACCTGGATGTAGCTGCTGTCCATGCTACAGCTTTTTAGAGCCACAGGTGTCAAGTGATAGGTCTACAACAAAGGTGGATGAACAGCTTTGAAAAAGACTCAGCAAAGTCTCAACACCAAAGGTGCTAGTGCTCCCTGAAGACCCCATAACTGCAAACTAAGCCACCTGTGTGGTCATGTGTAACTTATTCCAGTTTTCTGAATATCAGTGTTGGAAGGAATGAATGAAAGAAGGAGGGAAGAAAGGGAGAGTGGAAGGAAAGAAGAAAGGGAGGGAGGGAAGAAAGGAGAAAGGAAAAGAAGGAAGAAGGAAAGAAGGGAGGGAGGAAAGAAGGAAGGGACAGAGGAAGGAGAAATGGGAGAAAGAAAAAAGGAAACAAGGAAAAATGAAAAAAATTAAAGAATGAAAAAAGTGTATATTAATTTTTAATGTCATGCATCTCAATAAGTTCTAAGGGTACAAATCCAAAAAAATACTTTCTGTTCTCAAGGAGCTTACACTGTAATCAGGGAAGATAGGGCTCAGAGGAAGGATCTGTTGCAGGAAAGATGACAAGGCCCAGGAACTCGTGGTATAAATTTGGTGTCTGTTCTGTGTTAAGGGAAGCTCAGAAGGACTAGTTCTCCATCTATAAAACAGGAAGAGTAACACCTGTACTGACAAGGTTATTGTAAAGTACTTTGCACACCTTGAAATACTAGGTAAATGTAAGTTATTGTTTACTTTAATTTATCTATTTAACTATTCATTCATTACTGGAGTGGGGCCAGCCCATGGGGCTGCATGTTCTTACCAAGACATCACTGGGGAGTGGATGCAGAAATAAATTCCTTTACCGGGATACCTGTCTGCCTATCTCCTTCCACTCAGTGCAGGTCAGTTCTCTGACTTGTTAGTTCATTCATTGTTCTTTCATTCGTTCATTAATTTATTTATTAATTTATTCATTCATTCATTTATTTATTTTAAGTGCAAGAACTTGCCTCCTAGGGCTAAGAGATAAATGAGCTTTCATTTTCAGGGCACTGCAATCTGAATCATTAGTATCGTATCTGCAGCACCAGAGACATGTTCCTCTGAGATCCAGGATCCAGATTGATCCATGCCCTTTTCCCTTCTCCCTTCACCTTCCTCCTTTAGGTCATTTAATTTAGCATCCACATGAACTTTCCATCTGGATGCTTTGGCATTATATAAACAAAGGTTTATTTTTCTATTTTTGATAGAATTTTTATGGGAAATGGTCTCAAGATCCATTTGTACCTCTCCATGTTTGAACCAATGCCTCATGCTGTATTTCTTTTTATAGCTTTAATTTCTACCTCATGCTGACTACAGACAGCAAGTGCCTTATTGTCCTCACTAGACTGAAAACTCCATGAAAACAGGGTGTACTTCTTATTTGTTTTTGTTTCTGAAACAAGTTCACACGGGGTCTTGCCTATGGCAAATATTCAGTAAATATTTTTGAATGGAAATTCTGCAAGAGCTGATAAATATATGTATCCAATGATATTACATATATATGTGTATATACGTATACACACATATTAATGTTTAATGGCAGCCATCCCTAGGTTGGTGGGAGTGGAGGGAAGAAAAAAGGGGAAAATTTATATGATAATTTTATTATATATTTAAAATGAATACCATGTTGTATGCAATCGATTTGCAGTTTCATGTGTAGTCATCTTTTTTATCTACTAGATTACGGGAACGCTTGCTTTATTTCTTAAGTTCAGAATTAAATAAATAAAATCAAACAGAATTCTACAATGACAAAGACATATGTGTGTATATATATATATATATATATACATATATATTTGTGTGTGTTTTGCCTAGCACTGCCTGGCACAGAGCTTAGGACATCTCAATACTATTTATTGAATTAGATGAATAAAGTAACCCAGTTTGAACCATTTTGGGGGAAAAACAATTTTTAAAAGTTTTATTCATGTCATTTGCTCTTTATAATCAGTCCTTTCCCAGTAACAATCCCCCTCCCATCATTAAGCCAACCTTATGACAAGGAGAAGCAGTTAAGTACAATGAGCCAACACAGCTACTGTCTTAACTGCTCATGTGACATTGTGCCTCTGCAGGCACTTCTTACCAAGAGGAGGGAGAAGTGTTTTAGCTTCTGTTCTCTGGAAGACTTTTCTTTGTCTTTAGTCTGAGCTCAGCTCCCTTTTCCTGTTGTTTTAATTTACTTTAATGTGATCACATTACTCTCTTTCGATTTCTTCAGTCTGCTTTCCTTCTTCTAAGACAGGGGTGGGGAACTTATTGCCTCAAGGCCACAGGTAGCCCTTTAGGTCCTCAAGGGCAGCCCTTTGACTGATTTCAAACTTCACAGAACAAATTCTCTTAATAAACAGCAGCTAGAGGCAGGAGGTTCCCCACACCTATTCTAAGTCTTTCCAAGTTTCTTTTTTTTAATGTATTTTATTTTTAATTTATGGAGTAAAACAAGAATTTCTATAATATAGTATAATCAAAAAAGGTGATTGTTCATGAAATTGCAAATCATTATGTACAACTTGTTCTTCCTTCTAAATATATAATAAAATTATCATGTAAATTTCCTTTTTTTCTTCCCCCCATGACTGCCATTAGATACTCATATACATACATACATACGTATATGCATACATACGTAAGGCAAGTTTCTTTGACTAGTTATGCTGTTTTATAGAACATTACATTCTTATACCACAATTCGTTCAGTCATTACCTAATCTTTAAATATCAATTTTCTTTTTCTTTTCAATGATTAAGGTGCTTTGACTTGGGATGATAGGATCATAGATACAGGGACAGAAGGACCTTTGAGGCCATCAAAACAGGTGAAGTAACTGAAGGGTAGAGAAGTTAAATAACTTGCTCAGATTTATATAGGTAGTCGATCCCAGGGTCAGAATTTGAATCTATCTTCTTGACTATAAGTTGAGGGTTCTACGCATTATGCTATGCTGTTTCTTAATTATTTGTCTTCGTTACAAGGGAGTAGTAGAGAGTTTGTGATGGTATATTAAGAAGTGACTACAGCATAAATAGAAGATATCACCAATAATCCAATTTTAAAAAGCCAAAGAATTTCTTGTTCATATAGCTTCAAGATAAGCAGCCTCGAATGTTTATGCCACTTAGAGTTAGTGGCACCCACGACATCTACTGATGATACCCATGGCATCACGACTGGGTGTACCCTTATATCCCTTGTTTGTTCTTCCTCTTAAAAAAGAAAGCTTTCACTTTTTCTCACACTTTGTTCCATTATTTGCTCCTTTCTTTGTTGTTCACTTTCCTCCTTCTGTCAGATCTATACTCTCAGGCATTGTTTAGCCTAAATGATGATATCCAGGGAGAGAAAAATATTTGAACTCAAATATAGATGTAGATACATTCTTTGGGCCCTAAAGCAGCCCCTTTGGACACTGAAGTCATAAACCAAATGGAGATGGGCAGTCCAATGTGAGGAAGAGTTAATCAATTTGATACAATTTTCTCTACAACAACAGCAACAAAAAGAATGCTGTTCACACAGTAGAAGACAGAAAAAGCTGTTGGAGTTCCAAGAAACAGCTATTACATAAATTGGTACTAAAAGGGAATTTTTATTTTGTCCATGTAAGCTCAACAGATATTGCCAAGTCACTCTGTACCTTAATGTTAGAAAGAGATGGGGACTTGGTCTTCAAAGGCCCATAAGACAGAATCCACTAGCATGTTTGTAGAACAGAGTGGGGAAATGAATAATGAAAACATATTTGTCCTATTCTTTGAATCAAAAGAGAAATTTGAATGTATTAATAAAGAGGATCCCTGGGAAATGAAACCTTATTAATACTAATAAGTTGACAGAATGATTTACTGCTCAGTTCACTTTCATTTGAATAGATGCAAAGGATATTATCTTAATAGTAAAGGTGAACCTGGGGAAGTTTTCCTGCTCCTTTTATGTTTCCTTTTTTTCCTCTCTCTTTAAATCAAACCCATGAAAGAGAGGTAAACAAATTTAATTCTCTCTGAAATGCAGGTGCAGGGATCATTAGAATAGGTGCATGCTAATTGACTTGCTTAGGCAGATCACTAAAACATTTGTTTGTAATACAGGATGGCTTTCATCTCTACCTATGACTGTTTAGACATAAAGGAAATAGGATTGATGCTTAACTGAGCCCCATTGACCTGAAAATAAGATTGTTGGTGCTCAAATAATACTCTGATCATTTCTTCAGCCCCTTTTAAAGTTCTTTGTCTTACTTCATCATATATTCACTTATTGATTGCTTAGTTTTCTCTTTCTTTCATGAAAATTAACGATGACATAGATATACAAAGGAGTCTTACACTGAACAAAATTCAGTACTAAAGTCGGGAAGTTCTTGATGAATGGTTAAAGTTGTAAAGGTAGAAACAACAACATTTGGCATTTATGTAAGGTTTATAAAGTATTTTATCTCATTTGAGAGACAGGTAATGTCATTATCTCCATTTATAGGTGAGGAAACTGAGGCAGAGAGGTTGTGACTTGCTCAGGCTCACACAGCTGACGTCTGAGTCAGGCTTTAAATATAGTTCTTTCTAATCCTAAATCCAGGACTCTAACAGAGCACTTAATTGCCTTGGAAAGGGAGATGTGGAATGTGAGGCACATGAGTAAAAGACAATGATCTTGTTTTTTTCCTCATCTTTAGTTCTAGCTAAAACTCATTTAAATGGCATCCCAGAGAGGATCTTATGAAGTTTTAACCCTAAATCAGATGGTTTTCCACAATAAAGGACTAAAGCAGCATGACATAACAAATGGGACACTTGATTTGGAGTGAATTTGGGCATTAATTTCGCCTCAGATGCTAACTCACTTATATCTCTGTGTTTCAGTTTCTTCAAATGAAAAATGAGGGAGATGGATTGATGGCCTGTAAGTTCCTTTAAAATTTTAAATCTAGGGGTGAAGCCAAGATGGTGGAGCAGAAAAATGCATATACTCTAGCTCTTCCCCCACAGCCCATAAAGTACCTGTAAAAAATGACTCTCAACAAATTTTAGAGCAGCAGAAGTCACAGAATGACAGCCTGAAAGCGATTTCCATCCCAAGGTAGCCTGGAAGGTCAACAGGAAAGGTCTATCACACCAAGCTTGAAGTGGAGTGCAACCCAGCCTTGCCCATGCAGCATTGGGAGGAGCAAGACTGGAGAAGGCCTCAGGGGCAGAATCTCTGGCAGCGGTGGCATTTCTCAAATCCCTCAGCCCACAAATGCCAAAGACAGCTTTAAAGGTCAGTGAGAGAGCTTTTTCACCTTGATGACAAAGGAGCTCCAGCCCCAGGCAACAGCGGTGGTAATGGTGGCTGCACCAGCAGTGACAGCAGAGGCAGCAGCATTCATTTGTGAAGCCCTCAGCCTAAAGTCCCTGGGGGAATTGAGCCACTTGATCTGGGCCTCAGCCCTGAGCATGGTCCTGGGGCATGGTGAAGCTCAAGAAGTTGTGGAGAGGGAATTCTACTATTCACAGATTCTGGGTAGAAAAGTTTTTGGTTGATTCCTGACCAGTGCACAGGCCAGGAGAGGAGTAAATTCTCTCCATTGACTGTGCCACCTTGGAGGAACTGAGAACTTACTGGTCCCCAGAGTATACTGTCCTCTTGACAAAGGACCCAAAAGTCAAATAAATGGCTGGGAAAATGCCCAAAAAAGGAAAAAAAAAGTAAGACTATAAAAGGTTACTTTCTTGGTGAGCAGGTATTTTCTACCATCCTTTCAAATGAGGAAGAACAATGCTTACCATCAGAGGCCTCCAAAATAAATATGTAATGGTCTCAGGCCATGGAAGAGTTCAAAAAGGATTTTGAAAATCAAGTAAGAGAGGTGGAGGAAAAATTGGGAAGAGAAATGAGAGAGATGCAAGAAAATCATGAAAAATGAGTCAACAGCTTGCTAAAGGATTCCCCAAAAACTGCCGAAGAAAATAACACCTTTAAAAATAGGCTAACTCAATTGGAAAAAGAGGTCTAGAAAGCAAATGAGGAGAAGAATGCTTTAAAAAGCAGAATTAGCCAAATGGAAAAGGAGGTTCAAAAGCTCACTGAAGAAAATAGTTCTTTAAAAATTAGAATGGAGCAGATCGAAGCTAATGACTTTATGAGAAACCAAGAAATTACAAAACAACCAAAAGGATGAAAAAATGGAAGATAATGTGAAATATCTCACAGGAAAAACAACTGACCTGGAAAATAGATCCAGGAGAGACAATTTAAAAACTATGGGACTACCTGAAAGCCATGATCAAAAAAGAGCCTAGACATCATCTTTCATGAAATTGTCAAGCAAATCTGCACTGATATTCTAGAACCATAGGGCAAAATAAATATTGAAAGAATCCACCAATCACCTCCTGAAAGAGATCCAAAAAGAGAAATTGCTAGGAATATTGCAGCCAAATTTCAGAGTTCCAAGGTCAAGGAGAAAATATTACAAGCAACTAGAAAGAAACAATTTGAGTGTTGTGGAAATACAATCAGGATTACACAGGATTTGGCAGCTTCTACATTAAGGGATCAAAGGGCTTGGAATATGATATTCCAGAAATCAAAGGAATTGGGATTAAAACCAAAAATCACCTACCCAGCAGAACTGAGTATAATACTTCAGGGGGAAAACATGGCTATTCAATAATGTAGAGGACTTTGAAGCATTCTTGATGCAAAGACCAGAACTGAATAGAAAATTTGACATTCAAACACAAGAATCAAGAGAAGCATGAAAAGGTAAACAGGAAAGAGAAATCATAAAAGACTTTCTAAAATTGAACTGTTTGAATTCCTACATGGACAAATAATATTTGTAACTCTTGAGACTTTTCTCAGTATTTGACTAGTTGGAGGGATTATACGCGCGCGCACACACACACACACACACACACACACAGAGAACACAGGTTGAGCTGAATAAGAAGGGGTGATATCTACAAAAAATAAAATTAAGGGGTGAGAGAGGAATATATTGGGAAGAGAAAGAGAGAAATGAAATGGGGCAAATTATCACTCATAAAAGAGGCAAAAAAAGGCTTTTTCAATGGAAGAGAATAGGGAGGAGGTGAGAGTGAAAAAGTGAAGCTTACTCTCTTCACATTTGCCTTATGGAGGGAATAATATGCTCACTAAATTCGGTATGAAAATCAAGTAACTTACACTACAGGAAAGTAGTAGAGTAGAGGACATGTGGTGTGAGGGGGATGATATAAAGGAGGGCAAATGGGAGAAGGGAGTAATTAGAAGTAAACACTTCTCAGGGAGGACAAGGTCAAATGAGAGAATAGAATATATGGGGGTCAGGATAGGATGGAGGGAAATATAGTTAGTCTTACACAACATGGCTATTATGGAAGTCTTTTGCAAAACAACACATGTATATCCTGTATTGAAGTGCTTGCCTTCTAAGTGGCGATGGGTGGGGAGGGAGGAAGGGAGAGAAGTTGGAATTCAAAGTATTAGAAACAAGTATTGAGAATTGTTTTTGCATATAACTGGAAACAAGAAATACAGGTAATGGAGTATAGAAATCTATCTTGCCCTATAAGAAAAGAGAGAAGATAGTGATAAGGGAAGCAAGGGGTGTGATAGAAGGGAGGGCATATTGAGGGAAGTGGTAATCAGAATGAAAGGGTTGGGGGGAAGGGAGAAATGGGGAGAAAATTTGGAACTCAAACTTTTGTGGAAATGAATATCAAAAAGTAAAAATAAATAAATAAACATTAAAAAAATAATTACATAAAGTAAAAAAAAAAATTTTTAATCTGTGATCCTATGATTTGAACCCCAAATACAATTTGCATAGAATTTCATAGTAAGGTGATTTCACTGTGATGTTTAATAAGTTGTGAGAGAAATAATTTCTGGGAATTTAATCATTTCATTAATAAAGGCAGTATGTTTATTAATAAAATAAGGTGAGTGGTCCTGTCCAATGCCAAAGACCCTCAACATGGTGGGCTCATAGTTTATATACCCTTGGAAGAGTGGGTGTTCCTGAGGTTGGTAATGAACTCTGATTGGTTAACAATAAAAGAATGAATATTGTAATGACAAATGGGCTATATTACAATGAGGTCTTGGAGTAAGTGACTTGGATAACCTAAGTCTTGGTCAAAGAAACTTATCAATTTCCATATCACCAGTCTAACAAATGGGAGGATCCACATTTTCTGAGACCCTTCTGAGCAAACACAATGAGCAGGAATGTATCTATTAACCTAAAATTAGAATTTCTTCTTATTGTCTTTGGTTAGCTTTCAGCCATCCTGGCTGCAGAGATCTTTGAGAGATTTCCCGTACTGGTTTCTGGATGAAAAAGTTGAAAAAGGGAAAGCCCTTGGTCCTGATTCAATGATTTTTTATTAATACAAGACAGAAATAATAATTTCTCTCATAATACCAGAAGGAAGAACAAGCTCCATCAATTCATCCTTTCATGTATTCTTGAATTCTAATCCTTCTTTAACAACCATTATGCCATTTAACACTACCCATCCCTACTCCCTTTCCCAAACCAAACAAAACTCTGAGAGGAAGATTGCCAGGGTATCATTTTTATTCACGCTCATTTTTATCAATATGAATACTCAGACACAGATAAAAGTGGCTGGGCCAAAAGCATATGGTCCCTAAGAGCCATATCAGGGATGAGAATCCAAATATTTCTGATATAGAGTCCAGATTCTTATCCTTACACTATGTTTTCTCTCTAGAACTTGTCTCTTCTAATAGTTTTGAAACATCTAAGGGGTAGGTACCAATTCTTTCTGTTCCATCACTTAGTACAACGTTGGACCTCAAGTACATTTTTATAAGGGCTCATTTAAAACATTAATGAAGACTGGGCATTATTTGGTTGCTGCATTAGACATCTGATTTCAAAATTGATTACCTCCCTTACTAACCAGATAAGCTTGTATACTTGATGACATGTGGAGAGATGATGAACTTACCTGTATTTCCATTGTGGAAGAGGGTTGTAGGGAAAAAGACTGGAACCAAAAAATACTTTGGTTCACATCCATCTCCAGACATGTATTATGTGGCATGGACAGTTTGAACTTCACTAAAACTTCCATTTGCTCATCTATAAAGTAGGAATAATAAAATAAAAAATCAGAAATCAATCACAATTATCTAAAGTACTTTATAGAATTTAAAATACCATATAAATGTGTCATTGTTATTTGACTGTTGCAGAATCTCAGAGTGGGAAGACCATCTAATTTAGTGTGCAGGAAGTAAGACATCCCCCCTTACAGCACACCTGATAAGTGGTGTCCAGCAGCTTTTGTTTAAAGTGAGGCAGGTTGACTACCTCCTAAGGATTTGAATTCTGCTTTGGGATAACTCGAATGGATAATTTTATCCTTAGGTAATAGGAGACTTCTCAATAATGTCCCAGTCTTGGGAGCACATGCCAACATGGGGGTTTGGTGAGTCTGCCTCTGGGAGTGAGTAATACAATGGAATAGTGAACCTAGGTGTTTCACTTGAAAACAGGAACAGATATTCTAGAGCTATCTCCTGTGTCCTTACTGTTTGGTGAAGAAAGGAGCCTTTTGGATTGGTCACAGAGCTGGAACGAAGCAGGTATAGAAGAGATTTCCCCATGTGCATGCACATGTGTGTATGTGTGTGTGTGTGTAACTCCATTTTTACATTTTTATTTTTCTGGGTAGTGATTGAGGCAAGGACTACTGCCAGCTGCAATTTGCTCCTGGTAGACTGGCACATAGCTATGGCCACAGAGCCTGTATTCTTTGCTTCTTTTTTCCCATCCTTAGGTGAAGGAGTATTACAGATGGAATCGAACAGGCAGTGTCTTTATGTGTTTCAAAAGTCTGGGTGGTACCTAGGAACTAGAGTCCATGACAGAGTCTCTCAGAGGCCATGACTGGTGAGGTTCAAGAAGCTTCCAGGAATGATTTGCTTGTCCAGGGGGACAGAGAATCAACCTCAACCTGGAACTCCTGTTTTCTACAGTCAGAGAATAATTTCATCAATTGAGTACATCATATCAGAAATGAACTTGATAGGGTCAATGCTGAATAGCAACTGCATTCAGTCTGAACTTGCTCTCCCCGGGGACCAAGGTGCTATAAAGGGGAGCTCACCTCTGGTTCAGTGGGATGTTTTGCAATTCTGTTGTTGCTTGGTATCCTAAGTTAATACTTTTTGTAAACTCCAGTTGGTGTTAATTGGTTAAATGATACTGAGACCCTACTCAGTGGGTCAGTGATTTAAGGGAGATTCCAATGATTGATAGCTAGTGAAGGTTATGGGGGATAGCATAATCAGAATGAGGACTGGAGCTTATAGCATTAGCAAGATACCTTCAAACCCTCACAGGTGCTCCTAACATCCAGAGGGGGAAGGTCAGAAAGAGGGTTAACTATCCTTGCTCTGTGGGGCTTGACTGGTCAATGTAAATACAGCTGGGATAAGGATCCTCAAAGCTTTTATTTCCTCCTCTTCCTTCTGTACTCTGGAGCCAAAAGAACAAGATAAATCCTACTTGTCATGATAATTCTTCAAATTCATGAAGACAATAACCATGCCAACCAATCAATCAAATTGATCCAGTGATCGATAAAGCAATTATTAATAGCCCCCTGAATTCTGGGCACTGGCTAGGTTCAGCGCATGCAAAGACAAATCTAAAATGCTTCCTGCTCCCTAGGAGGGTCTAGCAGCTAGACTCTAGGCTAGCCACAGGAGATAACATGCATATAGGTAGGCATATTTAAAAATCAATACAAAATATATACAAGGGGATTTTGGGGGAAAGGCACTCGCAGCTGGGAGCCTCAGGGAAGGTTATGGGTAATAGATTGCATTTGATCTGAACCTTAAAATAAACTAAACATTCTCTGAGAAGAAGGGGAGGTGGGAATGAATTTCAGAGTTTGGAGACAGGCAGCACAAAGGAGAAAGTGAGAGATGGGGTGTCCCAGATGAACAATGACAGAAAACATCAGTTTGGCAGCTCAGTAAGTATCCATGGAGGAGCCCAATATGTAATGAAGCTTGAGAGGTCGGCTGTAGCCTGGTAGTGAAGGAATTAGAAGCACCAAATGGCAGCATGCCTGTGTGGTTCTTATTCCTGCCTGGTTGTTTCATTGAAGAGGAGGAAGAGTGGGTGGCATGGAGAGAGACCTACAAGGACGTGGCCCTGCTCATCTGGCCGTCTTCATTGGGGCAAGTCTTTCCTGTTTTAGTGACAGAATATTAGAGACAGCTCCAACCTTGTAAGTTTCCAGAGATCAGAATGGTAAGGCACCAGAGACCAGTCAATCAGTCAACAAACTGCAAATTTTGTTTGCAACACACTGCAATAAATTAAGCACTTTTTTTATGTGCCAGGCATTGTACAGGGAATACAATTTCCCCCAAAAGAAGCAAACAAACAAACAAAAAACCCAATCTCTGGCTGCAACGAGCTAATATTCTAATATGATGATTAAAATGTGACATAAAAAAAATCTATCTACATATAAGATATATACAGGATAAATAGGAGGTAATCTCAAAAAGGGGATTTGGGGAGGGTATGGAGAAAATATCTCTACCAGAAGATTTGAGAAACTCAAGCTGTCCCTTGTAGGAAGTCAGGAAAAGTAACGGGCAAAGATGAGGAGGGAGAGTATTCAAGGTATGGGGCACTGTTGGTGAAAAGACTTGGAGTGTTTTGTGCATGGAACAGCAAAAAGGGTATTGCCACAGTAATGAGGAATTTACTGAGTAGAGATAGCATCCAGGAGAGGATTTGAGGCCAGTCCATCTACCAAAGAGACGTTTGGGACCAAGCTCTGACCTGCCAGACCCAGGTCAGTAGACAAGGTCTTACCCAACACTGAACTTAAATGGAGTCTAAACTATGAATCAAAGCCACTAAATCTGAGTTTCCTCTCTCCTGAGACCAAGGTGGTATAAGGGTCTACCACAGGGGTAGATTCCTTGTTATTGGATCTTTAAAATAAATATCGATTTGTAAAAATTTTTGCTTTTTCTGAATTGAATTAAATCGAAATGAATAGAACGGAATTCTGGGGGTAGGGTTACAATGTGAGGATGCCATCTTCTGAGAAGGAAGTTAAAGGGGTCTCCAGAGGTTTCCCAAAGATGGCACAAGAGCAGAGCCTTGGAGCAAGTTCAGGATTCTGAAAGGTGAAGGATAGCTGGGGGGTGGCATCCTGGCATTGAGAATAGACTGTACAAAGATATAGAATTGGAAGATGGAATAAATAAGTTTAGGAAACAGAAAATATGCCAATTTGGCTAAAAAGTAGAACCTGTGAAGTCGAGGTTCAGGTTGGGTAGGAGAGGGTGTGGGCCATGATATAATCTTTCTACAAAGACGGAATGGAGTCAGACTCTAGATTAGATGGCCCTAAAGATGACTGGAAACCATGGTGGTTTTTTGAGTAGGAGGTTGGCATGATCTGTGCTTTAGGAAATTGCTTTGGCAATGGTACGGAAGATGGATTGGACTGGGACAGACTTGAGGCATACCTCCAATTGGACTTTTGTTTTCCAGGCCTGGCAACACCAGCTCCTTTGACTGATACTCATATCTCATGTCTTGACATTCAGATGCTGGGATCAGGCATGCGGTCAGGTAAATTTCAAACCTTAAAGGATGCTTTTTAAAAGAAAGCACATATATACATGCATACATACATGCATCATATATATATATACATACATATATGCATATGCATATATTCACACACATGTACACACATGTGTATACATTATAGCCCTGTTTTCTTCCACCCCTCCCAAAATGTAGAGTAAAATAGCTTGTTAGAGTGTTATCCTTGCTGAATCTCAGAAGGCAGAAATGTCATACAGCTTTTTAGGATTCCAATATCTAGATTGTCTTCATCTTCTTAATTTTTTTTGATAAGGAGAATCTTATTCATTCAATTCATAAAATTAATTAATCTTTGTATTTGCATTATGGTGCTAGAAATATGGACATCCAGATAGAAAGCATATACAGGATATCTATTTTTTTATTTAAATATTCAGGTATTCTTTTCATATCTGAAAATTCAGATCCCCCCATCAGCTTTCAGTAGGTCTGATTATATGGAGGATTCAGTATACATACAGACATACAGTTTGCCAATGAACTCTGAGTGTATACATTCTCTTTTACGTTCTTTCTTTCATTTACACTTTAGAATAGTCCCTTGAGCTCCCACAGCAAAAGACAGGATGAGAGTAGTAGATTTTAATGCAATTTCAAACCGTATTTATTCCCTCAGAAACATAGAGAAACAAGAAACAAGCTTTGCCTCCTTTGCTTATATTGTTATGACAGATGCGTTACTCATTTTTTTCCTGATAAATATATTATTTATTTAATAAAATATATCTGTTGAGAAGTGAAGGATTTTTGGGGGGAACAAACCTTAATGCAGCATTTCTGTCAGTACTATGTTAGGATATGGTCTCTTTCCCCTAATTTACTCTCTGGTAATGCCTCCTTTTTGGATGCTTTTAGACATTGCCCAGAGAGTCCAGTGTTCAATGTGTGAAATCCTCATCAGTGCATTTAGTGATCTTGGCCTCTCAGGCTTCTTACGACTCTTACCAGGTTATGTCACATTGTTCCTTGATAGAGAAATCCACTAGGTTTTTCAGAGCTCTCCCGCCACCCCCCCGCCCCCCAAAATCCCCTCCTGGAGTCAGTCACTTATGGATAGGAGAATATCTTCAAAATCCATTGCAGCCAACTCTAATCCAGTTGGGTTTGGAGCCCAGAATTCAGTAGGCTGAATCATGACTACTTACTTCAGAATTAAAAAAGCCTGACTTGAAGATGCTCCAGGATATTGTCCCATGGGGGAAATAGATAGTGACAAAGTGACTCATGGGCTATAACCACTTACAAACCACATCCCACTTCCTGCTTATTAGTGAAAATTAACATGATTATTGAATGCTAATACTTTATTTTTACATCTCTTCTTTGCCAAGAGATTTCATTTATTTTAAATCTTTGAATTTTTGTCACTATAGCATAGCAAGGTATTTCAGAATGTTGGTGACAAAGTACTAACATATGACCCCCTTGATTAAGAAACTTCATTGACTGCCTGTTGTCTTTAAGACAGAATACAGACTTGTCAGCCTGTCATCAAGGTCTTTCACAATTTGTTTCTGGCCTAACTTTGCAGGAAAACTTATATGATGCTCAACATACCTTTCCCCTCCCTCCCTCCACTTCACACGTTCTACTTTTCAGCCAACCTGGCCCACTTGATATTTCCTAAACTTATTCCATCCCCCACATGTATGTCTTTGCACAGTTTGTCAAGAATGTCAAGAAACTACTCCCACCTATCTTCTCTCTTTTAGAATCCCTAGCTCCCTTTAAGGCTCAATTTCTGTGCCATCTTCTCTGGAAAATCTCTATTGACCCTCTTGGCTCCCAGTGTATTATCCTTGCTTCTCAAAAGATAGTATCCTCATCTTGTAACTCTATCCTCAAATGCCATTCTATACTCATTTTGATTTAATTGAATTCAGCAAGCACTTATTAAAGTTGTACCACATATCAGTGTGATTCTGGGCAAGTCACTTAACCCTGTTTGCCTCAGTTTCCTCATCTGTACAATGACCTGGAGAAAATGGTCAACCAACACAGTGTCTTTGTCAAGACAATCCCAAATGGTATCACTGAGAGTCAGTCATGATTGAAAAAAATGACAATAATGTGTCAAAAACTGTATTCATTATTAAGGTTATAAAGAAAAATGTTGAAAATATCCTTCTCTTCAAGGAACTTAGATTCTGAAGAAAGCAAATAATACAGACCTCAATAAGTGCAACAATAGCTAGCAATTTTTGAGTAACCTAGGGCTTCTAAGAGGCAAAATGTGGAAACGATGATGGTTAAGCTGTGGAAGAGAGCCAATGAAAATTTGGAAATGAAATATAATCTCCTTGAAGGCAGGCAATAATCTTTTGTTTGTCGTTGTTTTCCCGGCACCTAGCACAAAGTAGAAGCTCAGTCAACGTGTGTTGCATTGTTTACTCTGCTGTACTATATTATATTCTTTAAAAGAAAAAAAAAACTTTGTAAAGTACTGTCTTATGTACTGAAAATATGAAGAAACATAAAAGGCAGTCCCTTTTCTCCAGAGCTCACAGTCTGATGACGAAGACAGCAAGCAAACATCTCTAAGCAAATGAGATATGAACTGGACAAACTGGGGGAAAGTACCAAGATTAAGGATCACTGAGCAAGTTTTGTGAAAAATTGAACTTTGACTGAAACTTGAAGGAAAGCAGGGAATCTAGGAGGCAGAGAAGAGGAACGTTCTGATGATTCCAAAGTATCTGTGACAGTAAAATTCACACAATGCAGAATAATTGGAAGGAAGGTCAGAAAGAGAGCAGAATTTGAACGACAGAATTTTATGTATTTATTTTTTAAAGAACAAATCCACTTTTACTGCCTTAAAGAACACACAATAACTGCCTAATAGAAGAAAGGGTCAGCTTTTATGAAGAGATAAAAAATGATGAGTAATCAGTATATCCATTGTGTATCACTGGTGCTCTTAAGATCATGGAGGAGATCTTAATCCCAGAAACTGTCTAAACTAGTGGTTCTCGAAGTCACAGGGAAAGTTTGCTTTACATGCATAGATAGCACGCAAATTTTTGCATCATTGCTAGCTTCCTTCCTCCTTTCCCCCTCCCTCCCTACTTCTCCCTCTTTCCTTCATCCCTCCCTCCCTCCTTCCCTTCCTCCCTTCCTTCCTTCCTTCCTTCCTTCCTTCCTTCCTTCCTTCCTTCCTTCCTTCCTCCCTCCCTCCTTCCCTTCCTCCCTTCCTTCCTTCCTTCCTTCCTTCCTTCCTTCCTTCCTTCCTTCCTTCCTCCCTCCCTCCTTCCCTTCCTCCTTCCTTCCTTCCTTCCTTCCTTCCTTCCTCCCTCCCTCCCTCCTTCCCTTCCTCCCTTCCTTCCTTCCTTCCTTCCTTCCTTCCTTCCTTCCTTCCTCCCTCCCTCCTTCCCTTCCTCCCTTCCTTCCTTCCTTCCTTCCTTCCCTTCCTCCCTTCCTTCCTTCCTTCCTTCCTTCCTTCCTCCCTCCCTCCCTCCTTCCCTTCCTCCCTCCCTTCCTTCCTTCCTTCCTTCCTTCCTTCCTTCCTTCCTTCCTTCCTTCCTTCCTTCCTTCCTTCCTCCCTCCCTCCTTCCCTTCCTCCCTTCCTTCCTTCCTTCCTTCCTTCCTTCCTCCCTCCCTCCTTCCCTTCCTCCCTTCCTTCCTTCCTTCCTTCCTTCCTTCCTCCCTCCCTCCTTCCCTTCCTCCCTTCCTTCCTTCCTTCCTTCCTTCCTTCCTTCCTTCCTCCCTCCCTCCCTCCTTCCCTTCCTCCCTTCCTTCCTTCCTTCCTTCCTTCCTTCCTTCCTTCCTCCCTCCCTCCCTCCTTCCCTTCCTCCCTTCCTTCCTTCCTTCCTTCCTTCCTTCCTCCCTTCCTTCCTCCCTCCCTCCCTCCTTCCCTTCCTCCCTCCCTTCCTTCCTTCCTTCCTTCCTTCCTTCCTTCCTTCCTTCCTTCCTCCCTCCCTCCTTCCCTTCCTCCCTTCCTTCCTTCCTTCCTTCCTTCCTTCCTTCCTTCCTCCCTCCCTCCCTCCTTCCCTTCCTCCCTTCCTTCCTTCCTTCCTTCCTTCCTTCCTTCCTTCCTTCCTTCCTCCCTCCCTCCCTCCTTCCCTTCCTCCCTTCCTTCCTTCCTTCCTTCCTTCCCTTCCTCCCTTCCTTCCTTCCTTCCTTCCTTCCTCCCTCCCTCCCTCCTTCCCTTCCTCCCTCCCTTCCTTCCTTCCTTCCTTCCTTCCTTCCTTCCTTCCTTCCTCCCTCCCTCCTTCCCTTCCTTCCTTCCTTCCTTCCTTCCTTCCTTCCTCCCTCCCTCCTTCCCTTCCTCCCTTCCTTCCTTCCTTCCTTCCTTCCTTCCTTCCTTCCTTCCTCCCTCCCTCCCTCCTTCCCTTCCTCCCTTCCTTCCTTCCTTCCTTCCTTCCTTCCTTCCTCCCTCCCTCCCTCCTTCCCTTCCTCCCTTCCTTCCTTCCTTCCTTCCTTCCTTCCTTCCTTCCTTCCTCCCTCCCTCCTTCCCTTCCTCCCTTCCTTCCTTCCTTCCTTCCTTCCTTCCTTCCTTCCTCCCTCCCTCCCTCCTTCCCTTCCTCCCTCCCTTCCTTCCTTCCTTCCTTCCTTCCTTCCTTCCTCCCTCCCTCCTTCCCTTCCTCCCTTCCTTCCTTCCTTCCTTCCTTCCTCCCTCCCTCCTTCCCCCTTCCTCCCTTCCTTCCTTCCTTCCTTCCTTCCTTCCTTCCTTCCTCCCTCCCTCCCTCCTTCCCTTCCTCCCTTCCTTCCTTCCTTCCTTCCTTCCTTCCTTCCTTCCTTCCTTCCTTCCTCCCTCCCTCCCTCCTTCCCTTCCTCCCTCCCTTCCTTCCTTCCTTCCTTCCTTCCTTCCTTCCTTCCTTCCTCCCTCCCTCCTTCCCTTCCTCCCTTCCTTCCTTCCTTCCTTCCTTCCTTCCTTCCTTCCTCCCTCCCTCCCTCCTTCCCTTCCTCCCTTCCTTCCTTCCTTCCTTCCTTCCTTCCTTCCTTCCTTCCTTCCTTCCTCCCTCCCTCCCTCCTTCCTTCCCTCCCTTCCTTCCTTCCTTCCTTCCTTCCCTTCCTCCCTTCCTTCCTTCCTTCCTTCCTTCCTCCCTCCCTCCCTCCTTCCCTTCCTCCCTCCCTTCCTTCCTTCCTTCCTTCCTTCCTTTCCTTCCTTCCTTCCTCCCTCCCTCCTTCCCTTCCTCCCTTCCTTCCTTCCTTCCTTCCTTCCTTCCTCCCTCCCTCCTTCCCTTCCTCCCTTCCTTCCTTCCTTCCTTCCTTCCTTCCTTCCTTCCTCCCTCCCTCCTTCCCTTCCTCCCTTCCTTCCTTCCTTCCTTCCTTCCTTCCTTCCTCCCTCCCTCCCTCCTTCCCTTCCTCCCTTCCTTCCTTCCTTCCTTCCTTCCTTCCTTCCTTCCTTCCTTCCTCCCTCCCTCCTTCCCTTCCTCCCTTCCTTCCTTCCTTCCTTCCTTCCTTCCTTCCTTCCTCCCTCCCTCCCTCCTTCCCTTCCTCCCTCCCTTCCTTCCTTCCTTCCTTCCTTCCTTCCTTCCTCCCTCCCTCCTTCCCTTCCTCCCTTCCTTCCTTCCTTCCTTCCTTCCTCCCTCCCTCCTTCCCTTCCTCCCTTCCTTCCTTCCTTCCTTCCTTCCTTCCTTCCTTCCTCCCTCCCTCCCTCCTTCCCTTCCTCCCTTCCTTCCTTCCTTCCTTCCTTCCTTCCTTCCTTCCTTCCTCCCTCCCTCCCTCCTTCCCTTCCTCCCTTCCTTCCTTCCTTCCTTCCTTCCTTCCTTCCTTCCTTCCTTCCTCCCTCCCTCCTTCCCTTCCTCCCTTCCTTCCTTCCTTCCTTCCTTCCTTCCTTCCTTCCTTCCTTTTCCTCTTTCTTCTCTTTTTGTATTGAGGAAATAGTTCTCCTATACCTATTTTATATTGTACGTTGAACGGCTTTCTACCCCCTTTTTGGAGAGACCAAAGATATCAGTCAAACCTGAACTTTAAGTGACGTTCCCCAGAGGGAGACATAAAAAAAGAGCCAGGGTAATAGAGAAAAAATCCTGTCATCTCCCTTCAGAGGGCAGGCTTTTATAGGGATGAACACATTCTGCACTTGTCATTCAAGAGCTGAGAAGAATCTTTTAGTGGAAGGGGGAGAGGGAGAACTTCCCAGGGCCCACCTGTTCCAATAGTAGTTATATGTAGGTAGTAATAACAGCAATAATAATAAGACAAAACATAACTCACCTCTTCTACCTTATCTGAGAAGCAGGTTTGCTAATCTTTTGGCACATACCACCAGTTGAAACAGAGCAAAGCAAATAATTCCCAGTGCAAATGTTCTCCCTCACAAGTCATCAACCTCTCTGAATCTGCACTGCATGAACATATTTTCATCTGGTTGCAGATTCATAGGGGAGGGAGCCCAGAAGGGCATGAAGCCAATTTTCAAGAAGGGCTGGAGGGAATGAGTGGCTGTCAGCCCTTCAATGAAGATGCCACTGGATCTTCTCACTCTCCAACCTGGCATCAAATCAGAGGGTTTGCTTTGTAAGGGGAAGGCCCTTGAAACTGCTGAATCTTTTGCATGCAAATGCCAGTTCTGTATTTGATTTAATTCTCCATTTGTGCTAGAAGGGTAGGGGAATGTATGTGTGGAGGGGCAGAGGGAAAGGGAACAGACCTTAGGCTGCTTCTTCAGGAGATGAGATTAAGTTAGTATTTTTTATGCTGTCTTGTTATTTTTCTCCTAAGCTGCTTATTTATTTAACATATACAACAACCAATAAAGGCAAAAAGGCTACTGAAAATACATTTAAGGAGTCTAGGGTGTTGGAATGAAGTGGGGGCTGGGGAAGATATAATGCAAAGAATACTTAGCCTGACTCTTCAGAAAATACTTGGGTTCTATTACTTCTTCTGACTCTGCAAGCTATTGACCCTGAGCAAGTCACTTAACCTCTTTCATCCTATATTTCCTTACTTGTTAAATTGATTTAATAAAACTTCTTTATACAGGATAGGGAAAGTGCGCAATGGAAGTAGAGGACCGGGACTCAAGCCACACCTCTGACTTGGGGCCTTAATTTTGCTAGGTTTCAGCTCCTTCATCTCTAGAATAAGGGAATTGGACTGGGTGGTTTCTGAGGTCCATTCTAGATGTAAAACTTTGACCCTCTCTGGTCCTATGATCCTATATGAAACTCTCTTTAGTATCATCCTTGGTGAGTTGTTAAGTGTTTGGAAAGTCAGACTAGGACATTTTTTGCTTCCACTCTTGCTTAGTCTTAATCACTAAATGGGTGTTGCCTCTGACAAAGTGAAACCTGGAAAGACCTTAGTTTCAAAAGGCCAAAACCTTCCACTGTACCCTGGGCCATTGCCAATCAACCTGACCTACATCTTGCCACCGGATTCTGATGACTCAGGAAGAGAAAATGAGGCTGATGATCTTCACAGCTCTGCCTCACTTAAATCCAATTCACTTGCAAGTCAAGACATCACCTTCCTAATGTCAACAACCCTCTTTGAGAATGAAGGACAAACAACATTGATGGGTTGTCATACATACTCTGTTTCAACGCTTCCAGTGACAAGAAGCTCACTCTCACACATTCCATTTTTTTTGGTTAAGTTTATGGTGTTAGAAAACTCTTCAACACACTGAACCTCAATCTGCCTCCTTGAAATGCTCGCCTATCAAGCTTAGTTTCATTCTCTAGAATCAAATATAGAAACAGAAATAGACTATCATGTCCATCCAAGATGTAGTAAAACTGTTATTTTATTAATTGCATATTAACGTACTTGCCACAAAATTTTAAATGATTATTGCATAACTATATCTATGTTGTCTAACGTAGATTTTTAGATTGAGGAAAAATAGATCGAATAGATACTATTTTTAATAAATGGATAACTAGGATGAAAATGGAAAAATTAACCAATATCCAAATATAACAACCCTCCCCCAAGTAAATTTGTTAAATAATAGGAAAGGCATTGTTATTGTTGTCTATTTAAAAAAATGAATTGATTGGATAATTGTGCCAGCTCTCCTTTAGACTTTGAATTCATACAAATGTATTTTAAACCAGGAAAGCTGGATTGCTGCATATTTGACTGAAGTTAGCAATAAAAGTCAGGGACAGGTTGAATGTTGAATAATATCCTGGGCCAGATTCAAGTAGAGGGAAATAAAATTACATCACTGATGTCCCCTGGGGCTGTCATAGAAATGAGATGTCTATCTCGTGAGGCTATTACAGTCAGCAAAAATTTTAAATAATGACAATTAAAGGGTGCCTGGCATCCCTAACTAATGAAAGTTCAATATCTCCTAATTATATTTGTGGCACAGTATGGATGCAAAGTATGACTTACTAGCTCTAATGCAGTCTCTTAATGAGCCTTTCCATTTTGGCTGGAAGCGGCATGCTTTTAAATTTCTTGGGCATATGAACAATGCCATTGCCAAAGGACAAGAAACTCTGCTTCTGATGTGATGGAGGGAAATGTTGCTTAGGGGGAACAGTGTTTTAATGAGGTCAAAGCATGATGGAAATGACCAACGAAACCAGGCCGGATCCCAGACTGAACTTCTCATGTGGTATGAGGAAATCCATCCCCTTCTAGGTCTTATACCCCACCAAAAAGAAATAGTCCCAGCCCTCTAAGAGCTTATGGTCTACTGTCCATTGTAAGTTCCTTGAGATCAAGGACTATTTCATTTTTGGTTTTGTATTATCAGCACTTTAGCATAGTACCTTACTCATAGTAGATATTTAATAAATGCTTCTTAAACTTAATTGTGTTAAATTATACATAAATTCTGTCCTGACCCCTCTTGTCTTCTCCCTCTAGATACTTTCTCTTGACAAGCTCATCAACTTTCACCTCTTTAACTATTGTCTCTATGCAGATGCCTCTGAGAGTTCTCGGTCCAGCCCCAGTTTTACCCTTTAGTTTACTCCTACACTACTTTTTCCATTCAATATTTCAAACTGAATATCCTCCATATATATATGACAACTTAACATGCACAAAACGATACATTCTCTTTTCCAAAAATTTCTTTTCCCTGCCTTCCAAAGATACCTACTTGTACCAAAGTCTTCACCATTTTTCCAATCTCCTGGGTTTGTAACCTTGGCTTTTTCCTTGACTCTTAATTAACTTTCACCCCACAGATTAAATTGGTTGGCAAATATTGCCCTTTCTACCTTCACAGTATCCCTTACATCTGGTCTATTCTCTCCTCTCACACAGCTTCTGCCATAGTTGAAGTCCTCATTCCCACTGGCCTAAGTTATTACATCAGTCAAGCCTATCCCATACACTTGGCAGTCATATTCCTGAAGCAAAGATCCGACCATGTGCCTTCCCTGTTCAATCAATTTCAGGGAACATATGTCAAAAAGTCCGGATGCCCTACATTTCCTTTCAATTCAAAATTTTAGAAAATTGAATGACTTCCATGTGACCTCCTATTGGAATATAAAATCCTCCATTTAGTTTTTAAAACCTTTCACCTCCTGAACCTTACAAGCCTTTCTTGTTGATCATTAATCCTTCTTTTATACTGACTCTGCCCAGTGCTATGCACAGTGTTTGACACATAATAGACATGAGAAGTGCATGTTGATAGACTGAAATTAACCTCCTGACTCCAAAACAAAACAGCAACTAAAACTTTTAATTAAGTTTATACTACACACAGATCCACCATTCTTAATCTTTTCTGCTTTTGTTGAATCCTTACCTTTTGTCTTTTATTATGCTCATGTTTTTCATGACAGGTTTACTGATATCTCTTATTCTCTTGAAGAGATCTTTCATTTTTCCCTTTATATTGCTTTCTTCTATTTCTTTGTTTCACTCATTTAAGAACAACTTTTTTATCCTTGCTCTTCTCTGGAATTCTGCAGTCTATTCTTCATATAGATGTATGTATGTAGGTAGGTATGTATATAGGTAGGTATATCTTCCCCTTTTGTTCCCTTTTGTTTCCTTGTTTTCCTAGTTATATGTAAAGTCTCATCACTAAACCATTTGCTTTCTTGCTCTTCTTTTCCTTTGGAATGGTTTGTGTTGCTGCCTCCTGCATAATATTGCACACATCTGTTCATAGTTCTTCAGGCAATCTATCCATCAGATCTAATCCCGATTATCTTTTTATCGATCTAAATCTATTCATCACCTCCACTTTATATTCATAAGGAATGTTATGTCATACCTGTATGGTGTGATGGTTTTCCTTACTTTTTGACTAGGTAAAAGAGGTCATTCTTTGCCTCATTTTTACCTAGCCTTAATCGCAGAATGAGTGTTGCCTCATATAGACTGAGACCCAGGAAAAACCTTAGCCCCAAAAGGCCAAGGTCTCCCACTGTATCTAGGCCATCTTTAGTGGTCCTGATCTATATCTTGCCACTGGACCCAGATGGCTCAGGAGGAGAGAGTGAGGCTGGTGACTTTGCACAACCCTGCCTCACTTAAATCCAATTTACTTGTAAGTTGTGGCATCCACTTTCTAATGTTATGGTCCTCTTCAAGAACAAAGGACAAAAATGATGTCCCTGGAGAAAGTCTTCTCTGGGAGCTCTCAAGGGATAGCATCCATCTGGAAGGTTTGGGCTTTGAGCACATGTCAAATGAATACCTGCTAGGTGTGTGGCAGCAGTAGTAGTAGTTTGGCTCTTGAGATTCTGTCCATCTCTAAAGTTATGTGAATTCTTACTCTATCAGTCAACAAGAATTTATTAAATGTTTATTTTGGAGCAGGCACTATGTTAAGCCTTGGGGATACAGAAAAGATAAAAACAAATAAATAAGTAAAATCATTCTGAACCCTCAAGGAGCACCTATTTTGATAAGGGAGAAAGAATGCAAACACCTATATATAGCTATACTTTCTTTCCCTCTTTGACTCTCTCTCTCTCTCTCTCTCTCTCTCTCTCTCTCTCTCTCTCTCTCTCTCTCCCTCTCCCTCTTCTCTCCCCTCCCTCTATCTCTTCTAAACTCTGTCTTCATGTCTCTGTCCCTCTACATGTTTATTAAATACAAACATATACATAGTATAGTATATATGTAGAATATGGGTATATTTTTATACATACATGCATACACATACATATAGTATAAATAGGTAACCTCAGCAGGAAGATGTGAACAGTAGGGAAGGACTGGGAAAAGCATATTGTAGGTAGAATTTGAGCTGAGTCTTGAAGGAAACTTTGCAGTTTGTTTATTGATTCTCTCATTTGACTCCATTTACAGCACAAAAAAAATCTAAAATTTTCTCATCTTCCTTCTGAGATCTGAACATCAGGCAAGCTATTCCATCTGCAGCTAACTCTTTGTACCTGGACCCTTACTGCCACCAGACACCAGCAATTTTACTCCTCGTACTCTTGTAACTCCTAGTAAGAGCTCTTTGCTTTTCAAAGAAGCCATCTACTCAGACTGGAGTTGATGGGACTAAATACTTATTGTACCAGGGAACCTGCCTAGACAGGACCAGTTCCCCACCCCTGATAAACAATATAGGGACAATAATAAGTAGCTATTTCTGTGCTTCCTTTTTTTTAAATTAATCACAAAACCTTTCTGAAAAATTCGTTCATTTCCATTTCCATTCAATTTCTGAAAGGTCCCTGAGTCATGTTGGGAATTTCACAGTAAAAAAAATCTGGCTTTTTGTTTGGGCAAAGCCATCCTAACCCAACTAACTCCTTTAGAGTTATCAATTATCTGAGCTAGAGAATGGATTGGGGAATGACTCACTGTAATATAAGCTTTTTGATTTTGTGGATGAATTTGCCCTATGGGGCTTCTTGAGAACCCATGAGGGCTTATTATTTTGGATTAGTCTGTTCATTTATCATCAGATAGTGCAATGGGCAGCCCTGTCAGTATGAGAATCAGAACTGGAACAGGGAAGCAACTTGATGTCATGGAGAGAAAGTCAGTCCTTCAGTCCAACATGATTCAAGTCCTGCTTCTGAGAGGTGCTGCTGTGGGACCAGAGGCAAACTGGTTAACCTATCAGAGCCCCAGCTGACTCTCTGGGACCACAAGTTCCAGCCAAATGGTAGAACTACATCTGGGGAGGGCATTTTCATGGAAAGAAACTCTCCATATTGGTGCAATCAAAGGTCTCTGTGCTCCCCTGTGCTTCAACTCCACCAAAAGCAGTAGTGGAGTAGAACGAATATTTATTTTAATTCAGAAGACAATGATTCAGATCCAAGTGCTGGCATTTGCTCTCTGGACAAGTCATTTTCTATGTCTGTGACTTAATTACTATATTTGTAAAGTGAGAGATTTGGATTTCTCTGTACTCAGAAGATCTAGGTTAAAATAATTCTCCATCTAGACAGCTTCTGAGGTTAATTATACTGCTAGATAAATTGCCTTATAAATCAGTGGTTTTCAAAGTATGGTCTGGAGGTCCCCAAGATGTTTCAAGGTGTCCATGAGATCAAAACTGTTATCATGAATATACTACAATTACATGAATATATTAACATACAGGTTGTTTGCCTGTTAATAATACTTCTCTTCTTTTCTGACAGCACATGTGAGTAAGGTAGGACTGTCTTTATATAGATCAACCAAAACAACATATCAGAACAGATTTAATGGAGTTGCAGAAAAGAAAATCTGTCTTTTATTGTCAGATATTAGAGAGATTTGCAAAAAAATGTGTAAAACAAAATCTCATCAACTCCTTTGTTTGGAAAAATAGTTTTTATAAAATATGTTATTTTAATTAACATGTAACAGGCTTTTTGCTTTTTAGAATAAATTAAAAAATATTTAGACATCTTATCAATTTTGGTTTCTAATACAGTAAATACCAATAGATATAACCAACAAAAACAAAAGCTCTCTGGATCCTCAATAATTTTTTAGAGCATAAAGAGATCCTAATACTGCTAAGTTTGATTATAGCATCTATAAGTCTATGATTACCAATTATATATTACTACCAATTTCCCATCTTGCTTTAAATCTCAGGAAAAATCACAAAGAAAAAGAATGAATGTATAATTTTTTGGAATGCCTCCTCTTCAAGGTATCTAACTTATAAATAATAACTGTGAATAAGTTGTAATGGAAACCACATTGGAACTGAAGTCAAGAGACCTGGATTACAAATCTGTCCTTGACTCTACTAACTCTGTTGATTGCAATTAAGTTATTTTGATTCTATCACCTTTAAAATAGCATAGAAATGTCTCCTTATTTTGGTCTACTACTATCACTATCATTACTGACTGAGTCAGTTAATAAATGTTCATTAAGTTTCTACTATGTTCCAAGAACATGCTTGGCATACTTGGCATGCTTGGCATAGTATTCTAAGGGTTGGGGATATAAAAGTAAGAAAGTCTGTGCTCTCAAGGATTTCATAGTCTAATGGGGGAGATACTGTTCAAATATCTTTGTACACACACGATATAGACAGGCTAAATGGAAAGCAATAGAATCATGGAGGAATGGGAAAGCTTTTCTAAGAAGGTGAGATTTTAACTGGGACTTGAAAGCTCCATCTAAAGAAACCAGGAGGCAGAAATGAAGAAGGAGAAAATTGCAAGGATGGAATTGGTCAATGAAAATGCCTGGAGTAGGAATATTGGATGTCTTGAAGGAGGAACAATAAGGAAGCTAGCATCACAGGATCTAAGAGAGAATAGGACAAGGGGTGGTGGAAAATGTAAGAAGACTGAAAAGAGTGTGGTAGAGTGGGGCACAGATTATGAACTTCCATTATTGAATGCAAATAAAATGTTTGATATTTGAAGGTAGAGTTGGGGAGCTACTGGATTTTACTGAATCAAGGGAGTAACATGATCAGATGTGTTTTAGGAAGATGACTGATACCTGAGCAGAGGGTGTACTAGAATGGGGGAAAACATGGTGGAGAGACCAAACAGCAGGCTACTGCAATAGTCCAGGCCTGAGGTCATGAGAGCCTATGTTAGTGAGGTGGTCGTTTCACAGGAAAGATGTGAAAATTTAAGAAAAATGTTATTAAAGTAAAATTGACAGCACTTGAGAACAAATTTGATGGGGTCAGAGAGAAAGAGTCATTGAGGATGACACGTAGGTTGCTAGACTAGGAGGATAATGGTTCAATCAACCACAAAATGGAGGTTGGGAAGCCAAGTTTTGGGATAAAAATAATGATTTTAATGATTTCAATTTTCAAGACATTGAGTTGAAGATGGCTATGGGACATCCAGTTTGAGACATCCAATAGACAGTTGTAGATTTGAGATGAGAGGTTAGCAAAACTTAGAATATGCAACATCATGGCAAAGAAAGACAGGCTAATGTGTTGCATCTTTAGGATAGTAGACTGAGTTTGAAGATCAAATGAAATAATAATTATATAGCCCTTAGGAGAGTGCCTGACATATAGTAAGCACTAAATAAATGGTAGCGGTTTAATATCACCATCATCATTATTATTTAGTCTAACCTTATCTGAAACATAAAGAGATTAGTTAGGTGACTTGCCCAGGTTACATATAGTTAGTACAAGCAAGAGAATTGAGGATCCACTTCCTGCAGGTAGAAAACTTATCAGCTAGCAAGAATGACGGGACCATTGTTCAGTTAGCAGCACCGAATGTTAAAAAGATAGAATCCTGGGCTCAGAACCATGCCTGGCTCTGTTACCAGTAGTTCACATGACTAAAGAAGTTATTCCCCATGCTGGGGTTCAGTTGTCTTATACTTAAAATCAGACAGGTGAATCAGATATGGTTGAAAATGCCTTTCACCCTTTCAGATTGAAGATTTTTCATAGAATCATAGATTGAGAGTTGGAGAGGTCCTTGGGGGTTAAGGAGTTCAAGTTTCTTATTTTCTAGATGAGGAAACTGAGGCATAGAGAGGCTAAATGACTCTCCCAATATTACTTAGGTAGTAATGTTATACATGATGAGCAGGCCTGAAAAACAAGTTTTACTCTTTTATTGAAACAACTTAAGCCAAATGGAAATGAACAAAAAAGAAACTTCCTTGTTTCTAATAACAATTAATTTCATTAAAGCCTAAGGAATTTTTTTCAAATTACTGGCTTTACTTTTATTCTGCATTTTACATTTTATTTCAAATTAAATTAATTTAGTTGCCCAGCTTCCAATTTGTTTTCATTCATTGTTCTTTAATGAACAAAATTTTCAAATAGAGATGTTTTTTCCCACACCAATTGTAAAACAGCATGGAATAAGTGAATAACTTCTCTTCTTAGAATAAGAAGTTGTCAATGAGCATTTATTAAGTACTTACTATGTGCAAGGCACTAAACAAAATGAGAGGGATAAAAAGAAAGGAAAATTAAATAGTGCCTGTTCTTAAGGAGTTTCCAGTCTAAAGGAGGAGACAACACCAACATATACATATATACACATATACACTCATGTGTGTATATATATATATATATATATGTATGAGTGTATATATGTATAAATGTGTGTATACATACACACAGACACACACAAACACACACACAGAAAGATATGTAAGGGATAAATTGGAGATAATCACAGAATGAAGGCACTATCATTAAGGGGGCCAGAATTCAAATCCTAATTGATACATACTAACTGTGTGAACTTGGGCTAATCATATTTGCACTCACATGTAGCTCTGTAAGGCCATCAATAAAAGAGAAATTGCCAATCTTCATGAGTGGAAGGATTTCCTACACTGGCATTTTCCCACACCAATGAAAACACGAATCTGGACCATCAAACAAAACAACCTGATCAATAAAACTGATAGAATATTTACAACATCACTGCTTAATAATATATCATAAAACCACCTGAACTTGAGGAGGTGTCTGCAATCTCAGAGGTTATCGTAATCAACCAAAAGCTGAAAATGAATCCACCCTACAACATCCCTAACCAGGAGCTCTCGAATCTTGCCTTGAGGACTTTCAGTGAAAGTGGGACTGACTACCTTTCAAGGAACCCATTCTATTGTAAGATAATCCTAATTGTTAGGATTTACTTTTTCTTTATGTGGAGTCAATATCTGCCTCTCATCTGCATCCACCCACTTATTCATGCTTTTCCCCTAAGAGCCAAGCAGGATCAATTTACTTTTTCTTTCACCTGACAAATTTTCAAACACTTACTGGAACTTACCATGTCTCCTAAATCTACTCCACTGGAGCCTGAAAGCCCAGTTCCTTCAATTGATTCCTGTGTGGCATGGATCCCATTGTCTTCCCCATCTCAGTCATTCTCTTTCGAATGCAGCCCGGGTAATTAACTCCTTTCCTCAAATGTACCCTGAACAACTGAATATAGTATTCCAAAGGTGGTTATTAACCAGCATGAGTACAGTGGCAGCAGTGACCCATCTCCTTGTGGACTCCATGACTTTTTTTTTTTTTTTTGGTAAAATAAAGTAGAAATATTTCTAACTAGAAGAGTGGTGGCAGAGTGGTTAGAGTGCTGGGCCTAGGGTCAGGGAGCCTCATCTCCCCGAGTTCAAATCTAGTTCATATACTTACTAGCTGTATGACCTTGGGTAAATTACTTAAACCCTCTTGGTCTCAATTTCCTCATCAGCCATTTTATATCTCATTTTAGCTGGAGAGGGAAGTGGCAAAACACTCTAGTATCTTCAGACATGACTGAAAAGTGACTAAATAGCAGAAGTGTGGTAGCAAATATTGAACAGGCTCCTCTCTATAAAGGCAGTGCATACCTTCAAGTTTAATCTTCATTATTAACATTTTCTCTGTCACTTTCTTAAGTCTAGACAGCCAACAAAACAGTAAATCAAGCCCTGATTTGTAGCAATTACCAATGTCTAAGGGGTGAAAGATCATACTGGAAAGTTAAAAATTTGGCTCTTACAGGCTGGGTAGAACAGGGTCCAGCACACTCCTGAACCCAAAGATCAAATATGGTCATGACTGATTGGAAGGTCAGCCATATACACTATTCTAATGATTTATAATTAATAACATCCAATCTTTAATATCAAAGCTTTTGATCAATGATCCACTTGATGTTTGGAGTTATAGACTAACAGAATGGTGGGAGATCTTTGTGATTTTTCTCTTTAAAGCCTTTCACTTTATGAGTGGAGGCCCACAGAGTGAAGTCACTTATGTAATGGTAATGCTGATTTTAGAATTAAGGATGCCTGACTCATGGTTCAGGCATTTCCACTGTAATATTTAATTCCACTAGAGAATGTGCAGAAAAAAGTTGCATTTTAAAGGGGACATAACAATTATATAGATTAAGGAGCTTAATAATAATTAAATAATTAATAATAAAGATTTTTGTCTTAGGATGGAAACATTAAGAATTTCTTTAGTTAAAACTATTGTGAGTAGTGTATCTATGTGTATTTATTTTAATTGATCAAATATTTGTTATTAAATGCCTACTTAAGTGCTAAATACTGAACTAGATTCTTGGATAAAAAGAGAAAAACACAAGGAACTTACATTTTACTAGTAAATGGGGGTGGGAGGAAGACATTGACACCGATAAATAAGGACGAACACACGCAAATACATCCAAAGTAAACATAAAATAGTTAGATATGGGAGCAAGGAGTGGGACGAGATAGAGCACTAAAACTGAGAAGATCAGAAAAATTTTTGTGTAGCAGCTTGTACTTAAGCTGAACCTTAAATAGAGCTATATAGATTCTAAAAAGTGGAGCTGAAAAAGGAGCACACAAAAACCAGGCTTGATCCTTTCGTGCTGACTTTACTCCAAAAGGATTATGTTCTCTTTCTGACTTATTGCCCTTATCTGATGTTACTCCAAGAAAAATTCCAAAGAGACTGGTAGCTCAGGATTAGATTTGTCACGTTGCGGTCAACAGTATCCCACATTCAGATACAAGTATTTAAGATCGAAATTGCAAGGCACATATAGCACAGTCTTTGCTTCACCTACAAGAAAAGACCAAAGATACAGGAATCAAAGGAGTCCAGAACAGAAGCAGAAAACTCATAAAGTCCTTAGGTAGTCTATCATCTCCCTCTAGAATATAACAAAAACTGAATTTGCTATCAGGGCATCATTTTGACAATCTATTGACTTTCTTTTTTTTCATAGTGCTAAACAACCTTTCAAAATAGTAGAATTCTCTGGGTTAGGTTTTTCCAAGAACATATATAACTTGGGGGCTTACAAGAAAACAATATCTACTCCATTATGTTTTCATTTGTCTAAGGAATTCAATGACTTTATTTTTGAAGTAGGAAGCCACTAGCAACTTTGTGAACAACCCTCTTCTTTCTCCAAGGAGAATACTGTATCAGGAAATTTTCTTCTTTGTCTAAAAGACCAGATACCAGAATTCTTTAACCTGAGGATGCTCAAACTTGAGATTACCCATGAAGAATGTCCAAGAATTCTCTTTCCCTTGGATAGCAAGCTATAGTTCAAAATCATTGAAATTCCCATTGCTTAGCAAATTTAAAATCCCCTCTCCTGAACTCAGGAGTTGGGGTTCGTGAATATCATTCACGAACAATCTGCTGGAATCAATGAGGTATACATACATCTGCCTCTTTAATGCCCTTGAACAAAAAAAAAAAAAAAAGTCTAACAGTGACCTGACTGCTACTATCAGTATGAGAGGTTGACAAGTCAACAGGATTTATCATATGCCTACTATGTGTCAGGAACTGTGCTAAGAAACTAACTCTGTCCCCAGGAAATTACAATCTAGTGGAGGAAACAATATAGAAAGAACTAAGTACAAACAAGATATATACAGAATACGCTGGAAATAGTAAGGCATGAGAAATCAGGAAAGGCTTCTTGTGAAGCTAAGATTTTAACTGAGATTTGAAAGAAGGCAGGGAAGTCAAGAGGCAGAGATAAGCTAAGAGAATTTCAGAAATGTAGGAGAGTCAGTGAAAATGTACAGGGTCCTAAGATGAATTTTCTTGTGCAAGGAGGGGAGAGGACACCAGTGTCACTGATTAGAGAAGTAGTTGGTGGGTAGTAAGGTGGCAGAAGAGTGGAGAGCTAGAAAGGTGTCCAATTAAGAAGGACTTTAAAAGCTAAACAGTTGATGCTATATTTAATCCAGGAGATAATAGAGAGCCACAGAAGTTTATTGAATATGAGAGCTTTGGAAAAATCATTTTGATAACTGAGTGGTGAATGGAATAGAGTGGCGAGTGACTTGAGTCAGGGATACCAACCAGGAGACTGTTACAGATAGTCAAGGTACGGGCCCACACTACATCATTGTGTTGATGGTAACAGAGGAATATGGGAAAACAGGAAAGATGTTGCATGAGTAAATCTATGGGACATGGCATCAGATTGGATATGGGTGGGAGGTAGAAAGAATGTGAGGAGGTAAAGGTTAATACCCAGGTTTGTCAACCTGAGAGGAGAGTGGTGTCTTCCATAATAATAAGAAAGTTAGTTTGAAGGGAAGATTGGAGGGAAAGGGAATTTAATTTTGGACATGTTGAATTTAAAATGTCCATACTATCAAATATGAGCTAAGTAAACATTTGGAGATGTAAGACTGGAGGTCAGGAAAAGATGAGGGCTAGATAAATAGTTCAGAGAGCATCTACATAGACATAATGATTCTGTGCATGGGAACTGATGAGTTCACTAAGCAAAATACTATATAGAGAGAAAAGGCCCAGGATAGAGCCTTGGGAAAGGAAGAGCGTATAATCAGAGTACGTGGGGTGATGGTCTGAGAAAGAAATGAGGAGAGGGATTGGAGGCTGTGATGAGGAAGAAGAAATGAGCTAGGGGTTATACTGCAGAATAATTAAAAATATTATCAGGTAAAGGAATTTTAGAGTTCATGAATATGGAAGTGAAATACCTATGACGGATGGCATGTAGGCACACTGCCTAACATGTAGTAGGCACTTAAGAAATGTTTATTAATTACTTGACTAAAATTATAACAGTTGTAATCACATATTTTTTAGTACTCTAAAATTTACAAAGTATTACCCTCACAACCATACTAATTGCATAAATTTCAATGATCTACAAGTTTGATGGTACTTTTTGGTGCCACCCCCAAAATCAACAAAGGAGTGATAACAGTATTAACCACAAACAGGCATTTCAGGGACAATATATAAGTGAAAAAGGATGAGTTCCCATTATTCCACTCTATTGATTTTGCAACAAGTCTGAATTTGAGGTCAGAATATAATAATGAATGCCATGCTGGTTTTTCATTTTGAGGGACCTTGACTACAGTTACATCAAAGAAAACAAATTAAAACTGGAAGATTATTTGGAATGGATAGGACCTCATCCAGTACAAAATCTAATCGAAGGCCTCTGATTCCCAGGAAGTACTTCATTCTTCAGATGGTTGTCCACAGTTTTCAGTTGGGTGGTCTCATTCTCCAGGACACATGTACTTCAAAGAAAGAGGATACATGATACAGTGTCACTGCTGCCAGAGAAAACCAGGTTGGAGCTAGGATTCATGGTTCATTTATCAGAATGTCCAAATAAAAGTCCTGTTTGTAAATGGGCTAATGCTGTCTAATGTATGATTCTTCTTATTTAGAAATAAAAAAGTTGAGAAAATTAGATCACAGCAAGCTCACTCAAACAAGCTATTCTGAATAATTTTATGGCTAATTGGTCACTAATAGATATGAAAACAGGATGGGAATGGGGACAGGAGGAAGATAAAAAGGAAACAAAAACTAAACAATGCACAGGGAGAGGACAAGGGAGTTATCCATTTTTATTATAATAGATTCCTTATACTAGGCAGTGAGATTACATTATATAGAGAATTTGGGAGTGTCACAAGGGATAGATCCTAGGACTTAGACCTGACTTTAAATCCCCGCTTCAGGCACTTACTAATTTTGTGACCCTGGGCAAGTCACTCTTCTCTCAGTGCAAGTCACTTCCTCATCTCTAAAATGAAGGGGGTGTCTTCTAAGGTCTCTTTTAGCTCTAAAATCCATGATCTTACTTTAATTCACCATTATTAATTAAGTGACTATTATGCATTGTGCTATGGGATACAAAACCCAAAATGAAACTGTGTCTACGCTCAAGGAAATTAATATTCCATTATATGTGTTCGTCCTTCGTTACCAGAGAAGACCATGCCATCAGAGAAATGATGACATGACTTGCACTTGACTTTGTTTTGAATGAGGGAGGGCTGTGCAGGTCATCAGCCTCACTTCTCCTTCAGAGCCATCTGAATCCAGTGACCAGATATTCATCAAGATGACTGGAGATGACTGGAATGTTTTGCCATTTCCTTCTCCAACTCATTTTACAGATGAAGCAACTGAGGTAAATAGAGGCAATTGGGGTTAAGTAACTTGCCCAAGGTCACACAGCTAGTGAGTGTCAAGTGTCTGAGGTGAGATATGAACTCAGGTCCTCCTGACTCCTGTGTTATCCACTGCACCACCTTAGCTTCCCCTTCTTGAAGAGAAGGTGGGGCTAAAAGTTTTGGTCAGCTGTTTCACTTGAATCAAATTCATGCTCAAATCAAAACTTCATCCTATGTCATTGGTCCTTTTTATGAAAGAAGAATGAACAACTAGTGAGAGGAAGAGTGAGGGAATGTGGGATAGTTATCCCAGATGCAGATAGTGACCCCAGATTAAAAGGCAATGCTGGAATCCTAACTCTGAACCTTACTATCTATGTAACTTTGGACAAATCATGTAGCCTTTGGGGCTATATTTTCCTCATTTTCAAAAGGAATGGGTTTGACAACATGGCCTCTGAGGCCCCTTTTTAGCTCAAGGTCTGTGAGCTTATGAAGTCAATCTTTCTAGATTTCAGTTTCTTCCTTTGTGAAATAAAGGGTTGGCCTCAGTCTCTAAGATCTTTTCTATGTCTAAGTCCATGATCCTAAGACATTAGTTCTCTAAGTCTCCCTTTTATCATCCAATCTAATTCAATAAGCATTTATTAAGTATCAGTTATGTGCAAGCTACTCAGATGGGTCCTGGGGAGAGATGGGAAAAAAGGAAGAAAAAAATTATACCCAAAGGGCAATCCAACTGTGCATACACTTTTGATCCAGTAGTATTACTACTAGATTTGTAACCCAAAGAGTTAAAAAAAAAGAAGTATGAAGTGGGGAGGAGGAGAGCTCCATGTGGCGAAGAATTGGAAATTGAAGGATCCCTATCAAGTGGGGAATGGCTGAACAAGTTGTGGTATATGGATGTAATGGAATACTATTTTTCTATAAGAATTGACAAGCAGGAAGATTTCTGGAAAAAACAAAACAAAACAAAAACCTGGGAAGATTTACATGAACTGATGCAAAGTGAAATGACCAGAACCAGAACACCACGCACAGTATCAGCAACACTATGTGATGATCAACCATGAACAACTTTGCTCTTCTCAGCAATACAATGATCTAAGACTATTTAAGTCTAGGTGTGCTGGGACCGTGGAATTCAAGGACAAAGATGCATGGATCCTGCCTCCAATGATTTCAACTCAAACCTTCTTTCAGCCAAAGACAGTGTTTATTCGAACACCAGTCTGGGTGGGTAAGGTTTTAAGAATCTGCCCTGCTGTGACACTTGTATTTACAAATTGGCAAGACTGAATCTAACCCATTGGCTAGATTTTTAAGGTATCTGAGCACTTTAGTGGAGGCAAAATGGATCTTAAATACAGTGGTCAGGGAATAGGAAGATCTGGGTGGGAGTTGACAAATAGTGTGGGGCACCTATAAGAAACTTCCTAGAAGAAATTAAAGGTGGGAAGCAGTTGAGGCCTTCAGGAGGTAACAGGCAATGAAGGGCTAGGCTAAGTTGGAGGTAACAAAAAATTGGAGGTTTAGGCATGGTGCCACAATGAAAGGCCAGTTGACTGGGATGGGTCAATGTCTCACGCTAACGCCAGAGACTTGGCCATATGGGAAAGCTCAAGAAAAGTTGGGGCAAGGGGGGTGAAGTCAAAGAAAATTTGGAACTCAAAATTTAAAAAAAAAAAAGGGAATGTTAAAAATTGGTGTTATATGTAATTAGAAAAAAACTCAAAATACTATCAAAAAAAGAAATATATTCTTCTCAAGAAATATCTCTTCTCTTGGTGGATATGTCATTTACACAAATAAACAAGACACAGGGTGAGCTTGAGAGAAAGAGAACACCAATGAGAAAAGTTAGAGATAAAGGAGTGCATTCCATTCATGGAGAGTCTATGAAAAGGCAAGGAATTAGGAGACAGAATATTGGATTTGAGGAACACAAGGCAAGCTAGTTTGGCCCCAGCTCTCAGAGCATGAAAGCATATAATGCTAAATTAGACCAGAGGTTGACTGAGGCATGTTGTAAAGGGCTTTAAACGCAGAGTTAATGTTGGTATTTTTCCTGGATGCCATAGGGAACAATTGAGGAAACTCAAGCAAGAGAAAGGAATCCATCAAACTTGTGCATTAGGAACATCATCTGTAAAATGGGAATGAGAACTAGCAACAGTTTCTTTAATAGGAGTTGGCATTATTATCACTATTATTTTCCCATCTAGGAGTTTTAAGCCTTTGGTTTTCCCTTTGGCTTTGGGTTTCTTTTTCTTATCATAGATATCCACACAGAAATTCTGAAGGATGGGCTTTTGGGGATCATGGTATGCTAGTTGTGCTACAGCGGTGACTACGCTCCCTCCTCTTCTTACTCCCCGATTTCCACTATTATGGTGCTTCTTTGTGATCCCCAAAATACTGGAATGTTTTGCCATTTCCTTCTCCAACTCATTTTACAGATGAAGCAACTGAGGCAAATAGAGTTAAATGACTCGCCCAGGGTCACAAAGTCAGTAAGTATGTGAGGTCATATTTGAATTCAGGTCTTCCTTACTATAGACCCAGCACTCTATCCACTGTACCATCCAGCTGCCCTGGGAGTTGTGTAGACAGTATAAAGCTGAAGTGAAGGTGAAATGGTTCTTCAACAATACCACTAATGGTTTCTATTCTAGCACTTTCTGATTCCAACTTTTGGGAGCATAAAATAGGAATTACAAGTAACTGCCTCATATTTAAAACTGTCAGTGTGTCTTCTGTATTTTAAGCATTCCCTTTTTCATGGAGGAAATAAATAGCTGTCCTATATCTGATCTACATTTAGTATTAGGTACTTTTCTACTCCCCCTTTTTGGGAAGACCATAATCATGAGTCAAACCAAAATTTTAAGTCAATGTTTTAAGTCAATGTTTCAAGTCAATGTGAAGCTGTAAAAAGAGGAGGACCTGACTCCTTTTTAAGGGCCTGTGTCTCCCAGGACTGTATCTGGTCTCTGTTCTGGGATCCAGAGATAGGGACTCCTATATAAAGGAATTAGTCAAGCCCTCTAGGCCTCCTGGGCACAGAACTAGTTTTATGTTGTTATACAAAGTAATTATGGGGAGGGTTGACACCAGTATCTGGGATAGCTAGAGAAGTCACATGCCCATGGTTATATATGAGCTGAAATTTGAAGGAAACATGTATTTTGTAGGCTCATATGAACTCAAAGGGCTGGGATTACCATACCCCTTTCCAATACCAGGTCCATCTACCTTTCATTCATATACTGGGTCATGACTGGAATCAGTAATAGGAGGGCCTGCACTCTCATTAGAGGAACTAGACTCTATTTTCTCAGTCTTTGGTACCCTAGGTTCCCCATCTCCATGCTCCATGGAAAACTGCTTAAGGTTAAGCTTTTGGCTCCTGACTAGGGTCTCTCCAAAGATATGAATAGAAAGGTGAATTCACTAATAAATATAGGACATGTATTTGTTTTTCTACACACAAAAGAAATGTGAAACACAAAATACCAACATACATTGATAGAAAGACAATTCAAGATTCAATAACAACTTACAAATAAAATAGAGGTTGATACTTAAAGCCTTATCAGATCAAAAAGCATTTTACAAAACTGCTGAGCACATACACATTATTATAGTTCACTCTAGTACTGTACTGCCTCCTCAAAGACCCACTAGCAAGGTCAAGGCTTGGGTTCCTCTGTGGTTTTCTGTGACACATCAACTTCAACCATCAGTCTACTCCACACAGTGGCCCCAGGGCTGCCACATCTTTTCATCCCGCAGGGTTACTGACAAACCTGGTTGTGTTCATCTCTAAGTCAATGCTTAGTTACAGACAGGAAAAGAAAGGAAAAGGAGCTGATAGTACTAGTTCAATCTTGCCTAGGTAAATAATTCCTTTTGTTCTGGCTTCCCTATGAGAGTAGTTGCTGCATGGGCAGAAAGGATGTTAACTCTCCTAAACTCTCTCACCTAGAAGTTCTTCTTTCCCCAGAGCTTAACAAATATGTTGACTGGACTCAGGAAGGCAACTTTGCCTATGTAAAGTTCAACTCCAAGGTTCAACAGTCTAGAGCTGGTTCGAACTCATTGAGTTTAACCCTTCATTTTACAGATAAGAACACTGAGGCCCAGAGAGATTACAGGACTTTCCTATAGCTATACAGTCAGTAAGTAGCGGATCTGGAATTACAACACGGGTCCTCTGAATCCAAACCTCCTGGCCTTTCCACTGTAAATGCCTATTCAGTTCTAGTCACCATGCTCAGAACTGGGGATCCAAATGCGATAAGACAGTCTCTGCCCTCAAGTTTACATTCTAAGGTCTTTTCCAGTTCAAAGAAATCTAAGATCTTAAGAGTAACATCAGAGAATCTAAACTCCTCCTAGCAGGCCTTTCCCTTTCTAACACTCTCCCCCAGGCTAATGTGTTAAAGGCTTAATGGGTTACCCTCCCAGGGATGTTTGTATTTGGAAGGCCAGCCACCCAGAAAGGACAAATCTTAACCCTCCAGTTCCAGCCCCGTGGCAACATCCTCTCCAACCAGAAGATTATTTATTGCTAACAATCCCCTCCCCTGATGACAGTGTCTGGAAGGCAATAAGTATATATGAGAGGATTGAAATTTACAATTTAAAGAGCAGGAGCCTACTTGAAATTGTCAAGAGCCACCCACCTTCAATCATTTCCTTTTTCCTGAGAACAGAGAAAATGATAAAAGTAGCTTCCTACACATCCTGAAAGGACAAGACTTGAGAGAGAGAGAGAGAGAGAGAGAGAGAGAGGGAGGGAGGGAGGGAGGGAGAGACGGAGGGAGGGTGGGAGGGAGGGAGGGAGAGAGAGAGAGAGAGAGAGAGAGAGAGAGAGAGAGAGAGAGAGAGAGAGAGAGAGAGAGAGAGAGGAGAGAGAGAGGGAGGGAGGGAGGGAGAGACGGAGGGAGGGAGGGTGGGAGGGAGGGAGAGAGAGAGGAGAGAGAAGAGAGAGAGGAGAGAGAAAGAGAGGAGAGAGAGAGGAGAGAGTGAGGAGAGACAGAGAGAGGTTGCTGTTTCATGTCTCTTTTTAATCCTTTTTAACCAGTGCAAGACTTTGGGGGTTTTTATTTTTATTTTTGAAATGCTGAATAATTATCCCCATGAGATTCAGTCAGGCCAGAGTTGTAGGAATTGTGCCCAAGCAGAATCCAATCAATAGCTCTGAATTTCCTCAGAGCACGTTCTGGAATATGGCTCTCTATTCTCTCAAGGGTTAGTTTATTGATAATGGAAAATTGCTGCCCAACTCTCAGTCCTATATAATTACACTCCTGCCTACACCAGAGTGCTTTGTTCATCAACCCACCCTCCCCCCAGCCCCTACAGCCTCTTTCCCTAAACGACTGCACTCTGGTCAATCAAGGATATAAAAGGCTGCAAACACAAAACAGGGATTTTCCTCCTTTCCCAGATAATTCATATTTTTTTGGTAAACACAAACTCAGGCTTCTGAAATCCCTTTTTTCCTCGGGCTTTTTGTTTGCTGAAGCCTTTTCAAATGAAAACCAGCAGGAGACTTTTTCCTCTAGCTTTCCCCATTATATTTTCATCCCAGCACACTGGTATTCATCCCTTAGATTTCTCCACACAAAGTTGTCTTTGTTTGCATTATACCTGGAAGAATAATGGTGAGGAATATAGGAACAAGACTGGCTCTTACCTAGAATTGACTGTTAGATATTCACTCTTTTGATCAAGGGAGATCATAGGTATCTAATGTCTGCTCTATAGTCCACATGAATCAAATGAGGTTGGAGGAGGGAGTGGGTTTCCACTTTCTTCTTGGCAAGGGATGAGATATTTTTAATTGCCTCCTACATCAGGAGAAGACCAAATTCCCCTGAAATCCGGGTTTCTTCTTGTTCACTTTGGAGAGTGAGTTCCAGGAAGGGTATCATGATGGAAAATGGCAAATTGTCCATATGCTCCAGCCTTACTTCGAAACAGTTCAAATTTCGCCTTCTGCTGGAGAACTTTCCAGAAACCCCATCTGACCCCTTCCCTTAGAGATTGCTCCCCATTTTCTTTCTCTCTCTCCTTCTCTCCTTCTTTCTTCTCCTCTCCCCTCCCTTTTCTTCCCCCTTCCTATTTCCCTCAGTCTCTCTCTATCTGTCTGATTCCCTTTCTCTTTCCCTCATTGACTGTCTATCGTTCATCTTTTACATATGTAGCTATTTGTATGTTGTGTTTCTCATTAGAATGAAGTTCCCTGAGGGTAAGTACTTTTTTTTACCTTTCTCTGTATCTTCAACATTTAGTAACAAAGAGCTAGAATAAAGCAACTAGAACAAAGTAAATATATAAACATATTGATGATTGATTAACATTTAGGATGCTTAAATTAACTATTCTCAGCAATTTCACGACCTAAGATACCTCTGAAGGACTTCTAACGAAAGGTATTGTCCATCCTGAGAAAGAACTGGGGGAGACTGAATTGCAGATTGAAGATACTTTTTTCTTTATTTTTTTGTCTGTTTTCTTTCACAGGATGACTTACATGGAAATATGTTTTGTCTCACTACCTGTGTATAATCTTTGTCAAATTGCATGCCTTCTCAATGTGTGTGTGTGTTCGTCCTTTGTTGCCAAAGAAGACCATGTCATCAGAGAAATAATGACATGACTTGCACTTGACTTTGTTTTGAGGGAGGGAGGGCTGTGAAGGTCAGCAGCCTCACTTCTCCTCCAGAGCCATCTGAATCCAGTGACCAGATATTCATCAGGATGACTGGAGATGACCTGGGATGAGGCAATTGGGGTTAAGTGACTTGCCTAAGGTCACACAGCTGGTGATTGTCCAGTGTCTGACGTGAGATTTGAACTCAGGTCTTCTTGACTCCTGTACTGGTGTTCTATCCACTGCACCACCTAGCTGCCCCTTTTCTCAACGAGGGGAAAGGGAAGGGAAGGAGGGAGAAAAATTTTTAAAAAAGAATATAAAAATTGTTTTTACATGTAATTGGGAAAAATAAATATATATGTGTATATATGTATACATATGCATATATGTATATTTATGTAGACATACTCAGACATGAACATTATATTTATATGTATATACAAGCATATACATATGCACACATATGCACAATATACATATATATGCATACACATACATACACACATATACATACGTGTGTGTGTGTATGATTTAAGATACTGTCTTTAGAAGTTGCTACGCCTGAAAAATTCATCACCTTGTAGCCAACCTGGTTGTTCCCACTCTCCATTTCCCATTTTGCAGATGAGAGAGTCAAAGACCAAAGAGGTGAATAAGTTGCCCAAGGTCGCATAAGGTAAGGTGGAAGAACCATAATTCAACTGCGGGTCATCTGCCTGTGAATGCAGAATCTTTCTATGGTCCTACACACCTGTCCCTATACAGTCTTCAGTAACACATTTGCCAATTTGTTAAACCTTTTGATACTGAGGCTAGAAAAGGACATAAGGAAGAATTAATCTCATATTCCTTTGACATTGTCATAAAACATTTCTTGCTATTTCACCTCTAATTTTTATCAAAAACGAACAGGCATGATTAAATATGCTGCTGGAGTTCAGTGAGGTCATGGTGAACTATGGGTTATACTTTTAAAGGTTGTTTCATTTTTGCATTTTAACTTATGTGTATTATGTGCCCCATAGAAAATGTTACATGTTTACAATGTCTATACATACATACACGCATATATACATACACACATATGCATACATACACACATATATATACATGGACATGCTTATGCAGCAGATAGAGCACCAGGTTTGGAGTCAGGAAGACCTGAATTCAAATGTAGCCTCAGACACTGACTAGCTGTGTGACCCTGGGCAAGTCACTTCACCTTGCTTGCCTCAATTTCTTCTTTCATACAATGAGGTGGAGGAAATGGCAAACCATTCAAAGATCCTTCTTTGCCAAGGAAGAGTCCAACCCAACAGATCGATTTTTCTATCATCTGCTGTTTAGATCATCACCATCCTCAACGTCATTATCATCTCTTCATGGTGCAGTGGATCTGGAGTAAGGGATACTTGAGTATAAACCTGCCTTAGACACTTACTAGTTGTGTGGCCATGGGCCGTCACTTAACCTCTGTTTTGTCTAGCTGTTTTTGTTTTTGTTATTAATTTCTAAATAATAGCATGGTTGTTGTAAAGATCAAATGAAATACTATTTGTAAAATACTTCACAAACTTTAAAGCACTCTGTGAATATAATAGTTATTATTATTGATATACCTCATTAGAATGTCAGGAATATGAGCTCCATGAGGGAAGGGATTATCTCACACTTACATGCCTAACACAATATGTGACATAGCAGACACTTAATAAAAGCTTCAGTCATTCATTTCTTCTGAAATTAATAAATAATACTTCATACTTTTAGAGGAAGAAATTAGTAAAATCAAACCAAGTAAATTTTAGGGTCTAGAACGAGTCAGTAAGTCTAAGTTTAGGTCTCACCTCCTTTATCTGTGGGAATTTGAGTAAGTCATGTAATTTCTCTAGGCCTCTAGGGGGATGTAATGGGGGTCGATGTCAGAGAAGGAAGGGAGCAGGGAGAGCTCTCAGAAAATGGTCTGAGGAAGTATGAGGTGAGGTCTTCAGGAGAGAGGATGGGATGAAGGTGGGTTGAGAGAAACTGTACGAAGATCTGTTATTATTGCTTAGATACAAACAATACCTGGAGCAGCTAGGTGGTACAGTGGATAGAAAACCAGTGCAGGAGTCAGGAGGACCTGAGTTCAAATCTCACCTTGGACACTTAGCACTCACTAACTGTGTGACCTTAAGCAAGTCACTTAACCCCAATTGCCTCATCCTGGGTCATCTCCAGTCATCCTGATGAATATCTGGTCACTGAATTTAGATGGAGGAGCAGTGAGGCTGGTGACCTGCACAGCCCTCCCTCACTCAAAACAAAGTTAAGTGCAAGTCACGCCATTATTTCTCTGATGGCAAGGTCTTATTCGGCAATGAAGGAAAAACACACAAACAATATGTACAGGTTTCTCACTGATAATCCATACAGGTATGGGGAAGTTGAAGCCTCAAGGTCACATGCACCTTCCTAGGTCATTGGGTGCAGCCTTTGGATTGAGTCCAAGTTTTATAGACTTTTAAATTTAAAATTTGCTTATAGAACAAATCCTTTTATGGTTCTCATGTCTGGCCCTTTGCCTGAATACAACCTTTACAGAACAAATCCCTTTAACAAAAAATTTTGTTCTATAAAACTTAAACTCAATCAAAATGCGTCATCCAAGGACCTAGAATGTCACATGTGACCTTGAGGCTGCAGGTTCCCTACCCCTGATCTTACACTATATGATTGGTCTATCTTCTGGTCATATATCTCTCCCATGGCATAGTTTTCATCTCTTTACAAAACTCCTTATTGGTTACGCATTGCAGCTTACTCACACCTACTAAACGTCTCAGGAGCACTCAACCTAAATTGTTCTGAGATTGTGGTATTCCAAGACTGGCAGCCATGTAAAACCCCATGGAAGAATAGAGATGCTAAGAAACTTATTTTTTGTTTCATTAAATGAATTTTATATAGTGATTATGTTGCATTCTATGATGTGTTTTCAGGCAAAACCTTCTATTTCTCTGAACAACAAGTTAGAGATCCTGAAATCTGTCCAGAACTGAATGCAGTAACCCAGAAATGGTTTGGCTGAGCTAGCAACACTTCCATTTTGGGCCCCATGCTTATCTTACAGACCATCCAAATTTCCACATCCTCTCACACAATGTCTACACATGCTTTTTTCAGCCAGGACCACAAGCATCTGACTTTTTTGATATTGTACATTCAATTTCAATGCCTATTTTATCCATAAAGATTATATTCTTCAAACTATATGGTACAGAGGGGCGGAGCCAAGATGGCGGAGTGAAAGCAACGACTCACCTAAGCTCCTGGAAAAACTCCTTTGGATATTTCTGGGGGGAGAGTCTGACCAGACTTTGGAGGTGTAGAATCCAGTGGGAGACGGACTTTGACAGATTCGGAGCCCAGGCTGGACTGGAAGGTCCACGGGAGGGATCTGTTCCGCGGGGGTAAGAGCCCGGCGCACAGCGCAGCGCGGTCGGCGCGGCAGGGCGGAGGCGACCCGAGGGGCCCGAGAGTGGCGGGCGAGACCAGCGGAGCTGGAGATAAGCCAGGCCGAGCCAACGATATCAGCGCAACAGCCTTTGAAATCTTCAGCCTAAAGACGGGACTTCAGTGGCTCACTACTTGAACATCCAGAAGCTGGGATGCCGGAGTGATCAGTAAGTGCTCTCCCCTCCCCCCCGATGACCGTGAGGGAACCATAAAATTCTTCCCCAGATTGATCCTGGATCAGTGGGAGCAGCAGAAAGGGGCGAGTGGTCTCGTAACACCAGAGGCTGGAGAGGTGGCAAAGGGGGATTCTTCCCACCGTGGTGGAGGCTATCTGGAGGGACAGACGACCCAGGGCAGAGAAAAATTCGCACTGAGACCCAAGCAAGCCTCAGCCCGGGAGACGAGCCCCAGGAGGGGCGGGAACACGCATTAGCCTCTAGGCGTGCCCCAGCCCTCCAGGGGAAAAGGGAAGACAATAGGGAAGCTGGGATCACCATCCCCCCGGGACCTTGCCTTTGCCTCAGGCCAGCTGAGGAGATAGCCTGAGACCAGACCACACCTCCCACACACCTATCAAGCTAAACCCAGGGTTGATCTGGGAAACAACAACAACAACAAAAAAAAAAAGCCTGCTTTTAGCCTAGACAAACATCAACTCAACTTAAAAGATCTGTATCTCCTGACTGAAAGAACCAAAAGCTACAACACTCAGCCAACATCATGAATCGGAAAAAGCAGACGAAAAGTGAAAAAAACATAGAATCTTTCTATGGGGATAAGGACCAAAACACAAACACCAAAGAGATCAGAGCTGAGACTGTACTTCCATCTGAAACCTCAGATGGGACTATGAATTTCTCGCAAGCACAACTAGATTACCTGGAACGTCTGAAGAAGGATATAAAAGAAAAACTGGCCAATGATTTTAAAACCATAAAAAAAGAATTCACTGATGAGAACATCAATCTGAAAAAGAAAATTGAAGAAATGGAAAAGGAAGTTCAAAAATTAACTGGAGAGAATAATTCCCTAAAAGGAAGAGTTAATCAAACGGAAAAGGAAACTCAAAACCTAATAGGGAAAATTGATCAGATGGAAAAGGAAACCCAAAACCTAACTGGGAAAATTGGTCGAATGGAAAAAGAAGTACAAAAATTAAATGGAGAAAATAGCTCCTTAAAGGGAAAAATTGGCCAGATGGAAAAGGAGATGCGAAAGCTAACTGAAGAAAACAATACGATCAAGATTAGAATTGGGCAAGTAGAAACTAATGACTCAATGAGGCAACAAGAGTCAGTCAAACAAAATCTAAAGAATGAAAAGATGGAAGAAAATCTAAAATATTTAATTGGAAAAACTATATGGTACAATATTTGGACATATGACAAATAATGATGCTAAAAAGCAAACTCTGTCTGAATTGACATCCAGAAAATAGAACCAGTGGGTTTACTTTCAGTTCCTCTTGGGTTGTTTTTCCTGAGGAATCCTGATGGAGGGAAATGAATCTTGGATTTGGAGTCAGAGGGCCTCTCTTCAAATCATGGCTCTGCCATTTGGCTGGCATCTTTGGACCTCAGTTGCATGCCTGTATGATCAGAGTTGTACCAGATGACCTATAATGTCTCTTCTAAAACTATGAGCATGTATGAGCTTATTGTGTTTTTTTTCTCTATCTACCACATATTCAAGGTCAAAAACAATAGGGCCTTCAGGCCTGGGGGCAAACCATTCTGGTCTTTCCCTTCTCCCTTCAAGGAATTCCTACCCACAAGGAAAGGATTAAAATGCCTATTACAGAAACTTAAAAAAACTTAAACTTAAAAAAAAAAAAAAAAAACAACACAACAACCCATTCTTCTGAAGTGATTTTGTTTAAAAAGGCACATTCATAATCTCATTATTAAAATTCACAATAACCCTCTGGAGTTAGGTAATGCAAGTGTTCCAATTCCTCACTGATGATCCATACAAGTTTGGGGAACCTGCAGCCTGTTTTGGGTAACTGATGTTCAATAACTGAATAGTCCAAGGTCACGTAGACATTAACTAGCACACTGTAAATTCTTTGCTTCTGACACCAAATTAAATGCTTTCCTCCCTCCCCCTCAGTGTATTACAGATTACCTCAAAGGTATGAAAATTCTTGACCCCTACCCTGCACTTTTAATTTTGTTTTAAAATATATTTTGTATTTCTCCATTTGTATATTTGTCAACACTATTCTACATAGATTATAATCTCCCTGAAGGCAGAATCCATTTCATTCATTCCTGTCTTCATATCCCAAGAGCTTAAAAACATTGTGAGCCACAAAGTAAAAGTTTGAATGGGAAAAAGATCAACAAAACAGAAAAGCAAACAAAAAACCTCACAGGTCCCAAGTGAAGACATTTATCGCTGCTGCTCTTTCTGTCGATTTAATGCAAATGTATATTTGGATTGACTTTTTTGTGGTTGTTGCTAAACACCACTGCTATCTCTTAAACCCCTCCCCATTCCCGCGCTAAAGTCATCCTCAGCCACCACCAAAGCCTCCATAGACTTCTAGTGCCAAAAAACTTCCTCATTTGCTGTTAAATAGGGAGAGCTCTGCCCACACTTGGCCTACATTTGGTATCCAGCGACATTGTAATGTTCTCTTATAATGAAGCATTCCTTTTAATTGACCCATGTGCCTTCCATTGTGCTAAGAAATTGTTAGGTTAGCATTATTTGAAATATATTTTTAAAATCTAATTCACTAGCTGTCCCTTCTATAAAATTAAAAGGAATATAAGCACTGTGCAAATGTACCCTGTAGGGACATTTAGATACTGTGCACTGTAATTGACCTTGGGATTAAAACATGACTGAGATATTACCTATGTTGAAGGGAGAGGTAGGATTGGAGGAAAAACCACATTTGAACTCCTTGGGATATGTGATGGCTTTACAATCAGGGATTGTCATTTGTTGTGACCAGATTCCCAAGGTTTAATCTCAACAGCTTTGAACCTGGTGAAAAATTCTGTGAGTGACCTTTTCCAGGTAATAGTGACACACTGGCAGTTTGAGAATCCTTGAGATGCTATGTCAAGTTCCCAGTCCTGTTCCCAGGCAGTGATCCTGATAGCAGTTTGTTCAAAACCAGAGGTGCAAAGGATCGGTGTAATACTGTAATCTTTTTCAGTGAAACCCAAGCCAACAAGAATTTATTAACTACCTAGTCTTTGCAAGACTTTGCATAGTTCCTGGGGATGCAAACATAAAACTGAAATAAGAAAACTAAAAATTCGCTTATTATTAGACTAGACTTCTTTTCATCACTGATCTTTTCCCCTTATATGTATGTGCATATGTGTGTATTTATGTGCATACACATACTCTACGTATATATGTACTCATGAATGTATATGCATATATGGGCAGCTAGGTGACTCAGTGGATAGAGGACCAGGCATAGAATTAGGAAGACATCTTCCTGAGTTCAAATCTGGCCTCAGATGCTTACTAGCTGTGTGACCCTAGGCAAGTCACCATTTGCTTTGGCCCTGTTTGCTCCAATTTCCTCATTGTAAAACTGGCTTGAGAAAGAAAAGCAAATCACTGTGTGTGACTGAAACAACAGACAATAAAATATCCAGAGAGCTATAGAAATGCTGACTTTATGGACTAACTTTTTATATCCATCCATCCATATGTAAGTTGTTTGCTTATGTTGCCTGTGTAGATTGTGTGTGTCCATGTGGGCTTGGCAATGTGGCTCTTGGGGAGTCTTTGATAGGTACCTGTAGAATCTCACCTCTGCCTTTTCAAGGGAAATTTTGATTCTTTCCTGGAGGGGAGCAGGAAATTGTGGTCACAACAGTGGCCTCTTATGATCTCCTTAGAAAAGAGATAGTAGACTAGAATTATAATCTTTCTGTCCAATAAAATATTACTTTTCTAGGGAATTTATTTTAGATTCAAGCCAGTTTTCCTGGTGACTACAGGGAAGAAATACCACAAGATTTGTCTAAAAATTTGAATTTCTTTTTGACCAAATGTAAGTTCCACAAAGGACCATCACAATTGTGAATAACAAATAAACTCATCCAACCAAACTAATAGCATACAGAAATCAGAGAAGTTCTACTGATTAGGACATGACAGAGAAAACACGGAATGACTGAGCCCTCCACTGGGAGCAAAATAGCTCAGCTGAACTGAGAGTAGACAGTGCCTGATCTCAATCAGGGGAAATTCTCTGGTCTTTAGTGTGACAGGCTGGAAATAGGGATATGATTGAGGTTCCAGCTCCTCTACGTGCCGCCCTTCTTCCCAGAATCTCTCTCTCTCTCTGCAGGGATTTCTCCCTGAAGAGACCTCAAATGGAATATATATTCTCCTGAAGTCTCTCAATGAAAGTGGATAGCAGAAAAGGAATCTCTCTTCTGTCTAGCTCTCACAGATTCTACCCTTTACACAGGTACTGAGGACTGAGTCATCATTCTCTTCACTAATGGCAATATGTGTTCAGTTGTTTCAGTCATCTCCAAGTCTTTTGGACCCTATTTGTGGTTTTCTTCACAAAAATACTGGAATGGTTTACCATTTCCTTCTTCAGCTCATTTCACAGATGGGGAACTGAGGCAAAGAGTTAAGTGACTTGCCCAGGGTCACACAGCTAGGAAGTGTCTGAGGCTGGATTTGAACTCTAGAAGATGAGTCTATCTACTGCACCATCTAGCTGCTCTATGGGAGTATTATGCAAAGTCATCTGTTTGAGCTCCAGATCCAGTCTATATACTCATATTCATAGATAAATGTGTGTGTATGTGTGTGTGTGTGTGTGTGTTTGCATATGTGTATGAATTCTTTCTGGTTGTGGCTTTTTTCTACTTGATTGAGAAGCCTGTGGTTATTTGTAATTATACACATGTGTTCTGATACTTTTCTTACAGATAAAACATCTCACCAAATGCAACTACTGTATGTTTCTTGGTATGTTACTTATTTTCCAATATCCCATATGTTGGAAGATGTGCTTAGGAAACAGAGAGAATAGGAAGCAATTTTCTGGATTCAGATGTTGACTCTCCCACTCACTTGCTATAAAACCTCGGGCAAGTCATTTTCCCTCAAGGTGTAATCGGCTGATTGAGAAGGTTGAACTAGATGATTTCAGAGGTTCTCTGACTACTTTAAAGCCTATGATTTGATAAGGCTGTTCCTCACTGTGTGACTTTTGCCACCACATTTATGTCCCGTTCATGCTAGCTCAGGAAGAGAATGGCAAGAGCAAAACTATTGCTCCACCATCTGTCCTGATCAATCTTTCCTACCAATCTGTGGCCTCTTGGGCACTTTGTATGAGACCATCATGATGCACAGGTTGTCCTTATGACTTGAATGGACTCCCTCCTCACCTTCAGCTCCTAGAATCCTGGGCTTTCTAGAAAGTGGAGCTCACATTCTGCTCTCTGCATGTAGCCTGGCCCAATCTCTTCACTCTCTCTTGACGTTGCCTTGTCTTCTTATAAGTTTTGGATTTACTGATATGTGTATATGGAGAACTCTCTGTAATAGCAGGTAGGTTTCTTGAGGACAAGGGCTGTTTCCTGTTTATCTCTGTACTCTCAAATGCTTAGCACGGTGTCTGCTCCGAGTGGGTAGGCACATATAAATCTTTGTTGAATGACTTACTGAGGTCATCAATCTGGTGCAGGGGGAAAAGAGCATTGGACTTAGATTTGGAGGATATTCCTTTGAAGTCTGGTTCTTCTCCTTACCACCAATACGACATTTGAGAAGTTACTTAACCTTTCTTTATCTTGTTTTCCCCATTGGTAAAACGGAAATTGATGATCTAGATGATCTCTTGTCTAAGGTCTAAGGATCCTTGCAACTCTGAATTCAGAAAGCTCAGTACCATGCAAAGCTTTAGGAAGGCAGCTTCTATTGTGTTTGCCAGAAGACTGTCTATTACATAGTAGGTATTGTTATTTAAATTTAAAATTAATCAAAGTCCCAAAAATCTTAAGTCCTAAACAATGAAGGAAGCATTTTTTTCATATGTAATAAAGAGACTTAAGAGGGAATTCACAGTTTTAAAGAAATAAGTTTTTATTTATTGTTAAAACTCATTTCCTAGTAAGAGAGAACATTCATTATAATTTCTTCATCCTTGGGAAATTTGTGTAAAAATATGTTTTAATGGCTTCAGCAGAGTGCCTCTTAGGCAAATGCGAAATGGCTCGGAATTAATGAACTCCGACCAGCTTATTAATGTTTACGATGTTTACGTGTCCAATCTGGCACAACCTCCAGGAATGTCAATCTTCCTAAGGGATTCTTTTCCCCCTTGAAGAAGAATCAGATCTTTTCCAAAGAGTTTTTCAGTATTTTCGGCACCATGAAGCCTCAAATGTCTCTAATATCTAACAAAAATCAATGTTCTGAGTCTGAAACAAATCAGGCCAATCTTTATTTACTAATTTATTTACTATTTGCTAAAAAGTCAGAGTCACAGATAAAGGGGAAGATTGCAAAAGTTTAAAGCTGAATTTACATCACTGCAAAGGCTACTTTCTTCTTGGAGTGCCCCATTACTTAGTGTTTGGCACAGAGTCTATTCTTGATAAGTACTTAGCCGTTGATTGATGGCCTCCTGGTCCTCTTAACATCCTCCGATCAGCATGTAAACAATCCAAGTGTGAGTTGATATTATATGCTATCATAAATAGAATTCATATATCACTTGAAGGTTTACAAAGCACTTTACATAAGATCTCCCATGTGCTCCTCCAAACAACTCTACACCGATGGTGCTATTATTGTACCCATTTTAGACATGAAGAGCCTGAGGATGAAAGAGGCTCAGGGGTTCACTCAAGGTCACACAGTTAGTATCTGAGGCAGTATTTGAACTCAGGTCTTCTTGACTCTAATTTCAGCATGTACCACTTATGTGCCTCAACTGATACTCTAGCTTTATAATCATGTAGGTATTCAACTTTCATTTTGTTTTCTTTTTGTATAGTTTCTATGTGCTTACTAATGTACATATTATGCTCACTCTCCCTTCAGCTCTCTCAGTCAGTCAGCAAACATTCATAAATGCTTATTTTGGCAGGCACTATGCTAAATGCTGGGAATACATATAAGAAAAATAAAGACAGTGCCTTTCCCCAGTGAGCTTTCAATCTAATGAGATAAGACAAGACATAAGAGAAAGCTGAAAAAGCGTTAGGTAGGGAGAAGGAACATGGTGGAGTCCAGTCCAAGCAGTACAGCTGAAAGGAATGAAGAGTTGGCTGGTCCGGAAGCCTCTTTAAATGGAGGCTTTGAAGCAAAAAACAAAGGAGCCAAGAACAAAAGAAGTAGAGAATTTCTCTCCAGCCTTCCAGTCAGAAGGACAGAGGGCACTGAAGGCACTGAGGAGGTGGGAGTACCAAAGCTGATGCTGGATTTATTGCTGGATTTATGTTATGAGGTTCCTGTGATAAGTCTTCCTGGGGTGTTTGATGGAATCCAGGCAAGGTTGTGCAGCTTCCCTTTAAAGAGAACTCCTGGGACAGTTGGCTCTTCACTTACCAATAACTGTAGAACAGATTCAAGTTCCAACAGACAACAATAGTTACTTGCCCCTCTAGCAATTTAATCTGAGAATCCTAGGCAACTCTCTAAGATGCTAAGATATAGGGGTAGTATAGACTTTCTTCACTGGGACTATAGAGAAAAAAAATCACAAATGAGTTACACATTGATATTATGGAAAACAGCATAAATTATCTTATTTGAGTTTCACAATATCTGTGAGGTAGGTATCTACCTAGGCATTATACCCTTTATAAATATGTTTTCATCCATAAAGGAACTGAAGCTAAGAAAGATTCTGACTTACTTATGGTCATATAACTAATAAAGAGTTGGTGTTTAATTCAAACCCAGTTCTTCCTGACTGAAGATCTAGAAGTGTCTCCCCTATACTACACTGTCCGCTGTTAGAACAATAATGCCATCTAACTTTAAACTTGGAAAAACACTTTATTGAAGGGTCAGATCTTACAACAACCCAGGCAAATAGGGGCTGTGACTCACCCTATCATACAGATAAGGAATCTGAGGCTCAGAGTGGATAAATCATTCACCCAGGGTTACACAGCTAGTAAGTTATTTAAGTTATGTATCTGAAATAGAGCCCAGATCTGTTTAAATCCAAGTCAAACATGCCATTTTTGCTGATTGAATCAGACTTTCTGAGGACCTAAGAAATTAGGACAAATTTTGTGTGTGTTTGTGTGTGTGTGTGTGTGTGTGTGTGTGTGTATGTGTGTGTGAGAGAGAGAGAGAGAGAGAGAGAGAGAGAGAGAGAGAGAGAGAGAGAGAGAGAGAGAGAGAGAGAGAGATTTGGTTAGTATATTACCATTTGTGAATTAATGAATTTGCTAAATCAGTGACTTTGAGGTTTGTGCTAAAAATCTAAGATAGCATGGGGGAAAACAAAAAAAAAATATAGCAATAAACTGACAGAAGAAAATTATTTTTCCCCATGGGTTATTATGAAATACTCTTGTACGAAAGGAGGAATAATGTCATCTGTTCAGATCCATAGAGCTGACCTTTTCAAAACTACAGAGAGAAACTAAATTTTGAGTTGGTTCTTAATTTATAATAATAAACCCAAACTACTTTGTCTCCTCCAACTGTTTCTTCTTCTTTGTTCAGTGAATCTGTCAATCTGGTCTTGAAAAGCTGTCTACTTTAACCTCTTCATTTTACAGATGAGGACACTGAGACCCAAAGAACTCTTACTGCACATGTATAAAATCACCTGTAACATGTGAAGACAACACGGAACAATGTTAGACTCCTGGGTTTGGCGTCCCAGCACCTGGGTTCCTGTTTCAGCTCTTTGCCTTTTTACCTTTGAGACCTAGAACAAGTCACTTAATCATGATGGGCTTTGGAGTCCTCTTTTATGCAATGAGGTGTTTGGATTAAGTGATCTCTAAGGGGCTCCCCAACCCCAAACTTATGATCCTTGGAATTAAAACCTGCCTGTGATGAAAGGATACTAAGTCGATTCCCAAGCCAGAAAACATGAATTTCATTCTCCCTTAAAATAAAACAAAATGAATGTAAAGTACAAAGCAGCTGGAAGGTATATTGTCAGTGGGGACCTGGGAACAACAGGGATCTGGCATTTAAAGCAGAACAAAAACATTACATCCCTGGAAGAAATGTAGTTCATTTTAAAAATTCTCAGCTCACCAACAAGTAGCCTCCTGCAGTTGCTGTGACAATTGATGTTCAGCTTTAATCTACAAGAGCAGTTGGGAGGTCGGAGGCTTGGGGTAGAGGCTGACATTCAAAAAATTGATTTGGATGTACTTTTGCAAGGCTATTTTGAATGTGTATGTGGGCAAGGGCTTGAATTCGAACTGTACCACAGACTGTGTCACTTCCAGAAGGTTACTCCTTCTTTCTGGGTTTCATTTACCATTTACCACCTAAATTTGATTACTTTTCAACAAACAGTTCCCTATATTTTCAAAGTTTTTACTTCCAGTTAGGTTGGTGATGTTCTGGGCAGCTAGGTGGTGGAGGAGTCAGGAAGACCTGAATTCAACTCTCACTTCAGACACTTGACACTCACTAGCTGCGGGACCTTGGGCAAGTCACTTAACCCCAATTGCCTCATCCTGGGTCATCTCCAGTCATCCTGATGAATATCTGGTCACTGGATTCAGATGGCTCTAGAGGAGAAATGAGGTTGGTGATCTGAACAGCCCTCCCTCCCTCAAAACAAAGTCAAGTGCAAGTCATGTCATCATTTCTCTGATGGCATGGTTTTCTTTGGCAACAGAGGACAAACACATATCCCTGATGTAAAATGAAGTTGGAATAGTTGACCTTCAAGATCTCTTCCATCTCTCAAAGTCTATGAGGGTAGATTCTAGGCCAATGACTTTCTTTGGTCCCTAGGATAGCACTCCTATATATCCCCGCCACTCAACAGGGCAGACAATTACAATGCAGCTTTCCAAAGGGAAATGAGAGATTGTTTCTCCAGCAAACCAAAAAGACATTAGCAAATCTACAGGTACTCAAGTCTTTGGATGAATCACAGGTCTCATTTGATCTTTGTATATTACAGAGTGACTGCCAGATTTCCATTTTGCTCCCTACTTCAGCAAGGAAGGGATATTTACACAAAGAGCTAAGATGGAGGGAATGAAATGGCCAAGACTATCTGTGCATTGATCCATGTGGTGGAATGTAATTTTATTGAAGTCAGGGACTTTTTGTGCCTTGAATGCAGTGGGTGTTTGGTGATGATGTCAATGAGCAAAGCAGCTTTTTGCCAAATTTAACTCTCTTTGTTTCTGACAGTTAATCCGCCCTTTGTTACTGAATCTCAAGGATTTGGTGCCATGACTCTGTGGATATTTTCAAGATAAGATTGATAAATAAATGCACTAATGGCCAGAGTAACAGAGAAGGTTTCAGAGGGGAGATTCACCAGCCAACATTTATCAAGCTCCTGCTATGGTCAGGATGCTCTGTTTGTCCTGTTGTTCAGTCTCTGCAGACTCTTGTAGGCTCATCTGGGGTTTTCTTGGCAAAGATACTGGTGTGGTTTGCCATTTCCTTCTCCAGCTTGTTTTAAACATAAGGAAACTAAGTCAAACAGTGTTAAATGATTTGCCCAGGGTCATTCAGATCTTCCTGTCTCCAGGTCTGCTGCTCTAACCACTTAGATGCCTTAGATGCCACGAATACAAAGCCAAAACTGAAATACTCCATGCCCTCATATTTCACTGAGATATTTGTAAAGTGCTTAACACAGTGGCTTGCACTTAGTAGGTGCTTCATGAATGCTTTCTTTCCTTCCTGTCATTCCTGTGATTTCCTAGTCTAAAAAAAGCCCATTTTCCTTTCAGTTTTTCTTTTCTGACTCTCTTATGATATGATCTTGAGGGTCAGATACAAAGAAGGCATTCAATATTTCTTTTCTTAACAAATGAGGGACTTTTGCTTTGTTTCCCCCATGTTAAACTTTCTTTTTCTTCCCCCCATGTTTCTGGAAGAATATTCTGCTTCTTCATTTGCTGTTATGTTACATTCCTGTTTCCCTTGAAGATCCACTCAGGCTCTTAGACGTGCAGAGATCTGCCTGGCTAATTCTCAGCCTGTCAGCACCTAGCAAAGAGCCCTATATTAGGAATGTCAAGGACCGCCTTTGGCCTTGATTAGAAATCTCATAACATAAAGAAACAAATGACATCAAGTTCTTTGGTCTGAGTAGTCCGGGTTCTTTCAGTAAATTATTTGCTTTGGAACTGAATATATTGGAAGCTACATTAGTTCTTCTCTCCACAATTCCTGAGGGCTTCAGGGACATGTTTATGCTGACCTTTTGACTTTTAGGACATAAGTGGTATGCTTTCCTGCAACCTTCCTAGAAGCTGGAAAGAGTCAGTACAATTTCCCAAACACAAGACATGGAATCAGGAAGCAGCTTACATTCCAGGATAATTATCAAAGCCGATAGGTATCACAGTGGATAAAGCATTGGGCTTGGAGTCAGGAGGTTGAATCTGGCCCAGATACTTACAAGCTATGTGCCCTTGGACAAGTCACTTCCCTCTGTCTGCCTCAGTTTCCTTCTCTGTAAAATGAGCTAGAGAAGGAAATGGCAAACCACTTCAGTGTCTTGGTCAAGAAAATCCCAAATGGGGTCACAGAGAGTTGGACACAACTGAAATGACTGAACGAAAAGTGTCTTTATTTAGCTTCTTAAATCACAAAACCTGTTATGGAGTGTTGGAGCTTGGGCAGGGACCTATTGTGGTCCAATCTATGTGCTTCACAATGAGCTAGGTTAAGGTTTTGTGAAAGAATAATTTTACCTTTACTACATATATTGTATCTGTCCCTTTCTTTCTACTTATACAGCAACCTCCTTAATGTGGGCCTTATCACCTCTCCCATGAACTACTTACAAAACATTACTAGTTGGACTTCCAAACCACTCTTCACCCTGATCAATCTGTTCTTTTCAATATATTTTTTTTCAGTGAACAAACTTTTTTTCTCGCTACATTGCCTTGCTGGACCACTGGTAGAAAGGAAAATAAAACAAAATACATGATAAATAAATAAACATAAAAAGAGTCAGGTAAAACAAATCCCCTCTTCCCTACCCCCCCAAACCCCCCTCCAGCTAGCTGTGCCCTTAGTTTAGGCTTTCTCCACCATTCACTAATATTATTACAACAGCTTCCTAATTTGAGTCTTGAATGACTCTTTACCCTCTCCTATCAATTATTTTGATGTTGCTGGGTCAAAGAATAGCTCTGCATAGTTTAGCCACATTTAGAGGCATGGTTCCAAATTATTTTTCAGAATACTGGACCAATTCACTGCCTCACCAAAAGTGCATGGGCCAGTTTTCCCAATAGTCTTTGCAATATTTGTAAATTTCCTTTATTTTGGTCATCTTTGCTATTCTGATGAATATGAGATGGAACCTCAGAATTACTTTAATTTGAATTTCTCTAAGTATTGGTTTTTGAGAATTTAAATTATATGGCTGCTGAGAGATTTGGCTCATTTATATCCTTTGACCATTTATCAATTGGAGACTGGCTTTTTATTCATATAAATTTTAGTCATTTCTATATGCATATGTCTTTACATATATGACATATAGACATATATTGAAAATGAGACCTTCTCTAATTATTGCCTCACCTAGCTGTCAAAATAATCTTCCCAAAGTCCAAGACTAACTATGTCACTCCCCTTCAGAAGAACCCTTAGAGTCTATCTATTGTCTCTGAATTCACATATCAACTAACTTTGGCAGCTAAAGCCCTTTCTAAAATGCCTGAAGTGTATATTTCCAGTTTTATGGCACATTATTCCCCTTTCTAGATCCGATATTCCTACAAAATTATTGTATTTCTTGTTCCCAGAATTCATTTCTCCATCTGTCATCTGTGTGCCTTTACAGAAGTTATACCTGCTCCCAGAATTAGAATGTACTGCCTTGTAGGCTCTAGCTTCCCTCAAGGTTCAGCTCATGTGCTGCCTACGATGGGAAGCTTTCTTGACTTCTCCTAGTGGTTAGTGCTTTTAAGCTCTTTGAGTTATTATATTACAATATGCATAACTATATATATATGTATGTGCATAGATGAAACACATATATGTATATGTATACTTTCTGCTTAGATGACAGTACCTTACACACTGCAGATCTATAATAATAATACATGCCTCTTGGATTTGTTTAGAATATTTCTAAATTTTCTTCTGGTTCCCAGTTCTGGGAGTTATATTTATGACCATGATTTAAGTTCTTATAGATTTTGTAGTCATACAAATTAGGTTTTCATGGAAAAGTTTTTCCTACATGTTTTTTGTTTGCTGTTGATCAGTTATATCTGACTCTTTGTGACCACATTTGCGATTTTCTTGGCAAAGATACTGGAGTGGTTTGCCATTTCCTTCTCCAGTTCATTTTCTAGAGGAGGAAAATGAGGCAAACAGGGTAAAGTGACTTACTCAAGGTCACACAGCTAGTAAATGTCTGAGTGGGTATTTGAACTTATATCTTCCTTGACTCCAGGTCTGGAGCTGTATCTACTACTCCACTTAGATGACCATTTCTGGGGTTAATTTAGCAATTAAATTGATTGGATCTGGAATTTCATCTGTGCAGAGAGCTTCCTCTCCTTAGGATGACTGGCAAACTGTTTTACAATTTAACATCTTAGAGAGTTGCTTGAAACATTGAGGTTGACTTGCCCAAAGTCACACAACTAGTGGATGGGTGGGAGAAGGGAAGAGGTTAAACACAGACATTGCTTAGTCAGACGGCCTAGGTTCAAATCTCAGCTTTGCTTCTTATTACTTCTGTGACAATGGGCATGCCATTTCACTGCCTCAGATGTTTACTAACTGGTTGGCAGGGCAAATCCCTCAGTCTCTCTGCACTCAGTTTCCTCATCTGTAAAATGAAAAGTCACTGTAAAGTGACTTCTGAGGGCCTTGCCAGACTTAAGTATATGAACTTATGCCTCAGTTTCCTCCTCATATATAAAATGAAGAAATCAGATTTGATCATGTCCAATATCTATTCTGACTCTAAAGGTTGACGATCCAGCGTTGCTGGTGAGTAAACTGAGTGGTTGTTTCTTTAAGGGTATGCCGGCAATGATGAATTGGCTGCAGCTGGGACTCCCTGGCAGGGGAGAGGCCAGTTCTGAACTGAATCACAAAACGGAGAGGAACGTTTTCCAGCCTCCTTTTCAAAGGAGCAGTAACTGCAAACTCTGAAGGCATGAACTGAACATGGAATGAAAAAATTGTACTAGAGAGGGTGAGTTTGGTTCCCTACTCTAAAGGGAACCCACTAATATTGAAATTTTGACCTTGACTTTAGGAGGTAGATGCCTTAGCTCAGTCTAAAGGACTGAGTCCAGAGGAGGGAGGTAAATATGAAAGCTAGAGAAGATACTCTATAAAGAACAATAAGAATTTTTTTTCTCTCTCTTAGAATCCTACTGAAAAGGCTCAGTGAGGGGGCTTGTTAGTTTCCTGTTATAGGTATATGTAGCTCACTAAGTGTGAGATCAGTTCCTTTCTAGAGACAGTCTACTTAGGTCTGTTGAATCACAAAGCTTTGCTTTTCCCTTTTGGTGACATTTTTCCTTTTGAGATCACTTTGGTATTTCTCCAGCTCTTGAGATGGCTCTTAATCACTGCCCCAATCACACTCTGTCCCCACTTTTCCTTCTTTTCTTTAAAATCTATACATTTGTTAGCAGCTGTAGGAAAGACAGGACACCATCTCTCATGGCAAGGTGACTTGGAAGGTTGTGTGTAAATAATCAAGTTCCTGGCCCCACTTCCTTAATTAGTTGAGGCTGAAAGTGACTCTCAGGTCTGTTAGATTTTGCTGGGAAACATCCTCTCTCCCCTACAGGTGCCATAATTAAATAACTTCTACGTTTCTCCTTTAATGGTATGGTGGAGTCTGTGACAGTAGCTACTTTATGTGAATCTCTTAATGAGAACTGAGCAGATCTTCTGCTTAAAACCACAGGGTCAGACAATTGGTGGATCAGGTGCCTGAATTTGTTAGTATATCCCTTGAATGGAAGAGTTTTTTTTAGCTAATAGACTTAAGGAAGGATGGAAGTCAGCATGATGCAGTAGTAGAAAGAGGGCTGAATCTAAGAGGTAGAGGATGTGAGTTCCAAGCCAGCTCTCTCACTTGCTACCTGTGTGACCTTACAAAAGTCACTTAACCTCCATGGGTCTCAGTTTATCTATCTCTAAGTTAGGTTATGGCCTCTAAGGTCCTTTGGAACTCTAAATCCAAGTGCCTATGACTAAGTATCTTCTTATATAATATCGTCCTGACTAGTTACTGGGTACACATTTTTATTAGTAAACTAGCATCTTATTAATAAAAGAGATGAGAGGCACTCTTGACCCAAAGACCCTCATGGTAATTTTATAAAGTATTTTTATGTATTTCATCTTCTTTGGTCCACATAATAACTGGAGAGAAAAAAGTTATTTCTTGTTTGTATTAATAACTAAATGAATCACGACCAACGTTTTCCCTCTTTTCTACTTCCTCTTCCAGAAATTAACCAGTGTGGGAAATCTTGGACAAAGACTTCCCCAGACTAAGATCTTATCAAAGAAAGACAAGTAAAAAGAAATTCTGAGTTTAGGCGAATGAGTGGATTCCTGTTCTTTGTGTATACTCAGACAGGTCTGGGGAAAATGAATTCTCTCTTTTTGTCAGATGGGTCATATGGAAATTGATAAATATCTTTGACCAAGATTTGGGTGCTCAGTGTCACATAGTTCAAGACCTTTGTTATAATATTCTTTCTCTCATTGTTAACTAATTAGAGTTGATTGCCACTCTCCAGAACACTCGTTTTTCCAAGGGCATGTAAGTTGTGAGCCTGCTATCCTGAGTGCCTTTGGCATTCTAGAGCACCACTGAACTCTTTTATTTAAAAAAAAAACAAAAAACAAGAAAAAACCAAACTCCTAGCATAACTAATAAAATGAAACTATGTCTCTGCAACTTTTTAAATGTCACCAACCTTGTGATAAAGGTGTCATTAATATTCCTGTTTTGCAAGTGAGGAAACTAAGGCTAGGAGATGTCAATAAACCTGCCCAGGTGTATCTATGGAATGTTTGAGGTAAGATCTGAAGTCAGACCTTTGCAACTTCTAGCACAGTATATGTCATACTGTCATACACTAAATGATCCTGCCATTGTACTCCTTGATCAGACAACAGCTGGATCATTGGGTGCAATTTTGGCACCATGGTTTAAGGAGGGTGTTGATAGCCTGTAGACTCTCCAAGAAGGGTGATAGAGAGTCTTGAACCAATGCCATATAAGGATACATGAAATGAACAGATCTATGATCTGAAGAAGAAAAGACTGGTGGTGGGCAGAAGGAGGGGAGATATGATGATTACTCCAGTGATATGTAAGGTTATCAAAGGGACGGGAAATTTGGCTTGGGCCATTTGGTCTCACAACTTGGAGAAATAGGTAGAAGCAACAAAGAAAAAAATTTAGGAATGATCTGAATAAAAATAAAACAAAACACAATACTTGTTTACAATCCCAATACAAACTATGCTTGCAGCTGGGAAGTTTGGCTTCATTGGAACTCTTTAAGTTAAGGTTGGCTGCTCGTTGCAATGGAGGCTGTGTGCAAGCATAGACTGGGCTTGGCTGCTGAGGGTCTTCCCAGCTCTGAAATTCTGTCATTCTGTGAACTGTGATGAGAAATGCCAAAGCCCACTTAGGGACACAAACCATTCAGAGCATGTTAGGAGGAGCAAGGACACAAAGTCTTTAAGAGTTCTGGGATAAGAACCAGAGCTCCTTTCCATACAAAGCCCCAGGAATCCTTTGCCTCCAAAGCAAGCAGGAAATCATCATTACAGAGAAAAACACAGTTGAAAGCATGAGGCTTACTTAGAAATAAGCAGAATCATCAGAGAGCAAGCACACACCTAGAAGTAATTTGTGTCCTTTTTATGAGACAAAAATGGTCTGAATAGGCAAGGTAAATGCAAAGCACTCATCCTCCTTACAGCCCCTAGATTGGTGTGAGCATAAAGTGACTCAAGGATTTTCAGAGCATGAGGTTCCCAAACAGTTTTGTTCCATCCCACCCCACTCTCTGGAGTCCTTCAGGAGGCAAAGGAAGCATTCATCAGTGTACTCTGCTTTAGTGTACTTTTCTTGTATGTCATTATATCCATTCTATACATGGTTCTTTTGATTTAGTTTATTTGATTTCATCTTTTCCTATGTTTTCCTGAATGTTTCTTATGTGTCAATAAATATAACATTGATAACTTGTCTTGGAAACAAAATTAAAAGGATCACTAAAAATAGTTATGCTTCAGGTGTGAAAGACCCGCATCATGCTGAGAGTAGGAGAAGAGGGCTAACAGTCATGGATAAAAAGTAGGGGACAGGAGGGTTAAGAGACTAAAATAAGAATGGGTTGTAATTGTACAGAGATAAATTTTATGTGGACTTGAAGAAAAACAGCTTGGAAACTGCTAGAGCTTTTTAAGAATGAAAGGGGTTGCTGCAGAAAGTGGTGATTTCCCTTCATTAAAGATTTTAAAAATTAATGGAAACCCTTGAAGGGAGGGACTGCTGTTCATTTTGTCTCCATATTACAACTACTGCTGGACCCTAGGGGCTGGGATGCTGAGCCATGTCCCTTCCACTAGGGGACCTTTCCGATATGGACTCAGACACTCAGTGATTATGTTCAGTACTGGGTGAGCCTCCTTTCTAACAATTGAAGTTAAGCTCTATTTCTTGTACTTTTAGACTCATCACATCCTGCCCCCAGAGCCCTGGAGGCAAATTACTTAGAGTCTGGCTTTTCGTTCATATCTTAGGACTCCCCAAAGAGAATAAGAATAAGAAGATAGGTATAAAGCATCTTGCTATGGAAGACAGTATGGAATGATGGACAGATAACCTTGATGACCTGGGTTCGAAGCTTGGCTCTAACGCATAACAAGTGTGTAATCTTGGACAATTTATTTTTTTATAGAGTTTTACAAATAATTTCTAATTTGATCATTACCACCACCTGAGGATATGCGTGTTATTATTGTCCTCTCCTTGCTACATGTGTATATCTGGGACCTAGCCAAATGGTGTTGATGTAATAAATTGACACAATAACTATTCACTTGGAAGCAGAGATGGGATGACCACTTTTCAGATATGTTATGGAAGGAATTCTTGATCAGAATTCTGATCGAGTCAGGTAAAAGGAAGTTTTTCTGCATTCCTCTTCATTTTAGTGCCTTCTCTCTGTGGATTACTTCCTTTATCCAGTACACATCCTTCAAGTATTTAGTTGTTTGCATATTATCTTCCCCATTAGATGGTGTGCTCCTGGAGAGTAGAAGTTTATGTTTGTTTGGTTTTTGCCTTTCTTTGTTTCCTCAAACACTTAAAGAGCATTTGACATATGTGGCTATTTAGTTGTGTTTTCAGGCTGAGTAGTCATGGTCTCATTTGGACATTTTCATGGCAAAGATAGTGGAGTGGTTCTCTGTTTCCTTCCCTAGATTATTTTACAGATGAGTAAACTGAGGCAAACAGGGTGAAGTGATTTGCCCAGGGTCACATATCTAATAAGTGTTTGAGGCTGGATATGAATTTATAAACAGGATTGTTTTTCTGACTCCAGGCCCAGCACTCTATCTACTGCATCATCTACTTTCTCCCCTGGCATATAATAGGTGCAAATTAAATGCTCACATAATGACAGAATTAATGTTTTTGGAGGCCCCTTCCAACTCCTTGATTGTCTGGATTGTCTAAATCAGCCCAAAGAGGAGAATCGAATACATCATTTAACTTAGAATTCTCTTATTTTTTCTTCCTTCCACACATACTTCTTGATCCCATCAGCTCCCACAGACTCATCTAAAGTCCTATGAAGATGACTCCAGTATCCCTTTCCCCTGATCTCCAGTTTCATATGCCAACTGCTTTTGGGACACCCCTATCTGAATGTCTTTTAGGCATTTTAAACTCAAATCGTCCAAATTAGAACTCATTTCTCTCACCTCCCTCAATCCCTATGTCTTTAAAAAAAAATCCTTATTACTCTGGACGATATCTTTCCATTCACTAAGATTTGCCATCTCGGCCATCCTTAACTCATGACTCTACTTCACCTTCAATATTCAATCAGTTGCCAAGTCTCATGAATTTTGATTCCTCAACATTCTATTCCCTTCACTCCACTAAAATCCTACCAACCTAGTCAGGTCCTTATCAGTTCTTATACTGTAATAATCTACTAATTGGCCTCCTGGAATCCAGCCTTCTCACTCAAATTTTTCCTCCTAACGAGAGCCAAATTGAAGTTCTCTTAAGTCAGAACAAGTTACTTCTCCACTCACTAAGTCTCATTGACTGTCAATCACCTCTAGGATAAAATGCAAGTTCATAGTCACCTTTTTTTTTTTTTTTTTAAGAGGACTTTTTTTATTCACCCTTCTGTTTTCTCGCTTCTGAGCCCAAGGGAGCTGCTGGTTTTCTGTATTAGGTTTTCTACTTCCCACCTTTGGTACCCCTTTACACATTATCCCTCAGGTCTCGAATACACTCCTTCACCTCCATCTATTTTAATTCTAAGTTTCATTTGAGGTAGTTCAAGTGTCCTGTAAGAGATCTTTCCTAATTTTCTCTGTTGTTAGGGTTTTTCCTCACACAAAATTGTTGTTATTAGTTAAGTAGTTGTGTCTGACTCTTTGGGACCCCATCTGGGGTTTTCTTGGCAAAGATACTGGAATAGCTTGCCTTTTTATTCACTAGCTCATTTTACAGATGAGGAAATTGAGGTAAACAGGGTTAAGTCACTTGCCTACTGGTCAAGTGTCAGAGACTGGATTTGAACTCAGACTCCTGACATTCTATCTCCCACATCACTTAGTTGCCCTACACACAGAATTACTTTGAATCTATTTTGTACTCTATTGTGTATTACTTGTACAGAGTAATCCTCCCAGTAGAATATAAGTTTCTTGAGGACAGGGTGGTCTATATAGCAGATGATACAATGAATGGATACTCATTGACTTGGAATTGAAAATGATAATTCTGATCGTGGATGAAATAGAGTACACTGACAGCCTATAAAAATTGTCAATATATAAGTTAAAACTTTTTGGGGTGGTTTTTACTTCAGAACAACCAATTCATGGCACAGGAGAATGAATGTTGGATTTAGAGCCAAAGGACTTGGCTTTGAATCCCTATTCTCTTACTACCCATCTGTATGGCCTTTGGAGAGTCATTTAATCAATTATTCAGCTTGTATTAAGTGCCTACTACTTGCCAGGTATGGGGATACAAAAAGAGATAAAACAATGCTTGCTTCAAGCAGCTTTCTATCTAATAGGGGAGAGAACGTCCAAACAAATACATACAAAGTAACCCATATGCAGGATCAATGTTTGGTTGGCTGTTGTCCTTCCTTGACAAAATGACATCACCACTGTAAAGTGAAATTTCAGTGTGTCCGACTGTGGCTGATCAGAACAATATGAGCTTGGAATGTTCTACCACAGGTTGGGCACAGACAGTCCATGTGAATATTTGGGGTGGATAGCCCAAATTTGGGCATCCTGCATTTACTTTGTGTTGCCTCAATTCTGCGTTGCTCAAAGAGCACAGCGCCTGTTCTTATGTGGGCATGCCATGCTGGGCGGTCCTGTGCCAGTGTCTCCCAAGTTGCACAGTCAAATCCAAAGTTCTTGAGAGAAACCTTGAGAGTGTCCTTGTATCGCTTCTTCTGGCAACCATGTGATCGCCCATGCAAGTTCTTCATAAAATAATCTTTTTGGCAAGCATATATTTTGCATGCGAACAACATGGCCAGCCCATAGGAGTTGGGCTCTCTGAAGCATAGTTTGAATACTTGGCAGTTTAGTCTGAGCAAGGACTTCAGCGTCTGGTGCCTTATCCTGTCAGGTGATCCTCAGAATCTTCCGAAGACAGTTCAAATGGAAGCACTTCAGTTTCCTAGCATGGCACTGGTAGACTGTCCAGGTTTCATGGGCACACAACAATGAGTTCAGCACAATAGCTCTGTAGACTTTCTAATACCTCTTCTCTCCCAAACTTTTCTTCGGAGCCTCCCAAACACTGAGTTAGCTCTGGTAATGTATGCGTCAGCCTCATTGTCAATGTGTACATCCCTGGAAAGTATACTACCAAAGTAAGTGAACTTATCCACAGCATTCAAAACTTCTCCATTTGTTATAACTGATGGTTCCACGTGTGGATGGTATGGTGGTGGTCGATGGAGCACCTGTGTTTTCTTGGTGTTAATTACTAGGCCAAAATGAGCACAGGCAGCAGAGAACTGATCCATAATTTGTGCAGCTCAGCTTCAGAGGCTGCATTGAAGGTGCAGTCATTTGCAAACAGAAAATCATGAAGCCACACTCCCTCCACTTTGGTCTTGGCTTGTTGCCTTTTCAAAATTTCCAATTGAAGAACTTACCATCAGTATGGTAGTTGACTTTGATGCAAGATAAATAGAAAGTAATTAAATTACAGAGAGCCCTGAAATTGTGAGGACTTAGGGTAGCATTTCTATAGAAGGTGAGATTTTAGTTGCAATTTCAAGAAATCTAGAGAGTTAGAGAGTTCAGAAGTGACAGATGAAGATGGAGAGCATTCCAGGCACAGGGGACAAGCAGAGAAAATGCCTGGGACCAAGAGAGGGAATATTTGTTTGTACAACATCTGAGAGGGCTGTGTCTCTGGATCCTATTGAGTATACCTTAGGGAATTAGGTATGTTTAACCTCTCCAAGGGTTTTCCTCTTTTGCCAAATGAGGAAATTAGACTAGATGACTTCTAAGGTCCCTTCCAACTCTGAATCTACAAACTTATGACCTTGTATAGGCCAAGATTTAAGAATGGGCCTAGAATTAAAGATGGGATGACAAGGAAGAGTAAGAATATGTAGACATATTTTCTAGGAAGAAGTGTCTCAGTTGACCTTTCCTTTATTGAGAAAATGATCCCACATTAGAACACAGACCTTAAATTCCCTGGCATTCTAAGCAGGGCCTTGACTGCATGATGGATAGATCTTGGGTCCAGTCAAAATTAACTCTGAATTCTTATTCCTCCTTAATCCTGAAAGGTCACCTGCCAGTTGAAGTCAAAGTTTATCATTTTGCTTCTTCAGTAGCCTTTAGGTTTTAGGAGGAAACTCAGTAGAATTTCAATCTCAAAGTCTAATTCCAATGTTTCACAAAGACTAGTGAATTTTAGGGGAGTCCTGCTAAGCCTAAGAAAATAAAAACAAAAACACTGAAATAAAAAGATAATGCAGAAGGAGAACATGCCATGGGGGCAAGGATGGGGGTGTGTGGGAGAGCTCTCTGTCACAAAATGCATCATAGATTGTAAGACAGCATGAGTACAGGAAAAAATTGAGGTGAGGTGGTGGAGGGAAGAGGTAGGTATGATCAAATATAAATTAAGGATCACAAGTATCTTGAATATTTCAAATGAAAACTACAGGGACTTTTCAAGTCAGGATACCCACTCCCTTTATGATATCCAATGCATACTCTTTACCAGGCCAAATGTTAATGACTTTTGATGCAGGAGAAGGATACTAACTAGCAGTAAGCAGCTAAAGCATCCCTAGAAGGCAAATCCCACTGGCTGTGGTTAAAGACTGGTGGAGCTGTGTGTTGCTAAAGGATTTTTTCACTTTTGCTTTTACTTTAAAAAAAAATGACACCTAAAAAGAATTATTTATTCCCCAAAACTTCCTTTTCTCTAAAAAAAGACAAAAGGAACAAAGAAATAATAAAAAAGAAAACAAAAAACCCAATTCTTTAAAACAAAGAAACACAGTGAAGCAAAGCAAATCCAGATATTGTCTATGTCAGACGGTATATGTCTCATACTGCACCTATGGTCCACCACCTCTGTGTTGAGAAGAGGAAGATATGCTTCTCCATATCCTTATCTGTGAAATGAGGGAAGTAAACTTGATATTGAAGGAACCTTCTAGATGTACATCTGTGCTATTACATCCTCTGGCGTTTGCATCAGAGTTCTAATGCCTCTCAATATTATTGTACTTCACATTATTGTAGACGTTGTGCAAGTCATTTCCTTGATTCTCTTTATGTCATCAAACATCAGTTCCAAGAAGTCTTTCCAAGTTTCTGGGAATTCTTCATATTCGTCATTTCTTACAGTGCAATGGTATTCCATTAATTCATAGACTACAGTTAGTTCATTGATGCCAGTGATAGCAAAACTGATTGTAGAAAGAATATGAGGGTATAAGCTAACACTAGGCAAATGGCCTCTGATAAATCAAGATTGCAGCGAAAGGCTGATGGGAGGGAGAGAGGAACTATAACCTCACAGAGTTTTGACAGGCCTCCTAATTGGAGAATGGTCCTCCAAGATTTCTTGAAAGACCTTTAATTCGTGGGAGTCAAAACTATTGTTTTGACAAAACTCACTCTTTCCAATCTAGGTTGGACTAAGCATGATGGGTTGCAAAGAGACAAATTTAAGTTCAATAAAAGAAAAATTTCTCAAAAATTAGAATTCAATAAAAGTAAAATGGACTGTCTTAGAATTCTTTAACCAAAAAGTAGATGACTAAGTTGGGTATATTATAGTGATGTTTCTTTTACATGGGGGAATAGGTTAGAAAAGATAGCTTGTGAGGCCCCTTCCAACATTGAGATTCTATGATTTGGGACCCTGCCTCTCCCTAGAATGGGAAGAGGCCTATACAGACAATGACCTCCAGAACAGCGTTGACCGGACTATCCCCAGGAACAAAGGCACAACTTCATGGAGACAATCCATTGTTCAAATTCTCCTTCTGGAGACAAATCCAACTTCACCCCATTCTTTTCCTTTTAGCCCTCACTGAGCACTTTGACTTGTTTTCTTGATCATGCCTCATGTTACTCAGCCCAGCTTTCTCTTTTTACCTGTCGGATTTAACTGCTTTGGGGAGTAGTTTTGACTTCTGCCTCTTGACCTGTCCTTGAGTTGCCTCTTGTTTGGATGCCCCTCCAATTTAAATATTTAGATCACTTGAATAAGCAACTGCCTAGATATAGTCAGAAGCTTGCTAGGTCAATCGTCATGTAAGAGAGCCAGGGCTGCCTCTTACTTTACGGCTGGGCTTCTACATATAGCTAGTTATCCTCTATGGCTTTGACTACTCATCCCAGTCATGGGAGTGAAGAATGGAAGAGTAGGATACGGATATAGAAATCTCAAGAGCAAGGACAGTTCAAAGAGATTTATACGGAACTTAATCCAAGAGTACTGTAGTTGGTTAATGCTGAGTACATTGTTCCCAGGAGCAGACCTCAGGAGCCAGCAGCCAAGTTCAGTGACTTCTAGGGTAACAGTATTGATCTGAAATCAGAGAGGATCGATGTGAGACCCACAAAATAGATTCAACTTCTCTGGAAATCTTCAGATATGAAATGATGTTTGGCCTTGGCCTGGGGGTAAATATGGGGTTGATTAGAGAGAAGGAAAGGTTTCTCTTGATAATAAGGGCCTAGAGAAAGGGTGACAGCAGGAAGGAGAGTTTAATGAACTGAACCCAAACTAAATTAATTTTGTAACATAATACTTCTTGTATTTTTTTCCTCACTTATATTTACCTCCCAACCCATTACCATATTAATAAAGATTAATAGTTCAGTTGATTGCACTCTGTGATTATGCAAGGTCCCAGAAAAGGAACCACAAGAGAAAATGAGGAAGTACAGAAAGGCTGTGCACCTAAGATTCTCGTTAGAAGGAGAAAATTCCTTTCTTTAGGCTGCCAAGTGTTGACAGCAGAATGTTCCTTTTGAGAGGAAGGTGGCTCTAGGAGCTTCTGGTCTAAGGGGAAGGAAGTGCTATTCTGCCCCACAAATCCATTTTATTGGATTAGTCATTGTGGAAGTTCTAGAGAGGACACAAGAAGACTAAGGAGCTTCACTAAGATTTTCAGCTTCCCTTCCTGTCCTAAAATGTTTATGAACAGATGTTTTCTTACCCACTGTAGTAGTTATTCTCATCAGTCTGTCATCTTTTCCAGGAACCCCTTCTCCAGGTCTCTCACTGTTACCTCCCTCAACTTCTTAGATAGTTCTAGCTAGCCCATTTCAGATTGGGAGTGATTAATCCCCTCTTTGGCTTTCCAAAATCTAGGCAGCTAATGGATAGAATACTATGCCTAGAGTCAGATAGTCTTGAATGGAAATTCCACCTCAGAAACTTCCTAGTTATTTGAATTTGGGTAAGCCTTTAAGTTCTGTTTGCCCCTGCTTCCTCAACTGTAAAAATGGGGATGAAATAATCCCTACAAAGCCGAATCGTTGTGAGAATTCAATGAGATAACGTTTGTAAAGTGTTTAGCATAACGCCAAGGTTCTACATGCATGTTTGTAATGATGGTATGGTGATTACGATGAGAGTGATGATGATGATGGCAATGGTGGTGATGGTGGTTACGTTGATGGTGATGATGGCTTTGGTGGTGGTGGCTGTGGGGATGTGATGATGATGATGAAGATAATGATAATGGAACTACATGGTTCTAAAAATGAAATTTCCATCTTAAGGAAGGTGCCCAGGTCAAACACATCTTCATTACTCTTTGGATACCACTGCTGACTCTCTGGACTTTCCTCATAATGTCCCAGCAGACTTCTTACCCAGGAAGTTCATTACAAACTGGGGATCTCCTCCTCTGATTGGTCAGTTCGTCCCAGAAACTTTATTTTAAGGAAGGTACTCAGACCAGCCATGTCATCATTTCTGTTAGTGCTACAGTCTTAATTCTCTGACATCTTTCTCCACCATGCCTGGAGGAATACCTCCTCCTTTCCTTTCCTTCTTTTCCACTCTCCCCTTCCTACTACATGTTAACTTTCCTCATAAAAGTATAAACTTTTTGAGGACAAGCACTGTGCTTGGCAACTTGTAAGTACGTAATAGAGGCTTGTTGATTTGATTTTGATCTCTTCTCCTATATAGATTTAAAAAAAATAATTATTATTATTTTGGAATCCAAAGCTATTTTTCTTTTTTTTTTTGTTAAATTTATTTATTTAACTTTTAACATTCATTTTGACAAAATTTTGGGTTACAAATTTTCTCCCCTTTTATCCCCTCCCCCCCCAAACACCAAGCATTCTAATTGCTCCTATGACCAATCTGCTCTCTCTTCTATCATCCCTCTTTGCCCTTGTCTCCGTCTTCTCTTTTGTCCTGTAGGGCCAGATAGCTTTCTATACCCCTTTACCTGTATTTCTTATGTCCTAGTGGCAAGAACATTACTCGACAGTTGATCCTAACACTTTGAGTTCCACCTTCTTTACCTCCCTCCCTCTCCACCCCTTCCCTTTGGAAAGCAAGCAATTCAATATAGGCCAAATCTGAGTAGTTTTGCAAATGACTTCCATAATAGTTGTGTTGTATAGGACTAACTATATTTCCCTCCATCCTATCCTGTCCCCCATTACTTCTATTCTCTTTTAATCCTATCCCTCCCCATGAGTGTCGACCTCGAATTGCACTCGCCTCCCCATGCCCTCCCTTCTATCATCCCCCCCACCCTGCTTGTCCCCTTATCCCCCACTTTCCTGTATTGTGAGATAGGTTTTCCTAAAAAAAATGAGTATGCATTTTATTCTTTCCTTTAGTGGAATATGATGAGAGTAGACTTCATGTTTTTCTCTCACCTCCCCTCTTTATCCCTCCACTAATGAGTCTTTTGCTTGCCTCTTTTATGAGAGATAATTTGCCCCATTCAATTTCTCCCTTTCTCCTCCCAATATATTTCTCTCTCACTGCTTGATTTCATTTTTTTTTTAAGATATGATCCCATCTTCTTCAATTCACTCTGTGCACTCTGTCTCTATGTATGTGTGCGCGTGTGCATGTGTGTGTGTGTAATCCCACCCAGTACCCAGATACTGAAATGTTTCAAGAGTTACAAATATTGTCTTTCCATGTAGGAATGTAAACAGTTCAGCTTTAGTAAGTCCCTTATGACTTCTCTTTGCTGTTCACCTTTTCATGGTTCTCTTCATTCTTGTGTTTGAAAGTCAAATTTTCTTTTCAGCTCTGGTCTTTTCATCAAGAAAATTTGAAAATCCTCTATTTCATTGAAAGACCAATTTTTCCCCTGAAGTATTATACTCAGTTTTGCTGGGTAGGTGATTCTTGGTTTTAGTCCTAGTTCCTTTGACTTCTGGAATATCCTATTCCATGCCCTTCGATCCCTTAATGTAGAGGCTGCTAGATCTTGTGTTATCCTGATTGTATTTCCACAATACTTGAATTGTTTCTTTCTAGCTGCTTGCAATATTTTCTTCTTGACCTGGGAACTCTGGAATTTGGCCACAATGTTCCTAGGAGTTTCTCTTTTTGGATCTCTTTCAGGCGGTGTTCTATGGATTTCTTGAATATTTATTTTGCCCTCTGGTTCTAGAATCTCAGGGCAGTTTTCCTTGATAATTTCATGAAAGATGATGTCTAGGCTCTTCTTTTGATCATGGCTTTCAGGTAGTCCCATAATTTTTAAATTGTCTCTCCTGGATCTATTTTCCAGGTCTATTGTTTTTCCAATGAGATATTTCACATTATCTTCCATTTTTCCATTCTTCTCTCTTTGTTCTGTGATATCTTGCTTTCTCAAAAAGTCATTAGCCTCCATCTGTGCCATTTTAATTTTGAAAGAACTATTTTCTTCAGTGAGCTTTTGAATTTCCTTTTCCATTTGGCTAATTCTGCTTTTGAAAGCATTCTTCTCCTCATTGGCTTTTTGAACCTCTTTTGCCAATTGAGTTAGGCTAGTTTTCCAGGTGTTAATTTCTTCAACATTTTTTTGGGTCTCCTTTAGCAGGGAGCTGATCTGCTTTTCATGCTTTTCTTTCATCTCTCTCATTTCTCTTCCCAGTTTTTCCTCCACCTCTCTAACTTGATTTTCAAAATCCTTTTTGAGCTCTTCCATGGCCTGAGCCCATTGGGTGGGCTGGGACACAGAATCCTTGATTTCTGTGTCTTTGCCTGATGGTAAGCATTGTTCTTCCTCATCAGAAAGGAAGGGAGGAAATGTCTGTTCTCCAAGAAAGTAACCTTCTATTGTCTTATTTCTTTTCCCTTTTCTGGGAATTTTCCCAGCCAGTGACTTGACCTCTGAATATTCTCCTCACACCCACCTCACCTCCTGGTCCTCCCAGCCAGCATTTGGGGACTGAGATTCAAATGCTCCTTCTAGCCTTAGGGCTTTTGGCGGGGGCAAGGCTGCTATTCAGTGTGAGAATCAAGTTCAGGTGGTCAGGTCAGGGCAGGGCTGCCTCTCAGGCTCAGTTCCCTCAGGGGGTTTATGTACAGACCTTCCACGATGGATCCAGGCTCCTGCCCGCTTGGGGAGCCCTGGTCTGCAGCCGCCTCTCAGCTTCTACCTCCCGGGGGGGGCCTGAATTACGGGGGCACCCCACTCCCCTCTCGACCCACCAAAGAGACTCTCTCACAGACCCCCATCACCTGTGGGTGGAGGTATTTGTGAGGTGGCTGGTGATCCCGTCCCTGAAGCCTGGTTGGATCTGTTTCTCTCGGTGCGCAGCCACAGCAGGTATGGGCTGGGCTCCGCATCTGCAGCGCGAAGGACCTTTTGCGAGAGGTTTGCAGGTCCCTCTGTGGGTGGAGGGACCCGCGTGGCCGCTGGAGATCCCGTCCCTGAAGCCTGCTCGGATCTTTTCCTCTCGGTACCGCAGCCGCGGCAGGGCTGCACTCAGCTCCCAGTCCCGGCGCCCAGTCCGCAGCACGAAGGACCCCCCGCGAGAGGTTTGCAGGTCTCTCTGGAACAGAAATCTCCCTCGCTCCAATGTTCCGTGGCCTCTGGGTGCAGAATTCGCCGTGAGTTACTTCCTTGTAGCTGTTCTATGTGTTGTGGGTTCGGAGCTATGTGTATGTGCGTCTTTCTACTCCGCCATCTTGGCTCCGCCCACCCAAAGCTATTTTTCTGTAGCATAGACTATTAAGAGTTGAAAAGAATCTTTAATATCATCTATTAGAAGCCATTGTTTTATGATTGAGGAAACTGAGACTCAGAGAAACCTTATAGAGTAAAATAATTTATCCAAGGTGTGTACAGAACTTGCTAGTGACAATGCTAGGGTAGCTTCAGCATTCTCTCTTCCCTGTCTGGCCATCCCACTGAAGCAATTCCCACAGATCTGAGCCTTTCTTTTTGGCTTTTTTTCTTCATTCATGGTCTTCCTTCTATTTTTTCAATTTGTCCTTTTTAAAAAAATGTCAAGTTTATCAGTGAATTTTCCCTAATGAATTAATTTCATATATATGAAATGAATATATATACATATACATATATATGCACATGTATATATGTGTATATATATACATATATAATATATATGTATATATATGGTCCTAAACTATGTTGATTTCCTTCATTTAGAAAGCAGGCAAAAAAAAAAAAACAAAAAAACAATCCCACAACCACAATGCCTTCAAACCAAAGCAAACCAAAAACCCCATCCTAAAATAGTGATCCAATAAGAATGATATTTTTTATGAGGCTCAGAGTTTTCTTTTGCAACATGAGGTAAGCATGAGACACCATTATTTTTAAGACAGTATAAAGAACAAAGGACTAGGACATTTGAATGTCTTCTGTGTTCTGAAAGCAAAAGCAGAACAATTAAAGACAAAACACATTAACTACACCAGAGCCTAAATTATACACATTTATTCTGCCCATAACTGACAAGTTCTGAAGTTTTCAATAATGGTGATTACAGATGAAAGACTTTCTTACCTTTCCTTTGAAATTTGGCAATTACATTGAAAGTCTGGTCTTGGGTGGCAGTTCTAAAGTTTTTTTCAAGTATTATTTATTTTGGAGGTAGATTGTGTGTGGGTGAAATCCAACCTCATGTTCCTAAAGACAAAAGATAGTTGTTGTTGTTGTTTTTTAATTTCTCCTGCAACAGACATTGCATAAAGATTTTGGGGACTAAGTTGGACATTAGGATTCTTTCTGCCTTTAAGTCAGGCTGCTGAGAGACTTACTTTATCTAACTCATCAGTCATTGTTTTCATCCCAATACAATATTCCCACTAAGATTTTATCTGTTTTCTATCTTTCAGATGTAACTATTTATCTTTCTCTGGTCACCTAAACCTTCAAGGTAGTCTTATAAAAATGCTGTATATATGAATGCTGCAAAGTGAAGTGAGCAGGATACTTCGTGAGGATAAACAGTGAAAGTAGTAGTCTGATTGATAAAAAAAATTGGAACTGGGATTAAAATCCATGTCTCCTGAATTTTAGTCTAATAAATTGAAGAGGGGAGGGTAAAGCAGAAGGTTATCTGAATTTTATTCATCTCACATAAGTGAGTTCAAATAAGAATGGTCGTGTGAACATAAGCTCTTCCCCTTGATGAAGAAAAGAGAAAAATCTGACCCATTGGCACCTTCCCTATTTTTCTGGAAGAATCTAAGTTTTCCCTGTGGTGTCTTCTTCTGATGCAGCTCCTAATGCATGCTCTTTATGTGCATAAAGAATGCACCTTATCTATGACTCATTCTCCCTTTGGTCTTCTAATGAGAATTCTAGGCAAAAATGTTAATTTATGTCAAAACATGACATTTCTCAGGAATGTTGAATCCTTCACGATTTCTGTAGTAAATGGACTATGAGTAGCTACAAGAAATTAATCATTAAGTGTCTAGCAGAAGCGTGGTTTCATAACACTTTTCTTCTGAGAAAAATTCTGGGGGTGTTAAGGGATGATCCATTCAATATGAGTCATAAGGTAGTCAAAAAATGCATGTAATCTTAGCCTTTATTTGAGAGTCCAGCACTAAGGAACTGTTGTCCTCTGCTCTAGTGAAATGCCATCTAGAATATTGTATTCATTTCTGGGCACCATGTTGTTTTATTGTTATCTGAGTGAGAGTCTGGATTACAAAGGGCAGTCCAAGGAGCCATGAAGTATTGCAGCATAGAACATAGCTTGGAAAATGGAGTCAGCAGAGAGGAATGAAAGCAAGCTAGCTTTATTGAGAGGAAATACAGTAAAAAGAAGCAGTGACTGGGGCCACAGTCGAAAAGGGAGCACCAAAATAAGTAACTTTTTTATGAAGTTTCTATCTGGATCAAGCAAGACAGGGTATTAAACAGAAGGAGCTTGATGTGCAGGTCAAGGTTTGGAGACTGGTACTACTGATTCATGATGGGGTGGGGAACACAGAATTAGAGACTGGGGGATATTCAAACTCTTTTCTGGGGGGAAAAAGAACTTTTGCCATTCCTGTAGGTCTTGCTTTGGGGTGACTCAGGGGATTGTATTTAGGGTATATGTTTGGTGGAAGTGAGAGAGGGTATCGAGATCTTGACAGGTTTTAAGGAAGGACTTTGATACATGAATGATTTTACAAAATGTAATCAGAATGTGGCGCATACTCAAAAAGATAAAAATACCACAGCATCTTATTTGTCTGCTCAGGAACGTATATGTGGGCCAAGAAGAAATGTTTAAAGCTGAACATGGAACAGTGGATTAGTTTAAGATTGGAAAAGGAGTGTGGCAAGGCTATATATTGTCACCTTATTTATTTAACTCATAGGCAGACTATCTCATGCAAAATGCCAAGCTGGGAGAAATATTACCAATCTTAGATGTGCAGAAGATAGCACTCTGATGGCAGAAATGGAAGGGGGATTAAGAAACTTCTTAATAAGAGTGAAAGAGGAAAGTATAAAAGCTAGATTGAAATTTAATAAAAAAGAAAAAAAAACGATCTTGGAAACTGGTCCCTTAACTTCCTGGCAAATAGAGGCAGAAGAAATAGAAGCAGTGTCAGATTTTATACTCTTGGGGTCAAAGATCACTGCAGATGGTGACTGAAGTAATGAAATTAAAAAATAAACTTTGAAGGAAAGCTTTGGCAAAGCTGGACATCATACTGGGCAAAAAGGAGATATATCATCTTGCCAACAATGGTCTGTATAATTAAAATTATGATTTTTCCAGTAGCAATATATGCCTACAAGTTGTTGTTCTTTAGTTGGTTTTCAGCTATGTCTGACTCTTGGTGACCCTACTTAGGGTATTCTTGGCAAAGATATTGGAGTGGTTTGCCATTTTCTTCTCCATTTCATTTTATAGATGAGGAAACTAAGGCAAACAGGGTTAAGTGACTTGTCCAGGGTCACACAGCTTGTAACTGTCTGAGGCTAGATTTTAATTCAGGAAAATGAATCTTCTTCACTTCAGACCTGGCACGTTGTGCCACCTTGCTGCCCCAATGTCTATGAGAATTGGACTATATTGAAAGCTGAGTGCTGCCTTCAATGATTTTGAAGACTTTTGAGAGTCCCCTGGACAGCAAGGGGATCAAGAAATACTTAAAGAAATTAATTTAGGATATTCACTGGAAGGACAAATACTGAAGCTGAAGCTTAAATGCTTTGGCTACAAAATATGAAGATGTTTGTTCTGTGTCCTTCATTCCTGAAGAAGGCCAATGACATCAGGAAGGTGATGTCTTGAATTAAAAGTGAATTGGATTTAAGGGAGGCAGGGCTTTACAAAGTCACTAGCCTCACTCTCTCCTCCAGAGACATCTGAGTCCAGCGGCAACACATAGACCAGGACTGCTGGAGATGGCCCCTGATGCAGTGGAAGACCTTGGTCTTTTTAAGCTAGGGTCTTTCCCAGGTTTCAGTTTCTCTCAGGAAACATCCATTGAGGTTAGGTAAGAGGTAAAAAAAAATGACTTTTTATCTACCCCAAAGAAAAGGCCTTGATGTTGGAAAAGTTTGAAGGCAAAAAAGAAAGGTAATGGCAGAGAATTGAATGGATAGATAGTAATATGGAAGCAATGAAGATGAACTTAGTTAGACTTTGGGAGATAGTGGAACACAGAGGGGCAGGTGTATTATGGTCCATGGGGTCAAGAGAAGTCAGACACAACTGAAGAACAAAAACAAATCAAAATGATGAAGAGCCTTGAATTCATGGAATTTGGGATCCTGTAGGGAACTGCTATTTGGGTTGGATTAAATGTCCTTTGAGGCTCCTTCCAAAATAGAGATTTTTGTCATTCTCTGATTTTTTTTTTTTTTTTTAGCATTTACGTAGTGCTTCAGACTGTTAAGTTTTTACAAATGCTAGCTCAATTGACCCTCACAACTCTATAAGGGAGATGCTGTTGTTATCACCCCCATTTTACAGATGAGAAAACAGGCAGACAGAGCTTAACAGATTTGCTCAGGGCCACATAACTAATAAGTGTCTGAGGAAGGATTTGAATTCCTAGGCCCAGTTTCTGAGCCTTATCTATTTGTTGTGCTACCTAGCTATACACTTATCTGAGCAAAACCCTTCCAGATCCTGAATAGGAAATAGAAAAGCATAACGTTCATTCCTCAGGGAGCCAGAGATTGGTGGAAATTAGTAATATTTGGTTGATAGAAGAAAGGCAATATGGGAATTTGGGAAGAATGCTGGATTTTGAGTACTGGGTTCAAATCCTCGCTCTGACACGTAATACTTCTGTGACCTTGGCTAAGTTACTTTGCCTTTCTTTTTCTCATTTCTCTCACATACAAAATTATTAGGTTGGACGAGGTGTCCACTGAGGTGCCGTCTGACTCTCAGTCTTTGTTTCAATCATCCTAAGAGACACAATCAAGAAAGGCATATCAAAATAGGATTTAGTGAATAGTCTGGCAATGTCATTGAGAAACACTGTAACCGTGAAAGAGGAGTCTTATTCCATTTCAAAATTAATGCCAATAATCCAATAAACATTTATTAAACACCTGCTATATGCCAAGTACTGAGCTAAGCACTGGGGATGAAATTAATAATAAAAAAAGAAAATCCCTGCCTTCAAGGAGCTTGAAATCTACAGGGGGAAGCAACACACAAAAGGAAAAGGGACAAGTACTTGGTGTGAGGGGCATCTTGCTCCATGGATCTGTAAAAAAAAAAAACAAAAAAACAAGTGGAGTGGCAGATTGTGGAATGGAGTGAATACAAAAGTTCAACTTCTGCCCTCGGTAAAGAAAGATATTGGGAGGAATTTGATGCTCCAACCTCCAGCAAGATGATGAAATTAGAGGTGATGAGCTTAACTTGGATAGGGCATCGTGTTTCAGGAGTTGAAAAAAAACACTTCTATTTTGAGGATTCTGCCCTATCTAACTGTTATTTTGCTCCTCTTCGAGAACAGAAGACAACAACCAATTGTAGTTAGTATAAATCAGGATAAAGTTTAGTCTCTATCCAAGAGAAACAGGCGCAAACCCATCTAAGTAAGAAGATGTTCTGTCACTGAAATGAATGAAAACCCAAAGGGAAAGCCATACCCTAATGTAAGCTCTCCTTATTTATCCCTTAGACCAAAGATATCAAACTCAAAAAGAAATGGGGGTCACCAAACTGTCCAAATCTTCAGTGTGAACATTTCTTTACACAACAGAAACTGGCAAAGGCTACAAATCAGGGCTTAATTTGTTGTTTTGATATTGTCTAGATTTGAGAAAGTGGTAGAAAAAATGTTAATAATACAGCCTAAGCTTAAAAGTGCATCATGGGTGGATTTTTTTTTTCTTAGTGAGTGGGTTCTTAAACATTTGCCAACACATCCCTGCCTATTAGCTTTACTTCATTCACCATTCTACTTCCTTGCCTTTGAGCAGATGGTTCTCTCTGCTGAGTCTTTACTCTTTCTTCACCTCTGCTTCTGAGAATCTCAGCTTCCTTCAAAGTCCAGTTCAGGTGCCACCTGCTCTACAAAGCATCCCCAAAGTCTTAGTGCGCCTTTAAGCTCAAAGCTGTGTTGTATATAGGTGGGGGTGATAAAGGGGAGAGGAAAGTGGCTGATCTTCTGATGAGACACTGAACCACAAGTTGTCCTTCTTTTGGAACATGAAGGGTTCCTGTCAAGTGAGAACATGCAATGAAAAATATTCTTGCTTTAAGTTTTCAAACTAAAAGAAATCTTCTCAAGTCATTCTTCACTATTCTCTCTCTCTCTCTCTCTCTCTCTCTCTCTCTCTCTCTCTTTTTCTCTCTTTCTCTCTCTTTCTCTTTCTCTCTTTAATTTGTGGAACTGATTAGAACTGTTTCAGAGAAGAGTTACATTAATATTTTTCTCCATTTAAAATAAATCTTAACACCCATCAGACAAAAATGAACACTTCCAAAGGGTTATATTTTTACCAAAGCAGCAATCTGGTTATAGTGGAATTTTAATTACAAAACATCTCGAGCCTGGTGAATAAAGAAAAAAAAAACTTGGATAAAAAACTAAATAAAAATCACAGAATCATTTGCATATGAAGAGAAATTCCCTGAGTTAGCACACAGGACAATATTAATGATGATACTAAGTAGAGCTGAGTTTAATTTCCAACTTAAAAAGACAGTCATCTTTAAAACATTTGATGTACATGCATGACATCAGGTTATTTGGTTCCACTGAAAACCACATTGAATACCTTCTGCATAGCTCAAGAGATACTGTGAAGAGAACAGGAGACATGGATGGTCTGAGTTCTAATCTGACCTCTGGGCAAGTCTCTTACCTTCTCCTTAACCTCAGTTTTCTCACCTGAAAAGTAGGAATAATATCTCTGTCCCAAAGCTGTGATGAGGAAACAATGAGTTAATATTTGTAAAGTGCTTTGCAAACCTTATAGGGCAACTAGTATTTAGTTGCTTGAAGGAAAGCCATGTCTCAATGTCCTTTAAAAATAAACAAACAAAAAACCAACCCTAAATTCCAAGAAAGAAGTCTTCCTGGAAATTGAGAAGAGAGACAATTTTGGAGAAAGAGCCCAGTTCCTGAGAGAACTGCTATTTCTTTTTCCCTCTTGCTCCTCTTCAAGATTATAGCTGGGATAGGACTATCATTTCTCTTTCTTCTAACCTTTCTTGCTTCTCCATCAGCATATTTTTCATTAGAGCAAATCTTCCTGCAGATGTCAGTATGCCCAGCAAAACATGAGTTGAATGAGTCTATCTGGAGAGCTGAAGTGATTTTTGGAGAGAAATAGGTACAATGAACCCAGGGAGTAGCTCCATTCCTCAGGAAGAAAGAAAGAAGGAAGGAAGGAAGGAAGGAAGGAAGGAAGGAAGGAAGGAAGGAAGGAAGGAAGGAAGGAAGGAAGGAAAAAAGAAAAAAAAAAGAAAGAGAGAAAGAAGGGAGGAAGGAAGGAGAGAGAGAGAAAGAAAGAAAGAAAGAAAGAAAGAAAGAAAGAAAGAAAGAAAGAAAGGAGGGAGAAAGGAAGAGGAGAGAGAGAGAGAGAGAGAGAGAGAGAGAGAGAGAGAGAGAGAGAGAGAGAGAAGGAAAGAAAGAAAGAAAAGAAAAAGCTAATACTTTCCAATGACTTTCCCCATCACCAATAGAGAACACTTCTTTGTAACAATGCTCTCAGTTAAGCAAAACAAATCAAGATCTTGGTCATGTCTGAGTACAAACCTCATATGTCACACCCGGTATCCCACAAGCTCTCTGCCAAGGGGCATGCTTCTCGCAACAGTCTTTGAAGTCATAAATGGTCACAGCATCGATTGGAGTTCTGAAGTCTTCAATTTGTTTCTCTTTACATTTTTGCAGTCATCACCTAAGCTGCTCTGGCTCTTCGTCCTTTGCTCTGCATGAGCTCAGAAAGTCTGGTCAACTTTTTCTGAGTTCTTATTTGCCATTTCTTACAGCACGATAATATTGTATTCCATTTGTATACCCCAGTCTGTTCAGCCATTCACCAATCGATGGGGGTCCACTTTCTTCTAATTCTTTGCTAAACAAAAAGTGCTGCTTTCAAATATCTCTGTATGTTGTTACCATTCCATCTTCAGAAACTGTGGGAAGGTGGTTAGGTCATTTTGGGAAAAAAATAGTTCTATATACAGAAAATTCTGATCCTTACCTCTGCTGGTGATCGTTTTCTAGGTGGCCTGTGTCTTTTAAGCAACCAGGCAGATTCTGAATATATAAATATATGTGTGTGTGTGTGTGTGTGTGTATGAACAGATAGATGGTGTGCATACATACATGTATATCCATGCATGTGTATATTCACACATACATGTAAGTCATACATACATGCATATGTGTATATATACATACATACCCATATACATATTCATACACATTCATACACACACATATATGGAGAGAAAGAGAGAATCGTTTTACAGAAAAATCTCTTGGAAAATGATAATAATGACAAATAATAATAGACTGTGGTATGTATACAAACCCTTTTTAACTTTGATTGGCTGGGCATCAACCAAAGAATTCTTTATTAACAAAGAGTCATCAGACAGCTAGCTTGTCATCACTTTATCCTTTTCAGACACTGACACTGATCATCCTTGATTGCCAAAGTTCAGGAACCCAACACTGACAAGATATAAAACACATAATAAGAACTTATTTTTCTTGGGCCTAATTGCTACCTTGAAGTGATTGTGATAATTCCCTGTTGACTGAGGATTAAAAAATACCTGAATGTAATTTTTGGAGGTGGTATGCAAATGGGCCAACTTATGATTTGATTATAGCTTTATTAGAGTGTTAAGAAACCTCTTGAGATCATTTCGTCCAATCCTGTCTTTGTATAGATTGGGGATAGGAGGTCCAGAAGTTGTTTCAGGTCACAGATCTCATAAATATCAGACGCTGGATTATAATCGCAATCTTCTGTCTATCTAGTGTTGTCATATGTTTGTTGGCTTTGGTTATATATCTAGTCCACTCTCAGTACTTCAAAAGAAGGCCAAAGAGGGGAAGGAAACGTGATACTGAAAAGGTATTATCAATACCTGGGCTAGTTTGATTCTAGGCAGGTCAACTAACTTTCAGGCCCAGAGGCAACTGTCTAAGATTATATATTTCAGAATTGCTGTGGGAGAGGAGGGGCTTCTCTTCCTCCAGTGCATGAAGTTTTCTTTACAGATAAAACATAAGCCTGAGACGTGGAGTTGAGACTTGATTTCAAACCTAGCCCTAGACAGTTGCAGTCTGCTCTGCTTTAATGTATATTTCAAAAACCTGAATTTTTTCAAATTGAATCGACATGGGAACAATTTGAACATTATATGAATTTTGTGATTCCTTAACCCAAACTGCCCAGATCTCTTAGAATCAGAGGGCAAAATAGAAATAGAAAAAATCCACCATCATGTCCCAAAAGAAATCCCCAAATGAAGACTCCCAGGACGACCTTACGGCCCAAACCCAGAGCTTCTAGGTCAAAGGAGAAGTGCAGTAAGAAGTCAGAAAGAATGAACTCAAGTAGTAAGGAGCCATAGTCCAAGTTGCAAACAATTTAGTAGCCACCAATATAAAAGAAAAAAGAGCTTGGATTATGATATTCCTGTAGGCAGAGGATATAGGCTAAAACCAAGAATGACATCTAGAAAAACCAAGTATAATACTATAGGGGAAAATTGGACTTTTTAGTATAATAAATATAATCTGATAATATGCTAAATCAAGATAATATAATAATATGATGGATTTCTTGAAATAGAGGACTTCTAAGTATTCCTAAATAAAAGTCTAGAAGTACATAGAAATTTTGAAGTTTCACATAGGCTTGAAGAGAAACTTTAAAAAGATAAGCATGAATTAATAAGGATTAATTTTTAATATTCTAGTATGGGACAATAATGCCTGTGTCTGCTCTGAACCTTCCTATGATTGAAAGTCATAGACAGAGTCTAAGTAGAAAGCCTTTTATGATGATGTTAAATGAAACTATAGAAGGAAGGACTGTCTAGTGTTTTTTTTTTAATACAAATGGTTGTATTTTGTTTAATTTTATTTTAATTTAGATTTTTCTGCATCTATTGCTATTATCCCAAGGTGTTGATTATTTTGTTATTTATCTTAATAATAGCCAAGACTTTAAATCTCCCAGTTTTTATCCTTCCCATTATCTCAAAATGCCTGCATAAGACACTGTTCAGAAATTATCGTAATATTTTCATTGCTAATATAATGAGGAAAATAACAATAATGGATAACAACAATTTACATTTATATGACATTTTAAGGTGTGCAAAGTACTTTACATGCATGAATCTATTTGAGCCTTACAATAACACTGTATTTCTGTATTTGCATGTGTTATCATCCTTGTTATGCAAATGAAGTCTCAGGGAGGTTGAGTAAAATGAAACAGGCAGGATTTGATCCCATATCTTGCCCACTGAAAGTTCAGCATTCTTTGTGTGAAGTCTTTCTGCCTTTGAGCAACTGTGTAGACTGATAGAAGTCAATGCATAAGTTATTCAGGCAACTGGGTGGTTCAGGAGATAGAGCACCAGGCCTAGAGCCAGGAATACCTGAGTTCAAGTTCTTCCTCAGACTCTTACTGTGTGCCCTTATGCAAGTCACTTTACCCTGTTTACCTCTGCATGTTCATCTGTAAAAGAAGCTGGAGAAGGAATGACAAACCACTCCATATCTTTGCCAAGAAAAACCCAAAATGGAGTCACAAAGAGTTGGACCAAACAACACTAGTCATTATTAATTCTCCATTTTAAATGTTTAAAAAGATTTTGTGGGGTGTCAAAAAAAATTGTTTTCAGGCAAAAATGTGAAAAGTCAAATGTAACCTCTCTAATATAATTATCATCATCATCATCATTATCATTATTTTGGAAAGAACTTAGGATGGAGGATCTGTATAATGACAATGAATGTGAATTACCTTCCTGTGTCTACTTGCGCTGCCATTTGCTTTTGCTTGTGCCATTTTATTTCTGTTAAAAACTTTCAGCGAAGGTAATTCTTGAATGACTTGTGAGGTCATCAGTCTAAGGAAATCCCTTCTAAGGAGACAGATCCAAAAGCTTTGTGACATGGCAGATCATTTCCAGGGTAAGATACTGATGGGATGGTGGAACCTGGACCCCCCAAAACTTCTAAAATGGGTCTTTGAAAGTAATCCAGTACCCCCTTCTTCCCCCGTTCCTATGAGAAAATTTTCCCTTGCAGCAGGACTGACTCTGTAATTAGAGGGGTGCCTGGCCAAAGGATTTGCATCCCTGGCTGGCCCGAGAACTCTCTTGGCACCAAATCCCCACTTGTCTCCTACAACTCACTCGATATCTGGTATATTCCTTACACTTCCCCATCCATAGCCCCCAAAGACACCTGGACCCTTAGATTACCTCATCAGCATCCCTGGCATTCCTTTCCCATGCCCCTTTTCTATATAAATTCTAGATTCACCCCCATTAGGGTATAAGTTCCCCAAGGAGACTTTGCCCACTTTTATTGGCATTAAAATAGACTGTCTCCTGATGGAAAGTCAGTTTGAGTGTGTGAATTCATTCTAGCAGACCCTGCTGTGGCATTCTCAGGGTACCGATATCCCAAAGCACCCCCCGCCCCCAAAATCCTGTTCAATAGGGTTATGATTCCTCACCTCATCTTTTTCACTACAACAGGGATGAGTTTTCCCTAAAAGAAAACAAAGGCATTCTGATCAAATGTTGGGCATTCATTCATTCACTTCAACAAATATTCATTGCTGACAAGACAATACAGTCCCTTAGGTTCTCCTGGTACTAGAGGGTTAGTTGATCCTACTTTCTACTGAGGACATTCCCAAAATACCAGACATAGTAGGTCAGTCACGTAGGGCTAGGGTCCTGACCTGTAATTGGAGTGATAAGGAAGACCCAGAAGAGGAAATTCCCTCCAACAATACAACTCAGCACCTTCTCTGTAATCTTAAGGAGTTGCTTAGAGCTCTGACAGGTTCACAGAGCCAGAATGTGTCAGGGCAGGACACAGCTGGGTGATTCTCTCTCCCTGACAGAATGGCTACCCTGGCTTCCTTCCTATCTGCAGTGCATATAATAATCACAAGGGACTCTAAAGCCTTTGGCAAATAACCTCTGTGCTATCCCCTCTCATCAAATGCTACTCTCATGCAGGGAGTAAGTGGGGAAAATTATGTAGGTACTCTGGTACAGAGTACTCTGCTGTGTTGCACTCCCAACAGTAAAGCTCATGATGACACCCCGCCCTTACCCCCATGCCAATGTGTTTTCTTTTCAATAGGGGACACAATGAGTTCAAAGAAAAGTGATGTTTCAAAATGATACAGTAAAAACATGAAATTCCCTCTTACAAATATGGGGTATTCTTTCCTGGAAACACATATATTAGTGGAAAAAGTAGACACTCAAAGATGTTACAAGTAAAGAGGTGCCCATATAGGGAAAATTATATGTGGCCAGGGTGTATGAGAGGAGGGGTGACTCACGTCTTGATCCACAGACTTCTGACAAGTTCAGAAGGTTCTTTTTTTAAAATTTATTTTTTATTTCAATTTACAGAATAAAACAAGCACTTTCATGACACAGCGCAACAAAAAAATCTGATTGCACGTGAAATTGCCAATCTGCTACGTACAACTTGCTATTTCCTTCAAGTATACAGCAAAATTGTCATGTCAATGTCTTTTTTTCTTTTTTCTCTCCCTATCTTACAGATAACAACCATTAGAGACAAATAGGTGTGTATACATACATAGATAAGTGTGTGTATGTATGTATGCATATATGTAAAATTATTTGATACATACCTCTATTTATTTAGATTCTGTTAATGATTTATGAAAAGAGGTTTGTTGTCTTTGATCAGAGACCTCATACTGGAATAAGGCAGCTAACCAATAAGCATCCTCAGTTTGCCTATATGTTGTCCAAGTCACAACCTAGGAAACAGTATCAATAACCACCAAATAATTTTATTATCAGGGTTACCCCAGTTTTCACTTCCAAATTGCTCCTACTTCTTTAAGAAAATGAATTGGCTGAGGAAGTAGTATAAGGAAACCTTCTATGCCCAGGAGAAAAGACCATTGTCTCTGCTAACAGATTGGTGAATGCTTGTCATTTTCGTGGGCAAATGCCACTTAAGGTCTACAGAGTGAAAAGTCTGAAAAGAACTTTGTCTCCTACCTTTGCATCAACTTCTTTGCCTTCAGAATTAAAAACCGAGAATCTGTGATTTAGAATGGACCTCCCATGCCATCTTCTGAAACTTTTTAACATGGAATAAAGCCACAGCTTGGAGAAATGAGGGATGAAAGGAAATAGAGCCATACCAGTGATTGGTAGGGATTACATGGAAAAAGGTCCTCTTGCTACATATTAAGGAATGGAGAGGGAGAAGGTAACACATCATCAGAGGTTATCTTAACCTTAGCCCTTACCAGTCAGTCAGAAAGCATTGACTAAGCTCTTCATATGTGCCAGGCATTGTGCTGGGAATTTAGAAAGAAGAAAATGAAAGCCCTTGCCCTCAAGAAGCTCATAGTCTAATGGGGGAGACAAGAATTAAAAAAAAAAAAGTATGAACAGTCTATAAAAAGAATAAATAGGAAATAAATAAGATATTGATTTATGGTGGAGGAAAGCTTTCTGAAGAAGACTGGATTTTAGTTGAGACTTACAGGAAGCTAGGGAAACCTAGGGAAGTCTAGGACAGATATGAGGAGGGAAAAGATTTCAGGCAAAAGAGACAGAAAACTTTCCTGGAGCTAAAAATTGGAGTGCCTTTTTCATGGAACAGCAAGGAGGCCACTGTCATTGCATGAAAGAGAACAGAGAGTAAGATATAAGAATAGAAAGGTAGGGAAGGGCTAGGTTATGAAGGGCTTTGAATGCTAAGCTGAGGATTTTGTATTTGATTCTGGAGGTGATGGGGGTCACGGGAGTTTTTTGAATAGGGAGTGACATGTTTGCCCATACTTTAGGAAAATCACTTTGGTGGCAGAAAAGAGGAGAGTTGAAGTGGGGAAGAGATTTGAGGCAAGCAGACAAATCAGGACAATTGTCCTCATGTGAGGTGATGAGAGAATGTCCTGGAATGGTGGGATGATGGCAGTGTCAGAGGAGGGAAGGGGATATCAGAGATATGTCACAAAGGTGGAATTGGCAGGTTTTGGCAACAGATTGGATATAGGAGGTGAGATGTAGGGGGAAGTGACACCTGAGGGAAAGGAAGAGGTGAGGAGGAAAAATAATGAGTTCGATTTTGGACGTCTTATGTTTAACATTTATCCTGGGCATCCAATTAGAAGTAACTGATCAGTATTGGAAAGCTAAGATTGAAGGTCAGCAGAGGAGACAGAGACAGAAGGCATATGAGTGATGTGTGATGAGCAGGAGGAAAGAAGAGGGAACTTTTTGTTCCTCTGTAAAATATGACAGAAGGTTCTCACCTGAAAGGGTGAGTGAAGGTGGGAGGTCTAATGTGCTGTCTGACTTTAATGAACTTTAAGGGGATTGACCTGCGCTTCTGTAGGCAACAGCTGCCAGAATTTTGATTGGGTGATAGATAGAAATAGCATGAACCTCAAATGAAGAAAGGTTACTGAGTGATGGAAATAGGGAGAGAACTTGGAAATGGCAGTAGGGAGTAAGGAGTGTTCTAACTCCCCTGCCTCAACTAGTTAGCTAAGGAAAATGACTAAACGGTCAGCTGGTACTAGAAAGGATGTATCATTAAAGGAAAACCAGGTTTCAGTAACAGAAAATCAAAGCAGGAGGAGAAAAAGATTTAGGAAGAAGGGAAGTTTCTTACCTATGGAACTGGAATTTCAGAGGGCACAGTGGAAGGGGTGGGTGGAAGATAGTTGAGGGTGCTGGGAATAAGGAATCAGGTGGTGGAGGATGGCAAATGGAATTTGGATGATGGTGTACAGGAATTCTAAATCATGGGAATATGTAGTATAGGATTAAGTGTGACAATGGTCATCACTGCACCAGACCTTTTCCCAAAGGAGGCAGGAGATTGACCTTCACACAAGTTTGGCATGAGATGGGACGGAAGGTGCTCAGTCAGTTGGTCAGATGGGAGCCCCCATTTCAGTTCTCCTTTTCCCTCCAAAGGCTATAGACAGGGGAGGGAAAGGTGCATCAGGAGCTGCCGGTATTGCTCTCCACTGACTTCCTCCATTTTACCTAGTCACAGTATACCAGGACATGGAAGGTTGTTCCTTTTTGTACCAGAGGCCTTGTATTCAGGGTTGGGAAATCAGGATGATAGCAGGAGGAAGGAGTTGCTTGTCCTGGTTCAGGTAAAAGTCAGATGCCCCAGATCCCTTGCAACCTTCCCTTGGAGGACACACATGGCAGAGATGACGTCCCCTTCTTTTTACCACATGTAATGTTACCTCTGAATCTATTTTAGGTGTGTGAAAAAGAAACTCAATATATTTGATGCATTCTCTTTCTTTTTTTCTTTTTGGAATTTTATTGGTATCTCTTGGTTTGATATCAGCCATGTTGGGATATGTCCTTCACCCGTCTTACAAGCAGTGAGCCTTCCCAAGTAAGAAAGAAAAGCAGCAGAGCACAACTGACTAATGCAGTTACAGCTTTGTTTATGCAACACTCATAGCCATAGTGTCCTAATCCAGTGAAAGAAGAGAAAGGCGTTTATGGCTTGTTCGATTTCACTTTACAGGACTGAGTTGTTTAAAATACATATATTTCCTATTTTATTTATTTACATATTTTATATTTTATAGAATAATCACATTTTTGTTAAAATTTGTATTATAACAACTCAATTTGACCGAAACTTCTCAAAAACTTATCTGCAATCTTTTAGGTACTGCTAAGTTTAGCTGCCAATCTCTTTTCTCTTTCTTCAGCAATTATAAGGCAAATACTCCTTCTTCAGAGAAGAGAGCTTCAGAGCTTAGTGTTTTTGAGAGCCTAGTGGCAAAACTATTGCCACTGGTACCTTTTATATTGACAACATCAGAAGAGCTTGGATATTTCTCCCTGCTCATGATCATCTCAAGTTAGCTGCCCCAGTCAACCTATGTGGGATACCAGTACAGAACCTGATGAAATCAGTGATCTTGCCAGCATCTAGATCAATCTGACCAGTGTCATTCAACTTGATGAGAGGATCTGGGGAATGGATTGTATGGGCATGATGAGTCACCAGGTCAGGAATGCCTTTTGTACTCACAATTTTTTTTCTGTTTTCTTTCTACTTATTTTTCCTCATATGGAACATATGAAATATTTAAATAAGAATAGAATAGAGGCTTCTCTTCCTCTTGACCAAAATTGCAATGGCTGTAATTATAACACAAAATTCCATATTACTGGAGTACTTTCTCCAAAATCATCATATTGATCTTAAAACATTATTATTATTGAATTTATGCTATTGATTGGTTTTTCATCAAGTCCTTCCATCCTTAAAGCAACAGAATAAAGCAACATGACTTTCTGTGCTAGGCATTCCTCCCAGTGATGAAATAACAGATATGACTTCCTCCCACCCCATCACCGCAAGCCATCACAAGGACCACCACCAAAAATATTTGAGGAGGCAGACTCTGCCTTTTGTTTTGGTAACAGATGTAGTAATTACAGTGGAGATAGACTTTTGTCCTCTCTTTTAACAACTAGATAACACTGGACCTGGAGTCAGGAAATCTCATCTTCCTGAGTTCAAATCTGTCTTTAGACACTAGCTGTGTGACCCTGTACAAGTCACTTAAGGCTGGCTGTTTGCCTCAGTTTCCTCATCTATAAAGTGAACGGGACAAGGAAACAGTAAGCTACTAGACTATGTTTACTGAGAAAGTCTGCAAAATAGAGTCACGGATTGTTGGCCATGACTGAATTGACTGCACAACACCAACAATGAATGTGCTTAGAAAGCCTTTGGTGACAGAGCGTCTTTTCTTTGCTCCTGCTTCTCCACTTGCTCAGCTACTGATTCGGGCTCAGAGAAGCCTCTGAGTTCAGAGTAAGCTTTGAACTTGCAAACTGGTCTTGGGGCCATGTTGGGTAGCTCCACTTTACATATGGTTCTTTTCATATTTTTCTCAAAGAAGAGAAATATTCCATAATAACAAATAAGCCTCTTTCTATGCGCTGAGAAAAGGCCCACTTCTGGACCATCCATTGCGAAGATGCAGCCTCATTTCTAGGAAACAAGAAAAGAAGTCTGCATGCAAACAGCCCCAGAATATGCTGCTGGAAAATCTGTTAGCTGTAAAAAGAGTCCTTTCTTGCAACAGTTCCTTTCTTGTTTTTTGCAATAACTGCGTTTTCATTTTTTTTTCTAGTCAAGGAAAAAAATTGGGATTTTTCTGCAGTGGCAGGTTCTTATTAAGAAGTTTTCAAAACTCTTACACATTTTCAGAGTGAAGTAGACACTTCCACATTGAGGCTAAATCTTAATTCACTAGTGATATTTAGATCTCTTAGGTAGGGTAATTCATAATTTGAAAAGAAATACAAAACTTTCCATATAAAATAAACATGTTTCTTCCCTATCAAATAGCATCTGACTTTCTTAAATTTAGAACTGGAAAGTGATTTAGTTCAACCCTCCCGCTTTATTTATTATTATCATTGTTCATTATTTTGTCCTGAATTTAATAAAAACAAATAACATGGACATTTCGTATACAAAGTGAAACAGGAAAACAGGCTTGCTTGTACATGAAATTGCAATCTCTATTACACACAACTTGCTTTTCCTTTTAAGACTATAATAAATTCAGCCTGTCACATTCAAAACTTTTCTTTCTGTCCCTGTTTTCCTTCAGCCTTCTTTTGCTTCTCTTGGGTGCATTTAAAAAGATCTTCCATTGACCTCTCATTATCTTTCTTTTTTCCCCCCTCTTCCTCGGCCTCCTTTTCTCTTCTCTTTCTTCAATCCTATTGTTAACCCTGCCCTCTCTTCCAAGTTCTCTTGATCCCTTGCTTAATTGGGAAAAAAGAAAGAAATAGAAAGAAACAAAGGAAGAAAGGAAGAAGGGGAAAAAAAGGAAAAAGAAACAACTATTGTGTGATAGGACCAATATCTTTCCTCCATGTGGGCTTACTATTTTGTTTACTCTTCCTTAAAACACGCATAGACCATGCTCAGGGATTGGTTGGTTTAAGGAACTTAAGATTCAAGTTATTGACCTTACTTCTATTTGCTGCAGTAGGAGACAGCCTCAAGGACCTGTGGATATACACTGATGCTTGCCTACTGTCCCAATATAGACACTAAGAAACTTCCCTCAGCTGAATCAACTTGGAAAGCACTCGTTGTACAGCTTTGTAGTATATACTTCTCATAAATCTTCTTTTGTTAACTGCTGAATGAGCTACAGGTATGTCTTAATTATTTCCGTTATTGAACATAAACTACCACTACCTGAAATACCCTAATCTGACCATAATCTATTGGTTTTTCACCCCTCCCTGTTTTTCGTTATAAATCCCTATATTTCATTCACATTGTGACCTCCAAGTTGCTGACTTCTCAGTTTTCTCCCAGGCCATCACCCTGGCGTTAGCCTCTCTTTTCTTCCCCATTTTTATCTCTTAGTGAACCTGTTCTATTCCATTCTATCTTCCTGTCTTGAATCCCTAGCCCTCATAACATCATAATCATCACCACCATCATCAACATATCATTTTCATGAGTGCCTAATATCTTCAATTTGTCCATATGCACTGGCTCCTCCCTTAGTGCCTACAAATATGCCCATGTCTCTCCCATCCTCAAAAAACCCTAAACAACAAAAAAAAAAAGTCCCTGTTAAGTATGGTCCTATATCTCTTCTGCCTAATGTGGATACTCCTTGAGAAGACAATATGCAATTGGTGTTTTCATTTTCTCTCTTCTCACTTTTTTCTTAATCCCTTGCATTCTGGCTTTTGACTTCATTCCACTGAAATCACTCTCTCCACAGTTCCAGTGATCTTTTAATTACCAAATTTAATGACCTTTTCTCAGTCCTCATTCTTCTTGACCTTCCTGAAGCCTTGGACACTATTGATCACTCTCTCTCCTTGATGCTCTCTTCTGCCTAGGCTTTTAGCACATGGCTTCTTCCCTACCTCTTCTCAGTCTACTTAGCTGCTTCCTCATCCGGATCATATCCATTAGTATCCCACGGGGCTCTGTCTTGAGACTTCTCTTCTCCTTCCCTGCTACCACCCTTCGTAATTTCATCAGCCCCCCTAGATTAAATTATCATCTCTATTTTGATGATTCTCAGATCTGCTAATGCTGCCCTAACCTCTCTGTTGACCTTTAACCTTACATCTCCACTTGCCTTGTAGCCATTTCAAACTGGATATCCAGTAGATGTTTTAAACTGTATGTGTTCAAAACTACTCATCAATCCTTCCCCATATCCACCCCCCCCAAAAAAACTTTGCTATTACCATTAAAGTCACCACCATCCTCCCAGTCCCCCAAGCTCACAACCTACATGTCTTACTCAACTCCTATCTCTCACCCACCATATGCAACTTGTTACCAAGACCTGTCAATTTCACCTTTGCAACATCTCTTGAATATGCCCCTTTCTGTCCTATGATGTCACCACCCTAGTACAGGCTCTCATCACGTTACATTTGGACTATTTCAATAGCCTTCTGGTGGATCTGCCTGCCTGAAGTCTTTCCCTATTCCAATCCATCTTGTGTTTAGCTATCAAAGTGATTTGCCTAAAGCACATATTTGACCATGTCATCTCCCTACTCAATAAAATCCAGAGTCTCCCTATCACCTTCAGGATCAAATACTAAAACTTTTGGCATTCAAAGACGATTAGGCTTCTCCTGCCTTTTCAGTTTTCTTACACCTTACTCCATTACATGTACCTTTTGATCTAATGACACTGACCTCCTTACTGTTCCATAAACAAGACAATCTCTTGGCTTCAACCATTTTTTTTCCTGTTTTTTTTCCCCATGCCTGGAACACTCTCCCTGATTCCCTGGCTTTCTTTAATTCCTAATTATGAATCTATCTTCTATAGGAATCCTTTCCAAACTCTTCTTAATTATAGTGCCTTTCCTCTAGTAATTATTTCATATTTATCTTGCATATAGCCTAATTACAAATATTAGTTTGCTTGTTTTCTCCCCCATTAAATTTTGAGCTCCTTGAAGGAACGAGGTATTTCTTGCCCCTTTTTTGTATCCCTAGTTCTTAGCCCAACACCTGGCACAAAGTAGATGCTTAATAAAAGTTTCCTAACTGACTGACCTTGGTAAGAAGTGAACTCCGGTTGTCATTACCCTGAACTATCATCTGATTACTGTCCCCTAGTTACGAATCTGCAGATATTTTCACCATAGAAATGAGCCACATCATAGAAATCTTCTTAACAAATCTTGGCATACTATTTGGAATCATTTGGAGCTCTTTCTACATGAAAAATGAAAACAAAAATGTAATATTTGTATATTTCAGAGATATTTGGTTTTATGAGGTTTCTCCTTTATGAAGAAATTAATCAATAATTTGATGTGCCAAGGTAACGGAAGTCTTTTTCTGGAACCCACTTGTTTTTTACAGAATGAAAGCTAAAAGCATTTCATGAAATTAAAATCAATTAAACATGTCTACTGGTTTTCCATCTTGAAAAGGTAACTAAGCAATGTATGCTAAATTGACATAATACATTACAATTGGAAATCCATTAGTTGTGTTGATTTGTTATTGGCTTATTGATCTTCCTGCTCTTTTAACTTTTAATTTAAAGGACCTTTTGTGAATGAAAATGGATTTAATTACAGTGTTTCAAGGCACAGTTAAAGATCACATGATGCATATTTCAAATTAGGATGCTGTGTATCAACCTCTCTCTACCACCTAAGACTTGTAAAACAGAGCCTTTGCATCATGCAGCTCTGTCATGGCAGTGTATTTAATACATGTGGTCATGTATTTAAAAGGAATAGTGACTTGTACATCATAGTTTTGCAGTTTCATGTGCAATCTTTTAAAATTACTATTGGTATACTGTAATTTTTAATTTATTTTATTTTTAATTTATGAAATAAAACAAAGAGGAAACAAAAAAAAAGAAAATAGCTATACCCTTAAAAAAGCTCCTTAGGTTTTGTTGTTTGTTTATTTTTTATAAAGAAAAGCTACAATCATTCTGATGATAGGGTACATAATTTACAATGAGTCTTGGAAAATAATTTGAAACTTAGAGAATTTAATCAACTTACCTATGGTCAAATAGCAACTAACAAATAGCAAGATAGGTGATTTGAATCCAAGTTAGTAGTAGATGAATGTTACTGATCTAGTCCAGAAGATAGCTGGCACAGTGGAAAGATCATTGGTTCTGGAGTGACAAGACAGGAGTTAGGGACAGCTAGGTGGTGCAGTGGATAGAGCACCAGTGCAGGAGTCAAGAGGACCTGAGTTCAAATCTCACCTCAGATACTTGACACTCACTAGCTGTGTGACCTTGGGCAGTCACTTAACCCCAATTGCCTCATCCTAGGTTATCTTCAGTCATCCTGATGTATGCCTGGTCACTGGATTCAGATGACTCTGGAGAAGTGAGGCTGGTGACCTGCATAGCTCTCCCTCCCTCAAAACAAAATCAAGTGCAAGTCATGTCATTATTTCTCTGATGCCATGGTCTTCTTCAGCAATGAAGGACAAACACACACTACTTAGGTGACATTGGCAAGTCACATATTCTGTTTCTTTAACTGTTCAAAGAAAATGACAAAGAAAAAGATGGAAGGATTGGGTTACATGGCCTCTGTGGTCCCTTTTAGATCTAAATATTTGAACCTGTTCTGGGCTCCCAGCCCTGTTCTCTATCCACCACATCAAGCTGACTCACCACAGATCTGTAAAAAGCCTGGTGTCAGCAGGATTCACCTCTCCCATGATTTTCCAAGTCAAGGACCCTGCCTCAGACTCAGCAGCTCTTAGAGCAGGCATCAGAAACTGGGGATAATTACAGCATTTATGCACTTGCCAGATTATGGATTCCAGAACCTTATGCAATGTGTCACACAGTCTCTGATGATTAAACTTTATAATCCTGGCCGCTCACACCAATCTCTGCCATTATGAGCTTAGTGCGCTGGCTCAGGGCTAATGTGGAAAGAAATACTGCCTTGCTTAGCTGTGTTGTTTAGCCTCTGGATTTGGGGAAATATCTCAGCTACTGAGTGAACACCACAATTTTGTAGTCGAGGTTTTTATTTACACAGGTTTGATTTTGGCTCTTTGATCACTTAGTGAGGGGATGTAGGCAGCTAGGTGATGCAGTGGAGAGAACACCAGCCTGGAAGTCAGGAATATATGAGTTCAAATGGAACATCAGACATTTATTATCTGTGTGACCCTGGACAAGTCACTTAACCCTGTGTGCCTCAGTTTCTTCATCTGTAAAATGAACTAGATAGGGAAATGGCAAACTCCTGCAGTATCTTTGCCAAGAAAACCCCAAATGGAGTCATGAAGAGTCAAACAGGATTGAAATGAGTGAACAACGAGTAGAAGTAGACCAAGTGCAGGTTTCCCAAGGTCTTGGGTCATATGATAGAAAAGTGTCTGTCCTGTTCAAGTAACTTTTTAACAGTTATCTGCTATTGGGAACATCATCCTCAATAAGCAAGGATTCAGTACCTACTATGCACCAGCCTCTGTGCTCAGTGCTGGAGATACAGAGGAAAGCAAAAAAAGTGCTTCAAAGTGCTCAGATTCCAGTGCCATAAGGAGGTCACAGACAGGGAGAAATACCCCATATGTAATACAGTAGGCATATTTGTGGTACCAGAAACCAAAACAAATAAAACAAAACTTTATACCAAATGGAACTCATCAATTGCGAAATGACAGAACAAATTATAGTACATAAATGAAATAGAAAATGATCATGCAGTAAAAAAATGATACATGTGAGGAATTCGGATAAATTTAAGAAGACATACATGAGCTAATTCAGTTTGAATGAACAGCACCAAAAAAATACACATTATGACTTAAAAACGCAGAGGAAAACACCCCTCAAGGACATCGTTTCATAGCAAACGATCAGTTGACTTCAGATGTCTGTGGATGAAACATGCTTCCCTCTTCTCTAGAGAAAGGGAGGGAGAAGGGAAGGGAAACATTTCTTAAGTACTGACTTTATGCCAAGCATTCTGTTAAGCACTTTACAAATATTTTCTTATTTTATCTGCGCAACAGCCCTGGAAATCAGTCTTTTCGTCTCCATTTGCCCGTTGAGGAAACTGAAGCGGACAGATGTTAAATGATTCATCCAGGTTCACACATCTTGTGAATGTGTGGGTCAAGGATTTAAACTGCAGTCTTCTGGACTTCAGGCTCAGTGCACTGCCTGGCTGCCCCCATATCCAGAGTGGGCTGTGGCCGTAGAATTAGGCATAGACTGTCAGACATGGTTGAAACAACTCTTTGATTTGCTTCACTATTTTCTTTTGTTAGGAACAGTTATGATGGTAGGGTGGGAGAGAGAGATTTTGGTGAATGACAAATCGTAGAAAAGCAGTAACAAAAAGTGATTGTTTTTGTGTTTGCTGTACTTCTAGAACAATTTTAGTTCTTATCTTTTCCTGAACTTCAGAAAGAAATAGTCAAGGGACAAATTCAATCCTCCTGTATCTGTTCTTTTGCGTTGAGTGTTTGGCCAGGTAGGTGAAATGATTATTTTTTAATAGTTAAAAGTGTTGGGATTTGAACTCATCTTATTATAGACTCAGTGAAAACATCTCTAGCAAAACTTCAGTGGTAAACAGGATGATGATGAAGATAATAAGTATTTTGTGCTGTACCCACATAATTTTGATTTCCATTACAATTTTTGTTATGACTATGATGGTCTTAAAGACTTGTGTTCAAATCAAGGCTCTAAATGTAGAGGTGTGTTGGAGTCAGCTCTTTAAATTTTTTGTGTAAGCCTTTGTACCCCAGAAATCAGCAAATGCTATAAATTAGGACTTGATTTGGTTGTTGACTTTCTGGTTGTAATCAAGAGATTTAGGGAAAAAAATGTCAGATTAAATTTAGCATCCTTCATTTCTAGAGAGCCCATTGTTAAATATTTACCAGCACATCCTTGGATCTAACCTCTATTAGCTTTACAATAAAGGGCTAGTCACTGCCTCTGAAACTCAGTTCCCTGATCTGCAATATTAAGAAGTTCTATGATTTCTGAGGTCCTTTGCAGTTTGGATCCTTTATGATATTTTACCCCATGTAGGGAAGAGATTTGGTGAACCACTTTGTTGTTCTTACACTGGTTCTAAGTCAGTCTTTATAAGTCAGTTCTCCCCTCATTAGTATTTATCACTTATCTAGTTGTCACTCATGATGGCTCATCCTAGTTCATCTAGGTGCCTAATTGTTAATTACCACTGAATCAAAGAAAATTGCTGTGGGACAACTACAAACTGAGTTCTGTTAAAAGGCTTTTACTGAAATCTCTAAGCTATAATAAACATTACATGCTTACTGGTGTACTAATAAAGGTCAGTTTTACTAAAATAATTTAATTTTCTTCCCTCCAGAAAGAGTTTAATAAACATTCGGATTAAATCGGGAGCTGGAAATGCTTTGCCTAATCAAGATGGCTGTGTGTAATGTAATTGTGAATCTCAGGAGGAAAAGTGAATAGTGATTGGTGATCAGGAAGAAAAAACACATTAATACAGAGTCCCAAAGTGGAAGTCAATGGTCCCCAGTAGGCCCAGAGGCAGTGAGTTAGATCCAAGGTTTCCTGCACACCAGTGATTACGTAATTTTCTTTGTCTTACTTTGCTCCAAATACCAGGGTGAGGTGATCAAAAAGAGATCAGAAGTATGGATGCTTCTTTCTCTCATCTTAATGGGAAGCATGGGCCATCTTGTTGGATGCTTTGAAAATGGTTTCACCCTATAGGTGTGATCTTGTCTTCCAGGGAAGAAAAACTTGTGCACTTGTGCCCTGTTGACGAGGAACGTGAATGATGCCATGTGAGTAACAGGAAAATGAGCAGAGTAGCTTTGACCTGGATTCAGTGAGGAAACCCTGGAAAGCAAAGCTGTTGAAAAAAACATGCAAGCAACTTTGTTGGACCTCCGTGCTATGTGTGTTGATGGAGAGAGTTGAGTGGAACTGCTTGCTTCTCCTTATATGCATATCTGGTCCTTTCAATAGCTTTTTAAGCGTGTGTGTGTGTGTGTGTGTGTGTGTGTGTGTGTGTGTATTTGTTCTAGTCTTCTTTGGAATCTTTCTCTCCACTTTCAATCCTACCCTCTATTTGTCAATGACAATTACAAAAAATAATGGCACAAATCCACATTTATAGAGCACTTTAAGAAGAGTTTGATTTGTATGCTATACCATTGGATCATTTGGGGTTTTGAGACCTGAGTTTTGATCCTGCCTCTATACTCTCTAGCCATATATTCATTATTCTTCAGCCTCTACTTCTGACTCTCCAGTTTTTCACAATGTGAGAGCAGCTTTCTCACTTTTGGAATTCACTGTGCACCTTCCTCTAATTGGTTGGTTCCTTTCCAGAATTTTCATTTTAAGGAAAAAGGCAAGGCAAGACATATCTTCAAGCTCTTCTTCTGATCTCCAGGACTTTCTACACCATACATACCCTGGAGGGTGTACCTACTGCTCCACTCCAATCTCCTTTTCAGCATCTTTTTATATGTTCTGTCTCCTCCCCTCTCTCCCCCTCCCATGTATACTTGGAGTAGGCTCCTTGAGGACAGGGCATGTTTATCTTTTACTAATATTTGTATTCTCACTGTTTGACAAGTATATGTGTGTGTATGCACACACCTACACATATATACATCTATATATACAAATATGCATATGTGTATGCATATATGTATATGTACATACATTTTTCACCAATTACATGTAAAACAATTTTTAACATTTGTTTTTTTAAGTTCTGAGTTTTAAATTCTATCCCTAACTCCTTCTCCTAGCTCCTCCCCCCACCCCAGATAATTAGCCATCCGATATAGGTTATTCATGTGCAATCATATAGCATATTTCCAAATTAATCCTGGAAAGTTATAAATGCTTAATGCATACTTCTTGATTTGACTTTTGATTCAGAATAAATGCTCAGTATAATAGAATTTAGGGCTGGAAGAGATAAGATCACTTAATCTACTCTTTTTTGGGGGGGGGGGAACATATCAAATAAATGACATTTTATATCTCAGTCATTTTCCAACATATCCCCTCTGCTGAATCCTACCTTGTAAGAGAGAAACAAAGCTAAGAAAAGCAGTCTGAAACAATGATGAGACTATTAAATTATTATTGTCATTATTAAACTCTCTGGTTTATAATCAATACTTTTATTTCTGAGATGAGGAAACTGACATCCCAAAGAAATTAAACAACTTGTCCAAGATTCTCTATTTCCCTAGCAATAATGAACGAAAGTTAAGTGTGTTATGTTTCAGAACATGAAAGGGCAAGCATGACCCTCAACTTTGCTCAACTTTATAGTTGTAGTAAGGATCACAGGAACGTGGCAGTACAGCAACTCAAAAGGTACAGAAAACTAATGAACTCATCGCTGTGCCCTCCAGTGCCCCCAACATTCATGTATCTACCAAGGGGGAAATACTGGGAAAGGAATAGGTTTTTACTCCACGAAGGAAGAACTGTAGCTAATGACATCCCAGGAGACATCACAAAATCATTGGGAGGTCAGGGCAGAGAATGGTACTGGTGTCCCATTACCCTAGAAGCAGGGAGATGGACCAGATGACTCCCGAAAGGGCCAGCTTCTCAGTATACTCAATACCAAGTCTCTACTTTTTTAGTCTCATTTTAGGTCCCACCATCTATGGCTATTCACAATTCCCTTCCTGAATTGTTAGTATTTTCCAACTCTTCTGTTACTTTTTATTTTCTTTGTATTTGTTTTGTAATTATTTAACTTGAGTGCACAACTTTTCATCCACTTCCCAATAGAATGTAAACTCCTCCTGGGCAGAGATTTCATCCTTTTTTCTTTTCTGTGTATTCCTAGTGCTTAGCATAGCACTTAGCAGTTTATGGTGTTCATTGTATTCAACTGAATTATCCTTTCATTCCTGTTATTTCTAGACTTCAACTTCACTCAAGATCTGAAATGACAACAAAGATAGTTCAATCCAAGGTTTTCGGTCTAAATTAAAAATACTTTAAAGGCAGTTGAAGAAAATGAATATGGTTGGAGAAAAGAATGCGAAATAAAGATGATTTCCCAACAACCTTGTTTAAAGAAAATAAAAATGGAAATTCTTCCTTGGATTTTAAGAAATCATACATGGGCCTTCTACTTCCATTTGATCAAACAGCACTACCTCATTCTTTTGGAGAGGAGAGAATTTGACATCAGCTGTCCTCGGTAATGGTGGAAAGAAAAAATGGGAAGACATTTCTAAAAGAATCCATGAATAAACTGTGTCAGAAGCATGAAGAAATCTGGGTTAATTAAAATAACTTATCCAATTGAAAAAGTGTTAAAATTGTTTTTGACAACTTGCATAATTATTTCAAGGAGTTTGAAAAGCTGAAAAGGGGGAAGAGGAAACAGTTACAGGTTTAACCAGGACATAGTTTTGCCTGAGTGAATAAGAACAAGCGTCTCCCTTTGATATCTGTGCTGAGATCAGATTTTGAATATTAAGAAGGGTTGGCAGTAAGAGTAAAAACAAGGGAATCTGCAGTTTCAGGACAGACCTTAGTGGATCATCAGTACAAATTCCAAACATATGTACCAGTATTTATGTCTTAAATATATTTATTGCAAAGACGATTCTTCAAAGAACTAAACTAATATACCCCAAACGAAATTGCCATTTAGGTGTGAATAAATGGGATGCCAAGAACAGCCGAATGGCTAGAAGCTTGCTTTAAGCACAAGGAGATTGAACTAGAATGAGAAATTATGAAGTCCACTTAATGTAACAACAAAACAAAACAATTCTTTATGTAATATTTTTCAATTAAAAAATCATTTTGTTCTTCCTTACACTACCCCACCCATTGGAGGGGAGGGGGAAGAAATAAAACCCTTTTATAGAAAAAAAAATATTTCAAGGCAAGTAGGATTGAAAGAAAAAAAATAAAATTAGAGTGAAAAATAGGTTCTGGAGTTACTCTCTCCACCCCCTTTCACAATGAGAGATTGGGTCCAGGGAATAAGGCACTTTTATTCTTTTTCAACATCTCATCTAGAGGAAGCCCTGAGGGGCAGCAGGATGGTTTTCTAGTGTTATAGCTAGAGAAGGTTCCTACCAGTGTGCTTCACCCCCATGAATATCATTTGGTAATCATTAGCCAGATTTGTTTAGTTCTCCCTCATTAGATTATAGCCTCCTTGGGGGCAGGATCTTCCTTTTGCATCTTTTTATAATTCCCAGTTCTCTATTTAGTGCCTGCACAAAGTAGGAACATAATAAATGTTTTTTGATTGACTTTTAGAAAGGGATATTTACTAACATAGGGCAGGCAGGTAGATAATGGATAGTGACAGGCCTGGAGTCAGAAAGATTCCTCTTCGTGAGTTCAAATCTGGCCTCAGACTCTTACTATCTATGTGACCCTGAGCAAATCACTAAACCCTGTTTTCCTGAGTTTCCTCATCTGTAAAATGAGCTGGAGAAGGAAATGACAAACCTCTCCAGTATCCTTGCCAAGAAACTCCAAATGGTGTCGCAAAGAGTTGGATATGACTGAAAAACAACTGAACAATGAACAACAACAATTTGCTAAAGTGATATAGAAGAATCAATTGATATAAAACATTCCTCATCTAGTGTATCACATACTCTTCCACCAGCATGTAGAGAGTTCAAGGGAAAACAAAGGGGCAACTCAGCTCTTGGGAGTCCTTCTGTTGGAGTGCTTAAGATGTGTGTCATTTTCAGTAGAACTCATATTATATATCTGTGATTCTGACCTTCCTCATCACATATAGCCTATCTATGACTCTCAATGGATGATGACCTTTGATACTAGCTGGTACTGCCCTGGAACCATTGCTAATATGGCAAAGAAAAGTTCAAGTCCTCTTGTCCTCTGAAATTGACAAGATCCTTGAGGATCAACTCAATAGACTTTGATTTACCAGAAGATAGCATGAAAATGGAAGTTTTTAAAGTGATCTGCAGGGATTTTCTTCAGGATGCATCTCCCTCTAGGAAGTGATAATATTGAGCATAGGGATGACTATGTGCCAAAGTGTTCTTTGGCAGAGGAGATTCAGTCTTTGTTTACTTGCTTAAATGTGGATCTATGGAAAGTTACTAGATGATGGATGGCTGATTGGCCATTTCCATAAGTTCTGGAGCTGATCTCCCAACCATCAATTGTGATGAAAGTTTGAATCCTCAAAGAAAGCACTGCCTATCCATTCCCAACCCTCCCCACCCTGCTCCAGAATCAGGACCTCCTGATTGGACAAACATTGAGTGGAAAGAGGGATCTTGTGTCGATTTCATTATACAGGAGAAAAGTATTTTTATGGGGCTTAAAAATGCTAGGGAGAACAAGCAAACAGGAACTAGGGAGAATTAGTCAGTGATCCCAGTGTGAGTTTGGGGCAAATACTGATGTGGCAGAAAAGGTAAGTATGACAGTAGGGATCCCTGGGACAGGCTGAGAGACATGCTTCCAGGAATAAAGAGAGGAGAATTCCTCTATTCTTCTCTTGACAGATCACATTTGAAATGGGTTTTATATTCTAAGAAGGAAGTTGGTAAGATAAAAATTGTCCAAGGTTAGATATACAAGACACAGCAGTCAATGATTATAGTAATCTATTGTTTGATAAACTCAAAGACTCCAGCTTCTGGGATAAGAACTCACTATGTGACAAAAACTCCTGGGAAAACTGGAAAGTAGTATGGCCGAAACTAGGCGTAGACCAACATCTGGTGAGAAAGCACTCTGTTAGAATTATTCAAAGGTGGAATGGATGACTTGAGAGGTAGTTACTTTTTAGTCATTTGAGGTGTCTCAGCAGAGAACACACGAACACATGAGAAGTGTGTGATAATATGAATTCTTTTCCAAGGAAATGACCGAGTTGAATCAAATTTCCCTTGAGGCCTCTTTTACCTCAAAATTCCATTCCACAAGATACCAAAATAAGGAATTTTTGAAAAATTTGGAGAGACTTGTATGAACTGATTAAAAAGTGAAATGAGCTTAAATAAGTGAGCACGATGATTACAAAACACAAAAATCAATAATCAGAGACACCAGGAAGCAAATGAATGAGATGATCAATCTTGGCTCCAGACATGAGAATATATTCTTCCCTTTTCTTGTTAGATGTGTGGTGGACTAAAGAGGTTAAATAAAGCACACATCACATATAATTAATTAAACTAATAATTTATTAAATTAATTAAATGCTTAATTAAAATAAAGCATATATCAGATATAATTAATAATAACAATAAGTAGAATTTGTGCACCCCTTTAAGGTTTGCAAAAGCATTTTCCAAATATTATCACATTTGATCCTTATAACAACCTTGTACGTGTAATCACCATTTTGCTGATGAAGAAACTGAAGTAACAGAGGTTAAGTGACTCTCCCAAATTTACACAACCAGTTAAGTGTCAAAGGTTGGATTTGAAGTCTTCCTGAGTCCAACGAACTATTCATTGCCACCTACCTTCTCTCTCCACCTCCTCCCCAAGTAACATTTTTTTTCTTAATTTTTGCTTCACTGTAGTTCTTTGTTATAAGACAAGGATTTGTAGAATAAACTATGCAAAGTCTTTTGAAAAACTTAAAATGCTATATACATATTAGCTATTGTAATTGTCATTGTTGTTTTATGGGTCAGTAATCAGGAAAAAGAAATAAAACTTTGCATCCAATTAAAGTCTTGATGACGTACTAAAAATTAGCCATTTACAAAAAAAAAAAACTTAATGAAATGCTAATCTACGTAACTATTTTAAGTATATGATGGGTTAGGATTATGTACCTTATATTATAAATAAATTACTTCTCTAATCACCTCTGCCTTGTCAAGAGATTTCTTTCTTTCTTTTTTTTAACTTTTCTATTTTCTAACTTTTCTTCCACTTTCAACTTTGATGATCAGCCTTGGTACATACAACTTGACATCTTTTTTCATATCAATGCTATTTAAACCTGCATTGCCACCCTACTCTGCCCAGGTAGACCTGTTGATATATTTTCGACAAGGAGTCTCTTTATTGCTATTACTAAGGGAAACATTTCTCTAGAGCATAGAAGTAAAGATTTTACAGTTTTTCTTTGTGTTTTGCTCCTCTACTCAATCTATTGCTCATCTCCAAAGCATTCATCACTTCCATTCAACTCCTCTACCATTTAACTGTTACTCAATACTTAAGCCGAACTTTGCTTGCTAATTCCTTAACCAAATCCTTTTCATCCCTGTCTCCAGCTGCACAACAATCTCCTTAAAATACCTAATGTCTCTATGTCTCCTTATATTTTAACACATTTTCTGAAATTTTAACTTTTCCATTTCCAATTTTAACATCTAAAGATAATAGGAGAGTTATGCATCAAGATAAAACAAACCCATTTAACCTAATTAAGAGCCAATAATCTACTGGTTACTCAGTACCAGCAAATCTGGCACCTTTTGATCTCAGCACTCATTTATGTAATTGAGTATAAGTACCTGCAGGGAAGGAACTATTCTTTTATTATCCCAAATGTTGACTAATACTATTCAAGCTAATATATTTAAGAACACTCAGTATCTTTATCAGCTCTTGATATTAATAGATTAAGTTCACATAATATGTGCTGAGCTGAAGAGATATTCAGAAGGAAATCATGAACTTCAGATTTTTTTTAAAAAGTATCATTTTTTCCTTCCTTCCTTCCTTCCTTCCTTCTTTCCTTCCTTCCTTCCTTCCTTCCTTCCTTCCTTCCTTCCTTCCTTCCTTCCTTCCTTCCTTCCTTCCTTCCTTCCTTCCTTCCTTCCTTCCTTCCTCCCTCCCTCCCTCCCTCCCTCCCTCCCTCCCTCCCTTCCTTCCTTCCTTCCTTCCTTCCTTCCTTCCTTCCTTCCTTCCTTCCTTCCTTCCTTCCCTCCTTCCCTCCTTCCCTTCTTACTGTCTTTCTCTCTTTTTTCCAGTCCCCCCCCAAAATGACATAGAAATGATTTACATGATTGTATGTTTATAACCTCTATCAGATTGCTTACTATCTTAGCTGGGGAGAGGAATATAACTTGAACACAAAATTAGAAACAACAACAACCGCAACAAATGTTAAAAATTGTTTCACATATAATTGGAAAAAAATAAAATGTTATTAAATTTTTAAAAATGTGTATGCTTTTATCTTCCATCAAAGTTTACAACGCGGGTTACATCCCTAAGCCTAAATTTTCGCTGCTTGTTGGTTAGCTGTCAGGATTTTGATGTAATAATTATTTCTACTTGAACACACTATAATAGTGCAATTTTGGACATGCTGGGCTGATCATCTAAATCTCAACTAATATTTACATCCACTGGCATGTCTTTAAAATTTGTTGATCTTTTTCTTTTGATATCATGGTTATTTCTCAATATATGCTTCCTTTCTTCTTGCCAAACAAGGCATTCCACATATGTGTGTGTATGTATATATGTATTAGAAACAAAAGAAAAAGGGGGACAAAGCAGTTCAGCAAAACTAATATATCATCTTTTTCTGGTAACATTTTCAGTCTTGACCCCTCAGAAAAGGGGAGAGAAGGTCATTTTCTCCACTCTCTTTAGCCTTGTTATATTCATGTTAATTACACAGCTTTCGGTTTCCTTTTCTGTTATTCTGTTTACATTATTGTAGTCAAAGTGTATGTAGTTTTTCTTTTTCTGTTTACTTCATGCTGTGTGAGATTATTTTTTTTCCATGCAGCTCTGAAGTCTTCACATTCATTGGTTCTTGCCACACAGTAATATTCCATTACATTCACATACAGCAATTTGTTTAGCCATTCTCTACTTAATGGGATCTGTTTCCAGGGCCCTGCTATCATAAAAAAAAAAAAAAAAAAAAAAAAAGAGTTGCTATAAATCTATAAATATTTTGGTGTAGAGGGCATTTTTCTTGTTGCTTTTAACCTCCCTGGTGTATAGAGCTAGCTGGGGGATATTTGGGTCAAAGAGTGTGGACCTTTTCATCCTTTATTAGTATAATTCCAAACTGTTCTCCAGAAAGTTTGAAAGAAGCCAATATTCTCTTCTACTGTACTTGTATTCTTGCAGTCACTTCAAAATTGAACATTTCTTTTGTCATCTTTGCTCATGTGTTGTGTGTGTGTGGTAAAACCTTAAAGTTATTTTGATTTGCATATTAAATCTATTATTTTTCATTTAAAAGCTTAAGAATCTTCTTCTAAGGAAATTGTTTCACTTTTATTTGTATACCTCAGCGCCTACCATAATGCCTTCCCCATAGGAGGGATTCAATAAATACTTATTTTTCAATCAGTTGAAGAAGTGTTTGTTCTTATGTATTTGACCGATTATCCTTTGGGAGAAATGTCATGTATCTATATAATTTTCCATATATCTTGTATATCACACACTTGTTGAAGAATTTTTTTTTCTAATCAGCACTTTTTAAATCTTAGTTGTATAACTTTAAATTTCTCATATTTGAATAAAAAAAAATCTTTTGTCAGTTTTTCTGTCTCATTTACTTATACAGTCTCCCCTTAGTCATAGAAATGAAAATTATTTAGCTGTTCTGATTTTTTTTCCTCCTCCTCTTTCTCCTTCTCCTTTGTCTCTTCTCCTCCTTCTCCTTCTCCTGGATTGCCTATTCATTTAGAGCTTATGTAAATACTGGAAAATGTTGATCTGAGCCTAATTTCTCCAGACTGCTTTCTAGTTTTCCCAGAAATTTCTTTCTTGTAGGGCATTATTCCCAAAGTATGCTGTTGGGTTTATAAAGACTGGGGTTATTAAATCTGATCTCTAGTGATTCTTCCTTATCCCTGTTCAAGGGATTCTTTTTAATTCTTTTAAACCTTTATCAAACAGTTTTGATGATTCTTATTTTATACTTTGATTTCTAGAAATGCATGTTTCCCTTCATTCTTACTTCATTATTTCCTCTGAAATATTGGATCTCTTGTTCCTCTGACTGAAGTTTGTTATTATTTTACCAGACGGTTTATATGCCCTGTGCCTTATGGTCTATATTTCATGCAAAATTTTTGGTATAAGGCATATGTTAATAGTAACTTGAGGAATGCTCATTTCAAATTTTGAACATCATTCCTAAATTATCACCAGGTTTTTTTTTTCTTTTTTTGGTCTTAGAAAGATTTCTAGACAGCCAGTTAATGAACAGATTATCTGTTTGTTTGTTTTGTAAGGTTTAGCATTAGCAAGACATTTCTGGATAAAATAAAGATTATTTGAATAACATTAACAGTCAGAATTTGAATTTAAAATGAATATTTATATGTTATGGCTTTCAGAGGAAACTATGTCTGAATAAAAACATGTTGGCATAACTCTAATCTGGTTAGCATGGCTGTTCAAATGCACAGAGAAATCAAGTTCCAATGTTCTGTAAACTAGATGAATATTGATTGAGGCTGCTTTGACTGGAACACAAGCTAATCTGCTGCTGCCTTTTCTCTGAGGGTGTTAGACATGGCCTTCTGCCACCTGCAGTTTTCTTTACGTTGTCTTTGTTGGAATATCGTTGAATGTTCAAGAATGTGAAGAGGAAACTCAAAGATAATATAGCATTTGAAGATAATTAAGAGAAAAGCCAGGTCTCAAGAAGGACATTTGAAAACAGGGAGATAAATTCTAAGTTCAACATCTCAGTGTTATTAAATGTCTTGTTATCTCTGGCTATGTTACACTAAATGTGAAATTATACACCCCTGACCAACAAGGACACATACTACTAGTGGAAATGAATCATTTCAATCAATGTTGACACTCACACTGTAACATAAATTACAAGGAAAAGAGATGTAGTAGTGAAAGGAAATGATACTTCCAAGGTTCATCTTCGGGAGGAGAAGGAATTTTTTTTAATGACTCAAAAAGTGAAAAGAAAGAATACTTTTGGGGAGTTTAGTCATGTCATGATGTAATACTCACGACAAACATTGGCGCCATGAAAATTGTGGCATGTTTTGTGCTAAAATTTATTCCAGTAAACAAGAAGTAAAGTCAAGCTATGAAGAAATAAATGAACCATTCAAATTAATTCAATATATACTTTAAGACTTCAGTAAGCAAAGATAAGACAGTGAAAAATATACCAGTGAATGAGGTTCAAAGAGTCGCTCCTTAGCAAATAATAATTATTATTCTTGATAGTAGCGGTACAACAGTGACAATAAAAACAACTGGCATTTATATATTACTTTAAGGTTTGGAAAATCTATTACAAATACATTGTATTTTATTCTCGTAACAATCATAGAGGAGGAAATAGACGTGTTAAGTGACCAATGGATAGGAACAGACAGTTTATAAAGACAAGAAATATGATTAATCATGTGAAAATGCAATCTAAAACCATGTGAAAAATAACATGTTTTAAATATTAAATGAAAGTGTATAATTCATTCTACAAAAGAGGACTCTGACGTTTTACCTCAGTTCCGTAAGGTCGGCCAAAATAGTGATTTGAAAAATATCATGTTATAGAGTCTTTGAGAAGAAAAGTACTCTAATGTACTTTAGGTGAAACTGTTGATTGATCATTCTGGGGGAAAATGGGCAATTGTACTAGAAAAATCATCAAATAATATATACCCTTTAGCCCTCTACTAAGGCTATAGCCCAACGAAGTCAAAGACAGAGGGAAAGGTACTATAGATACTAAATGATTTTTAACCACACATTTGCATTCTTGAAGAACTGGAAAGAAATTAGACGCCCATCCATTGAGGAATTTCTTAACAAAGCCTTGTATAAATGCAATGGAATACTTTTGTGGTACAGAAAATCAGGAATATGAAGAATGCAAACTGGAGGCATATGCAGTGATGCTAAGTGACAGATCCAAGAAAAATTATTTGCATGATGACCACAGTACTGTAAAAGAAAATTATATCGAGAGTCTCCAGAACTCTGCTCAGCCAGTGACCAGTGATGACTTTGAAATGCTAACAATGAAATATTCTCCCTTCTCATTGCAGAAAGATAGATGTGGAATGAGACATATATTTTCAGATATCACCAATGTATTGATTTATCTTACTTAAACATACTTTATTAGAAAGGAGGGTTGTTCATTGGATCTACTAGTAAAGGACTACTTCCCTCAAGTATGGAAAGACATAAGAATTTTTTGGTGACTTTCAATAAATGCTCCAAGGTTCAACTTTCAGTAGTAGCTAGGTGCTTTTTACCTTGTCTTAAAGTGCAGGCTGAAAGTCTAAGGATATGGGCTCCCTCTTGGAAAGGAAGTGAAAGGTGCTCAAGAACTGCCCCTATCCTCAAGGTTATGAGTGAATGAAGTATTTCTTCAAAAAGAATTTACAAAAATTAAAAATGAAGGCAAGAGAACAAAAAAGCTTCACTGTGAAAACAAGGAAGAAAAAGCATCTGAAGAAGGAAAGGGGAATCCTGATCTATTTCAAAAGATCAGAGCTTAGCAGACTCTGATACAGATGAAAGAAGGACCAGTGATGCTGAGAAACAGGGATGAAGTTCTCCTTAAATAGACATCTGGAGCAGAAGCAGACACTTGTCATCCAAGGAAGGATGGTCAGTCAATGAGTAAAAGGCTGTCGCCTGGTGGTGATTGTACATTTGTGCATAGATACCTGAAGCTTTGAGTTTCATTGCTGGAACTGGGATGTTATTCCCTGAGAATTTCTGGGTATAAAATCAGTGTCTGGACCAGGTGATTTCTTAATTCTCTCCCATGTTTTAAGTTCTATATCTGTGACTATTTCAAATTGATATTTCAAGTGTCTCTTCTGTGCAAGTTACCATGCTTGACCTAGTGGGCTTAGCATGGCTCCTGCATTCAGTAGTTGGTATTTGTAAAGAATTGCTGACTGAAGAATTGCTGACTGAACTCCTGCCCATAAGGAGCTTATTCTGAAAAACATTAAACAAAGTTAAGCAACAATGTGCTCATCAACAGGTATTTGTTGAGCAACTGTTGTGGTCCAGTACAATGCCCAGTGCTGTGGATAACATCTGGAACTGAGGAGCAGTAGGGAAGGCAATAATGAGTTGTCAAATGAGAGATATAAGCAACAGATATTAAGAACAGGGAGATTTCTGGGTAGTCTAGGGACAGGGATAATTGTTCTGTCCCCTCCTTGAAAATGCAATATTCCAAAAAAAAGTTTATGTATGTGAGATGAATTCATTTTAAAATATCAAGGTCAAGGGGAGCTGATAGGTAGGAAAGGCAGAAAATATCACACACCTGCAAAGGTTAGCCTCTGTGGTGGCAGAGGAAGCCTTGTTGCCAGGCAGCCAGATTTAACTCTCTCCCTCCTCTCCCTTCTAGTTGCTGTTGATCACACATAGATGAGTACCTCCGATTTCTCTTAGCCAGATGTTGGGTGTTTCCATGTAGCTGTGGCCAATTCTTCATATTTTTGAACATGGATAATATGGCAACTTGTTTTCCTTGACAATTAATATAGTTTATTTTTTTCCTTTCCCACCCGACAAAGGTAGGGAGAATGGAGAAGTGGATGGGAGAAAAATAACGCTTATTAACATAGGTATGTGTGTGTGTGTACATATATGTATGTATAAAATATGTGTATATAATATCTATACTATAAATACATAAAATATATAAAGAGAGAGAGAGAGAGAGAGAGAGAGAGAGAGAGAGAGAGAGAGAGTCTTTTTCCTCTCTGCTTAGGGACAGAAGTACAACCACTTACTTGGCTGATCCCTCTGGTGACTGGTGTGGAAGCTTTAACCCACCTAGGTTTTTGTGACCTGAGTGAGTTTGTCTCTCCTTACTCAGCCTGGTGGCCAGACGCTCCATACGTGAGCCAGGCTCAGCAGGAGCAATCCTTTGGCTTTAGCTCCATTGCTCCTTAGGACTCCTCTCTCACAGGAGCCATCAGACTCACCTTCCCCCTGAGAAGGGATTATACTGATAGGTCACCATGCACAGCCAATTCATTTTTTTTAAAGTGCAAAATACCAAGCCTTTTTTCGGATTCTGACTAAATCTTAACCTTCCATTAAAAAGTACTATTAAAAAACAATAACAAAAAACTGGGCAGCCCAGCATCTGGAGTAGTGCCCTTGGAGTCATCAAGTGCTACTTCCAACACTTACTACCAATGTGACTCTGGACTAGGCACAACTTCTCTCAGCTTCAGTTTGCTCATCTGTAAGATAAAGATTATTATAACACCAGTATCTCAGAGTTGCGGGATCAAATGAGGTAACATAGATAAAGCAGTTTGCAGAACATGAAATGCTATCTAAATGCTAGCTGTTATTTTAAAGAGGTAAAACTTTGGAAGGATCCATAGATTTAATTATTTGACAATATAGCTTGAACTAGAAGTTTTTTATCCTTAAAATATGTATTTAAATGATGAAATAGAGTAGTAGGTTTTTAAACCTTTTTCTTTTACCTGTTTCCTGAGTCATTCAGCATCCTGATGTTAACACAGTGTTGTGATACTCTGTATTTTATAAGTATCATTTTCCTTGCCCAGTTGTTTCAGGGCTTCCACAGAACATAGTGAAGTAGGGAGAAAAATGAATTTAGAGTCAAAGGACCTGAGTTCAAATCCCAGTTCCGTCATTTCCTTCCTCTTCATTATTAGACAATCCTCTCAACATCTTTTTTGCTCCGCTTTCCTCATTCTCAAAGTGAGGGAGCTGTCCTAGGATCTGTGATCTCATAGCTATATCTCTCTTTTTGGCACCAAAAGCAAACAAAATATGAACAAAAGTTTGGAAATGGACAGGACTTTATAAGATATCTAGTCCAAGCTTCTCCTACATCTCCCAGAATCCGAACTCAGCACTCTACCTATTCAGCTGGCTCATCTAAGTCCTCAGATTCCAAATCCACGCTGAGTGAGAGATTGGCTTAAAATATCAGGTCAGAATCTACCTCTATGATCTTGGATCATTCAAGCTCTGTACATACCATTTTCTTTATCTTTCCGATAAGGGAGTTGGGCCAGATGAACTCCAAGATGTTCTCCCAGTTTCAATCTATCATGTGATCTCTAGGGCCCTTTCTAATTCAAGACTCTCTTACCTAATACGCATCTTTTAATCTTTGCTTGGACCTCCACTAGTCACCTGACTGTTTGTAAGTCACTTAATTTTTTTAGTTTCAGTTCTTCCACATTTGGACCGATGGTTTTCATCATTTGCCCACCTACCATATACTTTAGCAATTTGATTGACACTGTAATTATTTTTATTCCCCTCTTCCTCTTATCCCACTTTACTTTCTTCTATATTTTCCCCATCCTGACAATGGTGCTCCCTTCGTCATGGAAACAGTGACAACACAATGGAAGCCTTCTTCAAATATCATATCAGTAAACCTTAGTAATTCCATTTTTCTCCAAACATTGTTTATCCAGAATTTGGTTGGTGTTGCTAATTGTTCTGCAGCAAAATACAAAAAAAAAAAAAAAAAATACCATACCTGCAACCAAATGAACAGTGCTTTCCATTCTTAGTGCATTTAGAAATTATTTAAATGTAATAAGGAGACAAAAATCTTCATTCCAACGTACTGGAATTTGTTTTGCTGTAATGACCACTGTTGTCCTATTTATCTTTATAAGCTGTCAGTGTCTGACAGCTCCCTTGGAGAGACTAGATTAAAAACAGAAATGAATCCTAAATAAAGCTGACCAAGCTCTTTGCCGGGCATTTTCTAACTTCCACTTCCAGGATGATTTGAAATTCACTCCCTTGGATGGCACCAATAGGGAAAGTAGACAAGAATTATGATGGGTTCTGCCTCCACTGAAGACATTCCTTGTAAAGGGATACACAGGGCTGGGTATTTTTGTTCCATTTGGGCAGCTCTCCTTTGTGCTGATTTGCATTTGGATTGTGAAATGACTTCCTTTCCCTGGATATTAATTGACGTTTACGTACTACTTGGAGGTGGGCAATTGACTTCATTGGTATTTGCTCATTTGATTGTATTCATGAAGGGCTTAGCGCAGAGCACATGCTTGCTAAACACTTGTTCCCTCCTTCTCCCTGATTGTCTCAATAGTTTTGTGAGATAGATTATGGCCCAGTTTCTTCTATTTTACAGCACACAAAACATGTTGAGAGATCATTTAGTGCCAGAAGCAGGGCTAGACACTGGGTCTTCTTTACCCCAGTTCCAACGGAGTATCCATTGTACCATTGTCTCTAAAGTTTGCAAAGCATTTTATATACCTTATTTCACATAGTATTAGAAAAATGATGGAACACAAAACCACTGGCTTATTTATTGTGAAGAGATCCTATGAATTGAGAAGTTTGCTTCGTTGAACCAAATGATCAATTGGTCCCTTCTCAGAGAACTTACAGTCTCATAGATTTTACATCTGGAAAGGACCTTAGCTGAGGAAAGTAAGACTTATAGTCAATGGTGATTTGTACAGAGCCATAGGGTGGTAAGTGAGGCAGAATTTGAACCCTGGCCCAATAATTGAAAATTCTTGTTTGTATACTGCAATCTGTTGTTAGCTCAATTTTGCTACTGTTGTTTCACATCAGATACTTAAGCATAATGATTCTTATATGGAAAATACGCTTGTAGAGAAAAATATTTTTCTGACACAACAGCTAGCAGTATATCGGACATTCTATACCCATGCGTTACCACCTCTGTCTTGTACTGTGATCAACATATATTGGCAAGTAAAAAATAAAAAAAGAAGACAACTATATTTCAATACATAGGTAATCCTTGTGCCAGACAGTCTTGGAATAAGAAGGGCCAAGAATATTTTAAAGATAACTTCCTGATGAATGGTTTCCTCCTATCTAAGAAACCTAGGGAAAGATGTACATGGCACAGCAGTATTCTGCCTGTTTATAAGCATGCTAGTAAAGAAGGAGGAAAGTAGTATTAAAGACCAGAGGAAAAATTTCCCACAGTATGAGTCCTTCTCTGCCCCCTGCCTACTTACCCCCTTACATAGTGCCTTTCTAAGAGCTAGGTATTGACTCATCATGCTTATTGCATTGACTTGGTGGCAAAAGGAAAGGAAGTTTTTAGTTTGGCACTGTCTCCCTGGAGCTACAATTTTGTATACTCTTCAAGCAAAGCAAAATCCCTCTCAATCAAAGATTCTTAACATGTGCCTGTATGTCTATCTATCTGTGTGAGGGACCACTTAGACATGACATTGACAGCATTCTGGTGAAGCCCATGGATCCCCTCTCAGAATAATATTTTTACATGTATAAAATAAAATGCATAGGATTGCCAAGCAAACAAATATATTGAAATACAGTTAGATATATTGACATATGTGCATATTTACATAGCTAATCTATCTATTGTAGATATTCAGAAAATAGATGCAGATTCTTCCATACAGATTCTCTATCTAATTATATATTATCTATCATCTAATTATCCATGATCTGTCACCTATGTATTTATGTATGCATGTATCTATTTATCTAAACACATCTTGTGCCACTGGGAACTACTTATATTTTCACAGAGAGGAGTTGTTTTTTGTTTTTGTTTTTTTAATTTTTCTGTCTCGGTGAAAACACAGTTGTCCCTTAGTCGTGATGCAGTGATGTGGTCCTACACCAAAGACTTTCTCTCCATTGACTACCAACCCAGTGAAAATTTATTAGGCACCTAAAATGTACAAGGCACTGGATATACAAAGACAAAATATATGGCAGTCTCTTCCATCAGGACATTTGACCAAGAGGGAAAATGAATACATACAAAAAGGATATTTGATGGGGATGAAAAACAGAAAATGTAAAATCAATACATGTATATAGAATGATATAAGGAAGAATGGGGGATCCTCCACAGTTAGAGAAGATAGGAAAGAGAACTCATTGTAAATGGGACATGGCTAGAAATTCTCACAGAGGCTTGTCCCTGTCACTTCACATTTCCAAGAGAGTGGATGACACCAATTCTAGGTTTTGATATTGTGACTATAAACTGTAACGACCTTTCTCCCTTTATATTTGGCCAAAAAAAAAATCCTATACAAGAAGGAACATTCCCTCTGAAAGAAGTCACTAAAGCATCCTATTTCTCCATAAGAATCTCTAAAATGTTGCAACATATCTCTCGAGCCACTGTGAAGGTGATTTGTCATCTTTCAATGCTGCTTACTCTTCATCCCCTTGAGTTGGAGGGATGGGGTGTGAAGCATTGCTTGTCCAGTTCCTCCAGCTGTCATGCCTGTCCCCTATCCCCCCAGCCTCCAATATCATTCATTTTGAGAGTGTGGGAAGAGAGAATGTTGTTGCCACTGGCTCCACAGATAGGGAGTATTTGTGCAAACTGCATTTCCTACAATGAGGAAACTGCTTTTTTTTAAATGTCTGCTTAGATTGATAGATATATTTGAGCTAGTTCAAAATGAAATATGCGTTAAGTTCAATCTTGGTTCTGTCAGGGCTTTGATTTGACACTGATCTGATTTGTTTATATTTAGATAGATGATATCAGCCTGAATATGGAGGAAGTAGACAATGCATAGTCATTAGTCACAAGGCCATTTTGCAAGCCTCCAATATAATGAACCTTGTGCAGATTGGCCCGTAAGCATAATAGCTCCAGTTTTAATTGGATTTCTGAGCTCCAGAATTAGGAAGGCCATTCAGTAAGTTCCGCTGTTGTTAGGGCCAATATAATTAGGAGGTCAGCAGTTTGATCTTGCCTTGAAGACAAACCAGTAATCTGTGGCATCCCCTTTCCCATTCAGCAGACAGAAGCTTTGCTCAGTGACTTCTCTATGGCAATTAAGCACACAGACTTTATGGTTTGGCGCTAGATTCAGGGATACTCTGTGTATGTGTGTGTGTGTATGTGTGTGTGTGTGTGTGTGTGTGTGTATGTCTGTTTAGTGTGTGATATGACTGTGTGTACACTCATGTGTGCATGTGTATGCCACATCATGAACTTTTCAACCTGAAACAATCCATGTTTGTGCTGAAGACAAGAATTCTCAAGGGGAAATGTAATTAAAAAATTGTATTATAAGGAATTAAAATCTGGTCATTCCTCTACATATCATTCGTTTCTTTTCCTCTTATCTTGATTAGGTACTGCCCTGTGGGCCCAGAGATTCTAGTCATATGGATTACTTTCTGTCCATCCCTGTTTAAGTGACTAAAAGAGAAGTCTTAGCTTTGTTCTTCCATTGACAAAAAAACAAGTATCAGTTGGGTGCTTATTATGTGTAGGACAATGTTTATTATACTTTCCTTTTCTCTCTCGCATTGTAATTAAGTGGTGAATAATGGTAGAGCTTCAGAACGATGAATTCTTCTACCAGTATAAAGAATGTAGGGGTAACAAGGGAGTGCAGTGGATTGAATATTGGGCCTGAAGTCAGGAAGACTCATCTTCATGAGTTCAAATCTGACCTCAGACACTTACTAGCTATGTGACTCTGGGCAATTCTCTTAACCCTGTTTTCCTCAATTCCTCTTCTAGAGAAGGAAATGGCAGACATCTCCAGTACCTTTGCCAAGAAAACACAAGAAAATAAGGTCAAAGATGGTTGGACACAACTGAAAAACAATTTGACAACAGTTATGACTGTATGTATGCTCAGTTGATATCCTTAGCTCTTCTTCCTCCCCAAGTTCGTTGGCTCTTTATAGAGAGATAGTGACAAGCAAACCCCTTTAAAGGAAATCCCTTCTTCTGGGAACAAACAATGAATACTCTTGTTAAGGAATATGTAGACATCCACACACGCACGCACACACATGATATTATGATAAACAGTTGAATTTAAAATGTCTGTGCTATAGTGGACAGAGGAGGGAATTTGGTATTAAAAGACTTGGTATATATTCTGAATCTGTCCCTTCCTGGATATATGATCTTCAATATATCACATCCCTTTTTAGGACCTCAATTCTCATATCTGTAAAACGAATGCTCCTTAAAGCATTCTTAAAATTTTGTGCAATTTTAACACTTCTTGAGAGAATCTACATTCGTAAAAGAAAGTTCTTGTCCACAAAGTGTTTACCACTGTCAAATGGTTCAGCATCAGAAACTGGTATGACTTTATCTGTAGAAATTATATTAAGGAAGGAACATTACTATATACTTTGCCATTATACTCTAAGAAACATGGGAACTGTCCATCTGACTTGCAGCTGAATACTTCCTATGTGTTATCTCCTCCACTAGTATATGAACTCCTTGAGAGCAGGGACTGTCCTCCTTACCTATTAAGATCCCTAGTGTTTAGCTCAGTGCTTTGTGCTAGTAGGTGATTAATAAATGCTTCATTCATTCACTAGTATGGTGCTGAAACACAGAAGGAATATAGCTTTTATTTTCAGCCTGGCTACCAAACACAAATTGTGCAGAAGTTTAGCCTCATTCTCATGTGGTCTACGTGTAATATACTAGCCTAGTATCCATAATATTACTATGGAAGATGCCTTATTTCTAAGTAAACACCAAAAATTGAGTTCTTCACTGGAAATGAATAGCTTTAATTACGCAGATTGTTTCCAGAAGGGTAGAGTTACATTTCATCCAAAGGTCCTATGTGATTGATTTGCAAAGCTCATAGTTTTCATGAAATAGTCAGCATTTCAAGTCTTAGTCATCACCATTATGATGATGTTGGTTCAGCAATGGATGTGGAATTTGTTTTTCTCATTGAGTCATATGCTGCTCCTACTTTCATCCATTAACATCTGATGAATAGTAGTACTCCCTTATCTTCTGTAAACCATAGCATCTCTATTTCTCAGCATGTATAATTTTCAGCTTCATATCTCCATAAATCTTGGATCAAGATCTCTCCAATGGACTGCATAGATCAGCTTTTGATATTTTACTGTTTTATAGATACTGCACCAATGTGGTGGCTGTCTGTCCATTAGCTCTATGTTCTGCTACAAGATTAGTTTGTTTCATTTTTTTGAGGTCATGAATATATGATATATTCATGTCCCCCATGGAAGTTATTATTGATAATGTATATTTCAGTGTGCTTATTCTCACCATGTGTCTATGCCTTTCTTTTCATTGTTCCTACTTATTTAATGGATTTGTGATCTCAAATTGATGAGCTCTCCCTGCAGTAATATAGGGTTACACAAAGTAATACCAGTGCAATATTCACAGTGCCCATGGCAGCTATGAATACCACAGCGCAATTCAGAATCATGAAATACCAAAGACTCCGCATGGAAGGCAGAACCAAAACATTTATTCAGACCCAAATCCATCACAGCAACAAAAATCTATACACAGTGAAAATGCAGAGGACAACACTATCCCCAATCCTTTGCTCTGCTAGGTTTCCCACAAACCACATCCATTACACTCATCACAGGCAGAGTCTCTTAAACAAAATCACAAATAATCAAAAACTTATGCTAACCAGGAGTCTGTATCTGACCGCTCTCAAGACTAACCTCCTCTGAGCCCTGCTCTAGCTCTGCCTCTTTCCTTCTCCACCCTTCAGCAAACACCTCCTAGCACAGACTCTATGTGACTTAATGGGCCAGTTAATGAATAGGAAAGATTTTCCAATTCAAATTGCCATGACACCCATCTATTAACTTATGTAACTCTTCTTCTTCTCTTCCTGTAAATGCTACATAGGAGATACCCCTTTCCCTCTCCTGGCCAACATCCTGAAGGACTTTCTTTGAATCTTCACATTCCATGGTTACCATGGAAGCATCTAGGCTATTCACTGGGCATTTTCCTTTCCTACTACATGACTGTTTTTTCATCACAAATCTCTTTGAGAGCTAGTATGGCACAGTGAAGAAAACATTGGCTTTGGAATCAGAAGACCTAGCTTCAAAGTTCTCTCTTATATTCCCCATGTTAGCTTTGGCAAGTCACTTGGGCCTCAGTCATTATGTGTAAATGACAGAGTTAGTTGACCACTAAGACCTTTACAGTTTTGGGTCTATATGCATGCACCAAATGTCCTGCAAACTTCGTTATTAGTAATATGCTGTAGCCTCCTTAAGCTTATTGTATACTCTCTACTGCCCTGGAGGCAACTAACAGCCTTAATTCTTCAGAACATCAGTAAGCTACTAGTTTTAGCATTATACAATCACTGAAAGAATGCTAATGTTAAAAAGATGGGGTTTTGTTTCAGGGAAATACTTGCAGTCATTAAAAACACTATGAAATGTTCCTGATATCATCCAGCCAGTTCTTTTCTTATTCCATTCCAGGTACAGCTCATTGTCTGTCCAAGACACAAGAACTGATGGACAAGTTCTATGAACTGTTGCTTCTAATTGTGTATCATAGTCTGGGAAATAGACATTTTTCATCCACTTGTTTTATCTTATAGAGATAAGTAGGTTAAACTCTCTCGAGTGATTATGAATTACATTAAGGATGCTCTACAGTATTCTGGCAGTGATATAATCAGCACGATATCCACAAAAAGGGATAGTTGGAGGATCTTACCATCATTTTGGGAATCCATCCTCAGTGTTACATAGTCTCTGTGCAAATGGTATGTACTTTTGGAAAGTAAGATCACTGTATTTTATACATCATTTTTATGAATATTTAGAAATTTTAGTCTGTTGTATTTTGTCACTGAGAAGAGCTTGCCTGTTCCCTTCTGATAATAACACCAAAAATGTTCTAAATAGAGGTGAAGATTTTCCCCATAAAGCTTTTGTAGAAATGGCAAATTTGGTATTAGGTTGGTAGTTATTAACATTTTTTTGATCACCTTTTGGGAATTATAAAAAAAATCTCCCTAAACACTTAGTATCCTTCTTTTTATCCCATAGCTTTATCACCAATCACTTAACTGTATCCTGATTATAGGATAAATGTCGTGTGTGTGTGTGTGTGTGTGTGTGTGTGTGTGTGTGTGTGTGTGTTGAAACTACTCTGGGTTCTCTTCTTTGGCATCTAGGTGGCACGGTAGATAGGACACTGGACCTAAAGTGAGGAATATTTGAGTTCAAAGCTGACCTCAGACACTTACTAGCTGTGTGACCCTGGCCAAGTCATCTAACACTGTTTGCTTCAATTTCCTCATCTGTATAAATGAGCTGAAGGAGATGGCAAATGACTCTAGTATCTTTGCCAAGAAAACCCTACATGGCATCATGAAGAGTTGGACATGACTGAAAAACAACAGGCGGTCTTCTTATATTTGTTTCCTTTATGTATTTTGCTTTCCCCTTTGCAGTAGCTTGGGGAATATATAGTTAAAATTCAGATACAGGGAGTCTCCTGCTATTGATGGAGAAAATACCTTATGATGTCATCTTGACAGAACTTTACCTTTTCCTTTGGTCCATTGTCCTTTTAGTTCCATCCTTAATCTTTCAAAATGAAATGGCTTAATTGGGTCTCTTATAATTTTTTAATAACTTGTTTCTCTCTCCAAATTTTTACTAGTGTATGAGATAATTCTTATGATCTTCTACCAAACTCCTTCACAAGAGTTTGCAATTGAATTTATATTTTAAACCAGCATTCCCCATGACTACCATATTTCTGTACTTGAAATGGAGTTTTCAAAGTTTATGGTTAAAACTGTCTCTAAGATCGTATGGTCTCCAATTCAGTTCCATTCAGTTTAACAACAACAAAAAATTATTCGTTGTCCATGAAGGAATTATTCTATATACTGAGGGTACAGAGTCAAACAGAGAAACAGTCCTGCCTTTGAGGGATATTCTATTTGGGTAAAACATGTAAACATAAAAAAGATGCAAAGTAATTTGAAAAAGAAGGAATATTAACAATTGAGGGAAAGAAGAAAGACTGCCAGTAGGAAGTGATAACTGAACTGAGCCTTGAAGAAAGTTAAGAATTCTAAAAGGTGGAGATGAAGAGAAAGTACATTGTAGCACTTTCTGGATAACCTATGCAAAGACTCAGAGGCAGAAAATGGAATTTTGTATATAGGGAACAGTAGATCACTTTGGGTAGAACCCAGAGTGCCTGAAAAAGAGTGCTTTGACACATCAGTGAAAAGGCAGTATGAAATAAAATTGAGAAGAGCTTTATCTGGAGGAAACAAGGAGCCAGGGAATTTTATTCAGCAGGGAAGTGATATGTTTAGCTATGTGAATCAGAAGGTTTATTTTGACAGTTGTCACGAGTCAGGCACTAGGTATGAATTGAATCAAATAACATCACACACACACACTCACACACACATACACACTTTAAATTGACATAGGCTGATAGAGAGGAAATGGACATAGGGAAAGAATGGAAACAGAGCATCAATTACTATTTTGTTGGTAGTCCAGGTCATAGGCTCATGTATTTTGAGTTAAAATGTACCTTACGGACCAACTCAAACTATTTTCTAGATAAAAAGCAGGCTTAGAAAGGTTAAGTGACTTTCATACAGTTAGTATCAGTCATAGAGTAACAAATCTGGGTCTGGCAAGGACCTTTGATTCCAAAGATTTGAATCAAATGCAGTTCCTTCAGTTTGTATTTGAATGACTTGCCCATGATCACCTAGCTAGTATGTGAATGGAGATATAATCTCCTATCTCCTTGACTCCAAGTACAGGACTATATAAATCATACAATGCTGACTTTTACTAATGGGGGCATGAAGGAGGATAGTGGGCTTTTGAATAGAGAGAAGAGGACATGTAAGAGATGTAGAGATAGAATCAACAAGACATCAAACTTTATTCAATAGTGGGCATGAAGGATAGTGACAAGCTTGGGATAATTCTGATGTAGGGAACATGGTGATGCCCTCAAAAGAAATAGGAAAGGTTAGAGGAATGGAAGTTTAATCAGAGTAAGGAGAGATAATGAGCTATGTTTCAGAATGTTGAATTCGAGATGCTAATGGGGCTCTCATTTCTGACATAAATGTCAAAGTGGAGGTTAGAGGGAGGGATTGGTCTTAGAAGACAGATTAAGGTGGATATATATATATATATATGTATATATATATATATATATATACATATATATATATATATATATATATATATATATGGAAATCATTTACACTACATAACTGAACTCATGAGAGCAGACAGATCACTAAAGTAATATGTAAAGAAAGGAGCATTAGGAGGAACCCCAGAAAAGAGTGGCATTATGGTAAGCTAGAGATGAGATGTTATCGAAGAAGTAGAAATGATCAAGAATATGAAAAGATTTAACGACTTCAAGAAGGATGACAACAGAGAAAAGGCCAGTGTATTGAATAATCAAGAGATCTTTGAAACCTTGGAGAGAGTAGTATTACCTAAATGGAAGAGGCAGAAGCCAATTTGCAAGGCATACAAAAGTGAATGGGAACTGAGGACATGGAAGAAAGGATTAAAGGTAGCTTTTTCAAAGAATTTGACAATGAATGGTAGAAGATACATCTACCATCCATCCATCTATCTATCTATCTATCTATCTATCTATCTATCTATCTATCTATCTATCTATCTATCTATCATCTATTTATCTACCAACCATACGTAATAATAGCATAGATAGTATATATAATTTATATGGTACCTGTAATACTATATATTATAATGCATATATACATATTATGTGGGTATGAATATATGTATGTGTATATGTGTGTGGATGTATGTGTGTATATATATGTATAATTATGAGAGCATAGAACACATACTTTTAACATTTGAGGATGCTGTGAAGTTGGGAGTAACAAACTGTATCCCAAAAGATGTTGACAGGTTAGAAGAGTAGAACAGGTTAAAAGACTGAATTTAAATGTAAAGTCCTTTATTTAATTGTTATTGTTTAAAACCAAGTATAATACAGGTATGCTTAATCCGGACAATTGTTCAATAGAAAATTATTGACTTGTGGGAGTGGAGTGGGAGGGGCTATTTTGTTTTTACTGTCAACAAACCTAATATGAGTTGACAATGGGACATGGCAGCCCTCCTTTTGTCCCCAACAAAGCAAAACAATTTCCATTCTATGACTCCTTGAGAACAACATTCTTGTTGAGTGAGGTGATCATTCTGGTGTATTCTTTGTCTGACCATGTCTCGTTAACCACAGCATCTTAGATTTAGAGATGGAAGGGACCAGAGAGACCACTGAGTTCCACTGCTCATTTCATAAATAAGGAGACCAAGACCCAAAGAGGTAAATTGATTTTTCAGGGTCACACAGCTAGCAAGTGTCCAAAGCAGAATTCAATCTCATGTCTCCTGGTTCCTGGGTCCAGCCCTCTGTTCACTGCACCACCTATCGGCAATACTATTGAATTCCAGGACCCCCAGTTTTCAGATGTATATTGATTGATAGTAGCATGTATCGAGCTTGGATACTCCAATGGAGAGGGAACAGGAAATACATCAAGGAGAATCCATTGAAATAATTGGACAAATACAGGCTGGAGTAAAGAACATTTTTTGGGACGTGATTATGTGCAGAACTGTCATGATATATATCTACATAAACATAAGAGAGAAAATTATAGATACATCTATTCCTAAACCTACATAAGCATACATATATATATATATTTATATATAAAATGCATACAATATATACATATAAATTACATACGCGTAGAAACAAACATACCTACAACTATGCATTCATACACATATATACCTGTGCAAATACACTTCTACACATACATAGCATATACATATATGGGTACCTACATGTGCTTTTGTTGTTTCCTAGTCATGCCACTCTTGCACTGTGTACCATTGCACTCTGCCCCCTTCTGTCCTCCGCTATCGTGTTGAGCACGCTCTGATTTGAGGGGCTCATCTTTCGAGCCACTTCCTTCTCCAGTGGGTCACCTTTTGTCAGAACTCTCTGCTACGATGTGTCTGTTCTGAGTGACCCTGCCCTATATAGATCATCGTTTCATTGAGCTATGCAGGTCCCTCTACCATGACAAAGCAGTGATCTCATGGGAGATGTACACAAATAGAAATACAAACATACCTATACCTACACATATTTATATGATATATACATGCACAATACACATACAGACATGGATACATACGTACACACATATGTATATATACACGTGCACACATATACCTTTAAGATTTGCAAAGAACTTTACATATGTTAACTAGTTTGATCCTCCTCACAATAACCCTGTGAGGCCTATTTTACAGATGTAGAAACTGAGGCACAGAGAGTTTAAGTGACTTGTACATCTAGAGAATATCATGTGTGTCATATGAAAGAAGTATTAGACTTATTCCCTTTGATCCCAGAGGACATTTCTAGGAGCAAATGATGAAAGACATCAGAGGCAGAATTTGACTTGCTATAAGAAAATGTTTCCCTAATGCTATCCCGAAGTAGAAGGGGCTGCCCTGGAAGGTTGTGGACATCCACTCATTGGAGGTGTTAGAGGTTTCTTTAACACTCTTTGTCCATGTCTTCAGTTCCCGTTCACTTTTATATTCCTTGAAGACTAGCTTCTGCCTCTTCCATTTGGCTGAAACTACTCTCTTCAAGGTTTTCAACGATCTCTTGATTATTCAATACACAAGCCTTTTCTAGGTTGTCATTCTTGAACTCACCGAATCTTTTAATATTCTTGATCATTTTCACTTCTTGAATAATATCTCATTCCTAGCTTACCATAATGCCACTCTTTGCTGGTGCTTCTCCTAATTCTCCTTTCTTTAAGTATTATTTTAGTGATCTATCTACTCTCATGAGTTCAAGTATGTATGTATAAATGATTTCCAAATCCATATATCTTCCCTAATCTCACTTCCAGGAAAGGCCAGAGGATGTTCTGGTTTCAGGTGTTCATTGGACTGGATGGCCCCTGAGATCCCTTTCAATGCTGAGACTTTCTGACAGTACGGTGTTTCTAAGAGTCCTAGCTTTGTATCTGGGTATCTCAGAAATAGTCACAACTGTCCCTCTTGTTCTATAAGGAAAGACAAATGACAGCAGTATTCTTTCTGCCTTTGGCCTCCTAATTTGTCTCCTTGGCTCAAGTCTCTCCACTCTTATCCATCTGTCACATAGCTACTAATGTCACTTTCCCATAGAACAGGTCTGATCATGTCCCTTCCCTATGCAATAAACTCTAGTGGCTCCCAGCTGCATCTAGGATAAAATATAAATGGTTCTGTTTGGCTTTCAAAGCCCTTCACAAGCTGGCCCTAACCTCTTTCCAACCTCATCATACATTACTTATTTATGACTCCCCTTCCTGTGCTCTACAGTTCAGTCAAACGTCCCTCCTTTCTGTTCCTTACACATAGCACTCCATCTTTCAAATCTCCATGCCTTTTACAATTCTTACCCAAGGCCTGGAGGGCACTTCCCTCTCACCTTCAGAAGTTATACCTTTAAAGTGAAGCTCCAGCACTAACATCTACTTCATGATCCCTCCAACTGCTTAATGCCCTCCTTGTATTGACAACTAACTTGTACTTAAATTTCATGTATTATTTTGTATTAAATACTTATTCTTATATACGTTTGCCTTTGTTATGTTTCCTCAATCCATTGTAAGTTCCTTCAGAGTAGAATTCATTTCATTCTTTCAATTTGCATCCTAAAGACCTATAACGTGGTAGCTGCTGATTAATGCTTCTGGAATTAAATTTATTTTTTAAATTTAAAAATTATATGGCAGTAATTCAACCAGTCAACTAGCAAGCACTTATTAAGCTCCTATTATATGCCAAGCAATCAACCAAGTCAATATCCTTGGGTAGGAAGATTGTAGAAAATTGAATGACTGACTTCTCATCTATCCCTCCTAATTTTCAATTTCTATTTTAAGCCTGTAAGTCTTTTTAATTTGGAATTTTGGCATATGAGCCACAAGGACATAGAGAATATTTTAAAGAATTGGATGCTTTCTTACTTCTAAGTAACAGAATAGCTTGCATTATAATGGCAAAGTGTGGAAAATGGAGCTCTTATTTTAATGAAAAAATAAAAACAATCATTAATTTTACAAGAAGGAAATTATTATTTCCTGACTAATAAAATTAAATTAGAAATCATTGAGAATTGGTTCATTTCATAGATTTTGAGATGACCAGGACCTTAGTGATTGATTCAACATGCTCATTTTATAGAAGGATATATAATGCAGAGAAGTCCAAAGATGTGCCAGAGGTCACGCAACTAGTAAGGATCTGGGATTCAGGCTCTGGTCTTCTGACTTAAAATCCCGTCATTTTTCTACTGTCTCATGATAGCAAAACATTATAGGGGCTGTGATTAGAGGTTCTAAATCTTGAAGGAAAGGCGGGGAAAGCAAAAAATAAAAGTAGAGACTAGGGAGAAGAAAATGAGGGAGCCAGTTACAGCTGGTTGGGACCTTCTTTCTAGACAGGTGTTTGATCACTCCCATGTAAAGATTTCTATTGATTAAAAAACTAACAAAATAACAAAATAACAAAAAAATTAAAAAATATATCACATTAAAGTTTACAGAGGGCTTCCCTTACACTAACCCTTTGAGGGAGCTATTAAAACTATTATAATACCAATTTTTAAAGTGAGGAAATGGAAATTTGGATGAATTAAGTGATTTATCCAAGGTTACACTGCCACTGCTCCCCACCTCCACCCCCAATTCTAACATGTTGCTTGAAGAAAATGACAATGGCAGGAGATATGTATATCCCAAGTGAATGAACATTGAATGCTGAAACCTATTGAGAGGCCATGGAGAGACACTCTGAAGGCACTTGGTCTTCAATCTCTGGTCACCAACGAAATCATTTGCAGTGGAAGCAATGAGAATAGATTTTGGTTTGAATAGTTAGAATGTAATTATCCTCCTGACTTTGGTGTTGACTTACGAATTGCTATATAGAACTCCCTCTTGCTTGCAGATCAACAGCTCAGATGACATTTATGGTCTTTCATAGGTATGGAGGAGAGCTGCACGGTTGAACAATTTGTCCATAGCAGCACAGGAATCAGATGCAGAACTCACACCTAAGTCTTGCTAACTTCAAGAATAGTTAATTATCCACAATATCATATTGCTTTTCATTGCTTATCCTTATGTTGCCATCAAATAAAACATAGGACTGTAAGAAAAACCAGTCATATTCAAATGTAGCTGTCTAAAGTATATTTTTAAAATTTACAGGAATCAGATTAAGAGCCTCTCATGTGAAAGATGGCTCTGGATCTCAGTCTTAATGAAGACAAAGAGAAGGGGAGAATGGACATTCTATGCATAAAGGAAAGCTGGTACAAAGGCACGGAAATGAGAAATTGGGTGTAATGTATGAGGAGCAGTAAGAAAATGAGTCTGGACAAAGACAAGCAACATATAACAAGACAGGAAATAGTGGATGGGATCAGGTAGTGAGGAGTTTTAAGTGGCAAACAATGAAGTTTATATATAATTATATATATATATAATTATATTTGTTTATACATAATTATATATATATATAAAATTATATATAAATGATCGAGAGCCATTCAACTTTAGTGTGTGGGGGGTAGGGGCAGATGGAATCAGGGGATATATGATGAGACCTATCCGTCAATAAAATTGCTTTCAGCAGCTGAGGGAGGATGGATTGAAGTGAAGAGACCAGTTAGCAGGATATTACCATGGGCCCAGGTGATAAGGACCTGAACTGAGTGGTGGTTGTGATGGGGAACCTCCCTGTATTCCCCTAGAATCTTCCCACTTAATCTGGCCTTTCTTACTCAAATCTAATCTTCCCATTTGTTCTGGCAGTCTCCAGAAGTCCATGGGCTTTTCATTATAGCTATGCCCAGGTTTCCATTGCACTTCCCACTCTTGAGCCTATCAAATGCCATTCCCTAGGCAGCTGACCACTCCCATCAAGATCCTCCCTAAAGTCTATCTGTATTCACCTCAGGGTACAAGTCATTCCCATACCGCCCCTATTAAGACCATCCCTGGGGCCCCAGACTAGTTGGTGACACCTGGATCCTTCCCTCAGTCTTTTTCTCTATTTAAGGTCCATGTTGCCTCCTTGAAGGCACTCAGATTCAATCCAGCTCATACTCTTTCTAGCTGAGATTCTATCTGGCCCATTTGTGAATACAAGCATTCCAAATGTTTAGGCTCCTTAAGAGTCAGCTCAATATGGCAAATCTTTAATAAACTTTGTCTTTCTTGACTTTAAAAAGGATTGAGTTGAATCCATTTGAGCAGCACCTGGCATGTTGGTATTTCAGGATCCATCAGCACCCCTGAACCTCAACAGTTGTACTTGGGAAAAGGGGATGTCTAGGAGAAAAGCTATGAAGGTAGAGGTGACAAGATTTGACAGCTCAATGGATATAAACAGTGAGTGAAAGTGAGATGTCCATTGATGCATCATCCAAATATAGTTCTTCAATAGACTTGATCTTGGAATCCTTGGATTACAATGCTGACTATTACAGAGTAGTTTTATTGTCCTGGGCAAGTTGATAAAAGTTTCTGAATGCCAGTTTTCTTCCCTAAAAATGATAATTAGAAACAAAGCCAAAAAAATCCTGCTCTGATTACCTGTTACGTGGACATTCTTCAGGTTCCTAAAATGTAGAACCCAGGCTTAGCCTGGAGATGAAATAGTTAATCCACTATGCAAAAATGAGTTAATTAGAAATAATGAAGGAAAATCGAGGGCCTCCATTCTGTGCGAAATGCCTCCAGGACAAAGGGGTCAAATATTTTATAAGTTTCTTTGAGGGAATCAGACTGGATGTCACCATCTGCTAGCAGAAAATTTGAAATTTCTGAACTTTTTTTTTCCTTTCTGAATTTCTTAGTGTATTGTATTTGTGGCAGAGTGAGTTTGTAAGCACACCTGCAGTTTGATGTTTGCGGAATTGGCAATTATGATGATGTCCCATTGAAATAAAACTTTGCTGGAAGAAATTAACTAGTGAAAACAATGATGTGCTAAAAACTATTATTTTGGCAGGCTTTCCATTCATCAGAATTGCAATTAATCCCTTCCTCTCCTTAGCCATTGTGGTGAAAACAAAGTGTGATCATCTAGCATCTGGTTATAGATTTAAAGAGGGAAGATTGGCATCCTTTCATAAAACTTTGTAAGCACTATGTTTACATTATAAGATGAGATAGTTAATTATTTTTTTTCCTGGTGCTCAGTGTTTTATATTTATTGTGATTTAGACTCAAGAGAATACTCACCCTGAGTATGGTAGTAGTGTGTGATTAAAAATAAAGCACTTAAGACGTTTTTTCTTGCTCTCCAGTTGCCTTGGAATGCTTGTGATATTTTTATGACTTTTAAAAGAATAATATTGTATCATTAGCATTCATTTACACTTGGAGATGAAGTCATGAATATTATTTTGTCTGAAGGCAAAAATCAGTATCACCAGAAGAAACATTATGTAGTTTTACTTCTACACCTTAAGAAACTTTACATGAAATTAAGATGTTATAAACAGAACATTCAAATGGGAATCAGGAACCCTGAGTCAGAGCCATAACTAAAGTGGGCTTGGCTGGAGCTTTGCCTCAGGGGAAAGAAATTCAGAAGTCACAGTTATCACTTACATTCCTTGAGCAGCACAGGAAAAAAATAAGAGACCTTTTTATTTTTTTTCTTATTTCCAATCTGTCCCTTTTAATTTGGCTCATATCCTACTACCTACAAACATGCCCATGGCTCTCCTATCTTGAAAAAACAAAACCAAAAAAGAAACTTACCTGACCCTTCCATCCCTGCTAAATATCATCCTGTATGTCTTCTGCCCTTTGTAGTTAAAATCCTCAAAAAGACTATCTACACTAGATTTCTCCTCAATCTCTCCTCTCCCTCTCCCTCACAATATGGTTTCTGAACTTCTCATTTCACTGAAAGTGCTCTCTCCCAGACTGCTAATCATCTCAGCTGCCAGATCCAATCTCAGCAGCCTTTGACCCTCTTATCACTCTCTCCTTGATTCATTCTGGGCTGTTGGGACACTACTCTCTCCTGGTTCTCCTATTTATCTGATTGCTTCTTCCCTACCTCCTTTGCTAGATCCTCCTCCAGATCATAGGGGCAGCTAAGTGGTGCCGTGTATGGGGTCTGAAGTCAGGAAGTCTCATCTTCATGAGTTTGAATCTGCTGTCAGACATTTATTACTTGTATGACCATGGGAAAGCCACTTAACCCTCTTCACCTCAACCTTAACCCTATTTAGCCTGAAAAGTGAGCTGGAGAAAGAAATGGCAAACCACTCCAGTATCTTTGCCAAGAAAACCCCAGATGGGGTCACAAAGAGTTTGAAATAGCGGAGCAACTATAACGATAAACATCTCCACATCATGCTTTCTAGCCGTAAGTGTCCCTCAAGGTTCTCTCCTGGGTCCTCTTCTCTTTTCCCTCTATACTACTTCATGGGATGATCTCATCAGTTCTGTTGGGTTTAGTTACCATTTTTATGCTGGTTAGTAACAAATCTAACTATCCTGCCCCAATTTCATTGCTGACCTCCAATACTGCATCTCCAACTGCCCTTTGGACATCTCAAACTAGATGTCCAGTAGACATCTTGAAAAACAGAATTGGTTATCTTTTCCCCTAAAGCTTACCTCCCCTTCCTATCCTTTCTATTATTGTAGAGGATACCACCATCTTCTCAGTCCTCAGGATCACAAACTAGGGTCATTCTGGATTCTTCACTGCCTCTTGCCTCCTCGTATACAAGCTGTTGCTAAAGCCTGTCAGGTTCTCCTCTGTACCATCTCTTGATTGTTCCCCCTTCTCTCCTCTGACACTGTCATCACTCTGGTTCAGACCCTGATCACCTCACATCTTGATTTTTACAATAGCTTGCTGGTATGTCTGCCTGCCCCAACTCGTCTTTCCCCTCTCCCAGTCATCCTCCATTCAGTCACTAAAAAGCTTTTCTTTAAACTCAGGTCTGATCATGTCACTGGGCTACTCAGTAAACTCCAAAGGCTTCCTATTGCCTTTAGGGTCAAATACAAAAATCTTCTTGCCTTTCAAAGTCCTTCAAACCTCGCCCTCTTACCTGTCCAATATTCTTATACCTTACTCACTGAAAACTACTCTTTAATTCAGTGACATTGGCCTCTTGGCTGTTCTACAAAAAATGGTACTCCATCTTTAATAAACAGGCTTAGTTGAAGAGAAGAGAAAGGGGAAATCTACTAGTCTGAAAGGGGAAAGCTGTACATACCCCTTTACATATCATCCTTGTATCCATTGGGACACTCATTAGTGGAACTCCCTCTCATCACCACTTTCCTTTCCCCTCTTTTCAGCCTTCTCCATTCCTCCTCACCAATTTCCCCTCAGGCTTTTTTCATAGCAAGACCTCAAGTAAAATTCTCTTTTCATTGTTAGTCTTTGATTTGGCCAGAGCACACCACACTTTCTGTTTTATTCCCCTGCTTCCCTCCCTTCACCCTTTCATGTAGCCTTGCATTTTTAAATATAGGCAACAAACATAAACACAAAAGGAGCCAGCATTGATTCACCTGTGGGAAGGGTGTTGCCAGGCTCCTAATGCTTCAGGCCGGCACCTTCACTGGTACCCCCACCTGACTTTTGACTTCACCTCTGTTTCCTTGTAGTTCTATCTTTTGAAATTCCCTGTTGTCACTCTCTATCTGTGGCTGTCCTTGTCAGATGCATTTATTCTTTCCTCATCCATTTCTTTTGTATATTTTTAAGGTGACCTTATTTGAGAAAAAATAAGTCTCCTGGTTTTCTTTCTAATAATGTCTCAAATATCACTTCATGATTGAAAATTTCTGTTTTTTTCATTTATAGTTTACCTCAGATTTTCGGGGTAGGTCACCATTGATGGAGTTTAAACTCAGTGAACCTCCTTGAACTTCCCTTGAATCTGCCCACTTAATCTGGTCTTTCATGCTTAAATTTGTTACCCTTAACCTAGCCTGGTCCATCCTAGATTACTTCCCACCCAAGCCCTCCATTGTCTCATACCTCCCAATTGCCTCCAGCTGTTTCCCACACTTGATTACATCTCTAGTTACCCCAGTATCATCAAGATCCTCCTCCCAGACTACTAGACCACCTCTAGATCTTTCCCACAATCTTTCTGTGTATAAGTTCCATCTCACCTCCATGAAGGCACTCAGATTCAATCCAGCTCTCACTTTGTCTAGCTGAGATTCTATCTGGCCCACTTGTCAATACAAGCATCAAAAATGCTTAGGCTCCTTAAGAATCAACCCAATATGATGAACCTTTAATATATTTTATTTTATTTTGGCTGAAAGAAGCCTTGAGTCGGATTCATTCGGTTGGACCTGGCCTGTTGATATTCTGGGGTCCTGAGCACCCCAAACGCATCATACAGTTCCCAGACCTCAGCAATCCTAAGCTTCACCTTGAGATCCACTGATCTCCAAGACACATTATTTTATTGCTTCCTTCATTTTCTGATAGGTGCTGAATAGGCTTATGTTATTCCCATTTCATTTCCTTCATATTTGAAAGTCTTTCTCTTGCTTATTTGCAGAACTTATTTTTGAATTGAATTGTTGGATTTAAAAACTATGTGTCTTGGATTTGAAGCCTTTTTTATTTTCTTGGAGAGGATCTATTCTGTCTTTTAATTAGTATTTCATTTACTGTTTTCAGAAGTTGTGAGAGGTTCTCATTATTTCTTTTATTATGGTGTTCAAATGTTTCATCTTGCGTTTTTCTGAGAGACCTATGACCTATGATCCCTATTTTGTCTCTATGCATTCTGTCTTTGAGATTGGTACGTTTCACTTGTTTAGTTGTTTAGGTCAGGGAACCATAATGTTGAGGTTTGGCGTACTTGGGATCCCAAAATACCAACAACCCAGGTCCTGTCCGAATAAATTCCAGCCAAGCCTTCTTTCAGCCAAAGTAAAACAAAGTTTATTAAAGATTCTCCATATTGGGTTGACTCTTAAGAAGCCTCACCATTTGTGATGCTTTTATTAACAAGCAGGCCAGATAGAATTTGAGCTAGATTGAATCTAAGGTAGATAGAATCTGAGCACCTTTATGGAGGCAAGAGGGAGCTTATATGCAGATTGACCGCTGGAAAGATCTAGGGGTGGCCAAATAGTCTGAGAGGAGGGGTCTAAGGAGGATCTTGATGGGACTGGGATGACTGATCAAGGGTGGGAAACAGCTGGAGGTAATCAGGAGGTATGAGACAATGGAGCGCTGGAGTGGGAAGCAGGTAGCACAATCCAGAGGTAACAGACCATGGAGGGCCAGGCTAGTTTCAGGGTAACAGAGTTGGATATGAAAAGCCAAATTAAGTGGGAAGATTTAAGGAGGTTCTCAGAGGCTGTACCCTATCATTGTGAGCATATTTTCTTGCAGTGTTTCTTTTTTTTATTTCTCCTAGATTATCCTTCACTTCTGTATATTTGAATCCCCAACATAGCATTCTCTTTTCTCATTTCTATAGTGACACTTGCCAATGCATGTTCCATTTTTTTTTTCTATTCTGTCCATTGCTTTGCTGTGAAGGCCATGTATTTGGCTTCCATAATTCTTATTTCTTTGTAAAACTAACCAGGAATAGCATCTTATGGTACTATATTGTTTTCACATCCCCCAGGGTCCTCTGTCTCTTCAAGTGTTGGATGGTTTTCCTTTGTTTTGCAGTATTTCTTGATAAATGCCTGAACTTGTTTACTACATCTTGAGGTCATCTTTCCTCTGAGTACAACATTTTCTTTGTTGATTTATCTGCTTACATTCAAGGTCTTCAGATTTCCTTCATTTTTTAAGGTTTTCCTTTTTTGTTCACTTTCTGACTCTCTCCCTTCTGATGGTAGTTTCTTTGGGGGCTGCATCTCAAAGCGTCTAAGACTTTTCTCATACTTGGCAGTTCATATTTCACCAGCCTAAGTTTCTGTCCCAAGTGACTTTTGGGTGAACAAAACTGACCTTAGTGGGATGCTGAGCTCTTTCTCTCAGGCTTGGTGAAGTGCTAAACCTTCCCCACCACCCTACCCCATTGTGTCCTGTGCTATGCCCTGCCCTCTTTTCCTCAGTTCTCCAGCCTGGTACCAGAAGTTTAGAGCTTTGCTGTGCTGGTGCTGCTAAGTTCATTTCTGTACTCTAGGTCTCTGGTGCTCTGAGAGGAAAGGGGAATGAACTTTATTTCAAGCCCAGACACACATCCTGTACTGTTCTCTATGTTCTGCTCTCCTGCAGAGATTTTTAATGGCACAGATTGCTATCTGTCAGAGTGCTGACGATCTGTGGAAGTCTCAGTGAGCTTCTGCTCCTGAAGGATTGCCAAAGAGCTGACTGTTGTAGCCAAAGCAACTCTTCCACAAGCTGGAGCTAGAGTCATCATGCCGCTGGAAAGAGAGAAAAGGGGGTGTGATAGGGGGTGGGATTTTATTGTATAGCTCCCTGTCTCATCCTTGGGTCAGCTAGTGCAATCTCATAACATAGGAGGTGGAGGAGGTATGTTGAGTGAGCTCAGGGACAGTAAGCATTGATTCCTGGGTTCTGAGGTGGCTATTTTTTTGTTTTTGCATTCTGGGTGTCCTGGACCGTGGAGACAATTGAAATTGCCTTATCTTTGCTGCATTATTTGTGTTTCAGAGAGGTTTGAGAGGTCATGGGAATAAGCAAAAATTTCTAGTCCTCCATCTTTTGTCTAACTTGCTCTTGTATCTCCTAGAGTGCACAGTGAATAGAGTTCAGGACTTGAAGTCTGGAAGGCCTTGGTTCAAATCTTGTCTAAGACATTTACTAGAGGTGTGGTTTGGGGAAAATTACTTTCCTTTGGTCACCTTTAGTTACCTCATCTGTAAACCAGATTAATAATAGTACCTACCTTAGAGAGTCATTGTGAAGCTCAAATAAGATAATGTCTATAAAGTACTTTGCAAGCAGTGAAGCACCATGTAAAAGCTAACTATTGTTATTGTTAAGAATTGATTGAAAACCTATGATTGCCATCCCATGAAGATGCCTTGAAGGAAAATCTAATGAAGGGATTTTTTAACAATATTGTAGAAAAAAATATTTTAAAAATACTAAAACTTGTAGTAATGATAAAACCATGTGTGGGATATGGGCAGCTTTATTTTCCTTGTCCATTGCCTTTTGTCTTCTGACCCTCATTGCACTCCCTTTTTAGCCCTTCCTTGTCCCTTTTTTCTTGCTTTCATACTCTCCTTATCCATCCAGTAGAATGTCATATCATCAAGCCTACATTCATAGAATATATTGAATTATAAATGCAGCTCATTAAATATTCCTGTAGAGCCTATTATGCCATCAATTCTGACACAATAGGACACCCCACTGTGACTCTCACATGTTGATATGTGCTCAATATAATTGGCTCTTGGTAGATTTGGCATGGTTGGTAGGACCCCATTTGCCATCTTTTAGCATGTGCTATGAAGACTTCTTTTCTCCTGCCAAGTAATAGGCATTTCAGGACCTGGGAACCTGAAATGACATAGAGATATTATAACCAGCTCTAGGGCTACACCAGAGAATTTCCCCAAGGGTTTGGGTAGTCTACTTAGCATGTAGGATATGATGTTAGCTGGAACTCCCTGTAGACAAAAGAACTCTTAAAAACAATGACAACATGAGAACTTGCAACCTATGGATTATTCAGCTTGATGGATTTCTGTTATGCCAGATGATGGGTGCTTAAGAAAAGGCATCTAGGACTTTGTTTAACTGGGGAGCCCTGATAACAGTGACATCAACAGTCACCAGAGAAATTTAGTAGAAGGGTTAGAGGAGAGGAGAGGGTATTGCTACCCAGAGTGAGGGGAAGGAGACGGTTAGACTTCAGGGAAATAGTATCTAGAACTTTGACCCCATCTTTCATCTTCTCTTTTGTCAGATTCATGTTCAGGTTCGTTGCTACAAGTCATCATGTGTTTACCTTCCCAAAGAAGACTCTGACCCCCTGCCACTATTCTTTTGAATCTAAAGTCTGCAGTGCTTCTTTTCTTGGTAAAGAACTGAGAGTCTTTTTTCAGAAAGCCTGCTCTGGTGGGTAATGTGACTGCCAGCATTTAAGGTCCTTTAAACAGGGCAAGCAAGAACATTTTGCATCATGAAGCCCAGATGTGAATAACATTTATTTTTGAAAGTTCTATTTCATTGTCCTCTCTACTTGGGCTATATTAGCCTTTTAAATTGGGTCATCAATCTCTGAAATCCAAATCTCCAAAACACATTTTCACCTGAGGCAAAGGGGAGTCACTTAACATTTTCTGCTGAATTAGATAGGTCATTCTCTCTAGCCACTGTGGGAGACTTTTGCCATCTCTTTATTTTGATTTTGATGAAGGGTGAGCCTTCCTAAAGAAGAAGCAATTTATAAATCAATGGGAGCATTTTGAACCATCATTTTTCCCCATTAGGAGATAGGCTGCTGGCATATGTACATACATGAACTGACCATTTTCAGTGACACATTATTTGGCAAATGACATATCTTTATGATTCTTAATGGCTTTCACGTTGGCCTTGAGGATTCCTGTTTCAGTTTGTACCTATTTCAGTTCCTTCTTTTGAGAGAGAGAGAGAGAGAGAGAGAGAGAGAGAGAGAGAGAGAGAGAGAGAGAGAGAGAGAGATTGATTCCAAGAAATCTATGGAGATAGATTATATATATATAACCTGTATATATAACCTGTATATATGTATATATATATATACTTTCATTTAAGAAGGTTATATCTAACAACCAAAGGTCAACATTCAAGCTGATGAATTCTTCTGATCCTATAATCACCACTCTACCCTCTGTATACGAGCAAACTATAGAACACAGAAAAATACCCAAAGGAGAAAACATAGGAATTATTGAAAGAAAACATGATAGGAATGTTGTCCATAAAGATTTCTAGGAAAATAGGAGTTTAAATGTCACGAAAGCAGATGTATTGTCTAAGCACTAAAATACAGTGTTACAATGTCAATTCAGGTCCATAATTCAACAAGCATATATTAAATGCTTACTGTGTATGAAGACACAATTTACAAAAGTTATCTGAGTGAAGGAGCTTATGTTCTCTTGGGGTAAGGGGCAAGATGATTTGAGGAAGAAGAGTACTAATAACTTGTAGAATCAGAAAAGGCTTCACGAAAGAGGTGATAGCTGAGTTAAACCTTGAAGGCAACTCTAAGGATTCGAAAAGGAGGAGGATGAGGGAGACACCTGCCAAAAAATCCTTTAGTTTCTAGAGATGCATGAAGTAGTGGGAAGAACATTGACTTTTGAGTTAGAACGTCTAGGTTCATTGCCTACCTTTGTCACTTCCTATCTGTGTGACATTCATCACTTCTTGGCTTCTGTTTCCTTAGCAGTAAAATGAGGAAGCTGTACCTCTGAGGTACTTGTCCATCTCTAATTCAGTGATGTCATTAACGTGTTTCCTCTCACATGTTAATAATGCCCTTCCTTTTTAGACCTCACCCATCACTTTGTTTTTTATTATGTGTTTATATATTTTGCCCTCCTATGAAATTATATGCCCCAGGGACATAAGACTTGTGCCTCCTCTGAACTTAATATATTCCTTAATGTCACAGTACTAAGGTGCCAGACAATTAACGAATATCTGATGTTATTGAATCTGTCAAATATTACTGATTCATATATCACAGATTTTTTTTTTAATTTTTCATTTCTAAAGTGAAAAATATCTGAATTCAAAATAATGTACAAATAAATTTAGGTAAGAAAAATAAATTTTCTCAAGATCAGTTAGGTTAATGATCATAAAAATGACAATTAAGCAATCAGGTGAGTTTTAGGATGGTGGAGGGAAGACGTAATAAAATAAGTTAAAAAACAGTTAAGTAGGAAAATATCCAATTTCAAACCTATGGCTTCTAGTTTAAATTATTCTTTAGTATGCCATGGTTAAGGCACCTAGATGGTGCAGTGGATAGAGCACCAGAAGACTCCTTACTGAATTCAAATCCAGTCTCAGACACTTACTAGCCTCAGTTTTTGTTTACTTCAGTTTCCTCATTTGTAAAATGAGCTGGAGAAGGAAATAGTAAACCACTCCAGTATCTTTGCCAAGGAAACCCCAAATGGGATCATGGAGAGTCAGACATAATTTAAAAATGACTGAGCTACAATAGATTCCATGGCCAGTCTTATGAATTAAGAATCTTGTCCTTGATGAGAAATTATTTGGGACTGAGCTTCCAGTCCTAATGAGATTTAAATGCTCTGTGTCACTGGGCAACTGACTTTACTTTTTAATGCTAAGCTTTCTCATATGCAAAATGGGAAGGATAATTATTAGCACTCTTATCCTCCCAGAATGATAAAGGCCTCTTGAAAACTTGCAGCTCAACAGAAATAGTGGTGGTGGTAGTGATAGATGGTAGCAGGAATTAATAGTGGTGGTTTTATAGTGAAAAGAGCGCAATCGAGTCTTGAATTGAGATTAATTTGGTTCAAATCCGTCTTTTGACTTTTTTGCTATTCTGTTTAATAAACAGGAATTAACATGAACATTTTTTGTGAGCAAAGAAGAAAAGGAGGGGGTAAAGCTGGGTATTGCATATGAAGCTTCAGATCTCAACTACAGACGGCTTGCTTCTTTTTAATCAGGTGTATAATAAATTCAGCATGCTGGCTTCAATGCTGCCCTGTCTCCTTGTGTGCCTTCCTCCTCCCCTACTATGGATCCTTTTTATCTTTTCTTCTATTCTTAAAAAAAAAAAAGGAAATGTTTTTTCCCAGTCATTTTCTCCTATCCCTCTTCCCAAACATCACCTAAATTACAAATACAAAGGCCCTTCCTTGTTTCAAGTAAGGTCTTGGGGATAAATCTACACTTGAGAGAAGTGTGTGTGTGTGTGTGTGTGTGTGTGTGTGTGTGTGTGTGTGTGTGTGTGTGTTCTTCCTTTGTTGCCAAATAAGACCATGCCATCAAAGGAGTAATGACATGACTTGCACTTGACTTTGTTTTGAGTGAGGGCAGCCTGTGCAGGTCACCAGCCTCACTTCTCCTCCAGAGCCATCTGAATCCAGTGACCAGATATTCATCAGGATGACTGGAGATGACCCAGGATGAGGCAGTTGGGGTTAAGTGTCTTGCCCAAGGTCACACAGCTAGTAAGTGCCAAGTATCTGAGGTGAGATTTGAACTCAGGTCCTCCTGACTCCTGCACTGTTGCTCTATCCACTGCACCACCCAGCTGCCCCATCTACCGTTCCGCTATTCCTGAAGGCATAAAAGAGCACTTCTGCATCTCATGACCATCACCTTTTGACCAGGATGCATATAGCACACTTCATCATTGGTTCACTGGAGTCACATTTAGTGGATGCATTTTTCCAAGTTCTTAAGATTTTCCAAGTTCGTTTCTTTACATTCACTGTGCAAATTATTCCAATTCTATTTATTTTACTCTGCTTCAGTTCACACAGATCTTGTGATATTTTCCTGCATCTGTGTTTTGTTAGTTATATTGCAAAAATATTTCATTCATATTCCCCAACTGATGGGTGCTCCTTCTGACTAATTGGTTGCTACCAGAACAAAAAGAGATGTATGTATTTTATGTATGTAAGCTGTATATATTATTGTACATAGAAGTGCTCTTCTTTTTCTTTGATCTTTCTGCTCTATGAAGCTATTCATGGTATCACTAAATCCAAAAGTGGACACAGTTCAGGGATTCGTGGTGGTAGAGTTCCAATTGGTTTTCCAAAATGGCTGTCTCAGTCACATGACCAGGGACATGTTTCTTTCATCATCATGCCACATCTTGCAGTCTAGAAGAGTTGGAAGTCTATGTTGGCAGAATCTTCACATCAAAAAGTTCAGCCTGAAATAATTCCTTAGCTCCTTCTTCCCTCCAGAAAAAATTATGACTATACAGTATTACAGTATGGATGTCTATACATACATACACCCATAGACACATACACACAAATTTAAATATGTATATTTTAAAGAAATGTCTTTGAAAACAGTTTTTAAAGGTCACAGCCATTGTAGGGACTCATTCCTTGAACTGCAGGCAACAGATATCCAATTAAAATATTGCGTGGGAAGAGAAATATTTTTCTGTATTAGAAACATAGATTCCTCGGTTCTTCAAGCTAGAAGGAACCTTAATGAATACATATATAATTCAGCCCTCTCATTTGCAAATGAAGAACTGAGCTCTATAGAAATAGGAATTGACTTATTTAGGGTCATGCGACTAGGTAATGACAGAAGAGGTACATAAACAAACACAGGTCTCCTAGCCCTAGTCCATTCCTACTATATATTTCTACCTTCCTCCTTTAAGGGTGGATTTGAAAGTTGTCTCCTTTTGCTTAGAAAACAGAGCAAAATAAAATAAAAACAAACAGAAGGAATTTTACTATTGCTGTGTGTGTGTGTGTGTGTGTGTGTGTGTGTGTGTGTGTGTGTGTGTTTACGCTCTTGGTACTCAGATGACCTACTGTAGCATTCTCTCTCCTTCCTGCTACATGGAAGGGAGGAAAGAGAGATCTTAATAGATATGAGACTCATGGGAAATAATTTGAATAAGAAGTATGAAAGGATAGTTCCATTAGCGATGAGTTAAGTGGAAGCTTACTTGTAGTCAGAAGGTGAAAAGGAATGTTCATATGAAAGTAATCACAAGGTAGAGGACAAACATATAAGATGACTGGACAAATCATTTCCTCACTTTAGATCTTAGTTTCTTGATTTGTTAAATAGCTGGATTGGAACAAATATTCTAAGGTCTGTTCTAGCCCTCACAACTTATGATTTACTGAATTATGAATCAGAGAGGGCCATGATGCCATCCATACTGGTGCCAAACAATCTGAAATATTCAGTGGTGATGCATCTTCAAGATACAATTGAGAATGAATTAGAAAGAAAAATGGATTCCTGATGTGATCTATAATTGTAACACTCATAGTTTTCTGATATTATATAACAACAAATAATGAAATTGCACAGCCATCAAAGAATCAAAATTGTTGGTGATATAAAGAATGACATTGACACATGGTGGATATAAATAGGTTGTAGCATATTTTCCAATAATGATAATATTTATGAATGGAAGAGTTAATTGTATGGTGATGTAATGTGTCTAGTTGTAACAAATGAAAAACTGTACCATTCTGCTGCCCATAGAATATGATTTAAAACATGTGCACACACACACAGAAGAAGGCCAACAGAGCATTGGATAATTTCTCTGTGATGAAGTCATGGGGGGAAATGATCAAGATTCACACAGGATTTGAAAATTTGAATAGAGTGCTATCTACACTGTTGGCAAGAGTTCCGTACATCATAGATTCAATGAAGTATAGAAAAATAGTTTTATTAAAGTTTAGGAAAGCATCAGTGTTTGATAAATAGTTAAGGAGTGGTCAGGAAGATGGCATTTTTATGTCTAAGTAAGTCTTTAAGACCCTGTTCCATTGCAGCCATCTTTAGATGGATAGTTCCATCTTTCTCTCTCCCTTTTCCTCTCCTTCTCCCCCTCTCTTCCTGTCTCTGGTTTTCCTTCATCAGTGCAATTTAATCCTTTATTTTTACCTGACAAAGGTGAAATAATTTGCCCAGATCCATGCACTCTCTATGAATCAGAAATAAAAATTGAATCTATGACTTCCTGGCTCCAAGACCAGTGGTCTAACCACCACACTCCATTACCTTTTGTATTTGTTAATTTTTTCAAAAGAAATGGTATGGGAAAATCTGTGGCTCTCATCTAGAGGTCAGCTAAATTGTGAACTCAAGACATCAAATAATGCGGCACAGAGATGAAGGTACTTATTGGAACTGAGGGACAATATACATCAATGTCAGAAAAAGTAACAGAGGAAGAAAAATAGCCTCCTGAGTATTTAATGTCTACAATGATAAAAACATTGCAGACATCGCAGGTAAATATGAAATAATTAGGAATTTACATAAACACAGTGCATGCTAGATACAAATTTGTGGTTTTTGTAGTACACATAATAAATTCAAATATAAACAATCAATCCATAAATGTTTGTTTTGTACATTCTTTGGACTAGACGTTGGTGCTATTAACTTATAGGCTTGTTTGAATTGAACATACTCCAGGCTTTCTCCACCTGATCATCTCCAAGGGTATTATTGGTTTCTGCAAATTTAATTTTGAAAAAAAAAAAGATTATTCTGTTTCTGGCCTTATACCGGGGTGGTGAGGGACAAGGAAGGAGGTCAATATTAAGACACTCACATTGTGGCAATGGTAGTAAACAATGATATCTCAGTATCTATATACTTCTTTTTGGTGTGGGGTGGAAGGTTAAGGGGCCTTTGAAGGGCCCTTTGTGAAGCAGTATCTTTATTCTGAGAAATCATTTGGTCTTTCTGGAGAGACAAAAAATTCTTTTACCTTTGTCTTAGAAATATTTCATGTCAGGAATCCCAGCAACTAGCTCTGGCTTTTTAACCTTAAGCTTCTATCTCTGCCCTCTCCCATGATCTCCTGCCAAGTAATCAATGGGATGCTTGTTTCCGTCTACAATGCAGAATTGAGTAGAAAAAGAATTCACTCTTAATCTGTACTTTCAGTCTAAGTTTGCCAATCATGATTCTGTGAGAATTTATGTCGAGTATTAAGCTCAGAGTGCCCTTGCACTTCTGACCTTTATGGTCAGCCTAGCGGGTAGGAGAGGATCATAATCTTCCTGGAAAATGTTTCCCTGGAGTGAGACTGGGGCATTTCCCCTAGTTCTGTATGCTGTGATCAGAAATGGAGATGGTTGGGGAAAGGGCATCATTTTTACTTTTTTTTAATCAGTTATCATTCATTGGGGGTAACTAGCCTTTGCTCATTGTGAATGACTTCATGCGAAATCCTAATTCAAGCTCTTTGTCATTCAAGAAGTCATGATTTCATTGAAGTTTGAGTAGTTTCTCTACTGTCTCAAACCATAGGAACACTGAACTTTGGCACACAGCCTTCATAAACTGTTGTGACTCAAAAGATGTCCTCATCTGGCAGTCAAAATGGTGACAGGCATATCTAAACTTAGTCTGATCCCCACATGACTTTTTCTATCATGCTGATGAGTAGATACCTGAAGTCATAAGAAGGGCAGAGAATATGGGCCAAGTGGTCCAAGATGTGCCAACACAAACATGGGAGTAAATACCACCATTAGCCCTTCCCCTGAGGACCATGTGCATTACACAACTTCTTGAAGCTTTTCCATCTTGGTAGGACCAGGTAGTTATGTCAGTTTGCCCCAACAGCTGTTAAGAACCCATGGCTCCCTTTATATCATGAGGTATCAGATGTGCGCTTTAACAGAGATGTCTTACATCTTTTTTTTTTTTTCCAAATCTGGTGACTCAACTGTGGTCACACTACTGTAGAAAGAGTATGAATAACAAAGCCCCTCACATTCTAAAAACCCAGGAAATTAATTTCAGATCCCATTAGGTTTGTCCTCCCAGTCTTTAGGGGTCATCGCTTAGCAAGCCAGAATTCAAAACAATCTTTTCCACTTTCTTCTCATTAGCCTTAAGGTCTAAAATGGTGCGGTAGCAGTAAACATTCTCCTTTCTGAATTTTCAGATCCTAGAAGACCTACATTCTTTATTTTATGGAGAATAAAAAGATTCTCTTTCTACCCCAAACATTCAATTCTAGCAGTTTTTCATGGAAATGATGTATGAGCATGTAGCAACTTCATCAAATTGCCTTGAATTGGAGAGGAAAAAAGTAATCCACTTCACATTTGGGTCTTGCCTGAATAGCAGTTGACAAGTGGAAATAGTATATGAATAATGTTTAATGGAGAACGCACAGCTTTCATATTTCATCTTCCTTCTGGGGATATAAATCCTCATGGGAAGCAACAATGTATTTTATTTTTTATGCCCCAGGCAAGAGGAAAATAAATAAAAATTAATATTTGAGGTGGGGAAAAGATCAATATGAGATTTGTCTGAAGTGTTAAATATTTGGGTTATGATGGATAACCAGACCTTGTTTTCTCTATTTTCCTCAAATTGCTAATGCCAAGAAGATTTTTAAGAGAAAATAACACTAGTTCTGGAATCAGATGACTTAGGTTCTATTGCCTTCAACTATTATTACCTGTGTGAACACGGGCAAGTCATTTAATCTATTGGGGGCCTCAGTTTACGTAACCATAAAATGGGACAGTTGATTAAAAGACTCAAGAACTCTGATATAATACTCAAAGTATAGTTCTAGAGGACTGATAATGAAGTGTACTGTCCATTTCTTGAAAGAGTAGTGATGAACAGAGGAAATAAAAGTACACATATACATATATTTATAGATTGGTAGATAGAGTGAGTGAACCAATGTGAGAATTTGTTTTATTGTTAACAATATTTATATTTGTTACAAATTTTTTGTTTTTCTTTTTTCTTTTTAGTTAGATGGGGGAGATGGAGGAGAGAATAGGCATTTATTAACTGAAGGAAATGGAATTTATTTTTTGAAGAAAGGAAGGAAAAAACAACATAAGATAAAATGAGGCAGATAGATTAGATGGTCTCTGGGTTCCTTCTTGGTTCTAGATCCTATGAACCTATAAGATGACATTGCAAGGACTGGGAAGCCATCCCCTCCAGAACATTTGAATAGAAATGATGTAGCTAGAAGACATATTACAGACTGAATCTATACTCGAATCCTGAATATTTACTACAGTACTGTTAGGGAGTGGTCGAACCTCTGCCTCTCTATGTCTGGTAAAGAGAGAATTTATCACTTACCTCTACTCCTCCGCTCCTCCTTCAAGATAATCCATTGTATTTTTGGGTTTAACTATTATAAGGATCTTCCTTACATAGAAAATGAATATTTTCCCCTGTAAATTTCAATCAGGGCTAGGATTTCTTTAGAGGACCAAGCAGAATTAATCAATCAACAATCATTTATTGAACCTATCATGTTAGAGAAATTGTGCTCAACTTGAAGTCAGTGATTGGGTCTTCCCTCCCTATCTTCTCTGTCCTAAATATCTCTTGTTTGAGATCCTCTTGTCAACATGGTTGCCTTATTCTAGATGAGGTAAAGCTTTCGAAAGCCCTTCCAAGACTAAGACCCCCATAACTGGTCACAGTATTTCAGATACTTATCTTAAACCTCTTCAACAGTTAACTCCAAATCATCTTTCAAGACTGATTACACATTGTACTTCCACTTCCACCACAAACCCCACCTCCACTCTAAGGTTTTTGACAAATTAGCCTGCTTTCACCTCCTTTCTCTGTGCTTTTGTACAGGCTGGTCCCCCAAGTCTGAAAGGTATTTCCACTTCACTTCTCCTTTTGGGCACCCCTAGCTTTTTTTCAAGTCTGATCAGGTGCCACCTACACCAAGGTGCCCTTTTTTATTTCCCTAATTGTTAATGCTCTCCTAGTCCCTCCATTTCTCCACCTGAAATCACTTTAAAAAAAAAAGCCAAACAGTCATATTTGAATTTACTTATCTGTCTGATGTTGTTTTATGTAATATAATGGAAACTCCTTGAGGTCAGGTATTCTTTCCAAATGTATCTCTCTCTGTCTCTGTCTCTCTCTGTCTGTCTCTGTCTCTCTTTCACCTAGCACAATGCCTACTACCTAATGGGCCTTGAATGGATGCTTATTGATTTGGACAGGATACCCCCTTGGTAATATCATCACGAAGGACACAATTTTCAAAACTCTTATAAAAAAACAGTTATTTGTACGTTGTGTATTTTTTTCTTTTTTCTCAATAATAAGGGATGATTTTCAAGGATATCAACAATGGAAAATGGCTGTACGGACCCTCAGGTTTGGGGAAGGGAAGCTTTCTCCATTGCCTTTTTTTGCAGCTTGGGCCACAAACTTTAAAAACCATCAACAGAGAGCCAGTCTTTTTGAAATACAACAGTAGCATCACATGTAAAAAAACCCCATTGTTTGATCTTTAATTTGCCAATTTGAATACATTCTACTCTGTCAATGAAATTAATGATGAGGAAATGGGGAATCAATGAGAGGAAAAATTTCCTTGGGAGTGTGCAGAATCAGTCATTAGAATTATTTGATGCCAGTGAAGTCCAGTCACATAATGGGGCTATCTCTGAAAGTCTGCTAGGCCCTTTTAATCTTTATTCTTTGTGGTTATGGCTGTTACTTCCTTGATCAGATAAAGGTGAGTCACATGCTTTTCTTATAGGTTTATTAATATGTTAATCACCTGTGAGATGAATTGGGGTGTCTTTCTTTTCCATGGTATTTGAGCTTTGCTGTAGGGTCAGAAGGAGGAGAGGTGAATGGGGAGTGACCTCTGATAATTTTATTGAAGGCAGGAATGGGATCTATCAGTCTGTGATTCAGTAGAACCACAAAAAAAAAAAAAAAAATTGGCTTTCTTTTGGTGTAGCAGATACAGACAACCAGACTTTGAAGTCTGGAGTCAATGTTCAAACCCTGCCCATTAACACTTTGTGTGATCCTATGTAAGTAGCTGAACCTCTGTGAACCTCAGCTTCTTCATCTAGAAAAAATACCATTAGTACCCACCCTTGAGGTATGCTATGAAGTTCAAATGAGGTGGTATATGTGAAATACTTTGCAGATATTAGAGCAGTTAGTTAATATTAACCATTATTATTATTGTGATTATAGGGTCTTGGAAAAGAAAAGACCAAGAGCAAAGAAAGGTTAGTGGTAATGGAAAAAGGAATTTTCTAGCAAAAATTGTCTTTCATAGTAATAGATCATGTATGTAAGGGTTCCCAAAACTCTTACTGCAATTTTAAGCTTTTTTTAAAAAAAAATATATTTTTAACTGAAACAAAGTTGGTGTAATACTTTTGGGACCCTTGGCATAGTACTATAAGTGTCTTTTTCACAATGACCTTGTAAAATAAGCAGAATAAATAATATTACTTCCTTTTTGGCTTTTCTAAGGCCACATGACATGTAAATACTGCCATTAGATCTTTCCCATTCCAAATACAGATCTTTCTTCCTGTAATACTTAAAGCTGCCTCTACTGATGGCCCAGGTAGATATGATAAAATGCAAATATTAAATTTTGAGAATGAATGGCTCAAAGAAGGAACCAACATTTCGGCATTCTGTGGGTTGATTGCGTGGCCGGTTGGTGTAGGGTTCCATGAGAAGCAGAAATAAATCTAACTAATTAATTCAAAGATCCCAGATCCTGGCACGGACATGTTTACACTAAGTTCCCAAACTGATTGATATGTCCTGATTGAATTTATTGTTTGAATTCAATAAATATTTATTAAGCCACTACCATGGAGCAATTTGGAGCCCCTCCAGTGCCTGGCAAAGATTGCATAAAACAGAGTCTCTGTCCTTACAATTTAATAGAGAGATAAGAGACAAAAGCAAATGAGAATTACATTTAAGAGAATGCATTGGGAAACCCCCAGATCTGGGAACTTCCCAAGTATCTGGGTACATATACTTTGACTTGTTGGGGTGCGTCACATGCTCTGCAGATTAGGAGGTTACTCATATCACCCAATTTGTCTACATAGTATATACATTAGAAAAGTACAACATTAAGCCCCTAGATCTCAAGAGAGAAAGGTCTTAGCATGTAGGGGGGTAAGGAGAGGTCATGGAAGGTTTTCTGGAAGAGCAAACATTTTAACTTATATTTAAAAGATGAATATCTTCAAAACGATTAAGAAAATTGACACGAGAGAGAGAGAGAGAGAGCTATCTAGAATAGTGGATAGAACACTAGAATTAGAGTCAGGAAGGCCTGAAATCATATTCTTCCTACGACACTAGCCATATGGTTGTGGGAAGTTACTTATCATACCCATCCAATGAAGATAACAACGGCCCCTACTTCGCAGGGTTGTTATGGGGATTGTGATGGGGACAGTGATATGGAATACATCTCTGATTTCATCAGTGTAGGGAAGTTCCAAGTGAAAACATTCCCTCAACAAATGCATAAAGGGACCTTACCTATAGGCTTAGAGAGATGCCAATTGCAACTAGTGGTTAAGTGGCTGGCATAGGACTATGCCACCTGGATGGACCAGAGCTAGGTCTTGAGACCAGGTCTTTATGCCTTTAAGGGTGGCTCTTTATCCACAATGTCATGTTGACACAGAGCTGTTGTGATACTCAAATCAGATTTTTTTATAGCACTTTTCAAACCTTAAACTACATACATACATATTATTATTACATACTGCATACATATTATTATTCTTGTTTTTCATATTATATTGCTTCAAAAACTTTAAAGTGTGAACATTTAGATAGCTTGTCCTATCTAGATACTATAATCTATCTAAATGTTAGCAATTATTATTTGTTAGGCAGTTAGGTGACCCAGTGGATAAAGTTCTGGGCCTGAAGTAAGGAAGACCCAAGTTCAAATCCAGCCTCAGACACTCACTAGCTATTTGACCCTGGAAAAGTCACTTAATCTCTGTTTGCCTTAATCTATTGGAGAAGGAAATGGCAAACCAACAGAATTTTTACCAAGAAAAACCTATGGACCATATGGTCCACAAGGTTATGAAGAATTAGACATAACTAAGCAGCAATAATATTATTTGTATGTTTATGAAGTTGATATTAAAATTTGAGAAGGAACACTTGCACCATTTACCATCTTGCATCTTCTTGGTAAAGCTTCCACTTTAGTTGTCAGTGTCGTAAAAGCTCAATCATGCTTGTTAACCAGCTCTCCCCTTGACTATATTTTAAGATCAAACTTACCCTGTTCCCAAAGCTTTGCCTTTCTTCTCACTGGTTATTGAAATCAATTTAAAATATCTTATTGGACTCCATGTCCAGTCCAGTTCACAAATGGATTAGCTGTGGCATACCTATAATGTGGTTTTATCAGAATATACCCTAGAGAGATATGTTTTTCTTACAGGCAGAGCGTTATTTGTAAACTTTCCTATTTTTATACCACCAAACTGAATAGTGGTTGGTTTTGTACAATTACACACGGACAGGGTATAACATTAAAGCTAATAATTTATTAAAGACTTTTTGTCTTAACTCCACATTAATTATTAGAAGGCAGATTGGTATGGTGGAACTCTGACTGGGGTGTTAGAAGACTTGGTTAAAAATCCCACCTCTTGCACTACCTGTGTAACATGAAAAAAGTCACATAACCAATATGGGCCTTAGTTTCCTCATCTGTAGAACTTAAAGGGGGTTGAACTAGATGGCTCCTGAGGCCTTTTTCATATCTAAATCTATGGTCCCATCATCACAAGACCCAGAGCTGGAGGGAAACTGGGAAATGATCTAGTCTTCCCTGGTTATTTCTGGGAGGACTACACAAGTTCATAATAATTTTGTTATTTCTATAGGTTGTTCATTGTGTTTTTGTCCATACCTTTGATTTCATCGTATCACTTACAATAATGCAATAATTTCATTAATTTACACCAATAGCAGGATTTAGTCCTCACTCTGGGAGCGCATTTTTGTTCAGTGGTTTCACTTGTATCTGACTCTTCATGACTCCATTTAAGATATTCTTGGCAAAGATATTGGAGCGGTTTGCCATTTTCTTCTCTAGCACCTGTTACAAGTGAGGAAACCAAGGCAAACAGGGGTAAGTGACTTGACCAGGGTTCCACAGTTACTAAGTATCTAAAGGCAAATTTGAATTCAAGGAGCCAAGCTCCATTCACTGTACCACCTCGCTTCTCCCTGGGAGTGTAAACAGAACCCTAATTCATAAATCTGTTCGTTGTTTTCCTTTGTGCTACAAATTCTCTAGTGTCTTGTCTCTACTTGTGAGACCTCTCTCCAATATATAACATCTGATGACGTAAATATTCAGAAAGAGAATAGTAGTCAATATTTAAATGCTTGGAAATAGCTGCTAAGGGATTTCCGGTGTCAGGATGGTGTAACTACTGCGCCGTTATCAACACTGTGCAACAGGATGTCTCCTTTAGTTCTTGAACATATCGACTGAAAAAAAACAAGGGAGCCTAGAAAGCAAAATGAATCAAAGATGAAGGTTGCGTTCATTAGCCCGACTCCCCCCAGGCTCTAGTTTGCCTCCCTGAAATGAAGTATAAAATGAGAAGTTTGTGCTAATAAGTCTTTCTGCTCAAACTGTCAGGGAGAGGGACAAACTTACTTCCAAGTGGCCAGTGTGGGAGACCTGAAGGATTTCTCTAGTGAATTGTGTTCAGCCCTTGGAATCTGGAGATCTGCATTCCCACCTTGCCTTAGGCACCAGCTGGAGGACCCAGGTCAAGGTTTTCAACTTTTCCAGGCCAGATTTCCTCATCTGTTAAATGAGAATAATATTTGCACAGCCCTCCTTCATAGCAAGGGAAAATCTTCTAAACTGCGAAGTATTATAGAATTGGCAGCTTTTTTGTTATCACATCCTCATATTTTTCTATGATGATGAAAATGAATTTCATAATTCATTAGGTGAAACCATGTGTGCTGTATAAACAACCCTAGGTCTTGCCACATCTGGGCATGAAGCTGCCCCTGGTAAAATTGGACCACCTGGATTTCATGGGCATATTGCCCCAGGCTGCCCTAGTGTGAAGGTCTGTTTCATTCACTACTTCACTTTTCAAATTTATAGCACACTATTCTGGGAGAGAGCCATATTAGCTTTGGATCCCCTTAAGCGTTTCTAATGTATTTTCTGTTGCCAATTTACCAGACTGGTTCAGAAGACCATGGATTGTCTATGGTGGATTAACCAGTTTGAAACCTCAGCCAAAGGGGAATAAAAACCCTGCACATTTCAACTGCTTTCTTTCTTTTTTTTTTCTGGAAGCTAGAGTGTATGCTGCTCCTATCAGGCCTCTTAACTGATGTTCTCAGGAGATCTATGAAGCCAATAAGTTTTCCAGCAAAAGTCTCTCTCTCTCTCTCTCTCCCTCTCTCTCTCTCTCTCTCCCTCTCTCTCTCTCCCTCTCTCTCCCTCTCTCTCCCTCTCTCTCTCCCTCTCTCTCTCCCTCTCTCTCTCTCTCTCTCTCCCTCTCTCTCTCTCTCTCTCCCTCTCTCTCTCTCTCTCTCCCTCTCTCTCTCCCTCTCTCTCTCTCCCTCTCTCTCTCTCTCTCTCTCTCTCTCTCTCTCTCTCCTTAATCTATCTATATAATACACATATAAACACTTAGAATATATGTATATATAATTTTCAAAATATGTATATGTAGTTTTATATAATGCAGTTTGAGGTACCTCTTTATATGTTTCTAGTTTTATATATGTTAGTATAATACTATATATATATATAAAATCTATTTACTGTATACATGTATGTGTATCTGTCTACCCATCTACCTATCTATCCATCGGTCTGTCTAGTGGGCAGCTACATAGCAGAGAGTACATATCTAGGTGGATAGAGTGCCAGGCCTAGAGTCAGGAAGATCAGAATTCAAATCTGGCCTCAGACACTTCCTAGCTGTGTGACCCTGGGCATGTCACTTAACCCTGTTTGCTCAGTTTCTTCATTGATAAAATGAGCTGGAGAAAGAAATGGCAAACCACCCCGGGATCTTTGGGAACAAGAAGAGTTAGACATGACTGAAAAATGACTGAAAAACGACATCAATAACTCTATTTTATATATCTGTGTCTAAATGTGTGTGTGTGTGTATGCACACATCCACACACCCACACACACGTTTATTCCAATGTAGTTTAGTTGGTATCTCTGGCTAATGAGTCAAAAAGATGCGAATTCAAGATTCATTGTCTTTTCCACATACTGGTTTTATGACCTCTTCTCCTACTCTACTTTGACTTTGATTATCTTTCTAATAAAAGATAAGAATGAGTCAGTGTTAATAACTAACATTTCTATAATACTTTAACCTTCACCATCCCAAGTCCTTCTTAGATTTTGTTTGACCAGGCAGCTGCAAATCTGAATAGCTAAAGGAAGTTCACCAGATAAATGAACTGGGTGTCCTGTAGATATCTGAAACTTAAAATACATGTATCTGAAATTATGGTTTCTCCTGAAATCCTCTGTCTCCCTAAGTCTTCCATTGCTCTAAAGTGTTTGAGGTGCACAATTTTGTTACACATTAAACTTCCCAGTTGATTTCCTGTCATTCATCTTCATACAATCTATGGCCCAATGAAGACAACTGAATGGTGCCATAGTGCATAGAACCCTGTCCTAGCGTCAGGAAGATTTCTCTTCCTGAGATCAAATCTGGCCTCAGCCACTTAGCTGTGTCACCCTGGGCAAGTCACTTCACCCTGTTTGCCTCAGTTTCCTCATCTGTAAAATAAGCTGGAGAAGGAATGGCAAACCACTCCTGTGTCTCTGCCAAGAAAACTCCAAATGGGGTCAAAGACCTTCAGATTCAACTACTTAATGACTGAACAACAACAAATAGTCCAATCACACCATATTACTCACTATCAGAGAGTCAAGGAATCAATCATTCTGAGTCTTTTTGTTTATTCTGACTTCTTATTCTATATATTTACTAACAGACATCGTACTTTTAATGATTTTTCTAGAATTTTCTTAGGATTGTCATACTCACTGGCCTTTAGTTTTTCAGTCTATTCTTTGTCCATCTGTCTTTCTTCTCTCCCTGTGTCTTTGTCTCTCTTTCTCTGTCTCTCTGTCTCTCTCTAGTGTCTCTCTCTTCCACATCTCTCTGTCTCTATTTCTCTGTCTCTGTATCTCTTAGCTTCTCTGTTTCTATCTCTCTGTCTCTGTCTGTCCATCCGCTATCTCTCTGTTTCTCTGTCTCTCTCTCTCCATCTTCTGTCTGATTCTCCGTCTCTCTCTGCTTATCTGTTTCTCTCTGTGTGTCCTTCTCTTTGTCTCTATCTGGCTCTCTCTTCCCCTCCTTCCCCCCCCCTGTTTCCCTCCCTTCTTTTCTCTGTCTCTCTGTCCTATGTCTCTATTTCTTGAAAGTTTTCTTTCTTTTCTCCTACTATAAAGTGTCCTTTTCTTCCAGATCTTTCACGTACAGGGTATCCCAAAGTTTTAAGCTTAATAGGCTAAAACTGCATTAAGACTGTTGGGACTCCCTACATTACGGATGGAGGCTCAGCAATCTTTTGCCAGAGATCCATTTTAGGGTCAGATGACTAGAATTTTTCCAGGACTCCTGGGTACTCTCTTGTCTTCTTAACTTCAGTGTCAACTTCCCATTAGTTACTTTTATTCTTTCATTTCCATTGAAAAGTTCATTCTTCTTAATATAAGAAATGGAGATTGGGGGAAGGGAGCAAACATTTATTAAGTGCCAACTACATGTTAGACACTGTGCTAACAGCTTTGTAAACATTATCTCATTTTCCCCCATAAGAACTGTGTGAAGTAGATGTTATTACCTGCATGTTCCAGATGAGGAAACTGAGGCAGGCAGAGATTAAGTGACTTGTTCAGGGTCATACATCTATGAAGTGTAGGAGGCTATATTTGAAACTCAAGACTTCCTCACTCCAAGGCCAGTTTTTTTCCACTACACTATCAAAATGCCTCTGTCAGAAATAGAGGAAGAAAGGAAGAGACCGAGAGTGATATGTAGAGGCAAAGTATGATTTGAGTGGTTCAGTCTTTTCTCATCCCATCCACTCCAAGCAGCAGTCATGTCCTTCTTTTTTCCCCAATAGAGCTAAAAATGGAACAAAACCCAAACAACCTCCTTTTGTGGATGGTGTCGTCCTTCGCTTCCCTCATCAGCTATAGCTCCTTCTGAGCTATTGAATCCCTGGAATACTTTACACAATCATTCCTTGCTCAAATGAATTCTGTTACTTATCATTGCTTCTATGTAGCTGTGTTCTATGAACTTTTAGGTGCTTCAAATTCTTGTTTTTCTTTGTTGAAGTTACTCTCTACCATATCTCGTTTGACTGTTATAGATGGGCAATTTTCTCCTTCAGTCCTTTCTAATTAAAATATGCATATATATGTACATATATATATGTATATATATATATATACACACACACACACACACACACACACACACACATATATATATATATATATATATATATATATATATATATATATATATATATATATATAACTGGAAAATCATATCCACCCAGCTCATATCCCACTTCCCTTATTTGATTCAATTCAAAACACAATTAAGGGCCTACTTTGTGTCAAACACTATGCTAGGTGTTGGGAATTAAAACAAAAAACAAAACTTGTCCCCATCCTTAAAGCATTTATGTTCTGCTCTGTGGATAATGCATGTGTACAGGTAAGTATTAAATATATGATTAGTAAATGAAAAGTAGTTATGGAAGACTGAATCAAGATAGGTTTCTTGTAGGAGATTACATGAGCTGAACCTTGAGGGTAAGAGTGATTCTAAGAGGCGCAGTTAAAGAGGCAGAGCCTTCTAGGTGTAGCAACCTTCTGAGTGTGAATGTAGCATTCTTTGGGTTGCCAAAAGAATGTACATACTGTAGACTGATGCTGATGGTGAGGATAGAAATTTCCATAGCATCTTTCTTCTTGGGTCCCAAAAGTTTGCTGCATGAGGATCGATGATCAGTGGCATAGAGATGAGTGATTACATACTACGGACAGGGTAGCAAGTAGGTAGGACATTTTTTTGGAGGAGGCTGAGACCTTGATTATGTCAGGGTTTCTAAAAAGGAACCCCATGATCAGTAGACACATGGTAAAAGCTTTGCTTTAGTATATCAATTTGGTATTAGTATGAATGATGGATCAAAGAAGGGAGAAGGTGAGTTCAGTTATAATTCTACTAGTTATAAGAGTATCACAATAGTCCAGCTGAGAAGAGCTGATGGGTTGAACTAAGCTTTGTAAAGAGAGAGACGGTGACAGATGTGAGGGATATATATTCCAAATACTGTGCGCTGAATACTGGGGATATAACTAGTCAAAGTGTGAGAGTCCCTGCCTTCAGGGAACTTGTATTCTAATTGAGGAGAACAGAATATAAATGAGTGATGAACAATGCTGTGTTTTTTGGTCAGAAAATTACAGTGTTGTACACAGTTGTACAACAATTGACTATGTGTTTCCTGGACTGATTGTGTGAATTGGATTATAGTCCTCAGAGACAGAGGTAGAAACAGAGATGGGGCTGTTCTAAGTTGTACACCTAGGGTCACTCAATGTGAAGATCGTGAGACAATACAAGTCTGGGGATTTGGGCTCATGGGGCCCCTGCCCCCTCATTAAAGACTCTCTTCTGGACCCTCCTGGCTTAAGAGTGACTATCAATAGTAACTGTTGCTATTTCTCTCCCAGCCTGATGTCTTTCTTTTCTTTGCCTCATTAAAGAGGCCATACCCTGGCAACTTCTTAAACAGGCCTATCCAATGAATGGGTGTTATCTCACCCTAAGTGAGGACCTGCATAGACCTTGGCCTACAGGGGCCAAAGCCTCCCAGTGCATCCTGGGTCATCTTCAGTCAGCCTGATGAATATTTGGTCACTGGATTCAGATGTCTCTGGAAGAGAAGTGAGGCTGGTGACCTGCACAGCCCTCCCTCACTCAAACAAAGTCAAGTGCAAATCATGTCATCATTTCTCTTATGACAGGGTCTTCTTCTTCAGCAACAAAGGTTGAAAACAGCAGAAATGGTTATGGATCCCTCATTAGAAGCCGAGTGATCCAAGACACTTCAATGGAGTCAAGAATGCAAAAATGAACCCATGAAGTCTTCTTGATTCCCATGCCCTTCCAACTGAACCTTCTTCCTCAAATGTTTCTGGTTGCACAATTCCAGAACATTTTCTGTGTGTGTTCTTTATTTTATTCTCTATCTCATGTCATAAGCATTTGTATATTTAGAATACCTCTTCTTGGCTATAGTGTCTTTGTTTTGTCTTGGCTTCTAGCAAAGTGCCTTATATACAGTAGGAACTTAATAAATGTTAGGCAAGTGTGTTTGTTAAATGATGCTTATTATAAGAGAATGTGAAAAGCTTTATTTAAAGTCATTTCTGGGAAAGGGGGAATAATGCAGGTGGTATAGAGTGTCGTTAAAATTTCTCTAATTATGCTTCCCTATGTTTTAAACTAATTGGATAAAAATGACCATCTAATTTTGAAAGTAGAGTACTACATTTAGTCTTTTAAAATGTTTTATCAATACTTTTTGTTTTAATATCAGAATAATTTCTGGAAATGCACCCAACCCCCTCACAAAAATTAAAAGCCAACTTGTCGTAAAGAAAAAAAAATGTCCTATACCATGATTATATGAATAAACATATGCCCTGTCTCACCTTGGTTGTCCCTGTACATCCCTTATGGACAAAGAAGAGTTTATTTCATTATGTGTTCTCCAGAAACACTATTTGCTTTTCTTTGCTCAGAGTCTGATTTCTTTTCAGATGTTCTCTCCATTTATACTATTGTGGTCATTGTATGTGCGTTTCCTTTCTTTCTGCTTATTTCATTTGGCATCAGTTCATGCACTCTTACATTACAAGTCAGAAGGATAATGTGAAGGTCAGTAATGTATAGTGGAAAAGACAATTCGATTATAATCCGATTTCTGGGGTCCATTTTGTACAGTTATTTATTAGTTATATGGATTTTAAGCAAAAAATTTACCTTATGTTCCTCTGTGAAAAAATGGGAATCATTCTACTTGAACCTTCTACCTCACACACCTGAGGATCAAACATTATAAAACTGCTTATGAATAATGTTGCAAAACTGAAATAGAAAGTGTTAGAGGGAGCTTCACCAGAACTCTAGACTGAGTGGGATGGAACCTAAACCATGGACTAGAATTCCATCCAACTCTCCCCACTTCTTTCCCCTCCAATACCTTCTTCAAGAGCTATCACAATAATCTTAGATATAGGTCTGACACTGCTCACAAAGTATCATTGGCTCCCTATTACCTCTAGGATAAATTACAAAATTTTCAGTCTGGTCTTTAAAGCCCTCCCTAATCTAGTTCCCACCTGCCTTACGATGGATTCCTACCATGCGTCTAATCTTTGCTACAACCAAACTGAGATGTGAGCTGTTCTCCAATTATGTACCTTTGAAGAGGCTCCTCACATGCCTGGATGACACTCTCTATTCAATTCAGCTTCTCAGGATCTTTCTTTTCCTTCAAGGCTTCTTCTCTATTCATCTTCTCCAACTGTTAACTCTGTCTCCTTTCCCCAAAATTCTTAATTACAGAGACTATTTCTAGTTTCTGCCCTTCTTTCCTCAGCGCCTCTAAACTATGTTGTACATTGTTGGCTTTTCTTAATCAATCTGTTGAATTGAATTGTTGGACTGAATGACCTTAGTTGGGTGAACTCCAGAAGGCCACTTCTATTCATTAGTTGCTATGTACCAGGACGGAGCTTAGGGCTGAGAAGCAAAGGAAGGCAAACTCATGATTATTGCCCTCAAGTAGCTCACATTCTCATGAAAGGAGAAACCATACAAGTAGTTAGATAAGAAGAAGATGTAAATGGTATAAATGGAAAGTAATCTCAGAGGGAAGACACATAACTGTGATGTGGCAAGGATATCTGATTCCCACCTTGTTCCCTCTGCTTAAAAGGTGTTCCCTCTGTATCTCTATGTCATATTATCCTTACCTTCCTCCAGGATTTAGTTCATGGGCCACCTCCAAAGGTTTCCCTGATCCCCTTAGATTTCATATCACCCTGCTCCTCAAATTAAGTCTTACCTATGTTTCATTTAAAAGTTGCTTCTGCCCAGGTCAACATAAGGTCTTTGAGCCCAGGGACTTTTCTACATTTTACCATTGTATTTCCAATGTCCATTACAGTTCCTTATACATAGTGAGTACTTTAAATGCTTTTTGGATTGGATATATATTTTACTGGTTAATGTTGAATTCTTGGGATTAAGTTGTGCATGATTATAATTTTTTGCATATTTAAAGCAAAAATTTGGAAACCACTAATTAATTCTCCCATGATTATTGTGAGAATAAAATATTTGTAAAGTACTTTACAAACTTTAAAATCCTATTAATATTATTAGTTGTTTAGTCAACTCAGTCCTGTCCAATATTTTTCGACTCCATTTGGGGTTTTCTTGGCAAAGATACTGGAGTGGTTTGCCATTTTCTTCTCCAGCTCATTTTACAGATGAGTAAACTGAGGCAAACAGGATTAAGTGACTTATCCAGGGTCACACAGCTAGGAAATATCTGAGGCCAGATTTGAACTTGGGAAGATGAGTCTTCCTGACACCAAGACTGGAGCTCTGTCCACTGTGCCACCTAGGTGCCCTGCTATTATTATTATTACTGTTATTTATTAAACTAAATATCATCTTCCTGGTCAGCCAGGGGCATCACTCTCACTTATAGTTAACAAAACATGCACCTTTATTATGGTTATTTTTCTTTACTTAAGCTAACTTGCTTAAATAATTCTCTGTTGAATCCTCCAGTGACCGAAATTCACAGGTTTGGCTGGGATTTAATATGACTCATTTTCCTATCAGTTCCCTGTGTGCCAGCACTACTCAGACTAGGTTCCTAGGAGGTTACACAATCACACTAGCTAGCTTTTCTTTGGTTCAATTTTTCAATGGATCTGTAAGAGCATTGATAATGATCCCCTCACCAACAGTGAGGTCATAACCCATCCATCCTTTATCAACATTTGCTGCTGTTGCCCATATTAAATGAGAGACGTGGGTGGTCTTAATGATTGATTCCTACAATTCCTTCCAGGTCTTGATCCTATAACTCAACAGTTATCCCCTGAAAGTCATATTAACACACTGGAGTCCTTCCTCTGAATACTTTATCATTCTGTGGGGACCAGTACAAAACTGGGGCTGTCCATCTGTTATCCATCACTCATGCTTCCTGATGGGCTTGCCTCCTTTTCTAATCTTTATCTTCTCTATTATATGATTAAAAATTGTTACTTGTCCTTCATTCTTGAAGAGGACCATGACATCAGGAAGGTGATACCTTGGCTTGCAAGTGAATTGGATTTAAGTGAGGGAGTACTGTGCAAAGTCACCAACCTCATTTTTCCACTGGAGTCATCTAGGTCCAACTGCAAAATGTACATCCCGATGACAAGAGATGCCCCCACATGGGTATAAAATAAGCTAAATGTAGAAGAGTGCAGATGTACACTCAAAGGACTTTGGTTCAAATCCTAGCTATGCCCCTTACTGGGAGAACATGGGTAAATCATTTCATATTTAAGCCCCCCAAGGTTTCATCATCCATAAAGTGAAGGAATTGGACAAGATAGTCTTTAAATACTATTCTAGCTTTAGAGTTATGACCCTATCATCATCATCATCATTATCATCACTACCATTATTATCATTATCACAAAATTATCATTATCACAACAATACTGATAAATTTTATTTTCATGTCACGTCAGACTTTTTCTGACCCCTCTTAGGCTTTTGCTTGGCAAAGATCCTAAAGTGGTTTACAGTTTTCTTCTCCAGCTCATTTTATGTATGAGGAAACTGAGGCAAAGAGTGTTAAATGACTTACCCAGTGTCACTTAGCTAGTAAGTATCTGAGGCCAGATTTGAACTCACAAAAATGAACCTTCCTGACTTAAGACCCAGAGCTCTATCCACTAGCTGCCCTAATACTAATAACTAGCTAGCATTTATATAACCCTTTAAGGATTGCAAAGTACATTCTATAACATCTCATTTGATTCTCACTACAGTTCTTGGGAGGCAGATGCCATCTCAGTTTTATAGATGAGGAATCAGAGGTTCAGAGAAGAGTGACTTTCTTCCATTCACATAGCTACTGTCTGAGGGATAACTCAGAAGCACATCGTCCTGATGCCCAGGGCCATGCTTGCACCACTTTGTGGTCCAGCTGCCCAACAATCATGAATCTCTCTGCTTATATGTAAGCATTCTATTGAGTAAAATACAGGGTGAGGTGGGGCAGTATTACATTCTAGACAGCCTTGAGCAGAGAGTATTATTTTAAATCTTGACAGGGTAAACTACAAAACATTAAAAGTAATCAGGGGGTGTAATTAAAAAGAAGTGATGAGAACACATTCCAAAATATCAGACTTTATTTAGTGTTTCCATAGCAGAAATATGTTGAACAAACAGGTATTTGTATAAAAACAAAGGACAAAAAGACTGCAAACGATTGCTTAACAAGATGCAGACAATGTGCAAAGCTGCACTTGTATGAGTCATATGTGCCCTTTCAGGCCCAGCTTCCAGATGGTTTCTTTGTAATGGCACTGAAAGATCACTGGGTGTGTCTATAGGTGCTAACGCTATGGCCTCGCAGAGGAGATTGTCTAAATTTGAATCCCACCTCCAATACTTCCTATCTGTTTGACCCCAAAAGAACCCAAGCTCCGGAAAGCAGAGGACGTTTCTTTTTGTCTCTGGATCCCCAGGGCTTCGCAGAGTGCCTGGTAAAGAGTAGGCAGTTAATCAATCCTTGTTGAATAGATGATTGATTGACTCTGTGGGAGTCATTTAACTTCTTGGAGTCTCAGTTTCCCTATCAGTAGAAAAGAAATAAATGATCACCTACCTCTTCAGGTTGTGGTGAGGATCAAATGAGATGATGCATGTAAAGTGCTTTACAAAACTTAAAGAACTATTGAAATGCCAGCTTATGGTTATCATTATTATAATTAATTATTATTAGGAGGAGGAGTAGAAAGAAGGAATAGTAATAGCAGTAATCCTACGGAAAAGGCTATCCACAACCAGAGAAAGAACTATGGAATCCGAATGCAGAGGGAAACATATTATTTGCGCTCTTTCTTTTTCTCTCTCTTTTTTAATATATATTTTTTCTTCTTCCTCATGGTTCCTCTCATTGGTTCTAATTCTTTTTTTTTCTTTTACTACATGACTAATGTAAAAATATGTTTAATATGAATGTATATGTAGAGCCTATAACAGATTGCACACTACTTTGGGGAGAAGGGAAGGAGGGGGAGAAAATTTGGAACTCAAAATCTTAAGTGAATGTTGAAAACTAAAAATTAATTAATTAAAAACATTAGTAGTCATAGAAGTAGAGATGATATTAGTACTACTTAAAACTATACCACCTTCTATAAGTTATGTAATCTCAATTAACCTCAGTTTCCTTATCTGTTAAATGGAGATAATAACACCATGAAGAGTCCTGATAGAGTAAACATTTTATGAACAACCCATCAATACGAAAATATGAGTCATTAGGATCTTTGTTATTCCTGCTATTACATGGACTCTATCGTTAATTTGATAAGAAAGAGTCAAGTCCCAGGTTCAACATTTGACCTAGGTGATTTCAGCGAGACATTTTGCTTTGTACCAATGAGTCTCCATTCACCTATTTCAAATCTTTGGACTTGAAGTGCTCAGGTTTTTCTTTGATTGGGTCTACATTGCCACGTTGAAATGTTGAGGTCTAGTTCTAGTTAAATAAGCAAATGGGAATCTCCAGATCTCTTGGTAGTTATGGAAAAAAATCAGAACTTCCTTTAATCTGATCTGGTCCTTTTTCCCCTCCAGGAATCCCAGAATTGTTTGCTAGATTTCAGGCAACAAAATGCTTCTTGCAAACCAAAGCCTCTTGTAAGCTCAGAGCCTAGATGCCTTCTTCCTCTACAGATTTCACTGCTGACATCTCCATAAGAAAGAAAGCTCTTCACTTTGGAAGTTCACTTCACTCTTGGAATCCTCACACTGGAAGGATTCTGTGCCCCTGTGGAACCCCCTATTGATTGACTGGTTCCTTCTAAAACCTCCATTTTTTAGGAAGATGACCAGCTCAGCCCTGTTTTCTTTCATCTCCACTTTCTCTACCAACCCCTTGTATAGGTACTTTCCTCACCTGATTTATTTCCCACCCCATTTTCAGTTTTTTTTAATATGTTAAAAATTAGTTTGTACATTCCTTAAGGGCAGAGATTCTCTTTTTTCCTGTTTGTATTTATATTTTCGGTGATTTTCACAGTGCTGGCACATGATAAATTCTTAGTAAGTGCTTGTGACTTGATGTTAACATATCTTGGTCAGCTGTGATGACCATGCTTCTACATGTTGTTGTTGGTCACATAAATTAAAGCGCAGATCTAGAGTTGGAGGACTCAGGTTCAAATTCTGCCCTTGTCTTTTACTGTCTGTGTGACTTTGGGCAAATCAACTTCCCTCTACCTCACTTTGCTCATCTGAGAAACGATGGGGTTGAAACTACTGAAGCTTCAGGTGTAGCATGAACTTAGGGAACTTCTGAAACTTTACCAGTGCAGACAAGTCCACCTATGGAGGCAGTTGGACATTCAGCAATGGCTAAAATGGTATTGACCAAATAGAGATGAAATGACTTGATCACAATCATGCAGCTAACAAATGGCAGGGATGGAATTTGAACTGAGATCTTCCTGACGTCAAGCTCATCCCTCTATCCTGCCTCTGTCCAGATCCACCTACAGAAACGTATCACTTTGTAATTCAGCAAGCCTAACCATAGGGAGAATTTCAATTCATGGCTCAATCCAGTCTGACTAATTCGTGTGCTTATTAGTTTGTTGTTTATTCTAACAGCAGAGGTGGCTACTTATCTGTGTTTTCTCATCCTGGATGACTCGACTCTGTCTCCCCATAAGTCCTGTGTAGGAAAGCTACCTCACATGTAGGCACTCACCTTTGTAGTTCTCTTGTAAATATGTGAGTGCCAACAGGGCACATGGGCTTCAAAACATGAAATTAACATAGATTAGGTTGTTTTTAAAAGAACTAACAACATGGTGGAGTCAAAGAGAAGTTCACTTAAAAATTTTCCCTTTATTGAATAAGGTAGTCTTGAGTTTAAATGGAATTACATTGCTGAAAGGAAACATTCATAGTATTATGGAACAAAAGTGATATGACTTTGCTTGCCTAATAGTTTTAAAAAAGAACCCTCAGATTCTGAACTCAATAAAGATTTTTAATATAAATTTGCTTTTAAATTTAAGCACTGAAATAAACTGTTCTCTTTACGGTTCCTGTCTGTTAATTTGAAAATGGATCAAACTACTTTCATTTAAATGATTTCTATATAGGCCCTAATACAATGCATAATATTATTTGAATTGAATTTCCTTCTGGAGATGCAAAATTTGCTACACTTTTAGGACAAGCAAGATCATTAAACATTATATTGTCCAACTTCCTCACTTTCTCAACAGGGAAAGGATATTCACATAGCCAGCATGTAATATAGCCTAGAACAGAGCATGGTGTGTGAGAGAAAGTGATATAGTAAATAGAACCCTGAATTTGAAGTTAGAATTTTCAAGTTGGAATCTTAGACTTGCCATGTACTATTTGATCTCAGGTAAAATCATTTCTCCTCTCTTGGCTCTTCCCCAAATATAAAATGGAATGGTATGGGTAGAACTCTAAGTTCAAATCCATTCAATTCAATAAAATGTTATGAAGTACCTACTATGTGAAAGCCCCAAGTCAGTGTGTTAGAGATTTTAAGACAAAAAAGAAAATGGCCCCTGTTCTTGGGGGATTTACGGTGTTCAGAGGGAATGGGAACAGGGGCGAGGGCAGTTTGTTTACAATATATTTAACAGATAATAAATCCAATGCATATTCAAAGAAATGAGAGCAATTTGAAAAGGGACAGAATAATAACCAAGCAGGAAAGGTAAGGTATAGAAAATGATGTCTGAATTGTCTTTTGAAGGAAGCTGGGAATTCTCTTCCTGACCTCTGATTCCTAGTTCATGCTCTTGATTTTTCTTAGAGTAGCAGAGGGACCCCAGCATCATTTGGAAGGAGCCTGTTCTGTTCTATAACTAAGAGGCTAAAAACATAGTAGTAGATTATATCACTGAATTTGAATTGTTCGAAGGTGAATATTTCTTTCTATAGTATTCCTGCTGATGAATTTTCCCTGACTTTTGTGTATTTTCACAGAGCTGGAGAAAATAGTGAAGCCAGCTTATGAGTCCTTGATTACTTTTCAATTAGAGCTATTAAGGAAGCTTCTGTCTGGAATAGTCTCAGCAAACAAATATTTTTAAACAAAGCCAAGGCTGTAAACTTAACCATGACATGGTCAGTCTGCTGGGGTCCCCATTCAATGGTACCCAAATAGCAATAAGTAAGCACCTACTGTGTTTAAGGTTAGGTAGATCTGGAGACACAAAGTGAGAACAAAATATAGCCCCTGTCCTGTGGTTACTTATAGTTTACTGGATTGGGGAAGGATAAAAAATTCATACAGATAGGCATATACAAGAAAGTTTGTGGAGGGAGAAAACTTCTGGTTTAAACCACTGGGGACGGGTAAGGAGAGGTATTCCACAGTATAGGGATCTCTGAGCTTAGCCTGGAAAGACAATTAGAATTTTAAGAAGCAAACAGGGAGTGTATTCCAGGTAGGAAGGATAGCTATAAAAAGGTATGGAAGTAAAAACAAGAGGGCTGAATTTGGGAAACAAACAAGTAATCCAATTAAATTGGACCATAGAGTGAGGAAAAGAACTCTGTTAAATAAGTTTAGAGAATGAATCTAAGAGCCAAACCCTGAAAGTTTGGCTTTTATTTTATCTTAGGATTAGTAAGAAACCACTGAAGATTCTTAAGCACTGGAATGATATCGCAACTGTACTTTAGGAAGGTTATTTTGGCAATTCTGTGGATAATTGGATTCTAAAGGGGAGAGACTAGAAGCCAGAAGATGAATTGGGATTCTCTTGCAATAGTTTTTCACTTGGAAATGATGAACTTTTGAAAAGAATGTTTTGATAACCATATTTCAATATAATTAGTTTCCATTTTAACCCTTTGCATTGTATTTTATACAGTTAAAAACATGATTCTGAGAAAATATCCATCTATTGACTTATTCAGATTGTCAAAGACATTCATGAAAAACAAAAGATGAAGAATCCCTTCTTAGATGAAACGTTCTATGTCCAGAACTGCAGTGATAGTCACACGAGGGGACTGTTGTTAAGAAATCTGATCATATATTTGAAGAATGTATGGCAATCATTCCATTAATAGATATCATTTTTATCAATCCATTGTTTAGTTATGTAGGTCTCAAAGTTACATATACTAGAAAAAATATATTTTCACATCATTATGAAACTCAATTTCTCCATCTATTAAATGTGTAGATAATATTTAGACTATACTACACAGGATAGTTGCAAGGAAAATATACTGTTAACAAGTAGAAGCTATCATATGATTATTATTGCTATCTTGCTTTAACTGATTGATTGATTTGGATGCAGTTCAAATAGAAGTGGTCCTAAGACAAATCATTCTTCTAGTATTCATTATATTCAATCATCAGTGGATTATTACAGAAGTAGAGAAAATAACTATATTCTATAATTGAATAAAAGCACATGGATATAAGCTTATTCCATGGAGAATCATTGAAAGTATTTCCTGGACAGTTCTAATAGGAGATGGGAGGATGGGAGTGACATATGCTTCATTCTGTTCCCATGTGGTTTGGAATTCCATCATTAAGTCTTTTCATTATGACTTTTTATCAAACATAGCTTAGAGATTATGTGTATTCTGTATAATGAAGTCTTTTTTAGATTTTTATATATCCATGTAATGTCTAAGCAATTATTGGCAATGATTTCATATATAAAAATACTACACCAAGTTCTGCAGCTTCTGACTGAAAGAACCAGAAGCCACAAAGCACAATCACCATCATGAGCAGGAGAAACAAAATAAGGGTGAAAAAACTATAGAATCTTTCAATGGGGACAAAGACCAAAACACAAATACTGAAGAGGTCAGTAGTGAGACTGTACTTCCATCTGAAACTTCAGAAGGGACTATGAACTGCTTGCATGCACAAAAAGCTCTCCTGGAACAACTGAAGAAGGAAATAGAAAAGAAACTGGCCAATGATTTTAAAAGTAGGACAAAAGAATTCCAGGAAGAGAGCATCTCTTTAAAAAGGAAAATTGAACAAATGGAAAAGGAAGTTCAAAAACTAACTGGAGAAAATAATTCCTTAAAAGGAAAAATTGAACAGATGGAAAACGAGATGCAAAAGTTAACTGAAGAAAACAATTTTTTTTTAAAAATTAGAATTGGGCAAGTAAACACTAATGACTCTATGAGAGAGCAAGAATCAGTCAAACAAAATATAAAGAATGGAAAGATAGAAGAAAATGTAAAATATCTAATTAGAAAAACAACTGACCTGGAAAATAGATCCAGGAGAGAAAATTTAAGAATTATTGGCCTACCAGAAAGCCATGATGAAAAAAAAGACTCTGGATAATATCTTCCAAGAAATCATCAATGAAAACTTCCCGGAAGTTCTAGATCTAGAGGGAAAAATAGTCATCAAAAGATTCCACCATTCACCTCCTGAAAGGGATCTGAAACTAGAAACACCAAGAAATATTGTTGCCAAATTCCAGAACTATCAAGTGAAGGAGAAAATACTACAGGCATCCAGGAAGAAGTCATTCAAATATCAAGGAGCAACAGTCAGGATCACAGAGGGCTTTGCAGCTTCTACATTAAAAGATCAAAGGAATTGGAATCTGATATTCCATAAGGAAAAGGAGCTGGGACTACAACTAAGAATCAATTACCTAGCAAAGTTCAGCATAACATTTCAGGGAAGGAGATGGACATTCAATAAAATAAAGCATTTTCAGACCTTCCTGATAAAAAGGCCAGAACTCAATAGAAAATTTGACCTTCAAACAGAGGTCTCAAGAGAAGCATAAAAAGGTAAACAGGGGAAAAGAAAACTTGTTACTAAATTTGAGCAAACTTTCCTATAAGGAAAGATGATACACATTAATCTAGTGAATTGTATATCTAATAAGAAATATAAAAGAGATATTCAGAGATAGAGGGAACACATGTAAAGTAAATGATGTGATGATAAAAATGTGATTTAAGCATGTGAAGGGATTGTGACAGGAGATGTGAAAAGGAGAAAGCACAAAATGATAAATTACATCACAGGAAAAAATAAATAATTATATTACAGTAGAGGGAAAGAGGGGAGGGAGATGAGCATTATTTGAGAGGTAATCTCATTTGATTTGGTTCAAGGAGCAAACAACAAACTTAATTTAGTGTATAAATCTAACTAGCTGTATAGGCAGTAGGAGAGGAAGGGGGAAAGAAATGGGAGTGAAAGCTAAAAGGGGGGAAAAGTAGTATGGGTAAAGGGCAGTAAAAGGGAGGGGGGCTGAAAGGAGGAAGGGAAATCTGTGGGAGGTGGTGGTAAAAAGTTAAAACTCTATTGTGGAGGGAAAGGGAGAATGGAGAACTAAAAGCACAAATAGTGGGAAAGAAGATGAAGGGAAAGACACAGATAGTGATCATAACTGTGAATGTGAATGGCATGGACTCTCCCATAAAACGGAGATGGATAGGACAATGGATTAAAAGCCATAAAAGCCGTATGTTGTTTACAAGAAACATATTTGAAATGGGAGAATTCACACAGGGTAAAGGTAAAAGGTTGGAGCAGAATAGATTGTGCTTTAGCTGATGTAAGAAAAGCAGGGGTAGCAATCCTAATCTCAGACAAAGTAAAAGGAGAAATAGATCTAATCAAAAGAGATAAGGAAGGAAACTATATCCTGCTAAAAGACACCGTAGAAAATGAAGCAAAATCATTACTAAACATATATGCTCCAAGTGGTGTAGCATCCAAATTCTCAGAGAAGTTAAGGGAGTTGCAGGAATAGACAGTAAAAGTATACTAGTGGGTGACCTCAACCTCCCCCTTTCTGAACTTGATAAATCTAACCTCAAAATAAACAACAAAAACATTAGGGAGGTGAATAAAATTCTGGATAAGGTAGATATGATAGATCTCTGGAGAAAATTGAATGGTGATAGGAATATATCTTTTTCTCAGCACTACATGCCACATATACAAAAACTGAAAAATGTAGTAGGGCATAAAAAACTCAGAATACAGTGCAGAAACACAGAGATAGTCAATAAATCCTTCTCAGATCATAATGCAATAAAATTATATGTAATAAAAGGCCATGGAAAGATAAATGAAAAATTAATTGGAAACTACATAATCTAATCCTAAAGAATGTGTGGGTTAAACAACAAATCAGAGAAACAATCAGCAACTTCATTCAAGAGAATGATAATAATGAGACAAGCTACCAGGTCTTATGGGATACTGCAAAAGCAGTTCCTAGGGTTAGTTTTATATCTTTGAATGCCTACATGAATAAAATAGAGAAAGAAGAGATTAATGAATTGGGCATGCAGCTGAAAAAACCTAGAAAAAGAACAAATTGAAAATCCCCAAGTAAATACCAAATTAGAAATAGCAAGACAACAGTGTGTGAGAGTGTTTTTTCTGGTAGACTTGGAACTTCATTGCAATGCGAGGACTTAAAAAATTCCCAGTGGTCTTTTAAGGCAAAATACCTTCCACATCCAGAGAAAGAACTGTGAAATTCAATCACAGAATGTAGCAGATCATTTTATTTTGTATTATGTTTTGGTTTGTTATATGATTTCTCCCATTCATTTTCATTCTACATCACATGACTATAGTGAAAATGTATTTAAAAGGAATGTATGTATAGAACCTATATAAAATTGTATGGCATCTCCTTGGGGGAGGGAGAAGGTAGGGGGACAGAGGGGAAAAATAATCTAAGTTATATGGTAGTGATTGTAGAACAGTGAAAACAAATAAAATTAATATAAAACATAAATTAAAAGAAAAAAATAACTTCCATACCCCCAAGAAACAATGTGGGATTGACAAACACAAATATAGAGGCCTTGACTTCATTTTTATTGGAATTTTCATGCACAAGGACCTAATTTCCTGAAAAGAGTCATGGCTCCCATATTAAACGACCTAGTGTTTTTCTCAAGTTCTGCTTGGGCTTTCTAGGTGATCTGGGGTGAATCTTTTTATATCACTGTGCCAGAGTTTTCTTATGTGAAAAATGAAGGGGTTAATCTAGAGGATCTCTAAAATATTTTCCAGTTCTGATTCATGGAATATCAAAATTTGAAAGGAACTTTAAAAAAATCTAGTACAAATAGAAAATTAACAATAAAACCTGGACAGAATTTTATTTTTCTGTCATTTCAGTCATGTCTGACTCTTTGTGACCCCATTTGGGGTTTTATTGGCAAGATTCTGGAATTGTTTGCCATTTTCTTCTCCAGTTCATTTTATAGATGAGGAAACTAAGACAAAAAGGTTTGGGGGCACACGACTAATTAGGGTCTGAACCCAGATTTGAACTCAGAAAGATGAATTTTCCTGACGTTAGGTCCAGGGATCTTTCCACTATACCACCTAGCCATCTCTTGATAGAATACTGGAAAAGTAATTATACAGTCCTTGCTTTTCTTCTATGTTTTAAGGCCCTTTACTCAGATCTAATAACCCTTGGTCTTTGGTTTTGAAAACTGTTAGGATAATTTCACCAAAATCAATGTGGAAACTGATTGATTGGCTCCTAGTAGACATCTAGGGAGCTAGATAAAGCCAGATAAAGCATTAATTAAGTGATTGCTTATTGCTTAATTAAGTGATTACTGTGTACCAGAAACTTTGTAGAGTGCTAAATTAATGGGAGCAAAGGCACACAAAAATGTGCCCTGCCCTCAAGGACCTTCCCATCAAAACAGAGAGAGACAATATACAAAAGGGAACCAGAAAGGAGATGGGGAAATGGTACCTGCCTGGGGCTCCTGGGAAGGATGTGAAAAAATCTAGAAGAAACAAGAAAAGGGGAGATGAAGGGAACATGAACTTTGCACCCCATAAAATGGCAGGCTGGGCTTGAAACTCACAAACAGAAGAGGCCCACAGAAAGTCGGCATTTCCAGGATGAACCATCAGCTGGTAAGGAAGTAGAAAAGGTCCCAGGGGGACGAGTGGTGGTCGGAGTGAAATGAGCATGACCTGGGCACCAAGGAAGTCTCAGTGTTCTCTCCTGTACCCTGGGTGCCCAGTGAAATAATTGTAGAAGAGTTGGAACATTCTCACTTTATATTTACAGAAGCAGACGGTCTAACATATCTTGCACTTTTCTTGTAAAATTGTACATGACATCTCCAGCAACAAGGAGAAAAGCAGTTAGCATTATTTTAGCAAATGTGAGAAGAAATTAATGATTTGCCAGTTAATGTAACATACTGACACATTTACAAAAGCTTGTAAGAGTCATTGCTAGAATAGACATTAAATTTATTATTGGTCTATACTGATTTGAATTCACTTTTCATCCATTTTTATTTTTTTTTCCTGCTTGACAAGTACTTTTTTCTTATTTCACCCTCTCCTGCTGCTTACTTGATATATATACATATATATATATATATATATATATATATATATATATATATATATATATATATATATATATGTCTCTAAGAGACATTAGTGTGTGCATTGTCAAAAGATTAATTGTCCCAGTTATCAATTATTTTGAAGTTGGTAAAGGTTTGCAAATACCTTGTCAGTATATAAGTCATAACCTCTTTAAAGGCAGGTGTAAGATCGACTATTTATGGCTTAGAAAAATTAGAATAGTGTAATGTATGCTGAAGAGCCTCAATAATGATAATAGCTGAAGTAGTAATAATGATAAACGTGCATAATTGTGGGTGTATACATGTGTATTTGTGAATGTATGTGTCTATTTATGAGGATGTATGTCTGCATGATCAGGTGGAGCTTGGCTGGATGTTGTCTAAGAAATGTGAGTAGATGAGAAAAAAAATACATGAAGTTCTCTCTCCTTGCCACTGACACATTTCATTGTTGAGTCCGTGTCTGGGGTTTCAAAGACAGTTTAGGGTATGAGTCTCTGAGTTAAAAAGCAATCTAAGGTACGAGTATGGATCAAGTGTTGATTAAGCACTATGTGAAAAGTATTGTGCTAAGCACTGGAGATAAAAATAAAAAAAATAAAAAAGTGAAACAGTCCCTGCTTGCAATTATGTCATATTACAGCATAAGAGACAAGAAATATGCAAGTTTGCAGCTGCAAATCATATAGATAAAAAAACCACTCCGTCCTCAGGGTGCAGTGGCAAAGCAGAGGGTAATGCATCTTCTTTACTGTCATATCCATTAGTAAAAATCATATCAATTTCTAATTTTGAAGCATTTGACAGTGTCAGAGAATTTGGTGGCAAGAAATTTCTTTTCTGGGTCTTTAGTAGATATGGCTGCAGTACCTGCCAGGCTGCGATAATATTAACCTTAATCTCCATAGGTGATGATTTCCAGTATGACGGCTGTGGATACTAGGCCAGAAGCATTACTTTTCCCAAGGCTCTTGGATTCAGGGTGGTGGGCTGTTTCCATCAGGTACAAGGGGAGATGGTGGGTTAAGATGACAGTGGTTGTGGTTGGACTTGACCATAAACAACATAAACTGCCTTCAGGTACCTTGCTGTTTCAGCTAGACTTGCTTGTCTGTCCTATGTATGACAGTTGGGTGACAATTAATGGGGTTGAATGATGGCCCTTTCTTCACAGAATTTGCTTCTCAGATGATGTTTGTAAGGGCTAAGCTGGAAGCAAGACTTAGCTTAGGTATGCGCACATGCATACATATATACATACATTTATACATATAAACATGCACGTATACATACATACATACATACATATGATCAAAAATTTCCAGCTCTAAGGATGTGGTTATGTGTTTATGTGAGTGTGTGTATATTTGTCACATCAACTAATCAATATTCCTCATTCACTTTCCTGGGAGCCTAAAACCAGATCTAAATATGATTATGGCCTCATTCAGAAGGTAAGTTCAATATATCAGTGGATATGATTTTTAATCCCAAGAGGTCCAGACCAAAGTTCTTTTACCATCCACAGAGCCCAGTCTGTGGGTGGGCTCAAACAGAGAATCCCTGAGTAGCCTTTAGCATCCTTAGTTACAACAGCAACTTATTGTGATTCTTTGGGGCCAGTGCTTGAATTATGTGAAAGTTTATAAATTACTTTTACATATATATTATTCTCATTTGAGGCTCTCAAAAATCCTGCAAGATAGGGATCCTAGGTCATTTTATCCCTGTTTTTTTATATATAAGGAAACAGATTCAGAGAGGTTAAACACCTAGACAATTGTCATAGAGTTAGAAGTCAGGTTTGAGCTTAAGTCCAGACACTATCAACTTGTCCATCTAAACTGGCTGGCTAATGTATTCTGTTTAGTTTGGGACGCCATGCTTTGATAATTACATTATTGATGCTATAGAGGGTTCAGACTAAGAAAACTACTTTCTGAGTAGCCTTCCCAATAACTTGGAGAATAATGCGGATTAACCTTGGGAGTAGTAACCACAGTTCTGTATCATTTCAGGTTCACTGGTCCTAGAAGACCTGTAATCTGGCAGCAGCAAAGAGATTTTCATAGAACATACTAAAACATCATGATAGAAGGCCTCATTTTGCCCAATCCGCTAAAAGCCAGTGATATTGGACGAGTATTAACATAGGAGGGTCCCAGTGGGGAGAATGATGCACGAGCATCGTGAATGGTAAAAGAGCATGGAGTCCATGTATCCTAAAAGGGCCCATGGATAGATTTCGAGGTTCTATGGATGGTTAAAATAATACCAGGAACAGCAAGGAAGATTTTGGAAGAAATGTAGCATGTCTGAGGGTAATAATGTTTAAGAACCTTGGAAAAGTCTTATCCTCAGTTTCTACCTCTGTAAGATAAGAGGGTTACACTAAATAATCTAATTTCCCATCTTGTACTCTGATTCTGTGACTCTTCTGTAACTGACAATATGCTTAACAGTTCCAAGGAGTATGCTTAGGAACTAAATTGCTATTTGATTTAATCTGTGTGTGTGTGTGTGTGTGTGTGTGTGTGTGTGTGTGTGTACATGTGAGTGTATATTATGGAATGACATTTCTATCTATTTTTTGCACTCATTCAACTCTGTCAATATTCCTATTATTTACTTTGTCTTAGTTTATATTCTTCCTAAGATTTAGTCAATATTATATATTATTTTTTCAGTTAGAAAACACATTTGTTTATTATTGAGACATAAACTATAACCTGTAAAGCTGTATTCAGGAATTAAATCAGAAATGTAGTACAACAAAAATGTTTTGTTTCTACCTGCATTTAATTTATATTTAGAAATGGTGAGGTTATAATTATTCTTGATTATGTCTCATTGTTAAGTAATTGTTTCCTGTTTAAGGGCAAGTTGAAGTGGCTGAGCCAACTTGTAGAGTAAGGAGGTGGGGCAAGGCTGCACAATGGATGGGCTGCACATAGATGAGTGAAGAATATTGTAAGAAAGTCTTTCGGAATAACATTCCATTCTTGTTGACCAGCGCAAGAAAAGACAAAGGCATAAATGGAGGGAATCAGGCATGGAATCTTAAAAGAAGGTCAAGTGAGCTGAAGAATAGGCAGGCATACTAGACAAAAGCCAAAGATCCAAGGTGAAAATAAAAAAGGGATGCAATATCATATCTACTGTTTCAATAGAAAAAAATAAGAAGTGGAATGAGTTTGGCACTCTTGACACTTGAAGTTGCTTGTCCTTTGTTTCTGAAGAGGACCGGTGACCTCTCAGGGTGATATCTTGACTCATGCATGAATTGGATTTAAGTGAGCCATGTTTGAAAGTCTCTAAAACATGCGCTAGAAAGTGAGAACATAGCCATCCTTCTACCTCAGGATTTGAAAATCTGACAAAGTATTAGAACACCATGAAACCAAGAAATATTTTATGAGGATATAGGCCTAATTTTGCCCAATCTGCTAAAAGCCAGTGCTATTGGGCTAGTATTAACATAGGAGGACCCCAACGGGGAGAATGATGGAAGGGTATCATGAATGTTAAAAGGGCCGATGTGTAGAGTTCAAGGGTTTCAGCAAATCAGGCAGTATGCTTTATCTCTAAAGCATCCACATTGTACCTTATATAACCCCAACCTCTAATTCAGTTTCTAAGAAATAATAGACACTTAATAATTGCCTATGGATTGATTGGAGATAATAAACACTTAAAAATATTCTTTGAATTGAGTCAAATGGAATTGAATGGATTTCTTTTCTCCACCAAATATGAGTACATGGCTATTTCTGCCTGTCTTTCTGTGTATTTATGTAGGGGGCGGGAGGAAGGCAGCATGGGAAAGTTTCTTATTTTTGTCTCTTTTTAAAAATTAATTCTAAGCTTCTCATGGGAAAGGACTGTTTTCTTTTTCTATTTATTGACTCTACAGTGTCAATGTCTTCTGAGCACTCAAAGATGAACAGATGTTGACAAACTTTCTGAATTAAAATACGCTCGTGCATGCATATGTTTACACTTATAAAACTTTGTAGTCGAGAATCTGCTTTGATTGCTCCCATGCTAATTAAAAATTAATATGCCACTTCATTATACAATCCGATGTTAGTATTTCAGCTATTTTTTCTATTTACATTTCTAATTTTATCCTTTGATGGCTCCATGACCCTACCAATTTAGGGATTCCCTTTCCCATAGAGATTATAGCCTTCAAAAGGTTCTAATCTTATATCATTCTTTTTTTGTGTATGTGTGCCTCTTTTGATAAATCCTACATAGCCTAACATTGACAGTTAAATTAATGTATGTAATCAGTCTAAGGATTGCACAATTCTTAGAACCTTCTGTTCCTTTCTTGCTATTTTATCATTCCAAATAACAGAAATTGACTATGTAAAACCAAGGGTAAATTTCTATTTTTTGTCAGTTTCATGGATCACTGTGGTCAAAAAAGAAACAAAAATCATCACCCAGCCAGCAGCCAATCTCTTGGTGATTGACAAAAATTGCACATCCTTTGTAGAAAGCCTTAGGCAGTTCAGAAAACCCCTCACTGGCCCTGATGCTCTCTGAGATCAATATGCATTTATTGCCAATGTAGCCTTTTTATAGCTAAGCTGGAGAGATGCAGAAAGATTTTTCAATCACTAAAATGGCAGCTTTGAAACAACCCTAAAGAATACCATTTAGGGAAGGTGTTTTCTTGTTTTTATTCCATTATGTCTTCCTTTCATCCCATCCCCCTGTCACTTAAAGCAATTCGTATACCAACAAAGATTTAATCTTGACTGGGGTTCTCTAAGCAGATGTTAAGATGAATGAAAGAAATTTAGTGCATTTCAGGCAGAAGCCTGAGAATTACTTCAAAGCAGCATTATGCTGTTGGGTTTCCATTATGTTTTGAATGATCAACTGTGACCCACCAAAGGGAAACAGAATGATACTGTGGGAAGAGCACATGGTGGATTTGTACTCAAGAGGAACTCTGGATTCAGATCTCAGCTCTTAATTCTGTATCTGTATAACCAAGTTACTTCCATCTGAGCCTATTTCTTTATCTGTAAAATGAAGAGGGCTCCCTCTGCTCCCTGCCAACTTTCAGTGTATAGCTATAGGTCACTTTACCCCTCTGGGTCTATTTTCACACCTGTCAAATTAAAGCAATTGAACTAGTTGTCTTTTAAAGTTCCTTCTGGTTCTAGAACAATGATCTCATGTCTTAGAAGACTGTATGATTTTGGGATTTTCTAGAAATATCCAGTGAATGTCTTTTGAGTTAGCATTTCAGGCTAGTTTAACAATGTAAGTTGTTCTTGACCAGAAGATTTGAGGAATTCTTTGAAACTTATTAGCATCTCTTCCGTATAGTACAGACACCATTATGAATTAGAAAGACTTTTGGAATGGCAGTCAGGAGACCCGAGTTCTGAAATCATCCCTGATCCCAGGGGAGGTACAGTGAAAAGTATGTTCAATTTGAAGGCGGAGAAACCATGTTCAAAATTCCAACTTAGTGTCATGTTGGGCAGGTAATTTTACTTCTCTAAACCTGAGATTTCTCACTGACGAAATGTGAGGGTTTGGATTAGATGACCTTGAAGGTCCCTGACAGTTCTGAATCCAGAGGTCTCCTAAGAGGTATATAACTCTATGATCTTGAACAAGCAATTCCACTCTTCACTCTGTTTTTTGTTTCCTTTCCTGTAAGGAGAAGGTCTTAGACAGGGTGATATGTCAGATAACTTTCAGTTCCATCATTCTTTGATTAAATATTTCAATTTGGTTCTATATAATATCTTGTAATTATTAAATATATATATTAAAATTGGATGCCTCAACTTCATTTTAGAGTAAGGAATAAATGTATATGAAATAAGATTACTATATGGAATATCTTCTTTTAATAGAGTGATCAAACAGAACTGTTGATCAATTAATGTATGTTTATTAAGTCCTTAATTTGGCTTAAGGGTTTTTTTTAAGGGCTAAAGATACAACAAAAGACAAACACAATCATTGACCTTGAAGAAATTAAATTCAAATGGTAGAGATAATAGTCATATACATAGGAACATAGTTGGAAGTAGATGGAAGGTAACCATAGTAGTTGGGAAAAAAACTGGAGAAGGCCTTCTGGACAAGGTGATTTTTCTTGAGATTAAAGTCTTGAGAATTTTCTGGGCCTTGAAAAGTTAACTGACTTGCCCAGGATCACAAAATCAATACGTCTCAGGCAAGACTTACACTTAGATCTTTCACTCTTTAAACCGGACTCTATTTATTGTATTACATTTGATTTCTTATGAAACATATTGGGCCCTATTCAAATAGATGTATTGAAAACCGTTGAGAAACAAAGGTAAAATTGAGAATATGTGTGATATTGACAGTCTTATCGTTTATTACTTTCCACATGAATGGCATCAGCAGGCAGAGCAGCAGGGTGTGAGCATGGGATCGAATTTTATGTTCCAAATATGAATATCAGAATTAGTTTGTTTGCATGCGATTAGCCTTACCCCGAAACAGTTATACACTCAGTCAAATTTGAATAGTGACCTGAAACAAATGAATATTTTTCCACAGTAACAATAAAAACCAGAATACTTGTGCCCTCTGATGAGTCCTGGAGGTAACTTAAGAGATTTAATAGAATTCACAGAGTCCTGGAACTGAACAGACTAAGGTCAAGAGGCAAATGACTTTCCCAAGGTCACCCAGCAAGTTAGTGGTAGCGAAGGGGTGGGAAGTTAGGTTTCCTATCAATAAATTATTCCATCAGCAAACATTTACTAATCTCCTCCCAGGTTTTGCAATGAAGATACAGAGAAAAAAATAATAACGAAGCAACAAAATTGTTCCTTTCCTCGTGGAGTTTATATTTGTTAAGGAAAGACAATATGGTTGTTGCTATTATTTGTCCATTGTAAAACTGGGCAGGTAGGTGGTGCAATGGATACAGCACCAGGGCAGGAGTCAGGAAGACCTGAGTTCAAATCTCATCTCAGACACTTGACACTCACTAGCTGTGTGACCTTGGGCAAGTCACTTAACTCCAACTGCCTCATCCTGGGTCATCTCCAGTCATCCTGATGAATATGGTCACTGGATTCAGATGGCTGTGGAGGAGAAGTGAGGTTGGTGACCTGCACAGCCCTCCCTCACTCAAAACAAAGTCAAGGGCAAGTCACGTCATTATTTCTCTGATGGCATGGTCTTCTTCGGCAACAAAGGAAGAACACACACCATTGTAAAACTAAGAGGGTTCAAACTACATGAGCTCATCTATTTGAAAAATCTTTTGGTTCTTATGAAATGTGCAATACCCATGGTTTCCAATTAAAACAACAAGAATATTTCTATCTGGGCAAATAAGAATATATCTTCTGCAATGACTTAAGTAAATGTAGTTTTCTTCTTAGATCTGGTAAGTTGCTTTTGACTATGCCACAGGAGACAGACAATTTTCCAAATTTCTGCAGCGGGTACAAGGGAACATATTGATGTTTTTCTCTAACTTTGTCCTAAGAATACATGTTGTGGAACTGTTTGTGGTGAAGCAATGTTATGACAAGATTTGTAGGTATTTCTAATAATAAATCTTGTTAGATAGGGCCAAAAACAAACTACTTGAAATGGAATTCTTTAGCAATGAGAAAATTCCCATTTGGGAAGGTTCTAGTGTAAGTCTAAGACTGTGGGGATTTTGATTATCAGTTGTGAAATTGAAATAAATATTATTATATGCTAATTCTCATGAAATGATAAGAATCTGGAGGTGGTGTGGTAGGGTGGATAAACACTGGGCTTGGAGTTCGAGTACCTGAGTAGGAATCTTAAATCTTCTGCTTACTACTTATATGACCTGGAACCAGTCACTTTCTCTGCAAGAAGTTCATCATCTATAAATGAAGTATCTGGACTCAGTGACTCTAGTAGGTCACTTAGAACTCTAAGTTTATAAACAGAATAACCTGCTAATTCATTCTGAATTCATCCAGAATCACTGTACTCTTATTCAGAGACTGACTCAAATGGGGTGAAATGTGCTACCACTTATTTTAAAATTTGTATATTCATGAGTGAGTGGATTTTCTTAGCTTTTTCCAAATACACCCACTCAAGTCCAACTCTGGCCCTTCATCACATTTTGGAAGTGACCTTGGTATTTTCCACTTTGCATCTGCTACCCAGCTTGATTTCAACTTCACGAGATGTCCCTCTCAAAATAAATCCATCACTTTTAGACTCACCACCATTTTGCTAATTCAAGTCTAGATCAGTTCCATTTCCCTTAGCTTCCTGTCCACTTTCACTGGAATGCTAAAGGGTGGTATACAAATTCCTCCCAATGCCTTCACATATAGAGGGGAAAAACTGGACTCGGTTCACTCTACTTTGCATATGCTGCTCTGTCTAGAGTCAGCTCCACAGAACAAGATGCCCCTGTCCCAGGTACCCTTGGTGGTTTATTCCTTTATTCCATCCCTGGTTTTTCTACCTCCTTGTCTCTACCTTTAGATTATAAGCTCCTTGAGGGCAGGGATGCTCTTTTTTTTTTCATTACTTATATCCTCAGCACTTAGCACAGTTCCTGGCACATGGTAGGTGATTAATAAATGTTTATTGAGTTGGAATGGGTTGAACTAAAAACAGTGATGCCCAACCTCTGATAGGTCCTACTAAGGTAGAAAGAATCTGAGTAGGAGAAAAGAGATGGGACATATGTCAATCACCTGAAGCTAAATTCAAGAAGCTCATCACCACTCATAAAGGCCACCTATTAGGATGAGGAGTTGTGTTTTGCATCATCAGAGGGCCTATTTCCAACAACCAAATCTGGGAGTTTTTTAAATACTAAAAGTTAGGTCATAGAATGTTAGACATATAGCTGAATGGGGACTTAGAGGTCTTTGACTGGATCTTACTCATTTTACTGAAAAGGCAACTGAGGACCAGGTTACATGCAGCTGACCATCAGTAGTGGAGATGGGTTTTGAATTCAGGTCCAGGGATTCCTCATTCAATACTACTTCCACTATACACAAGAGGGTCAGAAGTAGACTTACTCAAGAGTCACACAATGAGTAAGTGGTGGAGCTGAAACTGGAAGCCAAGTCTTCTCATAAGCCTATTTTCTTTCCACTTGCTTTTCAATCATTCAGTTGTGTGATCCCATTTTGGTTTTCTGGGTGGAGATGCTGGAGTGGTTAGCTATTTCATTCTCCAACTCATTTTACAGATGAGGAAACTGAGGCAAGCAGAGTGAAGTGATTTGCTTAGGGCCACACAGCTAGTAAGCATCTGAGGCTGAATTTGAACTCAGGAAGAAGAGTCTTCCTGACTTCAGACCTGGCAGTCTATCCACTGAGCCACCTAGCTGCCCACTTTCCACTACATTATAATATTAAACAGGATATTTGGTTAATAGGATTTTTTTTGTTTGTTTCTCAAAAATCCCCAACAAGGAAAACTTTAAAAGTATTTTTAAGTCCAGATGAAAAAACATAACGTTTATATTATATTTATATCATACTCACTATAATTTGTTGTAAATGTGCACAAATGTGCATGCATAGATTTGCACTTTCTCTACATGTATGTTCATATATATGTACAGTATAGACATGTTCTTCATCCATCCTTTTATCCATCTATCTATCTTGTCTGATTTTTATTTTTTACCTTGCTTTCTATCGATATTATCCTTATCCTTGTTGTTTGGAAATAGCATTAAGTAGAGAGACAGCTGAGAAACTTCACCTCTAGCAAGGTACTCATGATTTAATTTAGCATTATTACTTGATCTGCAATTCAGCATAGTGTGACTTTGGGGATGACTCATACTGTGCGTCACAGGCTGCTTTCATGCAAGCCTGTTGCCCTGCCTGCAGGTTTATCACAGGGTGTGGGAGGCCTGATGTCATTACTACCAACTCTGCTACCTGCATGACCAAGGCTAAGGTAATTTAACCTCTTTGTGTCTCAATTTCTTCCTCTGTGAAGTGAGGGGATTAGGCTGGATGACCTAGTGGATAAAAGCACTAGAAATGGTGTTAAGAGGGTCTGGATTCAAATCCTACCTTAGACATTTTCTAGCCTTGTGATTTTGGGCAAGTCACTTTAACCTAACTGTTGTGCCTCAGTTTATCTCATCTGCATAATTTAGGAGTTCTTAACTTGGGGCCTCTACACGTGTTTTCTTTACTATTTTGATTTCCCTTGTATATAATTGTAAATACACACACATACATGTTTATGTATATATACATATATATGCACCATATACTTATATATACATATATGTACACACATATACACACATATTTTATTTAAAAGAATTATTCTGAGAACAAATCTATAGATTTCATGAGATTGCCCAAGGGTCAATAACATTAAAAAGTGAAGAACCCCAGGGAGGGGGTTGAGCTACAATTGTTTCCAGTTACTTCCAGCTCAAAATCTAAGATCTGATGATCATCTCAGATCTAAGTATCCGAAGACTGAGGGATTGCACTCCACAGAGACCGAAGGCCTCCCTATGTTCATGTTAACGATGCAACCACAAAGAATTCCACTTTGCAGAACTAGCCTCTCTGAGTTTCAGTTTCTTCAAACAGAAATATTTGACCAATGATCTCAGAGGATTTCTGTAAATTCTGACCTTTCTAAATTGTAAAAGGTTAGAGGAATGTGAGCTATTGTTATTTTTATGACCATTTTAATACATGTGTTTAAAGTTGTCATTTCATAATTAAGCTTTAGCTAATCCTGTTACATTAATTCTGTGGGTACAACCCCTCCCCCTTGCCCCAGGCAAGCTACCAAGAGGGGGAAAAAGCTGAAGCAATTTAGGACAAAGTGAAAGCGAATATTATGATGCTGATGTGAAAATATTTGCCAGGAATTGGGCAAGGGTGTGCAATCATTCCTCTTGGCTTATAGCACAATAGGAGCCTCATTTGGGCCCTGTTTCACTGCTGTTGAACATATAGTATTTTTAACACACAAATGAGATGTGCTTGAATAACCAAAAGATGACATTTGACCCATCTCCAGAGTGGCTAGGCTAAAGAGCGTGGACTCATTATGGGGATTCTGTGATCCCACTGGGCAGAACTGGATGTGTATAGTTGCTGTTTTATACTATTGCTTTTATGGCATTTCAGATACCTTCATTATCATTGAGACATCAGAACCAGCTCTATCTCTTAATCTTTCCACACTTTACATTTCTTGACCTGTAGTTCATCACAGAGGCAAAAGCAGACTGCCTTTGGAATCAGTGATTAGTAGGGCTACAACTAAGGTGAGGCAACTGTGATTTTCCTTGCAGAAAATTTGAAGAAGTGCCAACCATAGCACCTTGGGTCATACTTTGTGCCCTCTCAAATTCTAACTCTTTCCCATCAGTGCCCTCCTGGAATACTCTTTCTCGTCCTAAACTTCAATAGATATATTATTATCTCCTAGCCATCTTTTGCATGTGGAAAAATGGCTACTTATAGCTCTAACAGATGAAAAAAGGCTATATTTCTCTCTCTCAACCTATCTATGACTGCCCGGGACCAACTGCTACCATTTACTTAGTCATCTACAAATGAATAGTGACCTGGATAGTCATTATTAGCTGGTAATGTCTCCTGTGTAGACAGAGAGAAGAAAGTCCATGCTCTCAGGGAGCTCAGAGTCTAATGGAGGAGATATCCTGCAAATAACTAGCTACGAAGAAGATACTGGCAGGAGAAATGAATATTATCACAGGCTCAGAGATGATAGATGACTCTCCAAGATTCTGAGAGCATAAAAATGTGGAAGAAATGACTTGAATCCAGGTCTCTACTGGCTTCTAGGTTCTGTCGTCTCTTCACCACATCATGTAGTGAGAGAGAGTTTGAGGTTTCAACCATGATCATGGTAAATTGATGAGTACATGTGCTTCCACAAATAATAATAATGAACATGGATATACTGCTTTAAAGTGTACAGAACATTTTACAGGTATTTTCTCATTTTCTCATATCATCTACCGTGAGAGATAGATGCCATCATTATCCCCACTTTACTGATGAGGAACCTGAAGTAGACAATGGCCAAGTGACTTACCCACGGTCACATAACTAATGAGTGTGAATTGTATGATTTGGATTTCGGTATACGCTCCTCTAATACATGAAACCATGTCTAAACATAACAGCATTAAAATACATTATATTTATTGATGAGTCAGGTACAAAGCAAAATATAAAGAACTAAATAACTATGCCTTTTTCTTACTCTTATCTGTATATCCTTTCTGAAGTAGGTGAAATATACATTACAAGCAGTTTGGATAACCAGTGACTAGATGGTAAGAATGGTGGGGGGCAGGGAGAGATAGGAATGAGAAGGGTAGGCTTAGTTTAGTCTCTTGGGTTTTGGAGATGGGGCAGAGAGGGCAGAGGCCAGAGTTGGTGGGATAAAACTCTAGCCCTACCTGGGGTTGGAAGAGGGAGGTTTAAGATTAAGCTGTCCTGGTCCAAAGATCCAGTTCTTTCAGTACATCAGTAATGTCCACCAAGGTTTGCCTACTGTCATTGGTATAGGTAACTACAAGAGGAAAAATCTCCCTTTATCAATGCAGTTTCTTATCTTCTCTGCAATTAAGCCTTTGACAGTTGCCTAGAGCACTGAAGGATGAAGTAAGTTCTAGGTTCACAAACATAATATGTGACAGAAGTTGAACCCATACCTTCTTGGCTTTAAAGTCACCTCTCTCTTCATATATATATCATTCTGCTTTGAAGCAATTAGAAATGTCCATTACTCTTAAGAAATACCTTTTTTGAAAAATGGATTGCATTCTGTATTGTAGATCTACACTACAGTTTCTCAGAAATGATTCATAAAGGAGATTGCGAATCATAGCTAGAATCAATTATTCACCTGACAGTCTAGAAAGGTATGAAATCAAAGAACTGGGAGAGATTCTGAACCTCCAGCTACTGGTGCCTCTATTGATTTTACTCTGTCATTATTTTATCTATCTTATTTATGTGCCTGACAATATTTCCTCTGATAGAATTTAAGCTCCTTGAGGACAAGAACAGTTTATTTTTGTCTGTGTACCCCACTACCTAATATATCCAGACAAATTACAAGCACAATAATCATTGAAATATAAATTGACCCATCCTCCCTGAGAAGCTAGCACAAGTGGGATGCCCCAAATGTCCCAGATTAGTGTTTTATTCCCTTTGGTGTAAGACTATGATCTGGATTGAAATTGGAAGAGTACCAGGGATATGAACTGAGATATTATTAACGAGTTAGATGCCAATTTAAATGAAGTCCTGAAACCAGATTTTTATATTAGAGAAGGAGGTATGAGAGCACAGAATCAGGAGAAGACATTAGAAGAAGACATTTTAAGATGTAGGTAAATAAAGAGCATAGAACAGAAAGAATTGAGAAAGGGTTAATGAACATTGTTTTATTTTCTGTTTATTCTTTGTTTTTTTCGGGGAGGAGGGTGGCAGAATTTCACCTAGAGCCCTCTCTGAGCAGAACAGAAAAGAAAAGCAAAACAATTGACTGGGTACAGTGCTGACTTTATTGATGGCAAAGAATACAGGACTCAATGCTTCTCCCCTCTGTTAAGTGGGGGGAACTACTTTGGAGTGAGAACTGTTGTTGTAAGGAAGTCAACTGAGTATAGGAACACCTAGGCTGCAGAACACTTCTCCTTTATCTTGAAGATCTACAGCTTCTTTGCATCATTCCATGGAGGACATATAGACAATGAGATCCAACACACGGTTACTGTAACCGAATTCATTATCATACCAGGCAATGAGTTTGACAAAATAGTCATTGAGGGCAATACCAGCTTCAGCATCAAAAATGCAAGAGTTGATGTCACCAACGAAATCACTGGATACAACTTGGTCCTCTGTGTAGCCAAGGATATTTCTCATATGTCCCTCGGAAGCTTGTCTCATAATCCTCTTGATATCATCATATTTGGCAGGTCTCTCCAGGCGGCAGGTCAGATCCACAACTGACACATTGGGAACAGGGACTCGAAACGCCATGCCAGTAAGTTTGCCATTAAGGCCAGGGATGACTTTGCCCACAGCAGTGGCAGCCCCTGTGGAAGCTGGAATGATGTTCTGGCCAGCTCCACGGCCATCACGCCAGTCATTGCGACTAGGGCCATCTACAGTCTTCTGGTTAGCAGTAATGGCATGGATTGTAGTCATGAGTCCTTCTACAATGCCAAAGTTTTCATGTATGACCTTGGCTAGAGGGGCCAAGCAGTTGGTAGTACACGAGGCATTACTAACTACCGTATAGGAATTATTATAACTCTCATGGTTTACTCCCATCACAAACATGGGGGCATCAGTTGAAGGACCACAGATGATGACTCGTCTGCAGCCCCCCCTCAAGTGAGCCCCAGCCTTTTCCATGGTGGTAAAGACACCAGTAGATTCTATGACATATTCAACACCAACACTTCCCCATCTGATATTGGAAGGTTCCTTTTCCTGGTAGACATTAATAGCCCTTCCATTTATCACCAGCCTGTCATAGTCAGCTCTGACAGAGCCCTGAAATTTTCCATGAGTAGAATCATACTTGAACAGGTAAACCATGTAGTTTATGTCAATAAAAGGATCATTAATGGCCACGATATCAACTTTGCCTGTTTGAAATGCAGCCCTGGTTACGAGACGCCCAATACGGCCAAATCCGTTGATTCCAACCCTCACCATCCTGCTTTGGGAGCACTTCTACTGGCAGTGAGCTAAAGAGAGAAGCAGAGAGACAACAATTTATTCATAAGCAACCTTTAAACATAAAACTGAGCCAAGTTTTAAAACAAATTTGATTTAGCATGTCACAGTAGTCAAAATACAGCATATGATGCTGTTATCATAAAGTCTTAGAAGGGACTTCAGAGATTATATAGTCATAAAGATCATAAAATCATAGAATGACAGCTGGAAAGGAAATTTAAGGTCATCTAATCCAACCCCCTCATTTTATAGTTGAGGAAACTGAAGCCAAGCAAGGTTAGGTAATTTGTATAATGAAGACACAAGCAAAACAAGGAAGAGACTGTCTGAACCCAGTCCTTTGGATCCAAATTCAGCAATTATTTCTCTATGTAATACTGTCTCCACATCCCAAGGTGATATCTTACCAATGAGAAAACCAAGTCCCCATTGCCAAAGTTGTTCAGTAATTTTAGTAACACAGTAGAGATCAGAACACAGGTCTCTTGACCTGGTCTTCTAGATCAGGGAATCTCTATACTGTGCAGTCATCTGTAATACAGTAAATATGACTATATATGTAACTGAACTCTTTGAGGTCATTAATGAGCATATTCTATGCCTCTACTACACAAATCCTATTCTATTGTGTCATATCTTCATATGCGTTTGGCCCATGGTTCTCCAAAGCTCTGATAGATTCTACAAAATTGCAAGTGTGATCTCTGTGCTAAGTATATGTTAATAGATGGTGTATTGTTATCTAAAGACCATTCTCGTCATCAGTAGGAATGACAGTGGTGACATTTTTTTCATTGGTCATAAATTGTCAAGCTGTAATAGGGATATGGACTGTTTGGACTGAAGAGAGTATGTACACCAATGGAAAGCTAGGATTTTGAAATATGATAACATTTGAGAAGCTTGTATGCTTATTGCATGCACAGGAAATACTTGACCATCATCAAACATGGATATGAATTCTTTCTACTTCCTTTATTTTTCACCCCAAGTAACAATGGAAGATATAGCCTGGTAGTTGTTAAGTACGTTCTGTACATTCTCTGGGAAAGGGTAAATTATGGTCCTTATCCACCCTACCAACTCATACATGATCATGGATAATGCTCTAGAGCCACTATATATTATAGGAAGTTGATGAAAAAGAAAAAGGGAGTATAGGGCTCAAAATATAGGAGTTGGGGGGAAGAATGGGATAAGTGAGACTTTGCTTGACCAATATAATCTTACCCTTTTTACCCTGGATAAAATGAGATGGGGGTGGGGGGGAGAAATGGTAGTTTCCTCTTCTTGAAGGCAGACCTGTGGAAGAGTGATTAGCCTTGTTCTCTTTGGTCTCAAAGAAGAGAATTTGGATCAATGGGTTAAAGTTCCAGGGATGCATATTTCAGCACAATGCAATACTTTCTAGCAATCAGAGACAGAGGTAGCTAGGTGGTACAGTAGATGGAGTGCTAGACCTTGAGTCAGGAAGACCTGAGTTCGTATCTGTCCACAGATACTAGCTATGTGACACTGAACAAGTCACTTAACCTCTGTTTGTCTCAGTTTCCTCAACTGTAAGATGGGGATAATAATAACACCTACCTCCCAGTATGGTTGTGAGGATCAAAAGAGATAATATTTGCATAGTGCTTAGATAGCACCTGGCATACAGTAGATGTTTAATAAATGTTTCCTTCCTTCCCAAAATCAAAGAGATTCCTCTGGAGATTAAATGTTCCTCCTCTTTGGAAGTCTTTAATCAAAGGTTGAAGAGATACTTCTTGGCAGTGTTTAACTTTTTTTTCTTCCAACATGGATTAGACTAGACAGTAATGGAAATTCATTTCACTCTAAAAATTTTCAAATCTAAAACTGAAGAAAATCCCTTGACCGAAGCTTCTGTATTCCAAGACAAGAGGGGAAATGGACCTAGGCAATTGGCACAGATGAGCCCCTAAATATATTGAGGGATTGTTTAGACTCCATGTAGACAAGGAAATCCTAGGACACTGAAATTTGTTGCTGAGAAAAATAATATATGGGAAGAATTGGGACCAATAAGTTAAGTCAAGATGGGACAAGAAGAAAGTTATCCCTCTCCGGAGAAGGAAATTTAGGTGTAGTCTTACATCTTTTGATTTGACTTAATTATTCTTACCATTTGCTAATCTTAGTCATTTCTAGACCAATAAAGGACATCAAGTGCTGTCAGCACTCTTTAAATTTAATTGTCCTTGATCAGAGTCCTTCGGCTATTCCTCCTCCAGTCCCCTCACTTCTCCCAACTGTGGCTATTACCTGAACAGATTTTTGAGAAGCATTTCCTTTCACACATAAGAAAGAGGAAAATAATCACAGTGTCATAAATTCAGAGCTAGTGGGGGACCTTAGAGGTCATCTAATCCACTGCCTCCTCCGTTTAAATAATAAACAATTAATAAACATTTATTTGTATGTTTCAGATACTTCACTAGTAGCTAGGGGTACATGAACTACAAAAATGAGTCCCTGACCTCAAAGAAGCTTCCACTATGCCACATAAGGAAACTTTAGCCCAAAGAGATTGACTTTCTTAAGGTGTAAATGGAACCCAACTCTCTGCTTACTCCACGTTATATCTGCTGTTCTGTTCTATTTTAATTCCAGGGATGCCCCTCCTAGGGTAAGCTCATCATTTCTAAACTCACCACCATGCTGCTAAACTCTAGCCTTGATTGCTAAAACCTCCCTCAGCTTCCTATTCCATCTGATTGGAAGACTGGAGGGAGGAATACCAAACTCCTCCCAATGCCTTCCTTTTACAGAGGATAGAAAGTAGACTGAGCTCACACTATTTTAAATCTGTTGCTCTGCCTAGTTTCATCTCCCTGGAACAAGATACCCCTGAGCCAGGTACGCCACTCCCTGTTTCCTGCATCTGTGAGTACCTGAAAAGGCCTTGGCCAAAAAGGCCAAAGTCTCCCATTGCATCTTGAGTCATCTGCAGTCATCCTGATGGATATCTGGTCACTGGATTCAGATGTCTCAGGAGGAGAAAGTGAGGCTGGTAATCTTGCACATCTCTCCCTCACTCAAAACAAAGTCAAGTGTAAGTCATGTCATTATTTCTCTGATGTCATGGTCCTCTTCAAAAATGAAGGATGAACACAAGCTCCTTGAGAACAAGGACTGCCTTTCTTTATATTAATTGTAACCCCAGGTCTTAGGGCAACTAGGTGGCATAAAGGAAAGAGTGCCAGGCTTAAATTTAGGAAGAGTTCTCTTCCTGTGTTCAAATGTAGCCTCAGACACTTGATAGCTGTGTGATGCTGGGCAAGTCACTCAACCCTGTTTGCCTCAATTTCCTCATCTGTAAAATAAGCTGGAGAAGAAAATGACAAAACATTCCAGTTCTCCAAGAAAATCCAATGGGGTCAAGATCAGCTGGACAGGGCTCAAAATCCCCAACTTTAGCCCAGTGCCATGGCATACAGTGATTACTTAATAAATGTTTATTGGATTATTGCTTAAGAGAAGGTTAAGAAAAGAGAAAAATGTTCTCTCTTAAGAGAGAGTTTTGAACCCAGGTCACCTGAACACTACCTGTATTCCCATTCTTCCTCTTCCTTAATCTTGCTTATGTAAAACTTGAATATAGTCTATGATTGGCATTTTATTTTGCTGTTTGCTGACAAGCAGGTAGTAGGTATCTATAGGATTTGACAAAAATAACTTTTGTGATAGGGATGTGTTATATTTAAATAAGAGGAAGCAGAAAGCCTCCAAAGTGATTCCTGCAAAGAAAGAGAGTGAATGATAGGCCAGATTTGTAGAGTCCACTGATACTGTCATCCTCTCTGAAGTCAGAAGGAGTTTCTTCGGATCAGAAATCAGAGATAGAAGGGACCATAGACATCCCCAGTTCAGTGGTTCCCATTGCTTTCTGTTCTATCAACCCTTAATAATAATGTCAACCACCACCAACCACCAGCACCAGCACCACCACCACATTGTGAACTTCCAGAGAAATATCATATAATATTATCTACAATTCAATTTATTGCTTTTGCTTCCATTAAATAATTTTTAGCACAAACACTTTGAGATATTATCATGAATCACCAAGGGTTTTGTGAACAGAATAACCAATCAGATAATCACCAAACATTTATTAAGCTCCTCCCATATGCCAGGCCCTGTGTGAAGTTCTTAGTACATAAAAAGACAAAGACAGTTTCTGACCTGAAGGAACTATCAATCTAATGGAAGTGACATCATGGGGACAAATTCATGTATATATACACATACGCATACATATATGTGCATATATACGCACAGATATACACACATATGTATCTATGTAAACATATGTATAGTATGTATATATTGTATCTATGTGATAAATAGATGAAATGCACTGGATTAAAAGGGGTTGGGGAAGGCTAGGGTTGCAAAACCTGGAGTCAGGAAGGCTCATTGTTTTGAGTTCAAGTCTACCCTCAGATACTTACTATCTGTGTGACCCTGGGCAAGTCCCGTAACCAAATTTCCTCATCTGGAAATTAGCTGGAGAAGGAAATGGCAAATCACTCCAGTATCTTGGCCAAAAAAACCCTGAATGAAGTCACAAAGAGTTAGACACAACTGAAATCAACTGAACAGCTTCTAGAAAAAGAGCCTTTTAATTGAGATTTCAAAGGAAGCCAGGGAGGTCAGCAGTCAGAATTGAGGAGGGAGAGCTTTCCAGACATGGGGGAGGGGAAGCCAGAGAAAATGTTCATAGCCAAGAGACAGTGCATTCTGTTTGGGGACCAGCCAGGAGGCCAACGTCAAAGAGTATGTGTCAGGCAGTAAGGTGTGAGAAGACTGGAAAGATAGGAGGGGCCTGAGTTATGAAGGGGTTTGATTGTAAATCAGAGTATTTTTGTATTTGATCCCGGGGTCCAAAGTTTGCCACTGGAGTTTATTGAGTGGAGGATGTGTTTGAAATGATCTGACCTGCACTTTAGGAAAGTCACTTTAGTGGTTCTATGGAAGATGGGGAGAGACTTGAGGCAGGCAGACACAACAGCATCTATTGCAATAGACCAGGTGAGAGGTGAGAAGTACCCTTACTAGAGTAAGGGCACTGTCAGAGGAGAGTAGGGGATGTATTCAAGAGATGGTATGGTGCTCAGGGGAAGGAACACTTGGTTATGGGAGGTGAAAGGTCATGAGGAATCCAGGATGACTGCTAGGTTGTAAGTCTGAGGGAGTGGGGAGGATGGTATTATCCTCTGCAGTGATAGGGAAGGTGTGGGGGGAGTAAGGTGAAGGATAATGAATTCTCTTTTGGACATGTTGAGTTTAAGAGTTCTAAAAGGAATTGCAGATGTATCACTAAATATGAATATTGAGCTAATCCAACTCCCTCATTTTATAGTTGAAGAAATGAAGGCCCAGAGTGGCAAAATCACTAAGATGATGAGGCAACTGATTTAGAGCAAGAGCTCATCCTGCTTGGTCTGCTTCTTTGGGTGAGGAATGGGAGCCCTGGGGCCAAGAGATTGGAAGTGAATCAACCAACGTCGCACAAAATGGCAGTGGCAGGATTTGGACCCAGGTCCTATGACTCCCAACTCAGGATTCATTGGACCAAACTTTCTGCTTCCAAGGAATATCTCTTCTCTTCCTCCTCCTTTTCCTCCTCCTCCTCCTCCTCCTCCTTCTCCTCTTTCTCTCCTTTTCTTTCTCCTTCTCCTTTTTCTCCTCCTCCTCCTCCTTCTTGTTATCCTCATCGTCTTTAATTTGGAAATGATTAATGTTGGTGGGTCCCTATGTGTATTTTCCTCATTTCTTTATATCAGTTTTTTTTAGGTGAGGAAGTTTGTGATACAGAATTTGCTCAAACCAAAGACAACCCTTGAAAGGCCTTTAAAAAAGTGAAAAGAAAAAGTAACCTACAATGACCAGCTAGAGAGTGAAATATAGTTGTCACTATAGCAGTACTTTTTGGGTGGGAGGTAACAGTGATGGACAATGAGGGTAGGGAATGCTGATTTGGGGTAGAGAGGAAGCAAACCCTGGTATTCCCAGAGGTTTCTATCCTGCTGACCATGTGACCATCTAAGGGACGAAGTAATGCTTCCATTACAGGAGGAGTTGGGTAGGGTAAGAAAGGAAAGAGTTTGGGAGTCACAAGGAGTAAGCATGACATCATTTCTAGCAGAAGAGAAAGAGATCCACAATGGAAAAGGTTGCTGTCTTTGCTTCTATGGATAAAGTATTTATCTATGGATATAGTATGGTATAATATTATGTGAAGGGAGAAAATTCCAGGCAGGATGGTGCTGACCCAGAGTCCTCAAACTTTTCTGCCCCAGGGCAGAGAGCCCTGCCTTCTCCCACCTAGTTAGGGATCTGGGGAGGAGATTATAAATTAATAAGGTTCCAGACTGTATAGCTAAAATAATTTCTCAGCTTCCAACTTTAGTAGGGCTGGAGCTTGTCCCATTTATCTGAGTCTAGCATTTCAACATCACAACTTCCCCAACCTACTCTTCTCAGAGAAGTAAAAGAACATGTAAGATCACCTGATAGCTTGAGGCACAAGTAAAAGGTGTTTTCTAACTGCGGTTAAACCACTGTGACAAGTGTTATGTGCAGAGAACACACTGCCAAGCAGTCCAGCTGGGGAAATTCAATGTTTAGTGCAGCCAACACTTAGTCACCTCTTTGCTGTGGTTGATGGAAATGATTAATTCATCCTGCCCGCAAGTGAGCTTTACTTTGGAATCCTTGTCTCTGTGGACGGTATAGAAATGCATATGCTGGCATTCCAGCTGAGTGGGCAATGGGAAATCTAAGGTGTGCCTTTATAGCAATTGGAAATAAAGGCATGAGTCAAAGAGCTGTCCATAGTGGGCTGACCCAGAGTCATGGCGGGCAACTGCAAATTCACCCAAAATACATAATCTATGAAACAGCAGAACAAACCAAGGGAGACAAAAATAAAGCCTATGCTCTAAGTCTGGTTTGATTCCCTCTTTCTTTCTTTTGTGCCTTTCTGCACCACCCCTCTCTGTGACTCTCTTGGTTTTTAAACCATGCTTCCTATTCTTTCCTTCTTTTGACTCTCAGGGCTACACCTTAGTTCAGGTGTCATCACCTGCACTCAGCTTGTTGCAAAAGATTCTTCAAGTTTAGTGTCTCTTCATTAAAATCCATATAGAACTGTAAAAGTGATTTTCTTGAAGTGCAGACTTGATCAGGTCACTCCTATACTCAATAAACTTCAAGGACTCTCCCAATGGGCTCTGTGTTCAAAAACAAAAATGCTCCTCTGTTCAGCTACTTGGAATTCTCCACAACCCATGCCCAATCTACTTTCTAGACTTATTACACTTCACACACACTCCAGACCATCAAATTAACTTTTTAGCTATGCCTTAAACATGATGCCACATCCCACAGCACAGGCTAACCTTCTTTGCTTGAGAGGTTCTTCCATCTTAATTTGCCTCTTAGGAGCCTTTGATTTCCTTCATATTGATTTCTTGAAAGATATATATATACGTATATATATATATATATATATATATTCATTTTAGTTCAGTAAACATTTATTAAGCACCTACTGTGATCCAGAGATCCTAGAGTGATTTGTCATTTCCTTCTCCAGCTCATTTTACAGATGAGGAAATTGAGGCAAACAGAAATGAATTGCCCAAGGTCACACAGCTAGTAAGCATCTGAGGCCGTATTTGAACTCAGGAAGATGAATCTCCCTGACTTCCAGGCCCAGCACTCTCTCCACTGCATCACCTAGCTCCTCTGTTGATGAAATTCCACATTTATTAGTTAGTTGATGCTTTCTAAAGAATAAAAAAAAATAAGTTAATAATAATGGGGAAAAGATATATGACATGCTTCCAGAGGGCCTCAAGATCCTTTCAGTGTATCATGTTTTGTGTCCTTAACTTCATACTTCTGAAGGCTGTACTTTGCCTGGCTCAAGTATTTAAAGATGATTATTGATTGTTCATCAACGTTTTAGTTGCTGTTGACATGAGGTGATAAGCAAGCACTCCACAGGGATGGACAGAAAAAGGGGGGCACCACTATGGGGTGTGGAAAAGAGTCTAAAGACAGTGCTCGGGGCTGGAGTGGTATATTTGGCTCCAGAAATCCGAGCTGCAAATCGTGGTCTGCCATGCACGAATGAGAGAAGCAGATACTTTAGGCCTCTTTGGACTTCATTTTCCTCATTTATAAATTGATAGATAGGGTTGGACTCGATTGATTGCAAAAGGTCTCTTCTAGGTCAAAAATCCTGTGATTTTCTCTCTCCAGTGCTAGAATCTCCCTTTTACTTAGGCTTGTTTGTGTAGATTGCAATGCTTCCCCCAACCCTGACCCTCATGCATTTATCTCTAAGACAGTTCTTTCTACATTTTCCATAAATCCTTCATAGAGAAGCTCACTGACCAATTGGTGGTCTTCCTCTCCTTTGATCTTTGTGTGGAGATTAGTGATGGCACCCTCCTTATGATTTTATGACCAGCCTGCCCCTGGAATACCATACCTGGAATTCAAGCTCTCTTATTTAGTGCTACCCTCCATTTTCACTCTCATTAAATGCTACCACTCACTCTGCATGCCCCATGCTTTGGCAAAATTGGTCCACTCATTGATTCTTCTATATGCCTTGCCCTTGGGTACATGAATGACAGATGGGAGAATAAAAAAGGTCAGCTTTGAGGTCTGTTCCTGACACGTTAGCTCCATGATGCTGACAGGCTGAATCTCCCAATCTATCCAAGATATTCTTTGAGACTGTGAGTTACACAGAAGGTATTGATCACAATTGGTAGAGGAAATTCCTCATTAAGAGCTCTCTATGAAGATGACGCAAACAAAAAAAAAATGTTTGCATGTATATATGTATATAAACATGTGCATTTAATTATGTACACATGTATATATTTGGATGTACACATATTTGTATGTTCATATATTTAAATGCACCCATATTTCTCTATATCTATATAATACATAGTTACCTTTTAACTCTGTCTTCTCAAAGTACGTGGTCTCCAACCCAATAGTCTTCCCCTCATCTTTGTGCCTAGTTTTTTTTTCTCTCAAGCTGGCCCCTGTAACTAGAATGGGCTCCTTCCTCAAGCCAGCATCTTAGAAACCAGATTTTCCTTCAAAACTTAAGTGTAAATGTTACCTCTTACATGTAATGTTTTCAGATCTATTTCATCCCATCCTCATTCTCCCCACCACCTCCCTATCTGGTGCCTTTCTAAAAACTTGAACTGGATTCACTTTGTTTGTATTTCACATTTTTTGAATGTACACATGTTTCTTCTTATGGAATATAAGCTCAATGAGGGAAATTTCATTTCACTGAGGATTTCCTTTTTGTCTTTTTATCCTCAGGGCCTAAAAGTGCCTGGTACAAAGTAGGTACTTAGCAGATTCAATTCTTATTGATTCATTGATGTGTTGTGTTTTAACATGGTATTAGGACAGCATTTTGTCAGAAACAGGTTGGAGAAGATTTAAGTGCAAAGTCAGTGAGGGGTTTACTCTGTCTCCCCCTGTAGCAAATTCCCAAATATTTAGTAATTGATGTTTTTAGAAAAAAAATCTCTTGAAGTGATCTTATTTTGGGATCTTAACAGGCAATGGCTTTAAATGAATTTTACCTCACGCTCATCTTTAAGCAGGGTGTATTTACCAAGCATCGCCTACACACCCACACACACAAATAATCATCTCTCTATACACACACAGAGGCTAGTAATCATCTCTCTTCCCTCCCCCCAAGGTCATTAGTCTAAGTCTTATAGAGTTCAGTTATGACATAAAAGTTTTTCCTATACTTGTCCAATGAATAAGGAGCATATAGCAACCATATTATTTGGGGAACACTCCCCTCTTCTTTTAATTGCTCTTCGGAAATAGTGTCCTGGAAACAATGGGCTTTGAAATGCCATTTTAATGTCCTCTCTCACTAAGTCAACATTCTCATCAATTAGGATAATTTTAAGTGTAAGGAAAATATTTTCTTTACTGTCATCCATGAAGACTCATGGGGCAGCTAGGTGGCATAGTCGATAGAGCACTGCATCTGGAATCAGGAAGATTTGTCTCCTCAGACACTTGCTAGCTGTGCAACCCTGGGCAAGACATTTGCTTGCCTCAGTTTCCTCATCTGTAAAATGACCTGGAGAAGGAAATGCCAAATTTTTCCAGTATCTCCGCCAAGAAAACTCTCAAATGGAGTCACAAAGTCAGACAAGATTGAGATTATTGAACAACAATGGATTGCCCAGGATGAAGGAAATGACAGTACCACTGATCTCTGGTATTGCCATCAAGATGGCATTCAGAATATTGTCTTCAGTTCTCAATACCACAGTTTAGGAAAGGAACTCTTATTTCCTCGAACACAATTGAGAGGAGGAATCAAACCCATTGTTTCACACACAGTGTCTCCTACCTCTACAAAAAAGGGAGAGAGATCAGGAGCACATAGAGAAAGGCTGCTGATAAACCAGAGGGGAATCCAGAATAGGATGACTAAGATTGGGGATATATGTATGCAGAGACTGGAGCTGTGAATTTCTGTATGAAAAACTCTGTCCATCTGTATTGGCAAATATTTTTTTCCACTTAATATTAGAGAGTTGCCTTAGAAACTTCACATACTTTTCACAATGGGAAGGAATCTTGAAACACATTTTTGTGCCTCTTCATAAGGGGAAAAAAATCTCTTTATGATCTACCTACAGAGTTTGTTTCAAGACCTCAAGAGAGGAGGAATCCACTATATACAGAGACAACCCATTCTGTGTAGGGAAAGCTCAAATTGTTAGTCAGTTTTCCTTTTCCTAAAGCCTAAATTTAACTCTTTACAGCTGATAATCATTGCCCTAGATTTTTCTTCCCTCTTGGATCAAGCCAAACAAAGACAATTTCCCCTTTTCACGTGAGAGTCCTTCAAACACTTGAACATACTTATCTCGTCCCATTACAGACTCCTCTCCTCCAGCCTAAACATCCTCAAATCCTTCCTGTGATCCTATGTGGTCTATGACCTTGAGATTGCCTGTACCCTTAGGAGGTGACCACCTTCATCACTCCCCACTGGATAAGCTCTAGTTTATCAATGTCTTTCCTATAATATTCAAAACTAAACACAACACTTCAGATGTGGACCTATCAGGGATGAGTTATAGTGTTATACTTTATTCTCTAATCTTTACTGTCATCTAGCAAGGCATCTTAAATTTGCATAAATTTTTCCATTGTCTTAAAATATTGTTGTTTTTCTGTCATGTCTAACTCTTCATGACCCCTCTTTGGGGTTTTGTTGGCAGAGATTCTGAAACAGTTTGCCATTTCCTTCTCTAGTCATTTTACAAATAAGGAAACTCAGGCAAACAGGTTTAAGTGACTTGCCCAGGGTCATACAGCTAGTAAGTACCAGAGGTCATATTTGAACTTCTTGATTACAAGTGTGGCATTCTATCCTCTGTGCGACTTAGCTACCCTATTTCATATAATAATGTCACCTTATACTTTGAATGGGGTCTACTTAAAAAAAGAAAATAAAAATCATTTCTTTTCTTTTCTTGTGAAATTACTTAGCCACTTAGTCACACCCATCTTTTACTTGTAAAGGTATTCGAAGCTTTTACTTTGAACCCTACTGAATTGAATATAATTAGATTCAGCCCATTGTTCTAGCTTGCCCAGCTTCCTTTTGGATCCTGCCACTTGTAAGCCATCATTTTACCTGCCCTTTCCTAATATAGATTTGATAATCATTCCATCTAAGATTTTTTTTGAAGTTATAGATTTAAAAAAATAAAAAAAATCAAGTTCATTTTTCTTTCAATTACATCCTAGTTCTCACAACTTAGTTTCTTTTTACAAACTAAGATGCAATTGAATGTCGTTTCCTATTCTTTTCTCTCATTTTTACCTTCTTTTTCAAATGTCTTTTCCTATAATTGATCCCTATGCCCATTAATAATAGTATCGAAACTCTTCTCCTCTATGCACATCTTAATTTGCATAGTGTTCATTTTTACTGTACAGTATATCCCACAAAGAAGGTCAAAGACATCTTTCTCTTTTTCTTTTTTTTTTTTGTGCTGTACAAACTTCTACTTAAGCCCTCCTTTACAAATGAAACTCTTATGTGGAATAATCTATTTGCTGATTCAGATGCCAATTTTAATGAACACTCTGATTTGGTCAAGGCTATGGAATACGTGGTGGACCTGCATTGCCAGGAACAAAGGGGTATGAGGTTTAAAATATGATTAAGAACATTCAACAGCTAGCCAACCTGATCTATCTATTAAGCGATGATCTCTAGAACAATGACAATTTTTCTTCACTAACATTTTTTTTTGTTTTGTAAATTAACTATCAAGTATTTTAAGGGAATTGAATCTCATACTCACCCTGAAGCAGTGAGCAACTCTACCAAGGAATTGGTAGTTTACAGTTGCTTTTTTTAGGTGACCGGCTTGAACCTCATACAGCTCAATTATGACACAAAGCCTGGTCAAAGTATGTTGTCCAATAAATGCAGAGATCATAAAAACCTTGGCAACAGAGACAGGTAGCCCCCCACCCCCAACTGCTTTTAGCACAAAAATTCTTAGAAAGAGAAGTCTTAGAGAGATTGTTAGGATGACATTTTCTAGCTAAGGTAATCTGTGTTATGGAAAGTGTGAGGGAAGCCTTTTTACTGCTGTTACACATAATGAGTCATAGATTCTCAGTCAGTCAGTCAACACACATTTATCAAACACTTGCCATCAGCCAAGAGATTGTGCCAAGCACCAGGAATACACAGAAATGCGAAAACATGGTTTCTGTCCTCGAGGTTCTCATAATTTAATGGGGAAGACGAGATGCAGATTGCTATGCATATAGGAGATTAAGCCGATATAAATTTAAAGGGTTTTCTAAGGATGGCAGGGATAGAGTAGGGCAATGTGTCTTCTTGCAGAAGATAGAATTTGAATTGAGTTTTTCTGAAGGAAGGAAGGGAAGCCAAGAGTTGGACTAGTTGAAGAGAGAGAACATTCCAGGCATGTAGGACAGATATTGGAAAAAACCAGAGATGGAATGTCAGATGTGAAGGACAGTTAAGTAGGCATTTGTAGGCAAGTAGTCATCATAGAGTATGTAGAAGGAATGAAGTAGAATTAGACAAGAAAGGCAAAAAGGGGCCAGATTGTGACAATCTTAAAATGTCAAAACAGAATATTTTATATCTGGTCATGATTGCAATAGAGAATTTACTGGGGAGGAACAGAAGGAAAGGATCAGATTTGCCCATTTTGGCAGCAAAGGAAAGGTAGCTTGATTTGGAAGGGAAAAAATGAGGTAAGGAGAGCAATTAAAATAATAGAGCAGGTGAGAGGTGATGGAGGTTTGTACTTATAAAGGCTATATGAGTGAAAAGAAGAGAATATGTATGAGATATTATTTAGGCAGAAATGATGAAATTCGACAACAAATTAGATGAATGTGAGTAAGGAATCAAGATTGTGAGTCTGTGTGACTGTTTTGTTCAGTAGTACCTGACGTTTTCTGACCCCAGATGAGATTTTATTGGCAGAGATACTAGAGTGATTTGCCATTTCTTTCTCTAACTTATTTTACAGATGAGGAAACTGAGGTAAACAGGGCTAAGTGACTTGCCTAGTATAACACAGCTAGTAAGTGTCTGAGGCCAAATTTGAATTCAAGAAGCTGCAAAGTATTTTTGATTCTGAGTCCCTTCCTCTATTTACTGTGCCATCTAGTGACTGGCAGACATGGTACTACTTTTGACATGATAGGAAAGTTGGAAAGAGGGGAACATTTAAAGGAAATAACAATGTTTTGTATTTTATTTTATTTTTATTACTTCATTTAGGATGAACATAAATAAGTCTGTTGATTAATCGACTGGATCTCAGTAGAGAGAGATCAAACCTGGATATATTTGTCTGGGAATTATCAGCATGGAAATGAAAATTGGTTGGAAGGGATGTCACTGGCTATTAAAGCAGACTTAAGAGAGGTAGTTTTCTTTCAGGACAAGGGATCTGACCTATAGTTAGATCAGATCTGGAATAATGTATTGAAATCTTAGGACCATAGTTAATATTGAACATTAATTTTTTATTATCATATTATCTTTTAACATCACTTCATTATAAATACCTGAATAGAAATTATTGGTAAAGGCCTTATTTCTCAAATATATAGAGAACTGAGTCAAATTTATAAAAACAAAAAACATTCTCCAATTGCAAAATGGTCAAAGGGAGGTTTCAGAGTTCACATCTAGCCTCAGACAACTTATTAGCTGCGTGACCCTGGGAAAGTCACAACCTATGTCTGCCTTAGTTTTCTCATCTATAAAATGAGCTGGTGAAGGAAATGGCAAATCACTCGAATATCTTTGACAAGAAAACCACAAATGAAATCATGAAGAGTTACACAGCAAAAACTTTTTTAAAAAATCACCATTTTAGATAAAGCTGCCAGATTTGAGAAAAATTCCACGTTTGAAGTACTTCTTTTTAATGTAATTAATTAGGGAATTATAAACATTGATTTTTTCTTTTGGCAGGAGGGGGTGGAGCAGAAGGAGTTATGGAAATGAAAATCATTTCAGTGGTTCGCAAAACAGAATTAATACAGTGCCCCAAAGAGAATGACATACTTCATGAACAGAATTCACGTTAGAAACATTTGAAGCCAAGTCAAGATACCTTGGCATCAAGTCTCTGGGCCAAAATTCACTATTCTTCATCTCCTTCTGAGAGCTCCATACCCTGGAAAGTTTTCACTCATCCTTGTACGTTCTTTCCTTTATCCTTTAAAGACACTTCTTTTTTGGCTTTCCCTGCCTTCAGCTTAGATTGACTTAATTTCTCAATTGGCTTTAATTAAAGTGTTCCTAGACTCTACAGCTGTGTCTAATTTAATTCATTAATGTATTTATTTTGTCAAAAAGGTTAACTTTTCCATGCTGTTGTTGTTATATGCTCCTACATATTTGATAAAAATAAAACCGAAGACTCCAGGTTGAAGATGAAATATGATGTTTAAATGGCCTAAGTCCCTCACAGAAGATGATTTAGGTATATTAACATGTTCCTTTAGCTGATGAATGGCAAACACCAAAAAAAAAATGCCCTTTTTTAAGGCGTACAATAATGAAATTGATTTCTATGTTTGAAAACATCGCTGAACTCTGAATGTGATTTTACATCTTATGATGTAATCTGAGATTTTTGTAATTTCTTTTTTTCTTTTAAGAAAACAATTTGTATCTAAACTTGAGCTAGTTGCTATGGTAATGAGTAAATGCAAATTTTGCTTCACACAAAACTCAGCTAAAGTATTCATGAGAGGAAGTGGGAGAAGCTTGGAACAACTTAGCAGAGCAGTTTATAAGCCCTCTTCTGGATAGGGAAAAAACCAAAAAAACAAAAAACAAAAACAAAATTTATGGGCTAGTGTTATTATATGACCAAATAAGTAGTTTTACTTTTTGGCAAGTTGGTAGATAAAGAAGCAAGAAAAATAGTGAGTTGCTGGAAGTGATTGTAGAAAACTGAAAACAAAATAATTTTTAAAAAATAGTGAATTGTGGGCCGGATAGACAACATTTTTATCTTCTTGAATAGCAGTGTTATTCAAGTTAGAAAGGCAGCTCATGACTTGGTGGTTAGAGCCCTGGGCCTAGAGTCAGGAAGACCTGAGTTCAAATCTATCCTCAGACACTTTCTAGCTATGTGATCCTGGGCAAGTCACTTACCCCCTGCTTGCTTGACAAAGTGAATCCACCGTAGAGGGAAATGGAATCCATTCCCGTTGGCCATGAAAATCTCAGATGAGGTCATGAAAGGTTGGACATGACTGAAATGACTGAGCAACACCATTTATATTAGCTGACATGAGGAAAGAACAGAATTTAAAGAGAAAAGCAAAATAACATTTGACTTTTTGTTTAAAACTAGATTGAACGATTTGTTTTTCAGGCATGAACTGAAGTGTCATGTACAAAACATGGAAGGATTTTGACTGAAAGTTATGCTCTATAAGGTATTTGAAAAAGGCATTTTATCCTCAAGCCATGTGACAAAATCAGGGCTAGATTAATCAGCAATTCAACATGTAGTAGTTATAGTTAAAGAATATTCTTTAGTAAGGTACCAAACTGCATGTATGTATGTGTATGTCTGTATAACTACATAAGCATATATGTATGTATGTGTATGTATTCACATATGCATATATACATATATATGCATATATTTGCCTTAAAAATTTAATTACAAAAGCATACTTCTCAATTTCTTCTTGTATGTAGTTCTGATTACTTCTTTTCATTAAAAAATTGGAAAGAAACAAAGAAAAGCTATGCTACTCTTTCCCTGTTTTCCACATCTACAGACACTGGCTAGATGAGCTATGATACTATCGAGAAAGATTTATCAGGGCTTTGGGGTTATTATATCCTAACTGCAGAGGAAATATTAAAAATAAGAATAAATAGGCCATTTTGGACTTGTTCTTTGATGGACTTTTTGTGACCCCATTTGAGGTTTCTTTGGTAAAGATAGATACTCCAGCTCTTTTAACAGATGAGGAAACTGAGGCAAACAGGGCTAGGTGACTTGCCCAGGTCTAGTAATTGTCTGAGGCCCCATTTAGACTCAGGAAGATGAGTCTTCTAGTCCTGACACTCCATTCACTGTGCCAATTTGCTGCCCTGTTTTTGTTCAAAATGAAGTAATACCATTAATATTGGAAACCTTGTGTTTATGTTAAGCCATTTGGGTAATGAGAAACAAGAGGTGTTAATTCATAGGGCATGATATTCTTGCCAACAACATGGACAGATGTTGACTGGGTATTACAATTGTATGCATTCATAATGATTGGAAGATTAGAGTCAGATAACAATGATAAATTGATTAGAAATATGAATTAATTTGAATTTAATATTGATGGGAGATTCATTAAGTATATCAGAGCTACAGACTAAGTACAGTTCATGAAAATTCTTGAGTTCACATGAGTACCACTTGTAGGAAGTGGAGGTATGTAGATTAGTGAAGATCTAGTGTGGATGTGATGACTCTCCTCAACCACCTGAAAAAGCTTTGGGTTTGTTGTGTTGGAACTCAGAGGGCAGAGCTATGATAGAATCGAAAAGAAGCAAATTAGGTTTTATACCTGGTGGAGGTGAATGGGGGAAATATTCCTGATCATTAGAACTTTTCAAATGTGGAATTGAATGCTTTGGGTAGTTGCGTATCTTCTCTCATTGGGATGACTTTGAAGAAAAACTAGATGACCATATCTCAGACAGTTGTGGAGGAGGACCTTTCTGAAGGACTGGATTGTTTCATATATTCATGATGCTCTTCAGACTCTGAAATCCTATGGTTTTTATTCTTCTGTGAAATACATGAAGACTTTTCATATTCTATAGCCAACACTTGAATGAAATGACAGATGATGGGATGTGGGTACTCTGAAAATGTCAATATTGTTTTCTAGAACAATTCAATGCAGTGTCTATCTTCTCTTTAGGTTGTGAAGATTTTCTCTAGTACTAGCTTTAGATTATGTCTGCTTGATCTAGAACTATAATGCTGAAACTGATCTTTTCATAATATCTTGAGGTATAACATCTAAAAAGTCTTGAAAGACATACTTGTACTAAACTCAATTAAGAATAAACATTTACCAGAATGACAAACTGAGAACTCATTTAAGGTACAGATTCTTTTTGTCCAAGGCTTGAATCTAGATGCTAATTAATCATATGAAATGTAATAAATGACTTCTTGGCTTTTCCTGTTGTAATACACAACTGAAACTAAGAAAGCAAACTGCAGATCGTCTAATGGGGTCTATTTTTAAATCTCCTTCTAGAGTACAGGTTGATTGAACACCTAAGGATATTACTGGCCATGAATCATTTCATACTAATGTTATCCCTAAGGCTTTTTCCATCCCTAAATTATATTTCCCATGTTTCCCAAACATAACAAACTTCACAACCTACCCAGCTTTATAATACTTATGAAAGCAAAGGGTTATGAGCTGGTAGTGGCTTTAACAATCATCAGTTCAGAAACCCTCATTTTGTAGATGAATAAACTGAGATACAGAGAGGAGCAGTATTTTGTTCAAGATTACACAGGCAGTAAAGGACAGAATGAATTGGAATAATTCACTTTTGTAGCATGGAATGACATTTACTAGGCTTCCTTCTTAGATACTCTTTACATCATGGTTTTTGTTTGCTTGGTTTTTTGTTTATGACACTGGTTTCTCCTTCTTTGTGCTCTCACTTTCCCAGCCTCTCTTGCTGGACCATCATCTATGCCCACTATAGATGCATGTTAAGGCTTCTCTTGATCTGCAGTCTCTTTCTCTTGGTGACCTAATTTACTCACGTGGGGTCAGCTATCAATCAGGTCTATGCCTAGACCATTGGACTTGGAGTCATGGAAAGATATGAGTTTTAATCCATCCTCAAGGACTCAAGTATGGCCCTGGGCACACAGGTTCTACCCCTCTCCCTGAGTCTTCCTTTACTTCCAATGACAGTGGCCAGGATGCAGACAATCAGAGGCACATGAGTTGTGAGGATGGTGGTGTCTAGACCACCATATGAAAAATCACCAGTATTTTTGCATGTAGAACATAGCCCTGAATGTTTCACCAAAGTCACATTGTAGAAAATGGAAGGACTAAGACTCATTTCCATGTTTTCTGCTCTCAAATTCGATATCCTTGCAACTGTGTCATGCTGCCTCCTTTGGTGTGCCATTTTTCTATGGCATCCTACCTCTAGCAACATGAGAAGAGCACAGTTATGCTTCATCTCTATTTTAAATTGCATTTGTTTGATCAGTTATCAAATATTACTTCTCTGATACCTCAGACTCAAAAGACTTCATTATACTATGTAGACTGTAGAAGCTTTTGTTTCCTTAAAACTGAGTCTTTATATTCTCTTATGTAACATGGCAATTAAAAAAATCCACTTTTAAATGAATGAACTTTTTGTTACTGCATGAGTTAGTATGTGAAAAGAGAGAGAAACAGCACACGTTGCTTTTGTCTTGATACCTCTCAGAGATACTCATTGAAACAAAATTAGAGGTCATGCATACAAAGAGAAATGAATAATTAAAGAAAACTGATTCCTTGGAGCATCCAGCCTTGGTCTGGAGCTGAGAAAATGTTCTCTAAATATTGTAGTACCTTCATCTTCTCTGGGAGACCCTTTTCAAAGAGCCATGAACAGTATTGTCTGTGGCCTGGTGAATTTTTTGCAGCCAATATTTCTTTTTTTTAAGGCTCAAGCTGTGTTAAGTGGAAGCTTGTCATTTAACCAGGAATAAGCTTTGTTAATGTCCAAGAACACTCATTTAATATAGATGTATTTTGTAAGGGAATAATTTTGTTTTCTAGATTCTATTGAACACTTCAGAAGTGAATTTGAGTAGGACAGTGAAGGGTGGGTAGGAATAAGAAAGTTTTAAGCTTCAAAAAAGATTTACATGGGTAAAATGACATAAAGGATATCAGACAGTTAATAAACATGGAAGTCTTCATTTCATTTTATGACTGAAAATCAAGAGTGATTAAAGAGCTAGTGGTAACCAATGGATAGGCTAGCTTAATTGTTCCATAAGCATCCTTGCAAATGCTAAGAGAATGAGAGAGGTTCTCCAGAAATTTGAGTGTACTCCCTATGGCAAATTTATGAGAAGGAACTGATTATCTTTTCATGCTATGGGCAGGCATGAATTGACTACAATCTGTATCCTTGGAAGGAATACTTGCATCAGTCATGTCATAGATCATAGGTTCAAGGAATCCTCTAACATACATTGAACCACAGACCACACAGAAAGGAAAAGTTATATTCTACTGTATGGTAAACTGGAAAGAGACAGATGTGGAAGAGAAGAACCTGGGTTTAAATCCTTTTTCAGGGTGGGGAAGATAAGCACATGTTTGTAGGCAGAAGGGAATGAGTCAGGAAATGGGGAGAGATTGGAAATAAATGGCAGGAGTGGAGAAAAAGATAGTGGCAGAAGGTAGTGATGGGATATAAGGAAGAGGAAAAGAGGGCATTCACAGCAAATGGCCTAATTTTTTTTTTCTACAAAATACAAGATGAAGTTCTCAACTGAAGGGGTAGAGGTAGGAGGAGTCATGGGAGTTTTGAGGAGGGATAAAAATATTTAGAAGAGCTGATGTGGAGAGTGAGAAAGTGAGCCGATGAGGGAAGGATAATAGAATTGTCTAGCAGGAGTAATAGCCCACTTGTGATTGTGTCATTTGTAGGAGACCCAGTTAGAATAGTTAGGAGATTTTTTCTGCCTTCATTCAGTAGCTCATCTGTGGGAGCAAAGGTGGTTAATGGTAGGAGGTATCCAAGCCTGAGACTTGGCTGGACCTACTCAGTGTTGTGGTGAGAATTAGGGATTCAAGAGAGGAGGATGGTATAGAGTTGGATTGGTTCACCAAGGGATCAAAATGGAGAAAAGAGGAGAGAGTGTCTGGTTCAAGGGAGTTGATCTGGAAGAAAATTAAGGGATCAAGGGACTGGAAGTCATCATATGAATGAACAATAGAAGTTTAGAAGTCAAACGCAGAGGGAGAAGTGAAAAGTCAGTAGAGTCTGGTTTGAAAGAGGGATTTCAGAATTCATGAACATAAAGATGATCCATTTGTGAGGGATGGCAAGATCAAGGGTATGATCATCTTTTGATATAACAGAGTGGAAGAGTAGGTCATAGGAAGTGAATAGGTAGAAGAACTGAGTGGTTAAGGTGTTTGAGGGAGAGTCAATACGTAAGTTGAGGTCCCTTAGTAGGACGGCAGAAGTTGGGGAGGAGAGAACAATTGTGAGCCAGGTATCAAACTCATTGATGAAGGAAGGGGAGTTTGATTGGGTGGTAGATATGAATCACGTGAACTTCAAAGCAAGGAAGGTTACTGAGCAATGGAGGTGGGGAAAGAATTTGGAAATGGCAGTAATCCAACCCTCCCACCTCAACCACTGAGCCAATTAGAATGAGTGAAGGTGCAGACAGTACTAGAAAGGGTGGCCTGGGAGGTTATGTCATCTAGGGGACTAAGGTGGGGACCCTAAGGCCTGGGGGCCACATTTGGCTTTCTAGGTCTTTGGGTATTATCTTTTGACTGTTTCCAGGTTTTACATAAAAAATCCTTTTATTGTTCTGTGAAGTTTGGATTCAGTCAAAAAGCTGCACTTGAGGACCTAGAGGGCCACATGTAACCTCAAGTCTGCAGTTTTCCCACCCCTGAATCAAAGGAATGGGAGAAAAAAAAGATAAGAGGAAAGGAAATTTGTTGTCTATGGATTTTCTCTGGGTGCAGTGGAAGAGCTGGATAACATTTGGTTGAAACTTTGGGGTGGGATCGTCAGTTGAAGGCCATGGGAATGAGGAAATGGGAAAGTGGGCAACAAACCAAGCCCAACCAGAAATCAAGCTTGCATATTGTTTTAGAGGCTTTGTCTCCAACTTGTTGGACTCTAGGAAAAAACAAGTTTTACATTTCTTCTGTTTGGTTTCCTCACTCATAGCCTAGGGGCCACTTGGGTCATTGGCCTTCCAGGATAACTGTGAAGGATGCAAAGACTAATCTTCAATTTCCACTTTGGAAACACCCTAACTGCTAAGAACAAAAAGGCATCTGATTGAGAGAGTCAGAAACTTATTACAGACTTGGACTGAAAAACAGTCTCATCACTGGGAAAGTACTTCAGGCTTAAAGCATGTGCAGCCTTGACTGTCTACTTGGGCTGTGTGTGGCATGTTCTGAGTCCCATATTTCTTTTTTATATACAAATAACTTCCTGAGACATGCTTACCTGGGCTTAATGTCCTTAAATCTCCACTGCCACAGCCACCAGTGTACTTGGTGCATGCAGAATTTCCCCCAAAGATTTATAGTGGACATTTAATGAAGAATTAGGGAATAACGAACCCTTAGTTAAGCATAAGACTACTTTTATTTAAAAAAAGAATTACATTTTTATAAAATAGAAATAGTTAAACCTGTGTTCCTCTGATTAATTGCAATGGAAAACAGGCATTTCTCCTATTTCTCTTAGGAAATCCTTATATGAATAGTTGGAATATTTTTTATTTCAGTAACTCTTCTATAATGGAATTTTTAAGACTCCAAAGCAAATTTTTTTTAATAACTCCCTCAGTTCTCCAGGTATCTGCTTATCAGAGTGGCTTTCAAAGTGATGAGTTAAATACTGCTACTGAAGGGATTGTCAGAAACAAAGCTTTTAATGTTCAGACAGACTGGGAAATTGTGGCCCTCGTTGCTGTTTGGAATAAGTACTGAAGACTCAGGAGTTCAAACTCTGCATTTGTTAACCTTGTGCAAAAAAAAATCTTTTCACTCCTCAATGGTTCTTTTAATAGATTCATGAGTTAGCTGCTGTCGGCATTAATATTTGTACCTTACTATGGGTTTTTTGGATGAATGTTGCCACAGAAATCAAAAGTCTAACTTTTAGAAGAAAGAGAGATGGTTCAAACTTATAGATATATTCCATTTTACTGACTAAGATGCTCAAGGAATCTCAAAGTCAAAAGGGATCTCAGAGTTTACTAAATTCAACACATATCCAAGTGAGGATACATCCTAAAAGATCTACAAATACTGGTCATCCAATATTTATTTGAATATTTGTAGTGATTGGAGGCTGATTGCTTCTTTGGGTAACCCATTTCACTTGGGGGTAAGTCTAGTTATTAGAAAGTTGTTTCCTTTTAGTTGTCTAAACTACAACCCCATACTTCTGCTTCAGCCTCATCTTGGAATGTCCCTCTGACCTGACTGAATATCGCAGACCCACACTGGAATATTCATCCACTCTGCCAACCCCCTTTGCCTATTAGTGAGTTTCTCCTAAGCCCCCTCTTTTGAAGAGGAACTAGGCGAGCTTTATTTTCCTTTCCACTGTGCTTCTGATTTTCCATATTTAAATACTATGTCCCCCAAATTGGAGCCATCATTCTGTTCCTGTACCCTTGGGATGTATGAGGTGTTCAGGGAGGAATAGTACCTCTGGTGCGATGGCTTGCTGAATCCTTTTCAGGGCTCCTCATCCACCTTTGGTGTCCACCTTCACGTAATTCTGAAATGAGAGTCAGAGGCTGTAGCCACTCCCCAGTAGACTCTCAGCTGACTGGATAAACCAGGTTGAGGGTAACCAACAGGCCTCATACCTATAGGGAAGTTAGGGAGATGTGTACCCCAAGCATATGAATACTTTCTCCAGTGGGATGGGTAAATGATGGTAGTTTACTCCAATGGCCATGAAGTTAACTGAAGCAGGTCCTGTGGAGTGCTCAGGGCTTGGTTAGACATTGAAGATGCCAAGGTCATCTGCTGCATCCAGGGCAATCGCCAATTGTCTTGACTTTTGCCCTGGACTTCAATGACTAGAAAAAAAGAGTGAGGTTGAAGACTGTTCTACTTTACCTTGCTTACATCCAATTCACACATAAGTGAAGATGTAACCTGTGATGTCACTGGCCTTCTTCAAAAACAAAGGATTGACAATAACACTGTACCCTTATTCTTTTTAGCTATTTTGTGTGTGCGTGTGTGTGTCTGTCTGTGTGTTCTTCCCCCATTAAAATGCAATTGAATGGGGCTGGGGCAGCGACTTTCTTTTTGCTTGTATTTTCATCCCTAGTGCTTGGCGTAGAGCCTGGCATATAGTAAGTACATAATAAATTCTTGTTGCCTATTTACCAAAATCTGTCTCTCTTCAACATCCATACCTTGCTCCTAGACCTTCTCTTTGGGAGCCACCAGAACAAGTCTACTCCCTTTTATATGCAGCACTTCCTTCAAGACTCTCTTATGTCTCCTATCCAACTCAACAGGTCAGGACAGACTAATCATGCTAAAGGCTTTTAATAGAATTCAAAGAATCGTAGAATTTGACAGTTGGAAGGGACCTCAGCAGCCATGGTTAAGGCCATGTATAAGAGATATAAGCTCCATTATAACATACCTGATAAATGGTTATTTGGCTTTAGGTTGCTGATCCCTGCAGAGGGGGAACTCATAATAATTCTCTAAGAAGTTCATTCTACTTTTGAAAAACTGGAATTTCCAGAAGAGTTTCCCCCACCTTCCCCTTCATCCTATTGTTCTGCCCTCTGGTGGCAGAGAAAACATATCCATAGTCTGTGATCCAATTGGCAAACTATGACCCAATACCTAAACTATTTCTGTACAGTCCAGGAGTTAGAAGATTTTTTTTTAATCCAGGAGTTTATGAAGTGCTATTATACATGAAAACCTTTTCTAAACTAATGGATTGAGGAAAAACCCGTAGGCTTAGCTAAGAATTTAATAAGCTTTTGATTATATTATTGTTGGCAAGATGAAGAGAGAAGTTGTCTAAAGTGATAGTACAGTTTGGAGGATTCAGAAATGATCAAAAATTGGAAATAATTGGCATACTTAGATGAGAAAAAACTGCATGATTTATGAAAGAATTAGGGAATAAAGCTATCTTAGCTATCCAGTATCATGTACTGAATCTCATAAGATGAAATTTAGTAGAGATAGTAGGTTAAAAATCAGTTGCATAAACACTGGATTTGTATTAGCTCAGAAGATCCAGCATCACCTATTCATGGATTTATACCTTGAGGGACATTAGCAATATACTATCCCAAATCTTTATTGGGTTCCACCTTTTGACATTTAGATCACTCAGAGGAGAAAGTGACTTGTTCATGGTGGCACAGGGAGTATGTGGCAAAGTTAGGATTTGAACCCATGATCCTTGACACTGAATCCAATTCAATGCCATTTCTACTGCAATATACTACCTTTTTAAATGTTTATTTTGTTTTTTTTTTAATATGGGCTGCCATTGTTTCCTTAACTTTGAATTATTAGTGTGCTCTACCCTAGCTTATTCTTCCTATGAAGGTTTATTTTGAAGAGCTGTATTTGGAGTCAGAAGACCTGACTCTGCTATATACCACCTGTGTGACCTTGGGCAAATCACTTAAAATCTCTAGGCTTCCTTTTCCTCAACAGTAAAGTGGGAGAAGTATACTAGATGCCTTCCCCCACAAGTCTCTCTCTATTCCATTCAGCCACCAAAGTGATTTACATGACTTGCTGGCCCCACTATATCACCTTCCTACTCAGTACACTTCAATGGCTCTCTATCACCTTCATAACATAACTGCTCTGACCCCACATTTCTAACCTTTTCACATCTTACATCTCCCCTCCCCCAATCTTCTATGATCCAGTGACTTTGGTCTCCTGACAATTCTGCAAGCAATACCCTCCTTCTCTTAGCTTGGCGTTTTCTCTGACTGTTCCCTACACCTGGAAGGATCTCCCTCCTCTGCTTTGTCTCTTGGATTCCCTGGCTTCTTTTAAGTTCAGCTAAAATCCTATCTTCTACAGGAAGTCTTACCCAACTCCTCTTAATTTCAGTGCTTTCCCTGTTTATTACCTCTCATTTATCCTGCATAAAGTTTGCTTTGTATACATTTACTTTCTTGTCTCCCCCATTGGACAGGGTGTGTCTTCTGCCTCTTTTTGTTATTTTTAGTTTTACCCCAGTGTCTGGTGCACAGTAGGCATTTAATAAACACTTGCTTACTGATTGTCTGGAAGGTCCCTTCCGTATCTAAATCCATGATCTTATATAATTTAGATGCTCAGTTCCTTATGATGGGTCATGACCTAATAGCTGCTTACGTGATAGAGTTTCATGTTCCTTAGTAGATCATTACATGGATTTTGTTGTCACACTATTGCTGTGGCACAGTGGAAGGCAGGGAGACTGGACTTCTAATCTGACCTTGGGCACTTTCTAGCCTGTGGGACTCTGGGAACATTACTTTACCTCTGTCTGCCTCATTTTTCTCATCTGTGGAATGGTGACTATAAAAGGACTGACCTCACAGGGATGTTACAAGGATCAGCTGAGATAATATTTTTGAAGCATTTAGCACAGTGCCTGGCACATAGTAGGCACTTAAGTTCTAATCCCTTTCTTCTTTCCTTATATTAAAAAAAGTATTTTTACATACAAATGTCATCCCTCGAGTGCTTCTACTATGACCATTTGCCTGTCAGTTCCCAAGACAGAATATTCCAAAGATAGCTATGGCATGGGGTATTCAAGATTTCAGGGATTCTGTGACCCAAAGAGTAACTATATTAAAGAAGTCCAGTGTTCTATCTGTATTCTTTGCTCAATAAGTGACCAATTTGTAATTAGCTCACATGCATGGTTGAATTTCTGTTTGCTCGCCTATGGAAAATGGCACTTTGATGAATAAAGAGGACTAGACAGTTCATGAAAAAAAAATACCAAGGGGTTTCAGACCAGTGTAAATCAATAGTTGCACATAGTACCCCCCAAAAGCTATTATTATATTAGGAACTATTTTAACATGGAGAAGGTGAATGTAGAAAAAATATTGACTGAAAATTCTTTTTTAAGGAGAACAATAAAATGTTTTTCTCTTGAAAGCTCAGTATCATCCCCCTTTTATTATTCAATTCTGAAATAAGTACACCTTTAGAATGAATCAGAAAAAAACCAGTCATTTGGCAAAGGTTGGGGTCCATCTCTCAGGACGGATTGAAAATTATTATTTTTCAAGTATTTCAGAGCCACAGCATATAAGATGTGAAACCTGTATGGATGAATGAGCACATGAAAAGCAAAGCATCATGGGATGCTATTTGTCTCCAATAACATAACATGTTTAACTTCAGTCTATGAGAAGATAAAATCATTACTATTCCCTCAAAACCTGTCCTTCCTTCTAAATCTCCTAATTCTGGCGATGGGGCCACCGTCCTTTTGGACAATTGGTATTGAAATGGATGGTTCAACTCCTTTTCCACTCATTCCTAAAATCCAAGTTGGTGTCACTACCTATTATAGATCTTTAGTAGTTTTTTTTTTTAATTCCATTTTCCCCACCTCCCCTCCCCTTTACTAATTCCATGACCATTACCCTAGATCAGGTCCTTCTCTAGACTTGCCTGGAATATTATAATAATCTACTGATTTGGGACATACTTGCTCTCATTTCCTTTCCATTTCTCCTACTTTCTTTCAGAGAACAGCTTAGGTACCACCTCCTACAGGAGACTATTCTTGGTAGCCTCACTTATTAGCACAATATCCTTCTTGAAATTATTTTGCATACATGTTGTATTTGAGAGGCAGGGTAGTTTAACAGATGGAGAGCAGACCTTGTACTCAGTAAGATATATTTTCAAGTTGACCCTCCAGTGACTTCAAGGAACACACAATCTATGGAATCTCTTGGTGCCCTTGACAACTAAGACAATAAAGTATGAAGAAAATGACAGCCTTCCTTCGTGGAGGGAATTCCTTCACCAAGACTTTCCTACAACAGTGGAAACACAAGCCTGTGCTTGCTTAACTGTGGTGCAGTGAATAGACATCTGACCTCAAACCCAGGAAGACACCTGAGAAGTCACCCAATCATGCTGCCTCTGACACATTCTGCTTCTCTGCACCTGCTGAAGTCCCTTTAACCCCTCAACGTCTAAGTTGCTCTCTAGCACTATAACACTGGGCTTGGAGTCAGAAAGAACTGACTTCAAATTCAGCTTCAGATATTTGCTGTGTGACCCTGGGCAAGTCACTCAGCCTCTGCCTGCCTCAGTTTCCTCATCTGTAAAATGAGAATAATGATGGTGACTGTTTCCCAGGGTTGTTGTGAGGATCAGACAAGATAATGTTTGTAAAGTGCTTTGCACAGTGCATATCATAAGCAATTGGTGTTTGCTTCCTTTCACTTTCCCCCACCTTGGTAGTGGTGGCTATACTTTCCTATTCCTGTTTTCTTACTTAGGTACATGTTGGAACATGTTACTGGGAATGGTAGAAATAAGAATATTCTACAAATTGAGTGCCCTGGAGGAACAGACGGACAAGAACAGTTTATTTCAGGGGCCACAAAGTCTCCTGAAGCGGGCACTGTGGAGCGTTTTCAGCTGTGTCTGAAAACAAAGGCACCAAGGTCATCCACTGCATCTCAGACCACGGAGAGTTGTCCTGATTTTTGTCCTGTCCCTGGACTTCAAAGACTGGAAGAGAGATGGAGGCCAATGATTCTGAGCTCTGCCTCATTTACATCCAATTTGCACACAAGTCAAGATATCACCTTGTGAGGTCACTGGTCCTCTTCAGAAATGAAGGATGACAACAGCGGAATACAAGGGTCTTGCGGACAAGGAGTCTTTCATTTTAGCCTGTGGATGTCCCCCACAGTGTTACTCACAGTGCTATTTGCAAAATAGGTGTTGAATGATGTTTGTTGAACTGAATATAATAAAACAATATTAACTATGTAACGGCTAGGAAGAGAAGTAGAGGCTGATAGTACCAGCCTAGTTGTTCCCATTTACAGATGAGGAAAGAGAGGCTTAGAGAGGTATAAATGTCAAGTTTATAGGAGCAGTTTACAGGGATAATGGATCAGGTCAGGGATAAAAAAAAAACAACAAAAAACTTGGATTATTTTCAGCCATATTTAATGATTTCATCACTGGAGTCTTTTTTCTCTTCAACCTTTTAGGGAAGCCAATCCTCCTGCCTTTTTTTTTCTTCACTCCCATCTCTTCTGTTAGTCTTCTAGTGTAGAGAACCCCTTCCTTTCCCTTAGAGTATCTGGAGGCAGGGGTTGTTTTTAGAAGGGCTTTACAAGCACTTAAGTGAATAAATAAGAAAGAAAGGACAACAATAATCTTACTAATTATCTCCAATTTCTACAATGATATGATTATTCATATTTCATATAATATTTTCATATAATCTATTTTTAAATAGAATTCTTTAATGTGGGCCTATGTCTTATTTAGATGACAAAATACATGAATTAAGAATCAGATTTAAATTAAAAAGTTTAACCTATTGAATAATTTTATTTATACATATATATAAGCATATACACATATAGACATTATATGTGTGTGTTTATGTGTATATATGTACAATTACACATAAATACATATACACATACATACTCATATACATATACACACATATATATATACATATATATATACACAAACACACACCTATGTGTGTGTGTGTGTGTGATGAAACAGGATACCATCAGAAATATGTATAATTGAAAAAGAAGATGGCTCATCACATGATGAGGGTGTAGGATGCCAATCTCAGTTCTCTAGTGTATCCTGACAATAGAGAAATTGACGAAGGCCTCCATTTTTTGGAATGCATCTGCTGTGGTGATCTTACAGTAGTGCATAGATAAGAGTCACATACTAGAGACAGGCCTGGCCAGGCCAAGGCCTGTGTGTCACTGAAGGAAACCAACCAACTGAGGAAGTATCAGATAATCTGGAATATTTAAGTATCATATACTCTGATCTACTGATATCTTACAGTAGGGTGAAGGGTGTGCTCAGGGAAGACCACTACCTTTGGTGTGATGGCGGATAGCTTGCTGTGGGGTGTAGGGTGTATTCAGGAAGGACCAGTACACTTGGTGTGGTGGCTGCTAAGATCTTCTTGGGGCTTTTCCCACCTTTGGTGTCCACCTGCTCTGTCTAACTCTCACCTGTGTCTCCAAGAAACTGCAGCATGCGCGGCAGCCACATCTCAGTAAACCATTTTGGCAGATGGGCCAAACCATGTTGAGGATAACCAAGGTTTCTCAAACCCATAAGTGAGTTAGGGGGGTGTCTACCCCAAGCATGTGAAAACTTCATCTGGTGGAATGGGCAGATGAGAACAATTAGTTCCAATGACCATAAAGGCAGATGAAACAGGCCATGTGGGGCGCTTAGAGCTTGGTTAGACACTGAAGATGCCAACGTCATTCAATGCATCCTGAGCCATCGCCAGCCATCTTGACTTTGTTCTGCCACTGGACTATGATGACTCTGGAGGAGAGCGTGAGGCTGACCACTCCGTTCAACTCTATCTCACTTAAATCCAATTTATACACAAATCAAAAGACATAAAAAAAGAAAAGACAGCTTGCAGTACACATTGTTTGGATTTCAACAGTCCATTGTATAGCATAGGCTATACTCATGACTCAGACACTCATCTACTTGAGATTCCTCATTTTACACATGAGGAAACTGAGGCCTAGAAAGGTTAAGTAAGACAACATAAGAAGAGCAAGGGAAGGATTTAGATCTTCTGCCTCCTAGATCATTCCTTTGGCTGCGTTTCTAGAGAAGTTAACTATTCTTGTTCCATTTAGCCATAGCTCATTTCTTGATTTACTTGTTTTTTAAAAAAAAAAGGGTGGAATTAGATAACACAAAATCAATGTGCATGTATGACGTTAGCTATAAACACCAATTACCGTATTTCACTGCATAATCATTGCCAGTCTATAATTGTTGCACCATTTTTTCCTAAAAGCTGGTTTATAACCTTTTTTCATGCAGTCATCTTGTGGTATAATTCTGTTTGTCACACTGCTTAAATGGTAAACAGAGCATCAGTGTATTCACTAGTGGCATATGGATATGAATTGAACTCTTGGGTGAGTTGCGAGCTGCGAGTCTAGAATTCTCAGCACAGGCACATTGTCAGTATTCAATTTTAATATTTAGTTATTAAAACTAAACAAATTTAATATTTAGTATTCATATCTTCAAAAGTATTCCATGAATCACAATGTAAATTGTAAATTTCTGAGTCAATATGCACCTACAGGAACTTGCTGCAATCTGAGTTTGACACCGTTGGTGTAATGGTTAGAGCACTAGACTTGGAATTCACAAGATCTGAGCTAAATCCTGCCTCTGACACTAACTCTGTGCTTCTAGGCAAGTCAGTCTTTGGATTTCATTTTCCTATCTATAAAGCATAAAAGGTTGGATTTGATAATTGCTAAAGAAATAGCATTGACCCTTAAGTCAGCAGGCATAGGTTCAAATATCACTTAATATTTTCTATGTGTGACCTTGGGTATGATATCATTTAATCTTACTGAGACACATTTTCCTCATGACCAGGGTCACACAGCTAGGAAGTGTCTGAGGTTGGATTTGAACTCAGGTCTTCCTGACTCCAGATCTAGTGCTCTATCTAGTGAATCATGAGCTTCCTCTATACCTGCACAAACACATGTGTATATGTGTGTATAAACATGTACACATATGCACAATATATCGGTATCAATACATACATATATATGTGTATAGAAAGATTATTAATGGATAGAGGGATAAATACATGATTAGATAGAGAGATGAATAGTAGATGAATGTATAGATAAACAAGATAGATGAATATAGAGATGTATGGATAGATGGATAAGATAGATAAGATAGATAAAAGAGAGAAGGGAGAGAAGAAGAAGGAGGAAGAGGAGCAGGACAGAGAGAGAGAGAGAGAGAGAGAGAGAGAGAGAAAGAAAGACAGAGACAGAGAGAGGACATTTATTAAGAACTTACAATATGATGATAAACATCCTAGGGGTAGAAACACAAGACAGCAGGATAATATCTGTCCCAAGGAACTTGCTATCTAGTAGCAAAATAGAAAACATTGAGGGGAGATGGAAAAAGGTGGGGGAAGAGAGAAAGAAGCAAGGTCTCAGCCTGTTCAGTCTTCAGTAGCTACACGTTCCATTCCAGTTTGTCAGCAGGACTGTTGACATTTCAGGATCTCCCCCTTCTATATTAACAGCACATTTCTTGCCAAATCTTCAGATATTTCCAATGCACAAAGAATTTGTATCATACATCAATAAAGAACCTGGGTATGGAAGAGTTTTTTTTTCAAGATGATTGAAAAATAATCTTTCTGTTCCCTCCATGCATTACAAGGGAAGTAGGTGTCAGGCCCGTTCATTAAATCATGCTGCGCATTACTAATTTAGTAAGCCTGTTATTTGCTGCAGACTAAGACAGGTAATTAGGAACATTTCCATGAGTAATTTTGAAATGTGACAACTCACTTGATAATCATCCTCAGTGTTCCTTTGGTCTCTCTGGAAACTGCAAGAAATCCCCTGGAATGATCAATGTTGCCCTTTTCTATAAACACAGGACATGACTTAATTATCTGTGACTTGGAATTAAACCATGATCAATCACAGAACTGAAGAGCTTCCAAGCTGGATGGGACCTTAGAGGCCATCTGGTATAACCCATACCTAAAAGGGGATTGCCTTTGTAACACGTCCAATAGACTGTCATGTAGCCTTTGTTCCAAGATCTCAGAGGGAAAGCCCAATGCCTCAACATCTGACCAGCTTTAATCGTTAGGGTATTCCCCCATCCCTCCCTGGTATCAGGTAACAACTTGCCTTTTGTTTTTTTACAACTTTCAATCATTGATCTGAATTCTCCCTTCTGGGGTAAAACAGGAAAAAAAAAAGATCTCTTCCTTCTTTCATATGACATCGCTTCAAATACTTGAACATAGTTATGTCTTTCTGAGTCCTCTCTTTTTGAGGGTAAATGTCCCACTTACTTCAATTTCATTTAATATAATATTGAGACCCTTTGCCATCCTTGTTGACTTCCCCTGTACCCATTTAGATTTTTTAATGTACTTCCTAAAATGTGACACCAACAATTGAACATTGTGTCAGATGTGGTCTGACAAAGGCACAGTAAAGTAGTTCTGAGTTCCTGAGTCCTTGAAATTTTACTTTTCTAAATGAAGCCATAGACTGCAATGGCTTTTATAGCTGCTAGACTTATATTGAGATTACTGTCCATTGAAAACCTCAAAAACAAGCAGACAAACCGTAGTCATACCTCTTTCACTTTTGACTTGTGAAATTTATTTTGTCACCAAGAGAAAGACTTGGCATTTATTGCTATTAAATTTCATCTAATTAGATTTAGCTTACTGTCCTAGCCTGGCAGGAACTTTTAAAATCTTGACACCTGTGAATTAACTATTTTTCTCACCTTTGTGTGATCTGCAGATCAGATAAACCATCTTTGACTTTATTTAAGTTGCTGAGAAACAGGCTATGTAACACAAGGTCTAGTACAGATCACCGGAGCGTACCACTGAAACCTTTGTTTTACATTGACAGCAAACCATTAATTAAATATTATTTGGATCCAGCCGCTCAAAGAGTTGCAAATCCATCTTTTTTTTGTCTTACTATAATCTGTTCAGTCTATCTACAACAATGACGTTAAATTTTGTCCAATACTTAGAGATATTCTAGACAACTTTTATCTGCAATATATTCCTGAGCTACTATTCTGATCACCTGACCAATAAAAGGAATTATTATATCATAACCCATTGTCAATTCCTGGTGATTTTTATCATTTCCTGTCTTCGTTTTTTAGAAGCTTACCATCTTTTTAACAATGCATTTAGGAGTTTTACCAGAAATCAAAGTCAAATTGCATTTCTGACCTATATTTAGATGATTCTTTTCTTTTCTTCTCCTCTTCTTCTTCCTTCCTCTTTGCCTTTTCCTCTCTCTCCATTCCTGTTCTACTTCCCCTCCTTTCTCCTCTTTCTCCCCCCACTTTTCATCTTAGGTTTCTTTAAAAGCCTCTGTCCATTATTTTGGCCCTAAGTACTCCTAACAATATTCTTTTGGGGCAATGTGACATTATTACATTTATCGTCTCCTTCTTGTACTTCCTTCATCTTCTCTCTCTCTCTCTCTCTCTCTCTCTCTCTCTCTCTCTCTCTCTCTCTCTCTCTCTCTCTCTCTCTCTCTCTCTCTCTCTCTGTCTCTCTCTCTCTCTCTCTGTCTCTCTCTCTCTCTCTCTCTCTTCTCTCTCTCTCTCTCCCTCTGTCTCTCTGTCTCTTCCCACATACATACATTTAAATGTTGCTTTATGAACAATTTGAAACTATAATCAAAAGGCTATAAAACTATGTATATCCTTTGACCCAGCAATACCACTACTAGGTTTATACCACAAAGAGATAAAAGGGAAAGGACCTACATGTACAAGAATACTTATAGCATTTCTTTTTGTGGTGACAAAGAATTGGAAATTGAGGGAATACTTATCAACTGGGGAAAGGCTGAATACGTTGTGGTATATGATTGTGATAAATACTATTGAGCTATAAGAACTGACCAGGGGAGTGGTTTCAGAACAAAATGTGACAAGACCTATATGAGCTGATGCAAAGTGAAGTAAGAATAAGCAGGAGATCACTGTGCACAGTAACAGCAACGCTGTAACATCAATCAACGACTTGGCTACTCTGATTGATACAAAGATCCAAAACAATTCCAAAGGACTCATGAGGAAAAATGTGATCCACCTCCAGAGAAAGAAATGATGAACTTTGAGTGTAAGTTAAAGTCCAGTTTTCTCATTTTTCTTTAATTTTATGGCTTTGAAAATATGGATACTATAGAAGTTTATTTTGTATGATTTCACATGTAAAAAATAGTTCTGTTACCTGACCCCTAAGTTGTCATTCAATATTTCTGATGGTCTCCCCAATCGTAGTCAAAACAAAATGATGTACATATGTTTGTATGGATATAGACATGCGCATTTATAGATATATAGATATACACATACATGTATGTGTGTATGTAAATTTTTATTTCTCATACATATATATTTTACATATACATGTTCAAATATGTATGTATATGTAATTTCATACTGTTCTGGGATATTTAATACACATGATATACATTATCTATATGTATATGTATGCAAACAAATATACATTTAATATTATCACATCCACTCTGCCATGCTCTCCTCCTTCTATAAGGGGGAAGAGGCCAAAATAACGATGTCCTATAGGTTAGACAGAGGTAGCTGTTCCCAAATGCAAAACAAAACAAAACAAAAACCCCTTCAAAACCAATGTAGGGCAATCTCTGTTCTCCAGGAGCGTTTAGCATGAGGCCTGCCTGGCATCTATTTTAAGTTGTGCTTTTTTGGTGCCATTTTGCAGTGATATTTTTGTTGAATATGCAAATGAAAAAGATGCTTTTCATGGATATAAAAGAATGAAATGGGTGGTTGTACAGTGCTCCATCACTGACATGTTCTGCCTCTCATGCCTAGAGCTGTCATACTTTGTGGATGGAGGTGGCACAGTGTAGTGGAAAGTGCCTTGGACCAGGCATCTGGTGACCTGGCTTCTTGACTAAGCTATTCTAAAAATTCATTGTGGGAACTTGGGCAAGTCGTCCAATCTTGGTTGGTCTCCAATGACCTCACAGGAATAATGGAGTGGTTGACCAACTCTTGTGGTCCTGCTGCTCTGAGATTTTTACAAGTGCATCATGTGGAAAGAACAGATGGCTGTGTATTAGTGCCTTTGGTCGCTCCAACCCACATAGATAGCAGCAACCCTCAGAGGCTGTGCTATGTTCATTTCTGACCTGCTCACGTGGTTGCTTCTTTACTCTCCAAAGAGTTGCAGGGAGTCTATTTTCTTTCTGTGATCACCTGTATAGCAAAATTCTGAGGAAATCACTCCTACCAAGGTCCAAGATGAGACTACTTTGAAGTGGAATATACAGTGTGGCACAAAGACCAGAGTTTGAAATAATGAAGATCTGGGTTTGACTCCTACCTCAGATACTAACTAGCTCTGCGCCCTCTTTAAGTGATTCAAATTCTCTGTGCCTCAGTATTTATATCTTCAAAATGAGGGAGCTGAGCTTGATAGCATCAGAGTCTCTTTCCAATTCTAGATCTATGATTCTGTGAATTCTCTTTCCCCCTCTCCCATCAGTACTTGAGAGAATCCATTATCTCCCCCCCCCCCCCCATAAAGCCTGCCCTCCTTCAAAATTCTGTCTTCTTTTTGAGAGCATTCCCATCATTCCAGTCACCTGTGTTTGTAACAGTGTAGTCATCTGTGGCTCTTCCCACACTTTCACCTCTTCCTGTTTCCAAAACCAATTAGTTTCCAAGTTCTAATAATTGTCCTTCCATATCATTTCCCCTATTTGCATGACCTCCTGTCCACTTATACCTCTATGACCCTAATTCAGACCTTTAGCAGCTCTCATTTTAGTGGTTGTCATTGCCTTGTACCATTATCCTTGCCTCAGACTAATCCATCTTCCATGTACTTATCAATAAAATCTTCCTTTTTTTTCTTTAAGAAGTGAGTTTGAACATGCTGTTTCCCTGGTCAAAACCTTCTATGGCTCTCTAGCTTCTTGGTTGAAATATTAATATTTTGCCCTGATATGAATGATTGTCCACAATGTGTCTTCTTTCCACTCCCAATTTCTTATTTTCCTTCCCTCTCATTCATGAACTCCACATTCCACTGAAATCTGAATATGGGATGTTCACCCAAAACTACATCCATCTCCCATCTCCATGCTTTTTCACAGTTTGGCCTACGTGGTTGGAATGTATTCCCTCTCTCTGAATCCTTCTCTTACTTCAAGATAATACAAAGCAGTGGAGAAAGTATTTGGAGGGCCTAGGCTAAATTCAAAGATCTGCTACTTATTACTTCTTTGATCTTGGTGGAGTGATTTAACTTCTAGTTCCCAGTTCCTCACTTGTATAAGGAAGGGCGGAGACTAGATGGCCTCTTTCAGCTCTACAAATATGCATCAGGCTAACAAGTTCAAGAATCACATCTTCTGCAAAACTTTTTCTTATCCATCTAGGTATTACTTCTCTCTTCCACAAATCACTTAGTTTATTTGTCTGGCTACACCTAGCATGTGTTCCTCCCAAGCTCCTTAAATACTGGGACTTGTGTTGTCTTTACAGTCTCAGGTTCTATTGTTTTATTTAGTTATTTGTTTTGTCCTGTCTTACTCTTTATGATCCCATTTGGGATTTTCTTGCCAAAGATACTGGAGTGGTTTCCTATTTCCTTCTCTGACTTGTTTTATAGATGAGAAAACTAGGGTTAGGTGACTTGCCCAGGGTCACACAGCTACTAAGTGTCTAAGGTCACATTTGAACCCAGGTCTTCTTGACTCTAGTTGCAGCACTCTATTCACTTCTCCACCTAGCTGCCTCAAGTTCTATTACATAGCTTTATGCAAGTGTCCAATATATAGTTTGTTTGGTTGGGTTTTGAATTCGTGGTTTGGTTTGCATGGAATCTAATCTCAAGGCTTCCAAAACTCAAATGGACAAATTGGTCTTAATAAATTTTGTTCAGAAAACAAACATTCTGTGTTTTTGAATGTCATTGGTTCACTTGAAGAGCAATAGGCTTAAGTGTTTATCTTACTCATTAATATGAATGGGAGTTGGGTAGCATTGTGCAGTCCCTGGTGCTCAAATATCAAGTGTATTTATCAAAGACTAATTGCCCCAGGACTCTTTATGTGATTAGAGATTATCCTTAAGATCCCAAGTAGATCTGAATATTGAAAAGCAAGCTCAAACAAATCATTCCAACTACAACAACAACAAAATCTTGCAACAGGAAGAAGTGGAGGGGATCCAGTCTTTTCAGTTTCATTTGTGAGCTTGGGAGTAATGGGAGTTAAAAATCTTCCCCTCAAAATGATAGGCCTCAGGTGGGTCTCTTAAGGGAAGCTTGATTAAGAGAGGCTTATTTTGTATGAAGGCACACACCTTTGGTTAATTGCTAATGAGGCACTGAGTCACAAGGGTCTTGCCCTCTGGCTCTGAAAAGTATATATGTACTTTGAGGTGAGGTTTTGCTTTCGGGTTCAAATCACTGGAAGAGTGTTTGTGTGCTTAGGCTAGACAAGATTCTGGGTAGCCATGAAGGAGGGCTCCTTCCCCACTTTGAAAATCCAGATAGTGGTGCTTCTCTCTTTGGTAATGATGTATGTACTGTCCACGGTCAGATAGTTGGAAACCCTGTCTGTTGATCTTTCTGCTTGTAATTTCTGTTTGTGTTTTCTCTGAAGTTCAGAGTGCTGAATATTCCTCCTGAACAGAGCGAATGATATATGTGTTTGATTAGAGTAAGGTTGTTTACCCCTTTTGAAGTTGCTTTCCTTTTAGAAAAGTAGATCTAGGAACCCATGCAGCAGTCTGTCCTGTATATGCTGGGGTGCTTGCTGTTACACTTACTTAACATGATTCTTTTAAGTCTGTATCCAGGAAGAAGTAAGTCATACCCAAGAAGCTTGAATTACAGTCCTACTTTTGGATTCAATAGGCAATTCAGTCAACTTAATCAATATTCAATCAATAGGCAAGCATTTTATTGTGTCTTCCATGTGCCATAAGAATATAATGGATAGACAGGAAGTAGGAAAGAGAACCATGAAGACTAGAGTTCAAATCCCACCATTGATAAATATTGGCTTTGTGAACGTAGACAAATAATATCACTTCTCAACATTCTAGGCAACTCTCTGAGTGTCTGTTTCAGAGACAGTACTTGCCTACATTTTAATAGGAAATTTTATCACCTAGGAATATATGATACCAATGAAATTACATCTCTTGTCTATCCCTGTGGACCAAGGAGTTTGTTAAGAGCTGGGAATGTATGTCTGGTCAGATGGAAACTGTAGCACTAACAGGATATTCACAGCACCTATGGTCACACATATCCAAGCATAATTCTGGATCTCCACATGGAAGACAGAACCAAAACATTCATCAGACACTGGAAAGCCAAATCCATCATGGTAACAAAAGAAATCTATACATCGTAACAATTCAGAGGGCAACACCATCTCTAAGCCTTCCCTCTGTTAGGCTTCCTACAAACCAGCTCCCTTAAACAAATCACAAGTAGGCTCTCTCACTTAGGCTAGCCAACGAGTCTGCTTTCTCTCTTTCCCTCAGTTCTGAATAGTCTCTGACTAACTTCCTCTCAGCTTTGGTCTAGCTCTGCCTGTAGCATTTATTAAGCACCTCCTCTATGCTAGACAAATAAAGTAAAAAAAATTAGTACATTCCATGATCAACTTCCCTCTGTATATCTTGTACGTACCTTTTTGTTTCCATTAGAATGTAGGCCCCTTGAGGACTGGAATGTGCTTTACCTTTCTTTGTATCCCTATCACTTAGCCCAGTGTCTGCATAGCCTAGATGTTTGACTGATGTATTAATCCCTAAGATCTCTCACAGTTTTCCCATCCTGAGACTGTGATGCTCAGTCAAGTCTTTGGGAAGGTAAGAGTATTACTCAGTCATTTAACTTTGCTCTCTTTAACATACACAATTCTTTACCAGGATTCAGTCTAAAAATGAATTTGCCACATGTGCAACTGATTTACTTTTGAAATGACACTTCCTGCTCAGTTGAACTTCTTGTCTACTTAGTTCCTGTTCTTTTTCTGTGCTCAATGCTACAATGTTCCTAATATGGCAGAAACACATGTAAATACATTTCACAGTGAGATTAGGAGCTGTGATTAAACTAGAAATCCACTGTACAACATATCTAAAAGTGATAGGTTTCTTATAAGATTGTTTAACCTAAGTTTCATTTTCAAAGGAAGGGGAGAGGGGAGAATAGAAATACAAACAACTCTATGTTAATGAAATTTTATTCTTTTGAAATTTAGAGAACTGATGAATTTTGACATTATGGGTGCATATTGGTGTTTTTTGTTTTTTTTTTTAACCAAATGCAACTGAACCAACTTCTACATCATCCTGAGTGTGGATACCAACCCGTATTATCACAGGCTGCTATTGCTTTGCTTGAGACATGTAAATGTAGGCTGAACCTGGTCAGTTCAAGTGACTAAGAAAAATAGGAACAATCATATATGATACTGTGATGATGGACTAATGAGTATTTTCTGCTGTGACTTTTGTGATTAAAAGACAAAATAGAAATTATCCAGTAATTTAAGTCCTGCTAGAATAGAGAACCCTTTGTTATTTAAACTAGGGACTCTTTTAGGTATTCCTAATTATATAAGTAGGGTTCAAATCCTCATCTAGAGCATTCTGTAACAAAGAAGAACAAGTAAATATCAAGGAAAATTAAGAACTCGAATCACTCTCAGTTCATCTCACATATGAAGAGGTTTCAAGAGTTATAAATATGATCTTTCCATGTAGGAATGTAAGCAGTTCAACTTTAGCAAGTCCCTTATGATTTCTCTTTCCTGTTTACCTTTTCATGCTTCTCTTGATTCTTGTGTTTGAAAGTCAGATTTTCCATTCAATTCTGGTCTTTTCATCAAGAATGCTTGAAAGTCCTCTATTTCACTGAATGACCATTTTTTCCTCTGAAGTATTATACTAGTTTTGCTGGGTAGGTAATTCTTGGTTTTAATCCTAATTCCTTTGACTTCTAGAATATCATATATCAAGCCCTTTGATGATAGAGGATAGATAAATGATAGGTGATAGATAAATAATAAATGGATGAATGGAGAGATGAATAATAAGTAGAAGACAGATAAATGATAGCTGATAGATAAATGATACATAGATGACAGACAGAGAGATGATAGATTGGTAGATGGATAGATAGATAACCATAAAATATATCTAAAAGAGCACAAAGGAATTCCATCAGGGACAGACATTAATATCTAATTAGGGTGGAGGGAGCACTTGAGCAATATGTTAAAGGAATGCAGGGATTTCAAGATGGAAAAGTTAGAGGAGAGTGCATTGCTAATTGACAGAGTACCTCTATAAAAGTCAGGAGGTTGGATTTGGAATAACATGGAGGAACTAAGTGACCAGTTTAGGTAGAATGGAAAGCAAATAAAATAACATGAGAAGAAAGGAAGAGAGGAGGTAAATTGTTGAGGGATTCCAATGCCAGGCAGAGGATGTATTACCATGTATTATTATTACTTTGGTGGCAATAAAGAAGTACTGGAGATTATTGAGTAGAGACAGTGACTTTGTTAGATCTGTTTTGTGGGAGGTGGGGAGACAAGTGGGTGGTCTATGGATTGGAGAAGGGAGAGGTGGGAAATATGCTGTTCCTGATTATGATCAACATCATAGAGTGGTACTGATCTAGGAGTAGATTCATTTGGAAGCCAGTTCTCTGAATTGATATCACTGAGAGGAATTATTGACCTGGCCTCCTGTATAGATAATATCCTGTATAGATAATTCTTCATATTGCTAAGCATTCTATTCATTTCTCCAATGTTGGGATTGGAAGCTCAATTCCGTGTGGACGGTCTTGGGCGGGTAAAAGTGGGACTTCTAAATCTTAGAGTCTTACGAGGCCCTCCATGAACAGCGGGGATTCGAGAAGGTCAGACTGAGCTAGCTCGGCTAGCTCGGGTATTTCCGCCTCTCCCCGGGAGATACGTGATGGGTGGAGTCTCCCTGCCCTCGAGATTGTCCCAGATTGGAGCACACCTAGTTACCTAACAGCACGGTATTGAGATGCAAACTGTGTGGCTGAAGGTTAAGTAGGATTGAGGAAGCCTGAAAGCTCTCTCTTAGCACGTGTGGAGCCAAAGAGGACAGTAGGCTCCGCTTTCTTCTTTCCTCTCTCCCCTCCCCCTCTCTCCCCGCTTGTACTTCTACTTCCAATCCCTTAAGATCCTAGCCTCCTTAGGAAATCTCCCCCTCTTCCTCCTAAGGAAGACCCTCCCTGCACTTGTAATCGAAACCCTGAAATAAAGCTCAACCCTTGTTCGACTCTGGAACGTCCTGTCTCTCATATGAGCATCCGGTTTTGGCCAGCCGAAGACCTCGGAGGTGAGGTAAGAAAGACTCGGGTAGCCCACACAGGCCTCTAGGCCCGGCACTCCAAGGAGGAAATTCAATAGCTGGATCTTGGGTTTCTTACCTGTCATGTTTTTTTTTTTTTTTCCTTTTCTTAAATAAATAGCATGCAAGAAAAAAACAATATTTGAAATTCAGACAACATACACAATCATAGTTCATTCATAAAGCTTTGATCACTGCCAATAGGACGCAAACATATAAGTTAAAATCTTTCCTTCTGGTGCAAAATTCTGTCTCTTCTGTGATTCCCCTTCCCCTTTCCTGTACACCACTGCCCCAAAGTAAGCCTTCTGTTAACTGGACAAAATATTGAGTTTCTAATTAGCCCCAAGTTTGTGTTGACAGCTGATGGCAAATAGAATGGCAAATAGAATGACCAAGCGGAGAAATGAGTGAGTTACCTTTTTCTATTAGACTGTAATAATGTTGTATACTGTATAAATAGGGTACTATGACCTTTAAAGTCACTCCAGAATCCAATAAACTTCCTCTGCTTTTGGCCCTGGCCTTCCAGAGAATGCATTATTTTTTCCTCTAAAAAAGTAAAATGCAGTACTGTCCACCAATGTTTTCCTAATTCTTTGTTCCTTTTCAGGCAATTTGAAGAGAGTCTTTAGGAATCTTGAGAACTTTTTCAAAATATTCATAACGAAAATGCACATTTATATCAGACTTCATGGGTAAAAAATTGTTTGTGAAGATAGGTTTCATGGGTTGCTGTCTTCCAGTTCCCCTTTAATTGTAGTTGACTTGCTTTGTTTGTTTTTTTAATGTGATTGTTGTCATTCTGTTACTTTGGTGTTATTGTTTTTACATCAATCATGCCTCTAATCCCAAATCTTCCCTTGCTATTGCTATGTAAGACAAAGAAATCAACAAGAAACAGTTGAGGAAAGCCATCTGACATATTGGTACCTATAGTCCCACCTCTCTCCCAAACTAAGTATGTGCATTTCCCTATCTCATCTCTGGGACCAGCATTGGCTTTTGTAATTGAAGTTTTGAGAGGATTTAACTTAATTTTCTGGTTCCATTTGTTTTCGCTGTCTATTTTAGATCTGATAATGAAGGCAATGAGTCCAAAGCTCTGACACTTAAAATGGGAATGGAAATGATGCCTGTGATCCCCATCCCAATGGGTTGTGAGTCTGAAATGAGAAAATGTAAGAAAAGAGAATAGCGACGATCTTATTGCCACTAATAACAGTTTGCTTTTATATGGCATTTTTTTTAAGTTTACAAAGCACTTTATTATTTTTTTTAATTAGCTTCTAACATAGAATTTTATTTTATTCCCTGTATACCTCTGTGTGGTGTTTATGATTCCAGAAAGGTCACATATAGAAGTGCTATTTTTATCCTTGTGCTGTACCTGAGTCAAGAACACTGTCCTTTGAGTAACCCTCTTTCTCTCCCTCATAAAGTTCTCAGTATTATAAACTTAACCCGTAGGTTCCTGTTCCTAGAGTCAGAAAGGAAGGTCATGATGGAGAATTCAACTTTAAATATCCTTAAGGAGGAGAACAGCAGCATCTTCCATCCTCAACCACTTTTGTTGTTGCTTCTCCATCATTTTCTGAAAGGACCAATGGCATTATGGGGTAATGTCTTGACTCGTGAATGAATTGGATTTAAGTGAAACAAAGTTGAGTCATGAGACTCAATCTCTCTTCCAGAGTCAATGGACTTTGGTCCACTGGCAAGACATCAGTCAAGATGACTGGCTATGGGCCAGGAGAAAGTAGATGACCTTGGTGTCTTCAATGTCTGACCAAGTTCTCAGAATTTCATAGCACTTACCTTAGCCTTCTTCATGGTCATTGGAGCAAATTTCTCTCATTTGCCCATTCTGCCAAGGCAGGTTGGGAATTGGGGGCAGGGAGTAACACTTACCCCAGAACTGAAGGATGGTATGATAAATACCCAGGTTCCAGAAGTGCATCTTTATGTGATGCAGAGCAAACATCATTTCACTTCTGTGCCCCAGTTCTTTCATCTGTACAATGGAGGGCTTGACCTAGAATAGCAGTAGGGTCTCTTCCAAGTTTATCTATGAGAAGATACCTGAGACAAAAACTCTTGGGATGCTCTAAGTAAAGAACAGGTTAAATAGTAGGGACATGGGGACCAGAAAATGCACTGGAGAGCATATTTCAGTGCCAGCTCTATACGTATCCCTGCCAGCCCCAGACATTACCTACCTTTGGGTCACTGGCTTCACCTCTTCAGGAGTTTCAAGCTAAATACCAACTGATTCTTAAAGCAGGAGGCACTTGGCATACAATCCACCCATTCCCACCCTTATACTACATCCCTTCTCTGCAAGTCTAAAATGCCAGAGAATGAAGATCAAATTAAAAAAATGACCTCCACTCCCAATGGCCAAACATCAATATGGAAGCAATTCCAGTTGGTGAGAAGGAGTCAGATGGAGTTGGGTAGAAACTGAGGTCTACCCTATGGCCTCAGCAAGAGGGCAGAGTTGTGATAGGTGGGCCAGGTCTGGACACTGCTCTATATTGTTCACCACCTACAATAAAAAATATAACACATTACTGAATAATGTTTGTACAAAGTGTGAAGGGGAAGGACTATTTGGGGGTTGGGGGTGTAAGGTAAGGACTGAGAAGAGGATGGGATTTGGAAGCCTAATTCAAGAAGGAGAGTAGGCACTGATGCCATTCTCCAATCACACGGGGAAATGCCAGAGAAGAGAGCATTATAGAGAGCAGTCATCCTGGCACCTTGTTTCAGGTGAGTTACTGAGACAGAATGAGCCCATCACAGACTCCTAATGGAACAGTAACAAGAAAAAAAAGGAGAAACCCTGGATTCAGAAGTGGATGAGCCAAAAGAGAGAAGGTTGCTCATTTTCTTACAGGCTTCTCCAGTCTAGCATATCCCTCCCTATGGACAAACCCCTGAGAGGGCTGCTCCCCCAAATCTCATAAGTAACAAGTGAAACCTTTCCTGGGGAAATTATAGTGAGAAAAGTGGCATGACAGTGACTGGACAACCCAGAAAGAGATAAAGGCAAGAAGGATCATGGGAAAAGGGAGACCTCCTTAATTGTGATCCCCCAGAAGCTACAAAAGTGAAGATGTAGACAACATCCATGTGTATCTGCAGGGTGTCTGTCCTTTGGGCTGATGGTGCACTTCCTGTTCCCTAGGACCAACTGTGGGTCATATGTTAAAAACAGGGCACAAAACAAGGACAAGATAGAACTCATGGAGCTAGCATACATATTTAAAAGCCAACATTACAGCTGTGATAATTCTAGTCATTGTCTGCACAGTCTCAGTCTTAAACAAAATGAAGAGCCCTGCACATGAGGTGAAGTCCACCTTGGTCTGGAAGCAGAATATGGTGATAGTCATGGTGATGATGGCGGTGACAATCAGGACCAAGATGGTTGCTTTCATGTTATATAGTGTCTATGCTGCTTGTCATGAGGCTCTTTGCTAGGGTCAAGAAGGTCAGCAGGATGATGTTCCATGGGAAGCAGTGCCTGGGTCTGTCTTAGCAGACAAGAGTCAGATATGTACTAAGGAAGACAGCAGAGAATGCCAAGTAGATAGCTGAATTATTCCTCACAAAGGTGAGAATAGGATCCACAACGGTGAAAATACCAGAGATAGAATCTGTGATGAGCCACTAGATGGGGATGGTGGTGTAAACCTTCTGAATGAAGTGATATCGTATCAGACCTTCTTGTCTTCCCGTGTTCCAGTCCAAACCTGTCACTCTCTACAACCTTCTCTCCCCCACAGGCTTTACTTCTGTCAAAGTTCACAAGTATTGACTAAATGGAAGGCCTAGGCTGAGGATATGCATCTGGCTTCCCAAAGCCAGGCTGGGGGTAGGCTGGGATTTCCCCTGGTGGAGGAGAAGCTAAAGGGGGTTTCAGTCTTCATATGAAGGTGGAGCACTGGGGTTCGATATGGCTGCTCAAGAGTGAAGGGGCCTGAGCATTTGTCCCTGCTTGCCAGCTGACTTGCACTGCTCTCCATGGCTTGTGGCCGACTTTACCTAAATGATACTGATCTTTATAAAAAAACTGTGTCTGATAGGTGTTCCAGTCTTCATTTCGAAGATAAGTCCCCACATTGCTTTGTATTTAACAATAGTTTGTAGCATTTATAATGTCACCATCCCATCATCATCCTCACTGTTACCATTATCATGATTAGTGCAACGAATAATGTTAATGATATTAAACAACCCAGGAAAGCCGGACTGAAGTCCTGTCTCTGATGCATATTGGATATGACCTTAGGCAAGGTATTTAATGTCTCTGTTCTCTCCGGTGGGTGAATCAGTTAACAGCATTGATCAAGTACTTAATTTATGTCAGGTACTGTTCTAAACACTGGGCTAGAAAGATCAGAATGAAATTGTCCCTGGACTCAAGTAGGTCATTCTTACCACAGGAGACAACTTATACATATATTTCTTTTTAATTTCACTTGAATGATTAGGTTGGAAGACAGATTGAAGAGGATCTAGAAGAAATGAGAGTTTAAGAAGTGGAGGAAACAATCTTAGATGACTTTCTCAAGTACTTTAGCCACAAAGGAGATGAGATTTTTAGTTAGCAGGAATGTTGGGTCAAGTGAAGTTTTTTTTTCTTTAGGATTGGGAAAATATGGACCTATTTGTAGACAACAAATTAGAACTAGTTTCAGGGAAGATGTTGAAAGTTAGAGGGAATAGAGATGCTAGAAGGGGTAATGCGTTGGAGAAGACAGGATGGTTTGAGATCAAGGATGCTCATAGGAATTTGCCTTGGCTGGAGAAGGGTCACCTCTTCATGAGGGATGAAGATGGGGTGGATAATCAAGGAAGACATCTGGGTGTTATAAGATGAGGAGGATGGGAAAAGAGTCTAGCAGGGAATTTTTTCCAGTGAATTATGAGGGTAGGTACTAAGCCGAGAAGGTAAAGGGAGACTCTGCTTGAAGAAAGATGAAAAACTTTGGAATAATTGCATTTGATATCTTAGCAAACTGATTAGGGGGAGGGAAAAGGATTTTTTTTTTTTTTTTTTTGCAGTGAAGGCCCAGGTGGGATTATATAATACAGAAGAGCCAGTCAATACAATTCCATGGCTTTCTTCCACTCCATTTAGCAGCATGTCAATAGAAATAAATGTGAAACATGGCACAACTGGGGCAGCTAGTTGGTGTAATGGATATAGTGCTGGACCTGAGGTCATGAAGACTCATCTTCCTGAGTTCATATTCAGCCTCAGAAACTTATTAGCTCTGTGATCTTGGGCAAATCACTTAACTCTGTTTACCTCAATTCCTCATCTACAAAATAAATTGGAGAAGGAAATGTAAAACCACTCCAGCATATCTGCTAAGAAAATCCCAAATGTGGCCACAAAGGGTCAGATATGACTGAAATAACTGAACAACAAAATGGTGGAAGTAATCCAAGTTTGGAGTGGAGTAGGGCATTCTTGGTGATAGGACAGTGGGTGAAGGATTCATGAACAGAGGTTAACATGTAGCTAAACTGATTCCTCAAGGGATTTAGAGTGAGACAGGTGTACAGGGAAGTCAGTGTAAATGTTAAAGCTTGGTAAAGAATTGAGGAGCAGAGGGAATTGAGGTCACAAGGAAGAGAAGAGTGTTAGGAGTTGGAAAGCAAAGGGAAAGGTAGAATGATAAAATTTGGAGAGATTAAATTTCTATTTTTAAAGTCCATATTAAATAGTCTCTAGGGTAGGTAAGTTGATCCATAGATAGAGCATTGGGCCTGGAATCAGGAAGCCCCAAATTCAAATCCAGCTTTAGACTCTTACTAGTTGCGTGACCCTGGGCAAGTCACTTAAGCCCTATTTGCCTTAATCCATGGGAGAAGGAAATGGTGGGTCACTCCAGTATCTTTGCCAAGAATAGTACGTATGATCCACAGGGTCATGGGAATCAGAAACAACTGAATGTCTAAACAATGAAAAGACTATTAGTTGCAGAAAAGGTACTGACTTGCATTGGTAGGGCATCCTCACCTAGGACTTCCTATACCAGTGAAATAAGATGTCTACCTCATTTTATTTAAGCATAGATTTATGAATTCTGAAGGGATATTAGAGGTCATCTAACCAACTCACTCATTCAACAGGTGAGGAATCCAGAAGCAAAATGAAGTTTACAAGTACCACCTCCCCAGGATTTTCATGTTGGGGCCAATGGTACTTAGCTGCTTGTCTTCTTTAGGCCCTCATCAATGCAGAAGTCATAAATAAAATGGTTGTAAGTTCTTTTAAGAACTCTTCCCTCTTTCTGCTTCTCTAAACAAAGAAACTGCCAGCACACCAACCTCACAAGCAACTTAGCGGCTGCATGCTCTGGCCTATAAATATCTCTCACTGAAAGCATGACGAAGGCTCTGCTGCCACTATTATAAGACTGAGCCAAAAAGTGAGCCTCACAGTTCTGGTGCCATCTTTGTTATTTACTAATTGCTTTTAACCTTCCAGGCTGCATTCCTCTCCCATTACCTGTGTTTGATTTATATTGTTAGCAAGTATGTGTCTTTGTTCGAGCTGGGACTGCTTTGTGAAAATGCTGGGAAGGCACTCTCTGGCCCTTGGCTCCTGATGGAGAATGAGATATTGCTTCTTAAGACAGCATCCTGGCCAGTAAAGTCCTGTAATGGTAGCAAAAAAAATAGAGGATAGTTCCTAGAAACTGATTATATTTTCACAATGGAATCTTTGTCCTGGATGATGAGAAACTGCTTGTTTTGGGTTGGGTGTGGGGGAGTGTTTGATACCTGAAATCTTATGGGTCTATTTTTAGGTACCGAAGACCATGTAGATTGTAAAAATCTACCAATATTTCAAAGTTTGGTAGTAGACAGAGAGATGATCTTAGAGTCATTAAGAGCCAGATTCAAGTACTTTTTCTGACAAGTATTGGCTGTGTGAGCCTATGATTCTATAAGTTACAGAATTGCTGAGCTACAGAAATAGTGGGAGTTTTGATACTGGTAATACCTTCTGCTGAAATCAAAAAATCTAAATCCCCTTTCTCTCCCAAAAGCATAACAAAAGCAAAAAGCAAACCACTACTCATAACCATCTCAGAAATACCTTTCAATTTTCAAATTTTGTGATTCTACTTTTTACCACTTCCTTATCAACTCTATTTCTTCATATCCTTGGCTTCCTTTAATGCCCAACTCAAGCACTATCACGTTTAGGACACCTTTCCAAATCTCCACTAGTTCTGTAGCCCTTAGTTTTCTGTGTAAATATGGCATTTCCCCCCTTGCCCCTTGAAATCAAGGACTTTACAAATTGGTTTGTTGACCTTATCTTTGTAGCCTTAGCACCTAGGATAGTGCCTGGCACATGGCAGAAAGTGTTGATCATAGATAATAAATCTAAAGTTAGAAAGGATCTTAGAGGTCATGTGGTCTATCTCCCACTCCTTCAGTTTATATGTAAGTTGAGAACCAGGGAGATTTAGTAAATTGTTCAAAGAAGCATGTCCTTGATTTGAACCCTGTGATTCTAAGTACACTACTGTTTTTGTTTCACTGTGCTGCCTAATGGTATGCTGAGTCTGTGACTGTGGCTGCTATTGCTGGATATTGTCTACAACTTCCATTTTATTTTTAAAGAGAGAAAGAGATGATAAGCAAGAAATCCAGAAAGATTATTCTATAGTACTCTTCTCTCACTCTCCAAGAACTTAAGGTCCTGATTGGGAACCATTTTTCTTCCTCCAAAACTTGCCCCTACTTAGTCCAATGTAAAAGGAGAGAAGGGGAGAGGGAGAGGAGAGAGGAGAAAGGAGAGAGGAGAGAGGAAAGAGGAGAGAGGAGTAGAGGGGAGACAGAGAGACAGAGACAGAGACAGAGACAGAGACAGAGACAGAGAATATGTGCCTGTATATGTATTTGGCGGAGAGTGGAACACAGATGAATTACAAACAGATGAATTACAAGAAATGCAGTTAGCCCCTGCTCTGTGATATTGGATAAGCCACATTTCTGAGCTTCCATTTTTTTCAGCTGTAAAAGATTGTTTTATCTATGGTCTATTAAAGGTTGAAATCTATCGCCTGAGAAGGGGAGCTGTGAATGCACTGAGTTCAACTTCCACCCAAATCATGAACCCCCATTAATATCCACAAAAAAAGGCATGGGTAAGAGGTTATGTCATATCTCAAATACCATATTGTGCCAGAGAGCTTTCCTGCACCCCCTCACACACCCATCCTCACCATAACCAGTTAAGTCTAAGGTTATAGTCTATTCTGCATGTGTCTTGTGTGCACATACTTCTTTATGTTTTCTCTCCCATTAGAGAGCAGTCTCTGCCTTCTGTCCTTGAGGCAGAAACTGACTTATTCTTTTTATATAGCCTTAGTTCTTAGCACAATGCTTAGCACAGAGTAAGTTCTTGATAAATGCTTGATTGATTGGTCTAGGAATAAAAGTCAAGTGTTACATTTGAAATTTTTCTGTCATCATCATAATGAGAGTCTGCCTCTGATTGTGTATATGTAGGAAAGGAGACAAAAACTAGTGCCCATCAGAGTGGGAAGAAAGGTCAGAGAACACTTTTATGGATTTTGAAGAGTTAGCACAAAAATGGATTTAAAAGACAGTTTTATTATCTTATAGGTATAAAATATATATAATTAAACTATTTTTAAGGGATGGGGAGCTCAAAATGTGCCTCAAGTTAACCACTGAACTCATGACACTTTTCGTGATTTGGGCCATGTGGTTCCCCCTCAGACCATTTTCTGGAATCATGTTCGTAAGGGAAAAAAAGATCTGGAAAACAGAGGGTAAGAATGGGGAAGGGGGACAACTAAATCACCTTCAGACCATTTCCACACCAAGAATTGTAAACTTGAGGTTTAAGGTTAGATTGACAATGTATTGGGAAATACTGTCAATCTACAGCTTTTAAACTGCTTCCTATGCACAGGGAAGTGTGCGAAATTCGGTGCTTAACATGAACCTGTCTTCTATTCCATAACAACTTAGCTCTGAAACCCATTCCCTTTTCAGCTTCCTTTCATGTGTTCTCTCTCCATCAGAATGGAAGTGTCTTGGGGGCCAAGACTATCTGTCTTTGTCTTTATATCCTCATACTTAATACAGGATCTGACACATGATAATCCTTAATAAATGCTTGTTGCTGACCTGCCTATGGCATAATAAAGACTTAACAAACATCCGTTGATTAATTGATCTTTTGAAAAAATAAAGGAATGAATGAATGTAAAACATTTTAAAGTATTTACTATGTACCAAACACATCCATATATGCAGATGAGAGGAAACACTAATCTACTTCAAGCAATTCTGTGACCCTCTCCTCCTCTTCCATGCAGCTGTTCATGTCCTCTTGTTCCTTGCTTCCTGAGGAAACATAGAAACTTCCATTGATCCCTGTGTATTACTGTGACTTCAGAATGCTCAGTCATTGAGTCTTGAAGACTTCTTGTGCGGTCTACAAGACACAGGGAAATGATTTTACCCTCTTGCTCTTTTGGGTCCTTCCCTTTGTGATTTTTTTAATGCTTTCCCTTCCTCGGACTTCCAGCAACTGGAGTGGGAATGGGGAAAGGATATTTCCCTCCCCCTCCCCCTCCTGCTCCATCCATGAATGATAGTACCCCAAGCACTTTAGAAGGGGAATGCTCTCTGGAGTGAGCCTGCGTCCTTGAATGTCTTTTGCTGTCTTTGTATTGCTTTCCTGAACACAGATCTTCAACCAGCAGTTCTAAAAACTGAACTTTCCCACCTTTATTAAGAAGTCCAAGGGCAGAGGATTCTAGAGTTGGGTGTTAGTAGTATAATGGAAGGTGATTTTTGTGACAGTTTTGCTTCTGATTCAACTCACAAATTATCCTGTTAAAAAAAACAAAAAAAAACAAGCTCTTGCCTGATTGGTCAGGAGATTTCAACCTAGTTAATTCCTTAGCAAAGTCTGAGGAGAAAGGAAAGTAGCCTAGAAATTGTTTAGCAGTCTCACAAAGCTTTATTCATCTCCTGGGCAAGTATAATGAGTGTGAAAATTATTGCTTTATGATTCTGTATTTGTTAATATTCAATTTAAACATTTTCTGAGTAGGAACTGAACTCCTGGTCTATACCTGTTGGCTATTTATTTTGACCAGAATGCCTTTTTTGAAGAAATCCTGCTGCCCATATTTTGGTAAGACCCTACTTTTGTGCCATGTCTAAACTTTAGAGTACAGATTGTTGAAATCTTTTCCATTTATGTCACCATGTCTAAGTACAGTGCTTGTCATATTCTAGAATCTTAATAGGTGCTTATTGGTAGGTATACAGATTATAACATTCCTCAGAATTTTACTCTTGGATAGAAGCATAAGATGAAGCCAGAAAGAGAAATCTAAAAGCTCTTCTTTGTGTTCCCTGCATGAGTACAGAGGCAGAGTCTGAAGGATGTAATTCCTGTGCTTCAGATTAAAATAATTCATGATAAATGTCTAATTAGGTGTATAAGACAAATACTAAATATTCAGAAAAATTAGATATGACCGATAACAGGGTTGGACAGAGAAAGATTTAGAAAAAGAAATGACACTTGAAATGGGTCACGAAAAATGATTGGTATTTAGATAAAACAATTCAATGCTGACCAATGAAATTCAAGGAGAAGAAGCTTAAAAGAAAAAAGAGGGCATTAGTACAATTCTCGGAAACATTTAAGGAAGGAATTCTTTCACACCAAGAGGAGAATTTTGATTTAACTGAAAGTCAAGACTACACAACATCTTTTAAAATAAATGTATACTCTTCTACCAATCAAATACTTTAACCAGAGTTAGGATAACCTGACAGCTGCTGATCTTTTGGAGGGAATTCCCAGGGTCTCAAAAGGCCAATTATAACAGTATCTCCATCATTAGAATTGCCAACAACACTAACGGATCATAAGATATAGCGTTGAACATCTGGAGTAAAACTTGATTTTTCTCCTCTCTATGACGTTCTTTCAGGCAGAGAAAAAGAGGCATGGAAAGAGAAAGATGGAATCCTTAATCCATTACCAAACAGAAGATGTCAGTTGCCACAACAGCCAACCCAGTACCTTCACTTAGAGCTAAATTCACTTTAAAAAATGAAGCTCACAAATTATAAAGCAGATTATAACCATGCCCCAAGGCGATCTTTTTTATTACATTATCCTTGTATAGAAGCCCTTGTGATGCCAATGGCAGAGATTACCAAGAGTAGGCGGTACTAAGTTAATTCATGTTCCAGTTGCCTTGGGAGACCTACATTTAAACCTCCTCTTTTTTCTTAACAAAAGAATAAAAATGAGTGGAGGACTGGGTTCCTAGTGACTTGCATTTCCAAGTACATGATATAGTCTAGAGCTGAGACAGGTGATGTAACTAGAGGTGGAGGGAAGCAAAAAGCCCATGAATAGATAAATTTGGGTTCATTTAGTGAATAAATGATCTATGCCTAGACCCCTTGTATTTTACATTTATTTAAAAAATAGCAAGGAAATGACCAATCAGAGGACCATAGAGTGAGTCCAAACCATAAAAATCCTAGCTAGATGCTGAACTTTTAGAGAGCCAGAAATCTATTTAAATATCTTTCTATTCCCCCAATAGGCTATTATAATCACCAGGTAAATCAGCCTTTGCCCCAGGAAACTGAGCTGACATTCCTTTTTTAGGGTGACTGTTCTCCCCATGATATTCCTTACAATTCACCCAACCCTTGAGGCTTAATTTCCCCAGGCAGTTCTCACTAGGGTTCTGTTAAAATAGTACTCCTCTCCCAGGCCTGCCTTCCTCACCCCTGTTCTAATTCAACCTCAAAGTGATAAGATCTGGGACTCTCTGGCAGCATGACCATTCATGGATCTGAAATTACAGATCTAGGACACAAAATAAAAACTCCTTTTTTTAACAAATAAGAAAATTAGTTCTTATGAAGTTAAGTGACTTGCCCAAGATCACTTCACCAGTGATATTCAGAAATAGGATTTGCACTCAGGTCCTCTGACTCCACAGCCAATGCTTTTCTGACTGTACTGTAGTAGAAAGATTCTCTTCACATAGTGGCTGCACCCTTCTCCTAATACCCCCTCCCATCCCCCCAAGAGGATTTTCCTCAGATGTAGTTTTGATTAGTTATGGCTTTATCCCCCTTGGTGCCTAGCAAAGTACTGGGCACATAGTGGATATTCAATAATTACTTCTTGAATGAATGAGTGAGGAAATGGATGAATAGAGTGTTTTTGTTGAGGCTTAGTGGGAGAAGGAAAAAGACCCATTATCTAACCTCCCTCCTCTTTCCCAATGTCCCTGATTAAAGTGAGTTTAGAAATACAAAGAGAGACAATCATAGTTCTATAACGCCATTCAATCATAGTCATAGAGTAAAGGGGTCACCACTGGAAGAGCCCAATATTAGATTTCATTAAAGTCGGTCCTTCATTTGTGCTGAAATCATTCTCTGGTGCCAGAGAAAGGGAAGCTTCTACATCTCTCCTCTTGCCTGCAATTAAGCCAAGGGAGAAGACAAGAAACGTAGTCAGAAGATGCCTGACCTTTTGTACGGTGCTGTTGTCGAAACCATTACCAATCCATCCTTGTGTGATCAGAAATTGCAGCAGGGCCGGATAGAGTAAAGGGACTGATCTGCATGTCAAACAGGGCTCAGTGTCTCTTCCCCTACTCTCTCCTTATCTCCCTCCCCATCTCAGCCCCTCTCTGTCTCCACGGTAACAGCAACACTGGGATTCTGTTGAAGTGTGTTTTGAAAGCTGCCTCTACACTGGGAAGTTAGCATTTGACAGCTCTGTCTGTATTCTGGATTCTGTATTTCTCCAGCAGAAAAATTAACCTGTGACAATGGTGTCCTGCAATTTAGGGAGGTAGTGTGGTACGATGGAAAGATCTCTGGCTCTCAGAATCCGGGTACCCGCCTCTAATAAATACTACCTGTATGACCATCATCCTGCATCTCTGAACCTTAGTTGTCCTCAACTACTATATAAAACAAGAGGATTGAACTAGATGACTTCTGAGGTTCCTTCCAACTCGAAATCTTTTACTATTTATATATTCTCCTTTTAGGTAATTTCCTCTACCTGTATGACTTTGGGTAAGTTATTTAACCTTTACTTACTTTAATTTCACCACATGTAAAATAAAGGAGTTATATTAGAAGACCTCTGGAGTCCCTTCTGATTCTACGTCCATCATCCAAAGATCATCTATTATTTGACTACTCAATGTAAGAAAATACCCTACCCTGCTCTTCAGTTGTATCTGATTCTTAGTGACCCCATTTAGGGTTTTCTTGGCAAAGATATTGGAGTAGTTTGCTATTTCCTTCTCCAGGCTCATTTTACAGATGAGGAAACTGAGGGAAACAGGGTTAAATGACTTGCCCAGAGTTGCCAACCTAGCAAGTGTCTGAGGCCAAATTTGAACTCAGGAAGATGACTCTTCCTGACGCCAGCGCTGGCCCACTATCCAATGCACCACTTACCCTACTCTGACACTCCGCCCACCCCCAGAAACGGAAAAGTAGCTATGGTTTTATTTGCTTTTTTCTTTTCAACTCCCCACCCCCACAACCATCTTTAAACTCTTTGTATTGGTGATAGCATTGGTGGAGATTGTTCCAATGACATCTGTTCTTAATATTTACTGTCAAACAGGTGTTATGCAAAGGCTTCAATGAAAGAAGTTTGTTTTGGCCAACTTATTTGGATTGAGAAAGTATTGATTATAGGAAGCATTTGTGCAGTGGACCCTGGAATAGGATTTGAAAGTCTGGGTTCTAGTTTTGGCTGCCTCATTAACTATGTGATCTTGGGCACAATCTTTATCTTCCATTAGCCTCAGTATTTTCCATATATAAAATGAAGGTGTTGGAACACCATAGCTAGGACAGGTCAATCCGTCCTTTCCTCCTAGATGCTGAAATCTGAAGATGTTGACAGAATTTACAGTACATAAGCAAAATAGAATTAACATTAATTAATTAATAGAATTGAACATTATGTACTAGATCTATGATTTCATTGTTATATATGTATATATATACACATACATGTATACATATAGACAACTCCCTTTAATACAATATAAATTGTTACAGAGAATAATTTTCTAATATAGAAAGCTTTCAAATGTGTCAAAACACCTCCTTTGTACTATACTCCCTTCCCTCAAGTCTTACTCACATTCACAGATGGGTCACCAGAAGACAGATGTTACTTTAAATTTTAAGGGCACACAAAGATATATAGACCTTCAGGTCTACATGCCTAATAGTATGTAGCCCATGAGCCCCAACCAGTCTGCTTCCCATTTACAATCAGCCAATAGGCATAATTCATTTTTAATCAGTCATTTACTAATACAGCATTTTAAAAAAGACCATCTACAAAGCATCCCTATTTCCAAACTGGGATACATCCTCCCACGCACGCAGACAACATTCATGAGAACAGATTCAAACTTAAAGTATAATGATAGGTAGGATATATGTGTGTGGCAAAGGCATTTCATGACTTCTAATACTATATGGCCTGGAAGTCTTTAATTTCCCTGTAGGGTTGTCACAGAAATTCTCTTGCGTTCAGCCTTTTGGCTTGGTGGGTTTTTTAGCTGGTTTCTCAGTGTCCATTTCTTTCCATAGACAGCTTTATTCTTTGGTGACCAGGATAGTGTACCTTGAAGAAGCTCCCTCCCTCAGGTGACTCATGTTTGCTTGGAGTGTCTCTGTTCTCTATGAGATGCAGTATTCCTAATGATTAGTAAGTCACTTTCAAAGCTACATTGCCAGTATGGGGAGGAGAAATTCCCTTTCTGTTTTCCTGCTACCTTAGACTTCTCCAAAGGTATCTCCTGGCCTTCAGTCTCTCACACTCTTGAATTCCTGAAATTCATCCAGTTGGAGGTATGTAAAGCCTCCAGGGGTATGGCTAATTTATTTGCTCACATAATTACCTCCCCCTCCAGACTTTATTATTTAATCAGAGAGATATATACATTTCACAAAGGGTTTACATGCATCTTTACAATTAAATACCACCTTGACCCCTGAGGTTTATCTTGTAGGCCTTCTGTTTCTACACCAGAAGTGGGGTGTGAACCCTGTCCCCCAAAGTAGCCAAAATCTCATTCTAGAGTCTTTGTTTTCATCATCACCACAGCCAATATCACAGAGTCATTAATGTGAAGCCAGAGGACCAGGGTTCATATCCTGGTTCACTTACTACCTATATGACTGTGGGTGAGCCCTATGACCTGTCATTTTCATCAGCAACAAAATGAGGACAGTTGAACCAAGTTCCTCCTAGATCTGAGAATTCTGACTTTTTTGTCCTTCCTGTTTCTATTTATTTATTTATTTTTTAATGAGTGCTTCTGTTTTCCTTTGGTCTCCAGGAAAAGAGGCTTTGGCAAATAATTTTAAATAGTCTGTTCTGCTTTAACAAAGAATTTTGTTATTGAGTCATTTCAATCATGTGCAACTCTTTGTGACACCATCTGGGGTTTTCATGGCAAAGATACTGGAGTGGTTTGCTATTTCCTTCTCCAGCTCATTTTACAGGTGACAAAACTGAGGCAAACAGGGTTAAGTGACTTGCCCAGGGTCACACAGCTAGTGTCTGAGACTGGATTTGAACTTGGGTCTTCCTGACTGCAGACCCAGAACTCTATCAACTGTGCCACCTAACTGCCCACTGACCAGAGAATTGAGCTGTTTTATGTGTAGAAGTGCTTCAAAGAAGCTAGAAATGATGATGGTGGTGATTTAATATTATCATATTACTTATGGGTAAAAAAAAATAGACTCAGAGTTAGGAAGACCTGCATTAAAGTCTACCTCTGACACATACTATCTGTGTGACCCTGGTCAAGTTCCTTAGTACTCAAGCAAGTCTTTAAGGCTGTAAGTTCCAGAAAATCCTCCTTTGCATAAGTAGAGACAGTTTCCTCATCAGGTAGTTTTCTACTCCAGTGAAATCACACACACACATTGTAGATAGATGTCTATTTTAAGCTATTAAAACTTAAAACTTCTAGGGCTACTATGTTATGGTTATAATCTTCGTGCTTCATGAGGACTATAAATATAAATTATCCCCTTCTATTGGAATTCCCATTGCATAGTATCATGGTGGATAAAGTACTGGACTTGGAGTCAGAAAGATTTGAGTTCAAAACCAATCTCTGACCACCCTTGGGCATGCCACATAACTGGTCTCCTTCTTCCTTTCTCAGCTACAAAATGGGGCTGTTTAGACCCATTCTACCTTACTCATGAATTGTCATGAAGCTCACATGAGACAGTGTATAAAAATTGTTTTGCAAACGTTAATGTCTCATATAAATGTCAGTAGTGGATAGGTTTTATTTTTGTTCATTTCATTCATCTCATCTTTATTTTATTGGTTATTATTTTTTCATCATCATTAACATTGAGATTCATTCTGACTTTCAAAAAGAGATGATATAGAGCGATGGGTCTCTCCCTCCAAATTCGTTAAAGGCAAAAGGAGAAAGGAGGTGCAAACCAAGTCTGTCAGGGAAGAGGAAAGAGGAGAGAGGGAGCAACAGGAAGGTGGACGTTGACAGTGAACTTGCATGGGCTGGGGCCATCCCATGGACTCCTCCTGGGAAGCACCACTGTGTAGCAGGCCCTGCAGCAGGAAAGAGAGAAGATCAAACCCACAGCCGCTGCATTTGACTTTCTAATAATAAAGTCAGTCTCTGAGGAGAGCCCAGATGGAAATGAGAAAAAAGGGAGCATTTGGGATGCAGTCATTCTGGCTGTCAGAGGCATTATGGCTTTTCAGCAGGCCACAAAAGGCCAATCCACTGGAATATGAATCAGATCTCGTCAAGACCCCATGGAATAAGTAAGTGTCATCAGACCTCCCTGTTTGGATCCGAATAGCTTTTTCCATCTCAGTTAACCTCTCACTGTAAACAAAAAAAAAAATGATTTTTCTCTGCCCCTCTCCCCCCCCATACCCAAGTTATTATTCTGAAGGCCCTAGGATAAATGTCAGGGATTTAATAGGCAAGTGCAAATCCATGAAACAACTTCGTTGAACATAATTTTGTTCCATCATTAAGATTGTGGATGTTAAAATATGACATTGTCCCTCGTTGAAATTGGGAAGGATGCAATTGGCATTTGTCCAGAAGAGGGGGGGTAGTATGTGAGACCAGCTACTAAAAATGACTGCTGAGATTCTGTCTTCCCCATTTGGGAGTTCAATGCACCCAGGAGGAAAAATCAACTGGGTAACATGGGCAATGAATATTGTTTCCAGGCCAATGAAGATGATGACGAAGGGGAGGGACCACTGTATTGGCTCTTTTTACAAGTTGCGAGTCTCATTCAACTTTTCATCAAAGCTTTTTTTCAAGTACTTGAGAAATTCTTCTAATTTTGCTTATGTGCTTTTGTAGATGCTTCTTTTGAAGACAGTTTCCTTCAGTTTCTATCAATGATAGACCTAGAATCCCCCAGTTTAAGAGGTGCCTCTCCATTTCCACCCTTTCATATATGGTTCTGCCAAATCAGATTTCTCATTCCTCTCTGAAGACCCCAGTCCATCTCTCAGATTTGAACAGCTGTTCTCTGTCCTCCCATGGCTGGAATGTGATCCCTCCTGACCTCCATTTCTTAGAATCCAGAGTTTCCTTCCAAGTCTTACTTGAGACTTTTTGGGGTTCCTTTGGCCCTCTCTACAGCTGCTAATGCTCCTTTTCTCATCTACAAATGATCACATATATGCTTGTCTGTTTAAATGTTGAATTCCTTATTTGAACGCAAGCTCTTTATGTAAAGAGACCCTTTTATCCTTAGTCTTAAAGGCAATGCTTAGTACATAGCAGAGGTAGGTAGCATAGTGTTTAGAAGGCAAGACCGTTGTCAGGAAGATTTGAGATTAAATCCAGCCTCAGACATTTATTACCTGTGTGAATCCGGGCAAATCTCTTTGCACTGTTAGCCTCAATTCCTCATCTGTAAAATGGAGATAATAGTACCTACCTCCCAGGGCTGATAGGGGGATCAGATGAGATAATAACTGTAAAGTGCTTCCCATAGTGCCTAGCACATAGCAATTGCTGTATAAATGTAAGTTATTTGCTTATTGGATAGGTTAGTATGGATTAAACTGATTCAGCCCTGGCTTCTTCCAACAAGTATTCATTAAGCTCCTACCATGTTCCAGGGAATATTTTAGGGCTATAACGATATAAATTGAATTATTTCTACTCTCAAGGGGCTTATCTTCTGTTAGAAGGAAATAATATGTACACAGACAAGTGAATATGAAATTCAAATTAACCAAGTTTGAATTATTGCCTGGATTCTTTTCTTTCCCCATTCCTGCTTTAATCTCAACTTCCAAACAAATCGAACTTAGGTTGTAAATTCTATAGTTTTTACAATTAATTTAGTTTTTTTGTTTTAACACCTGGAGATGTTGGGATTACCTCCTTGGCTACTGGTTCCATGTGGTATTGCAGCTTCTACCCAAGAATGGGTAATTCCTATTCATGTTAAATAGCTTGAAAAACAAAGTGGTTCCAAGCACAATCAATCAATAACCATTTATTTTGTGCCACTATGGCACTCTGCTAAGCACTAGAGATACAAAGAGAGGCAAAAGACAGTCCCTCCCCCCAAGAAAGCTTACAATCTAATAATTACAACCATATGATTTGCTAAATCTATTGATATCCAGTTCTCTAAGGCCCTGGAAGGCTTTAGTAAGGAATAAGCCAAAGCACATAGGTTCCCTCCCTCCCTCCCTCTGTCTCTCTCTCTTTCTCTTCTCTCTCTCTCCCCCCAAAACAATTATAGTGGCGGTAACAAAACCCTTCACAATAAGTGGTAAATCAGAATTTAGACCTAGAAATGACCCTAGAAATCAATTTGTCCACTCTCTAAAAGTACTGTTCCATCAATGTCTAGTTAAGAAAAATAAGGCTCAGAGAGGCCATCAACTTTGTCAGAGCTACGTGGCTAGAAGCAGAAGAGCTTGATCAACTTTGCATATGGGCAGGAGGTAGGGATGGCATTTTTGGGTCTCTATTCAATTCTCTTCATTAAAGGATTTTACTCCATTTAGCCTATGGAAAATTCCTAAACTGCTTGTACATGGTCCCTAGTATTCGAGGTCTTCATTGTTGTGATATTAAACTATTAAGATATGCTTTGCATAATAAGGGATCCTTGGTGTATCGTGCATATTGACTGACCAAGGTAGAGATTGGTCCAAAAGTGAATTTTTCACAATGATCTCAAGTTTAAGGGGCAGAGTACAGGATACAATAACAACAGTAATGCTGATTATTATTTAATGGAGGATCAGGGCTTTTACTGAAGTGGTTTTCCATGATGAACTTTTTGAGTTACATTCATCTCCACCCTCTCCACTGAATGTTGAACCTAGATTCAGGGAGACTCAAAATAAAATCTGGTCTTAAATATTTACTAGCTGTTTGACCCTAGATAATTTACTTAACCTTTCTCTGCCCCAGTTTCCTTAACTGTAAAATAGGGATACATAATAGAGGATATAATGAAAAATATTATTTGGGATAATAAAAGACTTATCTCACATGGTTGTTGTGAGGATGAAATGTAGATTTTAAGGTGCTATGTAAATGCTCTCTATAATGTCTCCCATGTTTGCAATATTTTGTTGTTTAAAAGCGCTTTTCTCTTCGTCTGCTTCACCTTCCAATTCTGATGTATGTCAATGGATATTTACTGGGCATGGGGAGGGGGAAAGTGAAGAATCAGAGAATTAACCAGTGAAAGCCTTTAGCCCATGACTGTTTACGATTATCTAGACCTTCATGCATCTGAGTAAAAATGACACTTCAATCTACAAATTAGGTTATATTTTGTTATGAAGATATTGTATTAGTGTGGAAACTATTTCCACCTGTGCAAAATGATCTCCATTCCTATCTTATCTTGAGAAATGTGTCCATGTTCTCCTACAAATCATTCAAAGATCCTCGCTGCAACATCTGGAGATTTCTTTCCAAGTTGCTGAATACTTCATGGACATATTTTTGCAGTTCTCAGTATGTTGATCCATTGTCCTTCCTTCTCCTAATATTACTGGCCCATCATCTATCTCTTCAAGACCTGAAAATTTTTGATAGTACCCTTTGCAAAACTGATTTATACCTCTACCCTTGCTTCATTGTTTTTAAATTATTCTTCAATTCACCTGGAATTTAGATGACTAGATTCTGGTATTCAGTTGTGTCTAGAAAAATAATGTCATTAAGAAATTAATGGTATTAAAATGTGCTTTTGTAATTTAAAATCATTGAAAACATTTCAATAACCCAAATATAAAATACTTTGTGTCCTTTTTCTAATGAATTCAGGGCTCATTTTGCTGTCCATTTTTAAGTTAGTCAACAAGCATTTTCCATGTGATAATAACTATGCTTAGTGATGGGTACAAAGAAAAGAAAGCACATGGCCCTTGCCTTAGAGGAACTTATATTCTATAGGGAGATGACATGCAAGTTATTATATGTATATATATATATAATATTTATTTTTGTATACATACAGTATATATAATTTATATTTGTGTGTGTTTGCATGTATATGTAAATGTGTGTATATATATATATATATATACATATATATATATGTAAATTTCAGAGGGGAAAGTGCTAGCAGTAGGTGGGGTTGAGCCTGGGAAAGGACTCCTGCAAAGATTGAGATTTGAGTTAAGTCTTAAAGGAGGCCAGAGAAGCCAGTAAGCAAAGGTAATGAAATAGAACATTCCAGGCATGGGAGTTAGCCAGTACGAATGGGCTGAATCTAGAGACTGAGTATCATCTGAGAAAACCAGCAAGTAGGTTAGTGTCCTGGGATTTTGGTGTGTTGAGGGGCCAAGTACTTTAAATACCCACAAAACGCTTCATATTTGATCCTTGAGATAATAGGGAGTCCCTGGAGTATATTAAATAGGCGGAGAACACAGTGAGAGCTGTAGTAGCAGGAAAATCTCTTGGGCAGCTATGCAAAGTATGCACATACCCTTTGATATTAATATTTAGTTGATGGCTTAATAGTTAATTTTGTGACTAAGTTTAATATATGGACAGGAGACATTTTGCTAGGGGAAACCTTTAGAGATATATTTTTTGTGATTCCAACTCAGTTTTTACTCCCGTGATCAATAAATAATAAACACAGTAGAAAGTAGTCATCTCTGTAGCTGAGTCTCAGTTAACTCATGTAACTAATAAGATGCGTTCTGGTGTAGAAATTATCTTTGAAAGTTTGATTATATTCTTCTCCTACTTTTATCAAGGTTAGGTTTTTGATTTATATATAGATCATTCCCATATATATGTTTTATAGATGGGAGAAAGTAGTTGGGTAGCTCAGTACTCCTCAACTTCTGGCCCTTGAAGCTCCTAAGTTCCATGAGGATTTGCCTCAAATGTGATATTCTTCACATTATCTTTTTGTATTCCGCCAGTTGTCAATGTCTCTACCTTCACTTTTTTTTATACTATAAGGGATATGACAAACCCCCTTGCTGCTCACCTATTATTAACATAAGATATAGCATATATGATGAAAATTAAGATGCAAAACAAGATGAGTTGATTCTTTGTGAACCCTTTGTAAGCTGCAAACCTCTTTAAATGTTTTGTTATCTTTTGCTTTTTGTAATAACTATATTTCCCCCAATTGGTGCAACCTATATTGGTTGGCTCAAGGATAAAATTTGAGATTATTGAAGGGAAGAGATTATTAGCTAAAAAATAAACTAGCTCTACCTCTTGAGACTTTTACCACTTTAAAGTATTTCAGTGTTGAGTCAAGTAAGCAATGAGTCAGTAACTTTAGATCAGTACCGTAGTGAAAGACTCCAGCTTCAAGAATTGAAGATTTTAAGCTCTGGAATTGGAATCAAGTCCCTGAGAGAATGATTCTTTGGGGAAGAACAAAATGTCACTCTCTTTTCTCCACCTTTCTACTCCCACTGGCACAACTATGTTGCTGGAGATGCCAGACTAGTAATAGATAATGTATCCAGCTTGGACAGAGACATTGAACTCGCAGGAGATAAGACATTTAATTGGAAGTAAAATGATACCCCAGTTATGAATGGATACAGAAAAAATGACCTGCGAAGGGAGACAAAAGAACATGGCTCCTTGAATTAGAGAAGAATGTTGGAAATGTCTTCTATGTCATAGGGCATCAAGGGTTATTAGTTGCCCATATGCTGTAGATGATAGCTAATTTTAATAGTTCGGATTGGGCAATATATATATTTGCATTCAGGTTCTTCTTTTCCTTTTCATATTTTCTTTTAATTTGGCATCATTTTTATTTTTAATTTTTATGTAAGTAGTCAGTGACATTGCCTCTATATATGAACAGCTGATTCTGAAATGATTCTTGTACTAGTTATGAATTACCTTCTTTCGTTTAAGATTAAGACTTTTTATCTTTTTTTATGAAGTTTGTTCTAATATCTACTTTACAATCTTTCACCCAACTCTCACTTTTGCCTCCAAGAAGCTGTACCATGTGCCGTGGTCTCAGCAACCATCTGGGAACCTGGATTAAATCAGATTGACGGCAACAGCCTCAATTGGTGAGTTAGGGGGTTTTCTACCTGTGATGTTAATTAGAGAAGCTTGTTTTTTTGACCAGATGAGACTCTGGGCAGCTGCTAAGGAACCCTCTGGCTTTGAAAACTCTGGTGTTGCTGCTTCTCTCTCTGGTAACTATGTATGTATGGTCAGACAGTTGAATCTGTCTGTTGATCTGTGATGTATGTATTACTCATAGTCAGACATTTAGAAGCTCTGTTGGTTTTAATTCCTCTGTATTTCTCTGAAATTCCACATGCTGACTTTTTCCTCTGAACTCAATAGTGACATACGTACTTAACTAAAGCAGATTGTTGACCTCTCAAACATTGCTTTCCTTTTAGAAAAGCAGATCTAAGAACCTGGACAGCAGGAGCTCTGTGTATGCCAGGGTCCTTGATGATATACCACACAAAGCATGTGAAGCTTCTCTCTGGCAGAATGGGTAGATGAAAACAATTTGTTGCAGCAGTCAGGAAGGCAGCTGAGGGAGATGTTGTGGACTACTTTGAGCATGGTCAGACATTGACGATTCCAAAGTCATCCACTGCATCCCAGGCCATTGCTAGTTGATCATCTTGACATTTTTCCTGCACTGCATTGGACTTTGATGATTCTGTAAGAGGGTGAGGTTGATGACTTTGTGCAGCTCTGCCTTACTTAAATCTAATTTATATGCATCATCACCCTGCGATGTCATTGATCCTCTTTTGAAATGAAGAAAAACATCTAACACCAACTGAGCATCAAAATGTCTGTTGACATGATCCCAAGGATTTTGTCAAGCTGTTCACAGTCCCCTTTGGTTTCATCCTTTTCCATGGGAGCTACAGGTCTTTGGGGAGGGATGGGGAATGCCATGTTCCAGTGGTTGCCAGTTTTGGTATCTCAGGCATATGCTAATATGTTACAAATCTCTATAAGCTTTTGGGATAAAACTATAGGTGATTGACTTTCTTCCTTGAAGGAAAGAAGAGAGAAGAGCAGGCTTAATAGAAAGCAAAAAATGGAGGCCCAAATTGGGGGAGAGAATTTTCCCAGTGACATGTAGTGGAGCTAAGATTCAAACACAAATCATCAGGTTTCAAAACCAGGGCTCTTTTGCCTTCTTTGCATACATTACAGTATTTCTTTCATCAATAATGCCTGCCTCATTAGAAGGCTTATTCCTAATAATGAGCATGCATTCCTTTATGAAAGATAATTCTTTTATCTTCCTTCTTTTTTGTCAGGCTATTCTATGATTGTTCATAAAGCCCAAAATGACTTAATTCTGAACTGACAATTATAAGGCATTGTTTGCCTCAAAGGTCAGTAGAGAATCAAAGGTGCGTGGTAGTAACTTTCATCAGTTAATCGACAGTTGGTTTTTAAGTGTCTGCCATGTGCCAGGTCCTGTTCTGGGCAGCAGGGATACAAAGAGGATCAAGAAAAAACCAATATTTCTCTTTACAAGAAGATGACATTCCAAAAGAGGAAACCAGGACATATCTAAATATACAGAATGAATACAAAGAGAATACAAGGAAATTAACACAAAGTAGCTGAAAGGGAGGGAATTAATAGTAGTGGGATCAGAAATGGTTTTGATTAGAATGCTTTGCTTGAGATGTTTTTCAAAGGAAGAGCAGGATTCTATGAGGCAGAATTTTGAGATAGAGAGGACCTTCCATAATGTCAAATTACAACATTGCTGCATCTAACAGGCTTGGGATTCAACTCATGCTTGTAAGTCCCTTAGTTACCTGCTTCCAACTAACTCTCCCGATTTCTCACACTTTGCTTTCCTCTTCTCCCAATCTGTAGTCCAGCCAAACTGGTCTTCTTGCTATTTGTCACAATCTGATGCCCCCCAACTTCCTGTCTCAGTACCTCACAAACTTTTTCCCATGCCTTGAAAGCCCTTCCCTTTTACCTCCATCTCCTTAGAATTTCTGATTTTCTTCATAATTCTACTTATGCAACAACTCCTAATCTATATGAAACTTGATACCACAGATTCTACTATTTTCCCTCATACCAAAAATCAAACAAAACCAAACAAACCAAAACCACAATCCCCTTGTATCCATTTTTAATAGTTATATCTATCTACATCTATTTACCTATATAGATATATAGATTATCCATATCTATATCTATATCTATCTATCTATCTATCTATCTATCTATCTATCTATCTATCTATCTGTCTATCTATCTACCTATGCATTGCCTTCCTGATAGACATTAAGCTTTTTGAGGCCAGAGCCTATTTTATTTTGTGTATTCCAATTATGTATTTAATGTATTCCAAGTGCTTGGCATATAGCAGGCACTGAATAAATACTTGTTGATTGATTCGTACGAATGCTGTCTGTGGTAACCCTTATATTCAGGGGGTAATTCAGCCCCTATTTGATGACTTACTAAATTTGAACCTATCATTTAACAGATGCAGAACCCAAGAACTCCGTAAGCTAAGTGACAAGATAGCTAGTTAATGGCAATGCTAAGGATGGAATTCAGGTCTAAAGTTCTTTCCATAGTAACAATCTTTTAAAAATGAGAGTGTCAAATCAGATTTCTTTTGGAAATAATTTGGATAGGGGCTTTTGACTGATTTCTTACATAACAAACAACCTTTAATTTGATACAATATAAGCTCTATTAAACTAGAACTGGCAGCCTTACAGTAACACTTTGGTGGAAAGCAAGCAGAAAGCTGGAGGCTCCCAGTAAACTCCTTAGGTTTGGTGAGTTCTGATTCATTTTGCTAGTTTGAATTTACCAATTCTCCTAATCCATGATGAGGTCATTTAGTTGTCATGTGAATTTAACATGAAAATTAATTGAAATTCCAATGTAACTTTGTAATAGGGAACCTGTCATTATGAGAGAGACAGACAGAGGCAGAGAGATAGATAGATTCAGAAAGTGAGATAGGAGAGAGGAAGGAAAGACAGAAAGAGTTAAAAAGAAAAACAAAGAAGAGAGTAGAGAGAGAAAGAGATAGAAAGAGAGTAGAGAGAAACGAGAGGAAAGAGAAGACAGAGAGTTGAGAGAGCAAAAAGAGAAAATAGAGTCAAGAGAGAGAAAGATAGAGAGGGGAAGAGAGAGAAAGAATGAGAGAGAAGTGAGAGAGAGATCTAAAGAAACAATAGTGAGAGAAATGAAAGAGTAGAGGGATAGAAGAGGGAAAAAGGAGAGAGAGACAGAGACAGAGAGAGACAGAGAGACAGAGACACTCAATACTATGAAGTTGAATAGTGCGTACATAGAGATTCATGTAAGAATAATTCTGATTTGCTTTGTCAAATCTGCCTTTTTAAAACATTGCTGTTAGATAATTCAAAGGAAAGTGCAATTAAACCCAATTAAGTTCATACAAGAGAAAAGATGTTTAAGTATCTTCTATGCACAGCATGAATCTCATTATTTTATTCATGTCAATGAAACCAGATTTGTTTAAGATGTATCTTACATTTTCTTCTTGCCATAGTGGGGGCAGGATACCATTACCGAACTGTATTACTTCATAAGAACGGAATAGAAATGGAAAATATAAAGACATTTTATAATCCAAAGCATATCCAACAAGTATTTATTAAGGTTCTACCATGTGTCAAGCTCTATACTCTGTGCTGGATCTACAAAGACCTAAACAAGACACAATAAACCTAAACAAAATAAACAGGTACAGAGAGATAGAGACAGATTCAGAGATGAAGGGAGAAGAGTGGAAGAAAAGAGAGTTAAAAAGAAAAAGAAAGAAGAGAGAAAAAGAGAGATTAGAGAGAAACAAGAGAGGAGAGAGAAGACAGAGAGTAGAGAGAGACAAGAGAGAGTAGAAAAGACGAGAGAGAAAGGAACATGCACTCTATAGAAGGGACATTAATAAGTAAATTTAAGATACATATAAAGTAAATGCAAAATAATTTGGGGGATACTCACAATGTGGGGGTAGGAAAAAACATCTTTTGTTCTGAGACAAGCTTTTCAGAAACATTGAAATTACACGGGGAAAAGATGAGGCTGTGGTACATTCCAGGGTTCTGGAAAAACCTGAGATGAAGTACTGTGGGCAGGTAACACCCAGTAGGCCAGAACAGGTGAAATCTGGATTGTATGAAAGGGAAAAATGGGAAATCAATTTGGGAGCTTAGTTTGGAGGCATACTATCAAGGATTTTAATTGTCAAATAGAAGAGATCGTATATTATCTAAAAGGTAATAGGGAGCCACCAAATCTTCTAAAGCAAGGGAGTGACATAGATTGATGTTTTAGGGATATCTGTTTGGCAGCTGTATGGAGGTGTATTGGAAAAACCTCTAGTCAGAGGTGGGGAGATCAGTTAGAAGACTGTCAGTCGTCCAAGCAATAGATTTCTAGCAACTGTACTTGGATGGCGGGGTATGAGTAAAGGAGGACGAGACAGATGTGAGAGGTCAGCTCCAACTGCAAACTTTTTTTATTAGTGCAGCTTTCAGGATTCCAGACATAGATGATCTAGCTTCCCATATTGACATATTAATGCTTATGGCCTCTGTACCCAGGCCAGACACATGTAGCAAGTACCTCTTTTATAGAAGAATAAAAAAAAAAAAAGTAGATTAATTAGGAGTCACAATCATCCATGGACAGCAGCTTGGAATGAACGAGTGTCTGGGGTAAGATGAAATTTAATCTGGCGGTCACTAAGTCAGAAATGAAAATCTGGTGACAGAGACAGCCCAGCTGGGATCAGTCCTTAGAAACCTAGACCAGTGGGGGCAGTGAGCCCTGTGATGAGGGCTCATTGCTGAAGGGCATTGTATAACCCAGACTCCGCTTTAGTTTCATCTGGATTGTAGAATGGAGGTATCTGCCCCACTTTTCCTTAATGGAGGACAAAAATGCCTTCTTTTCCTCCCCTTTCTCTTTACAAATAAAATCTTTTCAACTTGAAAGAGAGGGAAAATAGCAACAACAAACAAAGGAAACCTGAGGAAGGTTCAGAGTCAAGGACTACCCTTGTAGAATCCAGTGCAGCAGACTCTGAACTGCAGCCCTGGAAAACAGCAGCAGCACAGCGAGGGAACCCTGCACACTGTCTTCACAGAAAAGGATGCCCGCTCAAAGGAAGGGAGTTTTTGTTTCAGCTTCTCTCCCTTTCAGGATCACTTAGCTTCAGTGACTACTGCTGCTGATGGGGGGTCTGAAATTTCTTTCAAGTGTTTTCTGCATGCCAACACCTGTGGGAGTGTTGGTTTCCAGATATGGGCGGCACCTGTGATGATGAGCTCTCTTTCTTGGACAAGACATTCTATACACAACTTTCTTATGGGGAAAAATCATCCTGCCTTAGAAAATGATTTAAAAGCATTTTAATAGACACGTTCTCTAGGATCATAGAATGTCATAGCTAGAAGAGATCATAGAGTTTATGGTCTCATAGTGAACAATGTTCTAGACCAGTTCAGCCAGGGACCTTAAAAAGGCAGCCCAGGTAATAGAATTGGGACCTTAGATTACATCTGGTCTCAGACACTTACTAGCTGTATGACCCTGAGCAAGTCACCTAATATTTGTCTGTCTCTGTTTCCTTATCTGGAAAAGGGAGATAATATCCTTTAGGTCAGAGTTTTGTCAATATCAAAGGAGATAATATTTATAAAATGCTTTGAAAACCTTACAGTACTATATACACGCTATTATCATTACATTATCTAATCCAATACCTTCATTTGATAGATGAGACAATCCCAAAAGAGAAGAAATGTCCAACTCAAGGTTACAGAGTGCAGTAGAATCAGAAATTGAACCCAGGTCCCTTGTAGGACAGATTGCTCATATCTATTCCTTTATTTGTCATAGGCTTTTCACACATTTGGGCAGCTAGGTGGTGCAGTGAATAGAGCACAGGGCTTGAAATCAGGAAGATTCATCTTCATGAGTTCAAATCCACCCTTAAATACTTACCAGCTAGGTGACCCTGCACAAGTCCCTTAACCCTGTTGGCCTCAGTTTGCTTATCTCTAAAATTAGCTGGAAAAGGAAGTGACAAACTATTCCAGGATCTTGGTCAAGAAAACCCCAAATGGAGTCAGGAAAGAGTTAGAGATGACTGAAATGAGTGAACAGCATTCGTATGATCATAGCAAAGGGACTCGAGTGCAAATTGTGACTACAACTACTTAATACATTTCCATCTCTGCTCCAGAGGCCATCATATGTTTCCGGTACCATTTCTATCCCTACATCCTATTTCTGGGATTGTTTGAATTCTTCTCCTCCTTTCATTTGAGGAGGCAAGTATACCTGACATATGCTTTTCCACCCTAGCAACCCTTAGCTTCAGTGATTCTTGAGGTTTCCCTTGAGATTCTTTTTCTACCTTGTACTGCTGGAGTTTGTCCCTTGTCCATCTTTGCACCCCCTTTTATGTATTGGCTTCCCTAATTAGAATGTAATTTTCTTGATGACTGAGGAAGTTAACTTGTATAAAGAGCTCAGCAAATTTTAAAGTTCTATATAATTGATAGCTATTTTGGGGTACAGGTTTTCTTTTTATGGGAAGTCTGGCACCTCTGGTGTAAGGGCTACTTTCCACCTTTGGTGTTCACCTAATTCACCCAAATCTGACTTGTGGTTCCAAGAAGCTGTAGCACGCACAACAGCCACACCCCATAAACTATTTTGGCACATGAGCTAAATCAGGTTGAGGATAACCTAGGAGTCTAAAACCTATTTGTGTGTAAGGGGGAGTGTCTATCCTAAGGTTTTTGAGAACTGCCGCTTGTGTAATGGGCTAATGAGAACCGTTTGTTCCAAGATCTGTGAAGGTGGCTGAAGTAGATACTGTGGACTGCTTAGAGTGTGGTTAGAGATTGAAGATGCCAAAGTCATCCACTGCATCCTGAGCCAACAGCAGTTGTCTTGACTATGTCTTACCATAAGACTCTGATGACTCTGTAGGAGACAGTGAGATTGATGTGCCATTCTTCTGCACTTAAACCCAACTTATGGGCAAATCGAAAGGTACCACCTATATCATTTTACCATTTTTATCTATCTCAAAGTCCTATGGTGACAGACAAGTGACAAAGCAGCTGGTATGGATACACTGACTATAGTCACAATCTTGAACACAGGTGGCCCAGGTCATAGGGTCTTCTTCTCAGTGGACTGAAGCATCAGCGGGATTTGGCCACCTCTGGGTATTTGAGCAGCCTTGATTAAGAACCGCACTGCTCACCCCCTGGTGTGAGGAAGGGGCTAGAAAAGGTGCTCCCAAAATGTATCTGCTTCACCCAACCATGGCCTGATTACTGTGGCTGGTGGGGATCCCATCCTTTGTTGGAAAGACACACAAAAAGAACAAAAGCTTTTGCAAAGATGATTTCACTCACAATCAGTACATAGAATATGTGCATGCTTATGGACAACACAAAATCCAGTAGACCTGAAAGAGTAATAGTTCTTGTTACAAGGAAAGTCAGCAGGTGTTGCATTTCAAATAGCAGTCCTGAGTGAAACAAGGCTGGCAAATGAAAGCCAGGTTACTGAGCTCAGTGCTGGATACACATATTCTGCAGTGGCCACAGCAAAAGTGAGCCCTGTGAAGCTGGCAGAGGTTTTGTAATCAAAACTGAGTCAATGAGTTTGTATGCCTCCCAAAAGGAGTTAATGACAAGCTTAGGACAATGGGATTGCCATTCACAGGAAGGTTCCATGCTCCCTTCATCAGTGCATATGCTCCCACCATGATGAACCCTGATGAGATCAAAGAAAAATTTTATGTAGTCTTGGAGACTCTTGTAATCAGTGTTCCAAAAGAGTATAAGCTTACAATTCTGAGTGACTTTAATGTATGTGTGTTCATCCTTTGCTGCTGAAGAAGACCATGCCATCAGAGAAATAATGACATGATTTGCACTTGACTTTGTTTTGAGTGAGGGAGGGCTGTGCAGATCACCAGCCTCACTTCTCCTCCAGAGCCATCTGAATCCAGTGACCAGATATTCATCAGGATGACTGGAGATGACCCAGGATGAGGCAATTGGGGTTAAGTGACTTGCCCAAGGTCACACAGCTAGCGAGTGTCATGTGTCTGAGGTGAGATTTGAACTCAGGTCCTCCTGACTCCCGCACTGGTGCTCTATCCACTGCACCACCTAGCTGCCAACTTTAATGTAAGAGTAAGAACAGATTACCAGACATAGCAGGAAGTCTTTGGGAAGAATGGAGCTGGAAACAGCGACAGCAATGGTCACTTACTGCTGAAGTCTTGCGCAGCTCAGGCCCTTCTCATCATCAACACTACCTTCTGTTTACTCAAGCTCAATAGAACTTTGTGGATGCATGCTTGTGCAAACGTTGACATTCAATAGACTATGTCATTGTAAGGAGAAGAGACAGACTGGACGTAAGAGTGATGAAGGTGAGTGTGGTGCAGAGTGCTGGGCTGCTCATAGATTTATCATCTCTAGGCTCAACGTTTTCATTCAACAAAGGCAGCAGCCCCAAGGCAATATGAGTATTTATAACTGGAAGATTTCACACCAACAAATTAGAACCCTTCTCTGAGGGGGAAGAGTTGATTACTATCTTTGAGGGAAAGATGAGCAAACACATGGCTGGCAACGGTAGAAAAGGAGTGGAGATTTGGTTTACAGAACTTTATTTGGCAACTGGACCACAATACTCTCACACATCAAGAATAGTTTGATAAAAATGACAGGGAAATTCATAAACTGCTAAATGAAAAACAAGAGCTCCATGGGGTTTACCAGCAGGACAGTTCATCCATCTCCAAGAAAACAGAACTTAATTCTATCAAAGGTACAGTACCAGTGAAGCTCAGAGAGATGCAAGATTCTTGGTTCAGTGAGATGAAATTCAGTTTTACACTGACAGCAGCAATCCAAAGTGCTTTTATAATGCCCTGAGGATTATTTGTGGGCCAAAGATCTATGGTGCATCTCAACTATTCAACACTGATGTGCCACATTGGTTAGTGATAAAGATATGATCCTGGAGAAATGTGTTAAACACTTCCATAGTATTCTCAACACAGACTGTTATGAATCAATGCTGCAGCTCTTGACTGTATCCCTCAGGTTGTAGTCAATCTCTCTCTAGTTGAATTTTCAACTGAAGAGGAAGTATTGAATGCCATTAGGTTCTTCTCATGTGGCAAAATGTCTGGTGCTGATTCCATTCCAACTGATATTTACAAGGCAGGGGGTTCAATGCTCATACAAAAGCAGAATGAAATTTTCTGGGTTATATGAGAAAAGAAGCTTTTCCTCCATGAGTTCAAGGAGGTCTCCATTGTTCATTTGTATCAAGGTAAAGGAAATAGATTGTTCTGTGACTATCAGGGGTGAGGTAGGGGTGGGGGTGTTATTCTCTTAGCTATTGCTGGCAAGATTCCTGCCAGAGTACTCCTTTATAGTCTGGCCTTTCACTTGAAAGTATTCTTCTAGCTGAGAGCCAGTGTGGCTTCAGCTAGGGACAAGAAACAATCGATAGGGTATTTACTGCCCAACAATTCCAGAAGAAATGCCAGGAGCAGAACAGAGGTATGTACACAACATTCATTAAGTTGACCTGGGCAGTTCATACTGTCAGTCATGCAGTCTTGTGGAAAATTACATCAAGATTTGGTTGCCAGGAGAAGTTGCATGTCAATTTCATAAAGAATGCTTGCCTGGGTTCTTGATAATGGATGATGCTTTCATGCTTTCCCGCTCACCAATGGAGTGAAGGAAGGATTGGTGCGTGCTCCATGCTTTTTAGCATGATATTTTCAGCAATATTGTCAGAGGCCTTCCATGAGGACAAACACAGCAGCAAGGTGAGCTACCTTGATAGTATATTATTTACTTGACAAGGCTATACAAGTCAAGAATAAAGTGGAAGGAGAGTTAGTACATGATTTTTTGTTTACAGATGACTGTGCACTCAATGCAGCCTCTGATACTGAGATACAACAAAATACTGATCAATTCTTCTCTGCTTGTGCTAATTTTGGCCTCCCAATTTACACCAAGAAAACATAGGCTCACTCCAGCACCACACCATTCATACTTGGAACAAATGGAGAAATTTTGAATACTGTGGATGAGTTCACTTGACAGTATATGTTTCAGGGATGTATACATAGATGATGAAGTTGACACGTTGTCAGAACTATTTCAGCATCTGGGAGACCCTGAAGGAAAGTGTGGGAGAGAAGAGGTATTAGACTAGATTACCTGGAAAGATAAAGTAAGGGACACTGAAGTCCTTTCTTGAGCCAAACTGCCAACCATTCAAACTCCACTGCAGAGAGAGCAACTCTGATGGGCTATTCACGTTGTTCAAATGCCAAACCTGCTAAAATACCATTTCAGGGAGAACTCACACAGGACAAGTACTACACTGAAATCAGAATAAAAAATACCAGGACATTCTCAAGGTTTATCTGAAGAATTTTAGAGTTGTTTGGCGGGAGATGCTGACGAAGGACCGCCCAGCATAGCATGCCTACATCAAAGAAAGTACTGTGCTCTATGAGTAAAGCAGAATTGTAGTACCAGAAAAGAAAAATGAAACACCAAGATTTAGAGACATCTCCACTCCAAACGTCCATATGGATGATTTATGCCGGCCCTATGGTAGAAACTTCTGAGCTCATATTAGTCCTATCGGTCACAGTTGGACACACTTGACTACAACATAGTGTTGTCATTCTGATCCTCTTTGAGAATGTAGGACAACAACCAACCAATTATTTATTATTATTATTTTTGAGGTTACGGACTCTTTTTTTGCTATTTTTGCTGCTTTCCCAATGTTTAGCATAATGATCACCCCATCATGATTGCTTGATATTTTAAATCCCTCTATCTCTATCTTTCCATCTTTCCATCCGCCCATCTGCTCATATTCTATCACCTATCTAACATCCTTGTGACTTTGGATGAGGAGCTGAAACACATTAACTGGCAGTGTATTCACTGGTTTGACTAGGTAATCTCTAAGTTCCCTTCTAATTCTAGACTGATGATTCTACAAGTAAAATCCTAATAGTGTAGATTGTTATGAGGTAATAACTTTGCAAACCATAAAATGTTATCGGACTTTATGTTATTGTTCTTATTATTTCTAGTATTATTAGAAGGCGACCAAGAGACTATCAACAATTGCTGAACTTTTTGTCATTGTTCAGTCATTTCTGATCTGTGTGACCCCATTTGGGGTTTTCTTGGCAAAGACACTGGAGTGATTTGCCATTTCCTTCTCCAGCTCATTTTATAGATAAGGAAACTGAGGGTCACACAAGAGTGTCTGAGGCCAAATTTGAACTCAGGAAGATGAGTCTTCCTGACTTCAGCCTGGCTCTCTATCCATTGTCCTATGGAGCTGCTCCCAACTTTAGAGCTAAACACCTACTTTACCATCTATATACTGTATCTACTCATCTACCATCGTACTAGGGCATCAATCAATCAAGAAACATTGATTAAATGTCAAGTACCATCAATAAGGTGTTTTAGTAGAGTACAGGAAGAGTTTTCAAAGTTATTCCATAACAGATTACATCTTTACTGTTGCTCATCCTTTGTTTTGATAAATATCAGCGATATCACAGAGTGATTTCTTTACTTGCACGTGAGTTGCATTTAAGTAAGGCAGAGTTGAGCAAAGCCATCATTTTTACTCTCTCTTCCTGAATCATTGAAGTCCAGTGAGAAGACAAAAGTCAGGATGACTGAGGATGGCCCAGGATGCAGTGGATGACCCTGCATCCTTGGCCTGACTAAGGTCTGTGTGGTTTACAATGTCTGCTTCATCTCCCTTCATGACCATTGGGGCAAATTGTTTTCATCTGCCTATTACACCAGAAGATGTCTCCACATGATTGGGGAAGACATCCCTCAAGCTCACCAATAGGTTTAAGTCCTATCAGTTACCCCCCACACACACACACGCACCTGGGTTTGGATCAGTTTTTAGCAAAACATGCTACAGCTTCTTAGAGCCAAAGGTGAGAGTTCAGTGATAGGACACCAAAGGTGAATTAGCAGTTCTGGAAAGGGTTTGACAAGTCCTCACCCTGGAAGTACCAGGCCTTCCTGAACACCCCGTACATCCCATCTTTACTCTCATATAAAGACAAAAGATGTAGAAGATACAGGATTCTCTTTGTGCTTATTGTTCATTGATTGAGACATTTCAGCATCTACTCCACCACCTCAGTTGATTGAACCAAGAAGGTAGCTGCATAGGTAGAGAAAAGGAACAGATATGAGATCCATTGTTCTGCAAGACCCACAAAATTTCTTAATGGGTTGGATATGGAATTGAGTGTGAATGGGAGGTTACAAAATAGAGAGACCAGAAAGATGGCGCTGTCCTTAAGAGAAACAGGGAAATCTGAAGGAATTGTATGTAGGTCTAGGGGGAAAGACAATGAGTTCTGTTTTTGACATGTTGAATTTGGGAAATCTATGAGACATCCTAGTAGAGATATCTAGCAAGCAGTTGATAATGGAGAGAGATCTATAATAAAGGACAATTTAGAACATTTCTGAATGTAGGTAATTTTACATAGTACCTGGGAATCCATTTTCTCTGAAGTATTCTATTTTCAGTAGTAGCAATACGGATAATTATGACTATACTTCAAATACTCCTAATGCCATGATTTGCTGTACCAATGGAATTTTTATCTAGGTTTGCTGATATGCCATTTTGCTACTCCCCTACCGAAGTCTCCATTTCTATTCCTCAGTTCTTTTGCTTTCTTTATTTCCTGTTCCTGGAAACAATTCTCTTCCTCTATTTATTTGCTGACTCTGATATCTGGTCAATAAAAGTACCCTCAGACTTCAGTGAATGTAGGACCATAGATTTAAAGCTGAAAAAGACCTTAGAAGCCATTGAGTCCAGTGTCTTTATTTTACAGATAGGTAGAGGGAGACATAAAGAGGAGAGGTGACCTGTCAATTGTCCTACAGCTCATAAGCTTCTGAGATAGTCCCTAAAACCTGATCTTTTAGACTCTAAGTTCAGCATTCTATCCACTATGTAATGCAATCTCCACCTCCCTACAAAATGATCTGGAAGAGAACTCAAAGGTTATCTGGTTCAGCCCCCTCATTTTATGATGAGGACACTTAGTTCCATTAACACAGATGGTAAATACCAGAACTCTGATTTAAATTCACATCCTCTAACTAAATCTGGCACTTTTGTACTGTTTCATTTTGCTTCCACACTGAGTTTTCATGAAGGATAATTGTCCCAAATTTAGCTTCACCAAGACCTGGATTCAAATCCCACCACATGTAATTACTAGCTATATGATCCTGGATAAGTAAATCACTTAGCCTTCCTAAGCTTTGGTTTTTTTGTCAGCCAAAAGGGGATAATAACTCCAACCTCATCGGGTTATTGTTAGGATCAAATGAAATAATTTATAAAAAAGTTCTTCCTTAAACTAAAAATAATATATAAAATGAGACATTTCTGTTGTTACCGTTACCGTTATAGCTTTATAGGTAGGAGTGACATTAATCTATTCCAATCATCTTGTTTTACCAAGGGGACTCTAACCCATAAAACGTAAGCCTCTGCTCCACCATCTCTCTTGATTGAACTAGGAAAGTAGTTGCATGAGTAGAAAGAAAGAACAGCAAACTGAATAAAATGTAGGTTGAGGAGGAAAACCTAACATCATGCAGAAAATAAATGACAGTGTGGAATTTGAATTCAGGTCCTAAGACACTAACTCTATTACTTTTTCCAAAGCAACATATTGCTTCATTGTTAGTTTGGGTTATAGTTATCCATGTATATGCCTTGTAGCCTCTAAACTCCACAAGTTGGGGACATTGGGGGTAGGTAGGATCACTATGCTTTGAATAAGATACCTTAAACTCTACCTCTAGTCTTTCCTCCCTCCCCCGCATCCCTCCCCATCTCTCTCAGTTTAGCATATCCTTTTCAATGATGTTAAAATTAATTCTCCATAGAGCTATTTAACTCACATTTCTCTAGTTAGCACATTTTTTTTCTTGCCAAAAATGTAGATAATGTGGGAGAATTGAATTTTCTTTGTTTAATCTCTGCCTGTATTGTAAATACTTTAGCCTGAATTTCTCCCTTCATACACAAGGAAAGCAGGGTGTTTTCAAGGGGTGACATATACTCCTTCATAAATATAGAGAGATCTAGAATGAGGGTAGAGAAGTCAGAGGATCATAAGATTATAGACTGAGATATGGAAGGGGTTTTAGAAGGTACCTAGATCAACCTTTGCTTTATGGGTGATGAAATAGAAGGTGAGATAGAAAGTGGAAGAAGGGGCTTCATATCCATTTTATCCAACTTCAGATCTTTCATTCTTTCCATTTCATCACAGTACTTTACTACAGAGCAATCCAAATATGACCTAAGGAGCCTAAAGACCTAAGAATGCTTTAAACAGGCCCTATAGCTTCAACTAACAGTCATTCATTTATTTATTAGGAACTGAGGGAGAGAGATTAGACAAATTCTAGTTCCTTCCTTTACGGTTCCTTGCTCTAATGGTTCATGATCCAAATGCCTAGATACAATCTAGAAAACTAGTGTTTTTTATCCACTTAGTTTTTCCTCTGTGAATAGCCAGGCCAGAATATTTTGAGAGATAATTAAACTCAGTAAGCTTGGCAATATTCCAGCACTAAGGACATCTTCCTTGATAGTGGCAAACCCTTATGGTGAACATATAAGCCAACTGTTTTATGTTCTACGGGAGTGGATACATAATGCATATTGTATGCACTTATTGTGTGCAAAATCACTTCCAAATGACTGGAGACACAAATAGAAGAATCAGATAGACCTGTTCCAAGGGGCTCACATTCTGACAAGTGGAGACACGTTTGGATGATTTCAGTGGCAAATCAGGCGGAAAGGCCCCATGATCCTTAAGGTGTATCAATGATGGTGCTGACGGTGATGCATCTTTCAAAATGTCATTTCCAGTGAGAAAATTGTAACATTTTCTGATTTTAAATCAAGGACTTTGGTGGCAAAAATTTATTTTCCCCCAGGTCTTCATTAGCTGTTACTGTGGAACTCACAGAATCAATTCCCAGGCTTCATCTTCACAAAGGTTATTTCCTAGGATGATGGCTGAGGGCAGTGGTCTGGAAGCAATGGCACACTCAAGACTCTAGGGTTTAGACTCTGCATTAGGGACTGATGAGAGATGATGGCTAAGGTTGGCTGTATAGTACCTAGCATATTCTACCTTCTATCTCCCCATCACGGTGCCTTGCTGCCTCAACTGGTTGGCCAGTTTGCCCTGTGTGTGACAGTTTGTTAGCAGCTTATCGGGATGGATGGCCCCTTTTCTACAGGGGTTGTCATCCTCAATGGTGGCAGTGAGGACAGGAACAGGACCATGGTTGAGGGTTGGGGATAGGGGTGCCACTATCCCCAGAGTTCTTCTTATCTATTCATTGGCGGTAGAGGGTAAGCAACTGTTGTTAGTAGTGAATCAGGAAAATAATCTCCTTCTCCACAGTGATTTCTCCTCTCAGGAATGTCTACTGGTTCAGTACCCTGGAGGACATTGTTGTTCTTAAGGCTCTTGGTTTCAAATGATAAATTTAATAGGAGAGTCAGCATGAGCCAGAGCTCAAGTCCCATCTTTGACACATTCTAGTAAGCCAAGGAGAGTCATTTAACCTTTATCTATTCATCACTTAAAATTTATTAAGGACCTACTATGTGCTAAGTATTGTTCTAAGTTCTGAAGATACAAAAGGAAGCAAAATTTCTAAGACTCTAAGGTCCAAAGAAGGTACAACCTGCATTAGCGGAAGGTGGTTACTTATACAGAAGTTCTTGATACCAATGAAATCACATATATGGTTTGTGCAGTGAATAATCATGATGTTATTAAAAATTGATACCAAGATTGTGACATCTTCCAAAGATCTCATATGGTTTCAATACAGTTCGTGATAAACACTTTCTCCTACCCCTTACGTGAGGCATTGTGCTCTCCTGATTCAAATTCTTTTTCAGAGTCAACCAGCACCAAGCACAAACGGGATACTGTATCCTCTAAACCTTCCAGTCGATTGGGTGATCATAAATATTTGATCAGTCAGCTAGGTGGTTCAGTCGATAGAACACTGAACCTGAAGTCAGAAAGACTTGAGTTCAAATCCAGCCACAGTCACTTATTAGGATCAAACAACTAGTAAATGTCTATGGTAGGACTGAACTCATATCACCCGAATCCAAGTTTATTGCTCTATACACAATGCATCATGCCTCTAATCTGGAATATTCAGATAACAACAAGTGTCAAATGATGGAGGTAACTCTAAAAGAGAGAAGTGGTTGCTCAATGATGGTGGCAGAGGATGAGGAGGGACCAGGGAAGATTCTGAGTCCTTTTCCTGGTCCTGGGTGTAAAGGAAACAGCCAGCTTTGGAGAGGTGGCCAAGTGATAGGATATTGAGGAAGCTAGGTGGGTAGCACAAGAGAGAAGGAATGTGAGGAGAGATCTAGGATTCAATTCAATCAGGTAGCTATATGCTAGAGCATATAGACTGCATGAATTAGAGTCAGTAAAACCCAGTTCAAATCCTGCCTTAAACATTTAGTAGCTATGTAACCCTGGGCAAATCACTTGACATCCCTCAGTCTCAGTTTCCTTATCTATAAAATGGGGTTAATAATAGTACCTTCCTCATTGAGTTGTTTTGAGGATCAAATAAGGTGCCACATATAAAGCACTTTGTAACTCTTAAGGCACTCTTTAAATACAAACTATTCAATTAGTTATTTTTATATTATTAATTATTATGTAATATTCTATTAATTTTATATTAAATTATATATGTTTATTAAATACATTATTTTTATTATAAATATGACCAGTTATTCATTCCAGTTCAACAAGAATCGATTAGGTGCCCACTACAAGAAAAGTATAATAAATTCTGATAAAATCAAACAAAATAATGCCTATCCTCAAAAAGCTTACATTTAACTGGGCTTCTTGGATCATAGAGGTAGGGCTGGAAAGGATCTTAGAGTAAATCTCCTAACCATGTCATTTTACACAGGAAGAGACACAAAGAGGTGAATTTCTTTAAGGTAACACATTTAGTAAGTGGCTGTGGATATGCAGTGATCTTTCCACTGCAGCACAGAAGATGCTACAGTTCACAGAGGGCACTGAGGACAGAACAATATAGTATGGGGCTATCTTTACTATGGGTGAGGGTGATGGTCTTGACAACCAGCTGGTCAGCTTTGTTGCAGGTGGTAGGTATTCCACATGTAGTATGTATGTTTGTGTATGGGGGGGGGGGTCTGTGAAAGAAATGTGAGGATCCCAGGTCCCTAGGGGATATGGGAGAGGAGCAGTGTTGGGGGTGTAAGCTCAGTTCCATGTGGACGGTCTCGGACGGGTAAAGGTGAGAGCTTCTAAACCTTAGAGTTCTCATGAGGCCCCCCAGGAAACAGCAGGGAATTGAGGAGTGAGATCTCGTGTATTTCCGCCTCTTCTCGTGAGAACGTGATGGGAGAGAGCATCCCCGCCCTCGAGACTGACCCGGATCTGGGCACACCTATTCTTATCTAACAGGCATGGTATTCAGGTGCAAACTATGCGGCAGGAGAGCTTAAGTAGGGTCAGGAAAGCCTGAAGGCGCTCTTAGCGCTGAGGGGCCCTTACAGGACAGAAGGCCCCTTTTCCTCTCTTCGCTCTTCCCTCCCCCCTCTCTCCCCACTTCCACTTCTGCTTTCATTCTCTTACTGTAAGATCTTTGCCTCCTTGGGAGATTTCTCTCTCTCTCCTAAGGAAGAGTTCCCCCTGCACATGTAACCAGGACCCTGAAAAAAGCCTAACCCTTGTTCGACTCCGGAAAGTCTCTTCTCTCATACATTTATCCGGTTTGGCCAGCCGAAGACCTGCGATAGGTAAGGTAAGACTCGGGTAGCCCTCAGGCCTCTAGGCCTGGCAGAGAAGGATGGAGTGGGCCAGTTGGGCAGCCAGTACTGGGTCTTAGAAATTCAGATGTTAGCAGCTGGAGCAGGAGTGGTTGTAACATCTAGGTTTGAGATGGGAAAATGCATCATAGCCATTCTCTGCTCCTTGCCATGGCTTTCTGTTTATACTAGTAGTCTCCACGCCAGTTTGAGCATAATCAGTTCCTTCCTGTAACAAAACATCATCTGTTTCAACAAATTGTCATGAGACTAGAACCAAAAAAAAAATTATGTGGTGTTGAGGAAGGCCAACCAATAATTTTTTGATGTAGAGATTCTACACATACCTGAAGTACCTTTTTTCAAATAATAAATGGGTATCATTAAGCACCGCATCATCACTCATTTCCAAATCCTTGCTAAATATCTTCACAGAAAGTTCATTAGGATTAATGGTTTCTAGGCATTTTCTTGTTTATTTAGATTTTAAAATCAGTCCATAGGAATTATGTTCAGCTCTGTTATAGAAACCACAACAAAGACATTCAGCGGAAATTAAAAAAAAAAAAAAGTCTTGTCATTCAAACTGCTACATCATATCTATGTCTAATTTAATGGGAAAATTTTACTTGTAAAAATACACCATACTCATCTGAATGTTCACTAATTGCATATGATTTAAGATGAACAAGAAATGAGATTGATATTATTTAAGTAACCCCATTTAAGAGGAGGAGGAAGTAAGTGCCTACTAAGTGCTTACTATGTGCTTGGTATTTCACAAATATCACCTCATCTGATCCTCACAATAACCCTGGGAGGTAGGTACTGTTACTTTCCCCATTTTACAGATGAGGAAACTGAGGCAGGCCGGTTGAGGGACTTGCCCAGGATCACATAGCTAGTGAGTGACTAAGGCCACTCAAGTCTTCCTGACTCCAGACGCAGGATTCTGTTAACTGCATGCACCACCAAGCTATCTCACAGGAAAACATTCAGATAGAAAGTGATGAAATGAATTATACAAGGTCTCGCAGGTTTTACACAGCAAAAGTGGGATTTGGAACTAAAACCAGAGCTCCTTCCTGTAGAATCTGATATTTAACAAGAACTTATTAAATGTCTGCAGTTCGTTCAGGATCGTAATGGGCATTGGGGATTCAAAATAGTCTCTGCCTTCAAGGAGATTACATGAGGGGGAGGAGTTATAAGAAGGAGAAGAGAGAGAATATATACATATATGTATATATAGTCATATATACACATATGTACATGCATACACATATGTATTAAGCATATACACATGAAATATATAAATATATGTGTGTGTGAAAGCTCATGCCCACCAAGTAAATGCATAGCACTTTTTGGTATGTGAAGGGCCTAGCAAGTGGTCAGATAAAGGAAAGTCAACAAAAATCTTATTATGAGGAGGAATTTGGTCTGAAGCAAGCCAAAGATTCGTAGGGGTAGAGGTGAGGAGAGAGCACCTCCCAAGCAGGAATGAGCAGGAAAATGTTTAACTGATTTACTGGAAAGAGAAAAAAGAAAAAAAAAGTGTATGGACACAAACTTTTAGGGTGAGTCTGTGGGGCAGCTGGTGGGATGCACAGGCAGCACAGAGAGCTGGGCCTAGAGTCAAGGAGATCAGGTGTTCAAGCCCAGCCTTAGACATTTACTTGCTGTTTGACCCCGAGCAAGTCACTTAAACCCTGTTGTCTCAGTTTCCTCAGTTAGTAAATTTGAGATAATGATAGCACCTCTCTCAGGATTGTTGAGGGGACATATCAGATAATAAAACAATACTTGGCATGTAGTAAGTATTATATTCATGTTAGCTATTATTATCAATCAGATTAGTCACCTTTTTCTCCATGACTTTCCTAAGCCTAGACAGTCCGCGCTGAAAATGCTGGTGCTAAAAATTGAAGAATTAGTTCCGTGACTGGTTTGAGCTGGTCCCAACACAGTCCTGTCTCCAAGCATGAGGAGTAGCTTGTAGGAAGTCAGGTAGAGACAATGCAGCAGAGAAGCAGCAGAGAAACCTGTTTGGCTGGAATACTAAATTCATGAAGGGTAGGAATGTATAATAAGCCTTAAAGAGCAGGTTGGAGGCAGGTTTAAAGGGCTCTGAATGTGAAACTGAGGAGCTTGTGTTATCCTAGAGACAATAGAGAGTCATTAGAGTCATCTTGCTACCATCAGTGGCTGCACAAGAGAAGGTAAGATTTTCTGTGAAGATTTCTGATAAGATGATGTACACTAAATTACAACTTGGGTCAATGAGGAAGGGGAAGGAAAAGGAAGGAGCATTTATCATGGTCCCTACTATGAGTTATACCCCTACGTGGCACCATAGTGCACAGAGCACTGTGCCTGGAGTCAGGAAGACTCATCTTTCTGAGTTCAAATCCAGCCTTAGACACTTACCAGCTGTGTGACCCTGGGCAAGTCACTTAACCTTATTTATCCCATTTCTCCATCTGCAAAATGGCCTGGAGAAGGAAATGGCAAATCACTCTTGTATCTCTGCCAAGAAAACCCAAATGTAGTCACCAAGAGTCAAGGCATGACTGAAGTGATTCAACAGTAACAAGTCAAGAGGTTTTCTTATCTAATTTGATCCTCGCAACCATCTTGGAAGGTAAATACTATTTTTCATTCCCATTTTGCAGATGAGGAAACTGATGTATTCAGAGATTAAGTGACTTTTCCAGGGTTGCACTAGTAGAAAGTATCTGAGATGGGATTTGAACTTAGGTCCTCCTGACTCCAAGCCCAGTGCTCTGCTTCATTCACTTTACCACCAACTGCCTAATGGAACTTCAGCTTGGGTGTAACTTACAATGTCTGCTATTATGTGAACAATTATGCCAACCTCTACCTTTCACTGCTACTGATTTCCTCACCAAATTTCTCTCTGAGTTTTAAGCAGTCTGTATATAGCTATGTCAGGGATTACTAAAATTGCAACAGTTTTTTGTCTACTCAGCTCATTTTTCACCTCAGTCCAAAAGCAAGAAAATCCCATTTGGGTTAGCTTCCTCTCTCTTTGTGTCAGACCATGTATTGATAGGTTTGTTCACAAAGCAAGCTAAATGGCCATGTATTTTAACAGCTTATAAACTAAAAAGGAGGATATTTCTATCTGTAAGCCTTGATGATTTCATCTAAGGGATTGAGACTGTGCTTTCTCCCTTATCCCTTTCCTCCTTTCCTCCCACTGGGAAATAGGAAGGGAAGTCACATATATCAACAGCATTTGTGTTTTTTCCCTTGGTGGAATGGACTTCTGTATTCTCAAGAACCCCAGCCAGCTCTCTGTTTAAGGAATCTTGAGTGCTCTCTAACTGACCTACCTTAGATCAAATGTCTCTCTGCTTTTCAGCATGCTCCATGGGCCAAGAGTTATGCCCTCCAAGTGTTTTCCTTGCCGTTTGCTGACCAGACAACCTCCAGGGCTGTAACTCCCCCCTGACTTAACGGGAAAGGAATGCAGAACCTCTTCTGCTCCCAACTCTACGTCTCCTTGTGGCTTCTTAGCTACATTTCTTCTCTGTGGAAGGAAGTTACTTCCAAGGTCAAAAACCCCAGAAATTTGGGAAATTCAGGGCAATGCCTATGTGCTCCTACTCCTGCTTCACCAAATCTCCATGACAACGCTTCTGGGGGAATGGTTACAAATTTAGAACTTGACATTCAGTGACTTCAGTGTGTAGTAGAAGGTGGGGTGGGATGATGAAAATTGTTCTGGAAAATGTAGTTTGGGAATGAGAAGCAAAATCAGCCAAGGACTCGCCAATTACTCACAAGTTTGACATTAGAACATCACCTGTAGAGAGTCAGTTACGGCTAAACACTGTGAATAATTACCAAAACAAAGTACACGATAAATTAATTAGATCTTTAACAGGTAAGAAATGACTAAGGTAAACCTACTGGTTGGCAATGGCTCAAGGACTTGGTCTTTGGTGTCAGCTAGATGGTGTAATGGAAAGAGTGGAATCATGAAGACTGAGTTCAAATTTATTTTCAGATGCTTACTAGCTGTGTGACCCTAGGCAAGTCACTTCCCTTCTGCCTCAGTTTGCTTAGTTGTAAAATGGGGGATAATAATATTTACCTTTCAGAGTTATTGTGAGGATCAAATGAGATAATAAAGCACTTAGACCAGAGTCTGGCATATATAAGGTGCTTAATAAATGCTTATTTATTTCCTTTCTTCATTCATTCCTCCCTCACTCTCTCCTTCCCTCTTTTTCTTTTTCCCTCCCTTCTTCCTTTCTTCCTTCCCTCCCTTCCTTCCTCCCTCCCTTCCTTCCTTCCTTCTCTTCCCTTTCTTTTCCTTCCTTCTTCCTTTCTCCCTCTTTCAATTTTTCCCTCCCTTTCTTCCTTTAGCCTCACCTATTTCTACCTATTCTCTTCCCTTTCTCACATCAGATGCCAGAGGTTTCATTAGCCATACCCTGCTACTACAACTAGCTCAGTTTTAGTCAAAAAACAGTATAACAGTTCTCAGATCATGATGACTATTTTCTTATATTTTATGTAATTTACATAAGATGCAAAGTTTTTAGTACCATAATAATGGTTCAGTGCCCTCAGTGAGGGAAATTCCTTATATTCAACTAGAGATTTGAATCTTTGTCTTAATTTACAATTTTTGTGCGTATTTACTGGTAACTTAGACTTTTCCACAGGATCTCTTGGCTCTAATAGGTCAGTTTTTCTTACATTGTTATGGCCCAGATGTATATACCATTTCTTCCTGGCCTATGCTATATTGCTTCTACTGTAGCTGTCACCTCCGTATCAATTGCCTGGACTCTCCTATCTCCCTGACAATTGCTGCCTTGCTAGTTCTATAGCTAAACACTGCATGTCTACATCATACTGGCTTCCCTGTCTTACTGTTCCCCTTTACACGTTGGTTTTCACCATTAGTGTCTAAGTTCTTTGGTAGTGAGGACTGCTTACCTCTTTTGGTGATTAACACAGTGTCTGACACATAATAAGTCTTAATAATTGTCATCTTTCAGTCTATCCATCCATGTATCTATCTATCTACCATTCCATATATCTATCTATAATATTATGTGTGCATATATATATATATATATATATATATATATATATATATATATATAATTTGTCTATCTCTGTCTCCTTATCCATCCATTGACCTTAGCCTGAAAGGGCCAGAATCTCACATTGCATCTTGGACCATCTCCAGTTGTCCTGATGAATATCAGGTCACTGGACCCAGATAACTCAGGAGAAGAAAGTGAGGTTGGTGACCTTGCACCCTCATTCAAATCAAAGTCAACTGCAAATCATGTCATCATTTTGATGTCTCTTCTCCTCTCCTCACCTCTCCTCTGGTGCTGTGACCAGGGAAAGGTAAACTCCATGCCCAAAAGCAGCCCTTATTTCTTTTGGGTTTACTGGCTACATTTCTTGTTCAAAGTTCAAGCCTTAAACCCAACTGACTCTGGAGCTTATAGACTGGACAAGAAGTCCTCATCCACCTAGCATAGAGTGAATGTCATAACCAAATAGTAATTGTTTCTCTTTTACCTAGGAAACTTGAGGGTCTTTCCCTCCCAGTTTGACTTCTTTTTTTTTTCTTTTTGATTAAAGGGGCCATCCCTTGAGTTACTTAAAGAAACTTATTCATTGAATGGGTGTATCTCACTTAAAATGAGAATGTGATAAGACCTTAGCCTGAAAGTGTCAGGGGCTCACATTGTGTCATAGACCATCTCTAGTCATCCTGATGAATATCAGATCACTGGACCCAGATGTCTCAGGGGAAGAAAGTGAGGCTGGTGAACTTGCACAGCCTTCCCTCACTCAAATCCAAGTCAACTGCAAATCATGTCATCATCCTGATGTCATGGTCCTCTTCGAGAATGAAGGAAAGCACAATCTATGTAGCTATTTTCATCTCTATAATATTTATCCATTTATCCTTCATTTATCTGTTTATCATCTCTATCCATCTATTATCTATTATCTATGATCTATGTTTAATCCCTCCATTATCTATTAACTATCATCTGTGTCTTTTCATCCATTATCTATTATCTTTCTATCATCTTATTTATCCATCCATTATCAATTATCTATTATCTATCTATCATCATGCCTATCTATTCTTGAAGAAGAATGCCTTTGATATTTTCAATCTGAGTCATCTGTCTTGAGATGTTCATAGGGCTCAATGACCCAACTTCATATCTACCTTCTCTGCCCCTGATCAGCCCCCTTTCCATTTCTCATGTTTAGTTTCTCTTTTTAGCTGGTGCCCCATGCCTCTGATTATTTCTGGCTTGACTTGTTAAGGCCTGTCCTGGGCTGGGGATGCTCTCTTGCCATTGCTATGCCTGCAGCTGCTCAGCTCTCACAGCCTCTGATTCTTTTCTCATTCTCTCCCTTGCAGACCCTTGTATTGTTTTAAGAATTCAAGTCCACCTCCCAACTCAAAGACTGTGATGATCTTAGAGAGTTCTCAGACAGTAGAGGGAATGCTCATACCTCTGACCTTCATATACCAGATTTCTTATCAGTTCTTAAACCTTAATTCCACTGACCACAGATGTGGCAGTTACTTATGAATCATATGCATGTGGGCAGTCATATCACTGACAGGTTAGTCCAAAGGTCAAAATCATTCCTTAATTAGAAAACTATGGTTAAAGAGGAGATTAAAATACTGAATGCAATTACAGGATCTCAATTAAAATTTCCAAAGGGGATAAAAATAATAATCAGGGTGGGTACTGACCACACTAAAACAGTAACTTCATTGTTATTTTGTATTAAAGGTTTAAGAGAAACAAAATGAGAGCCAAAAGTAGGAGATAAAAAATTCCACAAATGGCCTCACTCAGAAGAGATCTGTTCAGGAACACAAGTTTGGGGTATAGCCTCATTTGAAGAAAAAATGGAAGAGGATTGGAGTGAGTTGTACATAGTATAACCTCACAAAATAGGGAGAATCAATTGGGTGAAAAAGTTAGTTGAAGACTTCTGAGCATGAGATCCAGTAAAGTCAAATGATCCTAGAACTGGTTTGAATTGTAAGAATGACAACAGAGGAATCTGGATGTCTGTAGGGACCCATTCTCATGGCAGAACTGACTTTTCCCTAATTCCAATCTTTGGTTTTAGTTCTACCACTTAAGGCCAAACAGAACAACTTTAATATTTTTTTCCATAGGACAACCTTCCAACTATTTGAAGACAGCTATTATCTGCCTTGAATTCTCTCTTTTAAACAGCAAACACCTCTATTTTCTTGGCTGATTCTCCTATGTTTTAGTCTTAATAATCATTATGACCTATCTAGACCCTCCCCTCAGAGTATCCCTTTTCTTCTCAGAAAATATAGTGCCCAAGGCTAAATATAAGACTCCAGTTGGGTTATTTCAGCAGTATTGTAACCTTTATATTAAAAATGTGAGTAGTCAGAAATGAGTATTTTTAATCAAGAGATAGCTCTCTTATTGCATAATTATTCTATGTAGCAAATTTCCAAAGTCTGCTTGGAAAGTTAAACATCATATTTTAAATTAATTCCTTGCAAATAGATATTCCATTTTCTTTTTATGATAGGGAGATGGCTTGAAGTCCTAAAGGCATAGCTTTGAGTCCTACTTCTCACGTATGCCAGCTGAATGACTTTGGTCAAGTCATTCAACCTCTTAATGCCCCACGCCAACTATCCGTGATTATGAGTTTGTGAGCAAGTTTTGATGTGACTTGATAAAAGGTGTTTTCTCATTGGTAGTTCTTTATCCACATGAAAGAATGTATTTGGTTTTAGATACACATACATGCATACATAAGATATCCATGAATATACAGTCCACAAAAATATGCACAGACACCTAAGTGCATGCATACACATATTTATAGTTTGTGTGTCCACATGTGAATTTGCGTAGGCATTATATACAATGTATTAGGACTATATAGAAAGATCTGTCTATGTACGTATTATAGATATTTAATCCGTATAAACTGTTGATGTGAATATGGTGAAAGTTTTGAGAATAAGAACATGCTTTTTAAAGTGTTGCATCAGTCCCCTGCTTACACTGGTCTTTTCCTGATTTCTTGGATTATCTTCTCTAACAGAGAAAAATAACTAAACAAGGTCAACAGGAGAAAAAAATAGCATCTGGCAGCATATGCAACACTCTGTACCCACAGTCTCTGTCATCCCTCTGTTGAGAGGAGGGCAGTGCAGAGCAGTCACTTTTAGCCGCATCTCATTGGGAGTCAATCAGCTCTTTTGGGAGCTTTGAGCCACAGGGCTTCACCATATTTTCTTTTTCTCCTTCTGCCTTCTGTGGCAGGGCCATGCCAGTGTACCAGCTCAGAAGCAACTGCATCCTAGAAATCCACAGCAGATGGGAGTATAATTCAAGTTCTCCTAAAATGGAAGACTATTGGACTAAGTATAATATTGCCAGATATGCAAAAGCCTGGGTTTTTAACCTTAATAAAAATTGTAGCTTACACCATATACATTTATACATATATCACATTGACATATATAAGTATATATTACACATGCATCTATATATACAATTATGTATGTGTATGTACATATGTGTGTGTATATATATATGTGTGTGTCTATATGCACATACATATATATACATATTTTAAAGAGAAAGTAGAGGTAGTTTTGAGGTGTTACCATAGTAACTGTTTGCATCAGAGCACTATTTTTTCCTAGCGCTATTTCTGTATCATTAAATCCTTGATAATGCTTTATTATTTGGTATCTGGTAAGCCCATATGCATTTTAGTGTCTAATTTACTTAACAAATTATGTCTGACAAAAGAGAAAACTTATAGAACAATGAACAACACTATTAATTACCTCATGAAGCAGGAAACCACTCTATTTGTCAGCAACAGTGTGTCTTCAAAAATAATGGCAGCACATAATTAAGTATGAGGCCGTTCCATTATTAGGACATACATCCTTTTAAGAAATTTATTCATTCTAATGAAGCAAAACCAGAAACGTGGGACTGGTGAGACTGCATTTATTACAGCAGAGGCCTTTATCCTATTAAAACAAAGAGGAGGGGATGAAAACAGAAAGATCATTGTCTGACAGTATGTAAGACAAAGAATGTTGCCTGGCAACCCCATGCCGACCTGGTAGTTTTCCCTCATTAGACCACTGGAGGTGATTGTGTGGGGGAAGGAAAAAAAAATGGCCCCTCCATTTAGGAAAAGTGTTGAATAGAAAGGCTTGTTTTCTGTTTGCTCCATAGGAATTGACTAAAATTAATTTAACCTGGGAAGCAGCTGTTTATGGGAAACACTGAGGGGAGAAGGGGCACGTGAGAATCCAAAAGTACTTCTGTGCCAGCTTTGGTGTAGCTTCATCTTTCCTTCCCCTGAGCCTGGTTGGAAAACAAAATATAAATAAAGAAAAGTCTGAAGGAGTAAGAAGTAAAACGCACTTCCTTTGAAAGAGCCATCAGAGCCCCCTAAGTTAAATGTACTGAATCTTGGATGAGCTTTGACATCCATATGTTTTACATCATGTCTGGTGTGTGTGTTTGTGTGTGTACACGTGTGGATGTCTGTCAAAAGCTAATGCTGCATACTCCAGACTTTGATGGTCTTGATGAGTGCCAATGGCCAACATATGCCAGCTGAAATATGCAATTCAACAAATATATTTTTAAGGCTTATGGTGTATCATATCATTATAGATTCAGAGCTATAAGGAATCTTGTATGTTCCTTACTGAAACCACCTAATTATACCAATGAGGAAAGTTAGGCCCATTTAGATCACTAAATGTCAGCCCCTGGATTTGAGCATAGTTCCTCCGATTGGGCTGTGTTTTCTTTTTACAACATCCTAAATTGTAACATGGTGGGCTGTATCCTAGATTCTAGGTGTAAATAATGTATGAGAGTGTATTTATTAAAAACAACATGCAGTAATCACTGTGCTAAGTATGAGGGTAACAAATTCAAGATCCAAAGACTATTTATGAGGGAGCTAGCATTCAAAAGTCAGTGGTGACCAGGAAAGGAACATTGGTCCATTCAGTTATAGAAATCTTTAAAAGGGCCACAGGGGAATAAACTGACACATCCCCTTCAGGAATGGTGGCATAGTTGATCTGTTCATGATTCATGGTTCCAGAACTGAGGAGAAAGGTGGATTGGGGACTAGGGGGAGAAAAGGATAATTTTCATGTCTGTCTTTGTATCCCTAGCCATTTAATCCAGGTCCTAACCCAGAGATATACAAATAGGGAATGGAACTGTCATTTCATTGGTGCAGGAAATGCCCAGGTGAGGAAGCTCCTCCTACCAATGTAGTCTCATAATGTTCCTGAAATTTATGATCTCAGTTTCAATCATCTTTCTGAATAATTCTGTGAGATGGAGACTTCTTCCATGGATATAGACAAGCCAATCATCTGTCATGGGCAGTTGGGTAGCACAGTGGATAGAGTGCCAGGCCTGAAGTCAGGAAGACTTGTCTTCCTGAGCTCAAATCTGGTCTCTGACACTTACTAGCTGTGTGACTCTGGGCAAGTCACCTAACCTCTGTTTGCCTTAATCCACTGCAGAAGAAAATTCCAAACCACTCCAGTATCTTTGCCAAGAAAACTCCATGGACCATGTGGCCCACGGGCTCATGAAGAGTCAGACACAACTGAACAACTGAACAGCAATTACAACAACTCTGGTGCACCCCAAATGTCTTATATTCAATTTGGTGGCACTCTTGAATTGTAATAATGCCAAAAACAGATGGAGAAAGTGCACAGGGATAAAAAAACAACAAACTTAATTTCTAGATTTGGAGATTTGTCTGATTTCTTTTATGCTGTGATAAACTTTCTGACTGCTTATTATTTATCTCTCAAATGCAACAATCCATTGTCAAAACTGCATTTTTCATCCTTTTGCCTTCCTAATTATGAACATGCACGGTGCCCTTGAACCAAATTAGCTTTCATTTCAAAAGTTAATTTGGAATCTTCCTTTGTCATGTATTGATGTAATCACTGGATGGTTGATGTATTTCTAAACCACGAGTGGTTCATTCTCCTCCTGCTTAGATACTTATATGGACCTGTGATTTTAACATGGTGAGTACTTCTCCCATGGTTACTGATTATAATTGTGCCACAACTTTTCATCCCATGTGATTAGTTTAATGAAATAAGTTTAATTGATGGATTTTATTTCTTTACATCACCATTTTCTTATAAACTTCATCTCCCTCTTAGAGCTTTCCCTTCTAACAAAGGAAAAACAATTAATCTAAACTGATTGGCCCAGTGATCACATCTGCCAGTAAGTGCAACATTCTCCATTTGTTATTACTGAGAATGGGGTCTTTTTCATTTTCTGTTCTCTGTAAATATTCATCTTTTTCACTTTATCTGATTTCAGGTACCTTTTAGTATTTTCCTTTATATAGCTTGTTCCAAAAGTCTTAGTGTAGTATTTAGCTTAAAACTGCACTCAAACAACTTGTCTTATCATAGAGGCTACTCACGATGCTTTTCTGGTTCTCTCTGTATCAGCTCATGGAGTAGTTTCCATGTTTCATGAAATTCCTCATACTCAGCCTTTCTTATCATTCAATTATGCACTCATAACATTAACATGGGGTAAAGGTAGGGACAAAGCATTTACATAGAGCCTACATTGTGCTAGGCAATGTGCTTAGAGCTTTTCAAATATTTCTGTATTATCAATTGATAATACAGTTGAATAGCCAATCTCACAACCAATGAGTACCTATTCTATTTAATTTTGTGATATCCTCAAATTGCTGAAATGGATATTTTAGCATATAACATACCTTTCTATCACTGACTTCAATGCCTAGGGATTGTTAGACCAAACCTTATGAATAGCTTAGACATTTTTCACTTAAGTCCAAGTAGTTTTCCAGAACACCTGTACCAATTTATAGTTCTACCAGACATATATTACTAAGTATGTCTTTGCCTAGTTCTTTTAGTATCTCTTTACCATTTTTACAACCTTGAGGGAATTTGAGGTGTAACTTCACAGTAACTTTAATTTGCAATTTTCTTAAAGTGATTTGTAAGATTTCTCTCATGTGGTTAGCAAATTTTTGTAGTTCTTTTGGAAACTGGTTTCTCATATTCTTTGATCACTTTTTTATAAGAGGATGACTCAGTAATATAGATTTGTTTCAATTACCTACATATCTTTGGTATTGAGGTTTTAGAAAGAGATTGGGATTGAGATAGATCAAATCAGTAATTTCATCTCACTTTAAGTAATTGCCAAATGAGGAAACTCCCTTTACCAGTGTAGGTTGACACTTTCTCTGTAACTTATTGTCTGAAGTGCTTAGAGGCTATGTGCCTTGTCTGAGATCACATGCCCATATGCATCAGAGGTAGATCTTGAAGTCAGCTCCTTGTAGCCATAAGACCATCCTTTTCTCCACTACTTTCATGTTGCCTAAGTGATTGGTGGTGCAATTACTTTGATGCCTTCTCATTGTGTGAAGGTGAATCTAGATTGTTACAGGTCGTTGAAATTAAGAGACTCCAAATCTCTAGCCAGTTCTACTTTTCTGAAAAGGCTATGAATATGCTCCTAGAAAAAGATTACAATCTGATTTCTAATGAGTTTTACCTAACAGAAACCAATTACCAGTAGATCAGCCACTTGGTGATACATTTCTTGGCAATAATTTAGAAATAAAATAAAGAAAAATTCAAAATAGTGCCCAGTGCTATTTTTTCCTCTTTCCAGTTCAGTTGTATCGTTGGCCAGGTGAAAGAAAAGGGATGGAAGAGAATGCTAAGAAACATACAGTTTTTAAGATAATATATAATCATGAAGATAGCTGTTGATACTTTAAATATGAGATTCTTATCTAATGACCAATTAATGGCCATCCTACTGGAGGGACTGAATCAAATCAATTATATTAATCAATCAGAAGATAAAATGGAGAAATCACTCATACACTCTCATTGCAGAAACAAATCAACGTTTTTTTTTTTAAATCATATATCCAAAGGTCAAAAGAAACAGTGTTCATGGAACATCTGGCCATGTCCTATCATAGTGTTCATGTTAACTATTTGTCAAAAGAGTACCATAGAAATAATGATAGTCTGGGCACCAACATACATTGCAGGGGATGAGGAGATCGCTAAATTCAATGAAGAACTCAATTAGAGATCTGCCAGATTAAATCAATATGGAGTCAGATAGCTGGTAACTACAATGCAAGATGGATATAGTGGAGGATGACCAAAAGATATTTTGTGATATATAGTTTAGGAGCATGAAACTAGAAGACCAAAGGCTTACAGACTATGGAAACCTCAGGCCTGCATCTCATTAATGCATTTTTTTCTTTTTGAGGAAAGAATTGGCAGACAGTAGACATGACAAGCACCAATTAACATAATAAAAAATGAACTGATTATGTTTTAACAGACAGGAAACAACTTGCTTCTAATGGGAGAATCAATCCAAATCAGCAACCTGTCTTCAATCAGATCATGGATTTGTTACAGCAAGGATCAAAATTATTATAAAACTTGAAAAAGAATTGAAACGAAAAAAAGATCATGGCATGCTATATTTGAAAAATTCCAATTTGATCTATTTTTAAAAGCTCTTGATACTAAAAGATGGGAAATAGATGATAGAACAGATATCAGAAAGATGGTAACTGTTTTCTAAAGAAGTTTCCTTGATGTAAATTAATTGCTGCAACGGGGAAAACAGAAGAGTCTAGACACCACCTCAGTCAGTAAACATCTGATCCTTACACAGTGAAAAGATAAGATCACCAAGGGCAACTCTGTTTTAGGAAGTATTCTCATTTAGAAAATCCTACAGATTGTGATAACATAATGGAAGGTTATCAGCAATGCTGCTATGTAAAGCAAAAAATCAGTGATGGGAAAAAAAAAATTAAAGAAAACTGAATGAGAGACCTAGCTAAGTAGTCATCTTTAGCACGCATAAAAGTGAACCTGAAGTAACAATTCCCAGACTGTTGAAAAAATGGAAGAATTCTATTATTTCTTTTAATTAAATTTTCATAAGCAATGACAGTGAAACAATTGCACTTGGGTCTTAATATCATAGTTCCATATGATATTTGAGGGTGTAGACAAGGTTAAAAAAGATGGAGAAAGCAGCTAGACTAAGCCAATTATCTACAAAATATATCCCTGTTGAAGGTAACACAGTTTTGAGGACTATGAGAGGTTGAGTCTTAAAGAGTCTTAAAGAACAAGATTTGTCAAGGGTGTGGGGGGAAAATGCATTATTACTAAAAAAAAAAATAGACCAAGAGTAGACCAAAAAACTATTGACAAATACACCTAGTTTTCTTTCTCTATAAAATTTTGATGAGAATAATCTACATACTTTCAAGGACATCCTTGATGAAAGTATTCATAGGAAAAAGGCAGGCTTTCACTAGAAATATCCTATATTTCACATCTTTATAGTCCCTGAGTTGATGGAAGACATAGATTATACGAACTAAAAAAGTTTTTATTTGGTAGAGAAAACATTAACAAAAATGTGCCTCTCATGTATACATCAAAATCATATAAGATTCTTCCAAAGATGTAATTAGAGATAATTTTGTTGTATGCTCCTTTGACTACATCAAGTGAGGCATGAACTAGGGACACATATGCTCATCAAAGCTTTTTTTGTTTTGTTTTTCTTCACAGTTATGGAGGATGTCCTGCACAGGGTCCAAATGTAAGAGAAATTGATGGATAATCTTTTGATGATTGAATCAACCACCAAAATACTGACCAGGTTTTTAATTAAGATCTATCTTATTTAGCAACAACTATGTGGCATATTGGATGAAAACAAATAGGCTTGGAGTAGGCTAGACTTGAGTTTGAATCTTGCCTCAGAGTCTTACTTAACTGTGTGACAGTGTAAGTGATTTAAATTCTCTCAGCCTTAGTTTCCTCATCTGTAAAATGTGGATCAGGTTAGGCTTCATGATGCAGGGTATTGTGAGGATAAAATGAGTTAACAGATATAAAGCATTTTGCAAACCCTGTATAGTTACTATTATTATTTCATAAAATAATTTTGGCTTATTCATTCACATATGAAAAAATATAAAAAATTCCAATTGTCCAGATTATGACAAGCAGCTGGATATATTATTCATAGACCTTGTCCATCAATATTTATATCTTGGTTAGATATTACAGGGAAAGAAAAAATTACTTTCACTTCATTGACTACACTAAAGCCTTTGACTGTGTGGATTACACCAGAATATGACAAAGTCCTCAAAGAGATGGGAGTGTCAGATCATCTTTCTTGTCTCATGTGGAATCTGTATGTGGGACAAGAAGCAACTGTTAGAAGTAAACATGGAACAGTTGATTAAGATTGGAAAAGGAGAACTTCAAGGCTGTATATTGTCACCTTATTTATTTAACTTATATGCAGAGCATATGATGAGAAATTCTAGACTGGATTAACAAAAAAATGGAATCAAGTTTTCTGGGAGAAAGATCAACAATCTTAGATATGCAAATGATACCACTCTGATGGTAGAAAGTAAAGAGGAATTTAAAAAGCCTCTTGATGCAAGTAAAAGGAAAGTGTAAAAGTTAGCTTGAAGTTTAACATAAAAAAACCTAAATTCTTGGCGACTATTCCCATTACTTCCTGGAAAACAGAGGGAGAAGAAATGGAAATAGTGTCAGATTTTGTATTCTTGGGGTCAAAGATCTCTGCAGATGGCAACTACAGCTATGAATTTAAAAAACTCTTGCTCCTTGGAAGGAAAGTTTTGACAAATCTGGACAGCATACTAAAAAGCAGAGACATTATCTTGCTGACAGAGGTCTGTATACAAAATTATGGTTTTTCCACTAATGTTGTATACTTGTGAGAGCTAGATTATAAGCAAAGCTGAGAGCCTCAGAATTAACACTTTTGAAATTTAGTGCTGGAGAAGATTTTTGCAAATCCAATGGACAGCAAGAAAGTCAAATTACACATTACTTAAAGAAATTAATTCAGGCTACTCACTGAAAGGTCAAATACTGAAGCTGAAACTTAAATACTTTGACCACATAATGTTCTAGAAGATTAGACTCACTGGAACTGATCCCAGTCATCTCAACTATTGTTGGAAACAATTGAGGGCAAAAGGAAAATGGGTGGCAGAGGGCAAGATGAATAGATAGTATCAGGGAAACAAAGAACATGAACTTGGACAGACTTTGAGAGATAGTGGAAGATAGAAGGGTCTGGCATGTTATGGTCTATGGGGTCATGAAGAATCAGAAATGACTTAATGACTGAACAACAAAATAAATGCTACAAATGCACCCGGAGATGCATGAAGGTTGGATTGTCTTAGGGAAATTTCAATTTTTTCCTAATGACCTCAAACTTCTCGTTACAGCCATAGACTATTTTTCTCCACATGTTTTCTTCTATTGCTATTATGAGCCTAAGAACTGGGGAATTAACAAAAACAAGTAATAAACACTTATTAAATGCCTTGTATTAGTAAGATAACATGCTATATTCTGGAGAAACAAATGTAGAAGTAGAAGATTAACTGGTTTCAAGAAACTTACAGTCTGTACAGTGACAAATATTATGTGAAGATGTAAGCACTTAAACAATAAATTCAAAATAGATTCAAGGTGAATTTTTCTTTTTTTTTGAGGGGAGATGGAGTACATTTGGAGAAGGGAAAATGGTTGGAAAAGATTGCATGAAGAAGGTAGCATGGAGCTGAATTTTGGAAAGAGAGCAGGGATTCTAAGAGATGAATTAAGAAGGGAATGGATTGCAGGTACATAGAACAGTCATTGCAAAGATGCCAAGATGTGTGACCATGGGGAGTCACAGTAGCTTTTTAGGCCTCAGTTTCTCCATTGTAAATTGAATGGGTTAAACTAAATGGCCTCTCAAGTCCTTTCCAGCTGTAAATCCAGTATCTTGTTCTAATAGTCACTGGAGATGCAGGAGTAGAAAGACACACATATGCAGGCTTTCCCCATACAGCCAATAAAATAGCTGTAGAGAGGGACTTTCAACACATTTTGAAGCAACAGAAGTGGAGAACAACACAGTGGAGGAGATTTGCAGCCCAGGGTGATCTGAAAGGCCCATGTGAAACGTCTGTTGCACCCGACACGGAGCAGAGCCCAACCCAGCCCTTGGGGGCAGAATCTCCAGTCACAGAATCCCCAGTTGTAGCAGCAGCAGGTATGCAGATCCCTCAACCCATAGGCACCAAAGGTCAATGACAGGTGTTTTTCAGCTGGCCAGGAAAGGATAAGGGCCTTCCCATAGATCCAGCCTTAAGCAGTGGCCATGGAGGTCTGCATCCATTGTTGGATAGTAAAACCCCTGGTGGCACTGACCTCAACCCTGTGTAGAGGTCTTGAGGGATCTTTATCTCACACTGAATGGTGGCCCTGTCCCCACAGCTTAACTGAATCTCAGCCCTGTGGTGCTGGCTTGGCAGAACTAGAAGCCAGGTGACTGTGGATAGGAAACTGCTAAGATTCTGGGCACAAAAATCTCTACTCCCAGACCAGTGTACACGTTTGATTGTGCCACCTTGGAGGAACTGAGATCTTACAGATTCCCAGAATATACCCTACTCTTGACAAAGGACACAAAAGTCAAGTAACTAGTTGAGAAAATGCCAAAAAAGGGAAAAAAAAAATAAGACTACAGAAGATTATGTTCTTGGTGAACAGATATCTTCTCCTATCCTTTCTGATGAGGAAGAACAATGCTTACTATCAGGGAAAGACATAAAAGTCAAGGCTTCTGTATCTCAAACATCCAAAATAAATATTCAATGGTCTCAGGCCATGGAAGAGCTCAAAAAGGATTTTGAAAATCAAGTAAGAGAGGTTTATGAAAAATTGGGAAGAGAAATGAGAGAGATGCAAGAAAAGCATGAAAAGTAGGTCAACACCTTTCTAAAGGAGACCCAAAAGAATGCTGAAGAAAATAACACCTTTAAAAATAGGCTAACTCAATTAGCAAAAGAGGTCCAAAAAGCCAATGAGGACAAGAATGCTTTAAAAAGCAAAATTAGCCAAATGGAAAAGGAGGTTCAAAAGCTCACTGAAAAAAATAGTTCTTTAAAAATTAGAATGGAACAGATGGAGGCTAATGAATTTATGAGAAACCAAGAAATCACAAAACAAAACCAAAAGAGTGAGAAAATGGAAGATAATGTGAAATATCTCATTGGAAAAACAACTGACCTGGACAATAGATCCAGGAGAGACAATTTAAAAATTATGGGACTACCTGAAAGCCATGATCACAAAAATAGCCTTGACATCATCTTTCATGAAATTATCAAGGAAAACTGCCCTGATATTCTAGAACCAGAGGGCAAAATAAATATTGAAAGAATCCACTGATCACCTCCTGAAAGAGATCCAAAAAGAGAAACTCCTAGGAATATTGTAGCTAAATTCCAGAGTTCCCAGATCAAGAAGAAAATATTGCAAACAGCTAGAAAGAAACAATTCAAGTATTGTGGAAATACAATCAGGATAACACAAGATCTAGCAGCTTCTACATTAAGAGATAGAAGGGCATGGAATATGATATTCCAGAAGTCAAAGGAACTAGAACTAAAACCAAGAATCACCTACCCAGCAAAACTGAGTATAATACTTCAGTGGAAAAATTGGTCTTTCAATGAAATAGAGGACTTTCCAGTATTCTTGATGAAAAGACCAGAGCTGAAAAGAAAAGTTGATTTCTAAACACAAAAATCAAGAGAAGCATGAAAAGGTAAATAGCAAAGAGAAATCATAAGGGACTTACTAAAGTTGAACTGTTTACATTCATATATGGAAAGACAATATTTGTAACTCCTGAAACTTTTTTCAGTATCTGGGTAGTTGGTGAGATTACACACACACACACACACACACACACACACACACACACACACATACAGAGACATATAGAGACATAGAGAGAGACACAGAGAGAGACAGACAGAAAGAGACAGACAGCACAGGATGAGTTGAATAGGATGGGATTATATCTTTAAAAAATGAAATTAGGAGGTGAGAGAGAAATATATTGGAAGAAAAAAGGGAGAAATGGAATGGGGCAAATTATCTCTCATAAAAGAGGCAAGTAAAAGACTTTTCAGTGGAGGGAAAAAGCAGAGAGGTGAAAGTAAAAACATGAAGCTTCTCATCACATTCTACTAAAGGAAGGAATAAAATGCACACTCATTTTGGTATGAAAACCTATCTTACAATATAGGAAAGTGGGGGAAAAGGGATAACCAGGGTGGGGGGGGATGATGGAAGGGAGAGCAATGGGAGGAGGGAGCAATTAGAACTCAACACTCTTAGGGAGGGAGAGCATCAAAAGAGAGAATAGAAGAAATGGGGGGCAGGATAGGATGGAGGGAAATATAGTTAGTCTTACATAAAACTACTATTATGGAAATCATTTGCAAAACTACACAGATATGGCCTATGTTGAATTGCTTGCATTCCCAAAGGGGATGGGTGGGGAGGGAGGGAGGAAGAGAAGTTGGAACTCAAAGTTTTAGGAACAACTGTTGAGTATTGTTTTTGCATACAACTAGGAAATGAGAAATACAAGTAATGGGGTATAGAAAGTTATCTTGCCCTACAGGACAAAAGAGAAGATGGGGATAAGGGAAGGGAGGGATGTTATAAGGGAGGGCAGATTGGTGATAGGAATAATTAGAATGCTTGGTGTTTTGGGGTGGGAGGAGTAGAGAAATGGGGAGAAAATTTGGAACCCAAAATTTTGTGGAAATGAATGTTGAAAACTTAAATAAATAAGTTGAAAAAATAAAATAGTCACTGGTCGTTTCACTTGTAAAGTCATACACTTAAAAATTGATTTAGGTAATTCCATCATTTTTTATGACATTGTTATGGCCCAATCATGAAAAGTAGATACCTCTCTAATTATTGAAGTCTTTGTTTCCGTAAGGAGCGTTTTGAAGTTTTACCCACTATGTCCTGGGATATTGAATTCCTGATCCTTGACATTAATTGGGCTTGTTTTGAGTGGAATTTCTCCTCTTTTTTCCTACTGATTTTTGTTAAGAATATGTAGATTTCTGAAGTTAAAGATGACAGTAAGATGTCTCTCATTTGGACTGTTCTTTGGAAGGTCCTGTTCAATTACTGTCTGATAGTAAAAATCATTTGAGTCAGTCAGTCAATAAGGATATATTAATTGCCTACTCTATTCTAGGCACTGTTCTAAGGCATGCATACCAGGGAGATGTAGGCCCAATAAAGCTATTATATAATAATATATCATATTATATATTAAATATAATGTATTATATCATAATATTATATATAAATTATATTTTAAAGGTATATACCACTGACAAAGGTGATCCTGCATTTAAGTCAAGGTCAAGGAAGGATTTCCTATGGATTGTGGGATTCTCCACATATTCCAATTTGTGGATAACAATAGGCTCATTGTATCAAGTCTCAAGACATGTTAGAAGATCCTTAAATAGAGAAGTAATTACTGAAAAAGAATGTGGCCCATCCTCCCCACTCCCTGCCATAAAAAGGATGGAATGTCTGAAAACATTATTACCATTAGTTGAGCTTTCATTTGGGTGGACATGATAAAATATTTATCCAATAGTATCTGAAACTGACAGGATATATCAATGGGTATATGGATCCCCAAGGGGTCTGTGGATAGATTCCAATGTATCAGTGAAAAGGAAAGGAGAAAAAAATATATACACACATACACATATGTACACATGTGTGTGTAAATGCACATTATATTAACATACACATATATCTCTCTGTATCTTTCTCTTTTCCCTTCCAAGTTCACAGACCCTCTAAAATCTATATACACACATATTTTTCTTCAATTTCTAGTTGAAATTTAGCATTTCTTAATGGAATAAAAGCAGCTAGATGTTGTATGGGTAGATCACAGAACCTGGAGTCAGGAAAACTTGAATTCAAATCTTATCTCAAACATTTATTTACGGTGTGTCCCTGTCCAAGTCATTTATCTTCTCTTTTCCTCAATTTCCTCATCTGTAAAATGAGGATAATGATAGCACCCTCCTCCTGGGACTGTTGTGAAGATAAAATGAGGTCATATTTTAAAAGTGCTTTACACATGTTAAGAAATGTTCTATAGAATTGCTAGAAAATCACTAAAATAATTCATTTTGATTATTTTTTGAAAAATTATTTTGACAAAGTTTCCATAGTTTTTACTGGAATGACAAAGCCATCTTTGTAAAAAGCAGTTAAGGAACCCGACTATTGTTGAAAAAAATGAGAAGGATCTGGAGTAATGCCTTACAGAAATTTCCAGGTTTTCTTAGTGACGTAAAACTTCCCATGAGAGAAAAGACCTGTCTTTTGAATCCTGACATTTTATTGGTGTGCTACAACTCAGTAAGATCTACAAAACCACTACTTCTGAAAATCTAAAGACGCCTATCACACAGAGAGCAAAATAGAGAGGTACATAATGAATGTGAGAAAATTGCAACTTATACTTAGAGGAACTCTCAAGAACAGACGTGGACATCAAGCACTGTGTGACAGGAGGAGAAAATGGGCTGGTCACATGTGTGAGAAATTATAGGTGACCAATCAGAGTACTCCTTTGGCAGCATCTTGATGTTGATACTGGAGGAAGCCTCTAGTATGTTGGGTGGACAAACTTTGAAGAATGCAGGGAAAGAAGTCACAGAGGATGAACAGGAATGTTAGCATTGCACTCTGCATCATAAGATGAAAGTCCCCAAATGAAGAGATCATAGATCTATTCAATTATTAAAGAATATGTATTTCTAATGATTTTTGTATTTTGCATCTTGATACTTCATTGAAGCTGTAATTCATACTTTCATTCCTTCCAAGGAGAATATTGTGCAAAACATATCATAATCAATGAATAGGTCAGTTTTGCTTTCCCTTTTCCAACAGCTCTTCTCTAATTAATTTTTCTCACATATAACAAAAAAGAGGACATTCTTACTTTCCGTTTTTTATTCAATGGAAAAATTTCAGATTTTTTCTACTGCAAGTAATGCTCAATTTGGTTTTATTTATGTTCTTTCAACCATATTTATAATTTCTACTTCTAAGTATGATTAAAAGCATATGTACATACACATACATACATATACACACACATATATACAGTGGGATAATTATTTTGCCCCATTTATTTTCATTTATAATTTCTTAAAATACAGCATTGGAAAATCAGTCTTTGTTAAAGCCTATTGCCATTCAAATAGAGCTACTTGACCTTGTCTTAAATACAAATCACTCTGGCTCTCATTGATTGACCCTCCCCAAGCCTTTTTTGATCACTTTTTGGGTTTTGATGGCTCTGAGTGAGTATAATTGCAATTGTTTCTGTTTTGGACAGAAACCCTGAGGGTCTTCCCTTCTCAGACTGATGTTGTTTTGTTTTGTTTTATTTTTTTAAGTAGGTAAAACAAGTCATTCTTTGCCTCATTTCTTACCTAGCCTTAACCATGGAATGGGTGTTACCTCAGTGAAACTGAAACCTGGGAAATACTTTAGCTTACAAAGGCCAAGGACTCCTACTATATCTGGGCTCATGTCCAGTCATATCTTGCCACTGAATCTGGATGTCTCCTTAGGAGAGAGTGAGTCTGATGACTTTACATAGCCCTGTCTCACTTAAATCCAATTCACTTGGAAGTCAAGACTTTACCTCCTTATTGTCATGTGTCTTCTTCCAGAAGGAAGAACAAACAACAATGTAATATCTATGTTTCTGCATCTAATGAGATAATAAGCTTTGTAGTTTTTTTGTTTTGTTTTGTTATCTATATGACTAATTTTGATTCTGGTTTTCCAAATGTTCAATTATCTTTGGATCATCAATATAAATCCGAGAAACTTGTGGGATCTGGGCAGGTGATCTTGGGCATGTGTCTGAACATATTCAAAAACGGAGGATTCAGAGAGTGGTTATCATGTTCTCTTCAACCTGCAGTGAGGAGGAGGCAGAGGATGAATAAATGACTGTTCCTTTTAACTGTCTCCCTATCCTTACTTATTCCTTATTTCCCCTACCAATCACATGCACATTAATGGAGAGAACATTCTCCCTTGTTTTCCTTTTCTTCTAAATACGTGGATCAGAGTTCAGATAAAGGGTAATTCTATTTTTTCTCCCTTTCATCAGCTCCCAGCTTTATTCAGCATGACAGTATCTACTTTACTTGAAATACAAGTGACAGTCATTATTTACTTAATGATCTGCATTGAATGACAATCATCAAATGTTGTTAAATTATACAGCGGCTAGATTCCAAACACAGAAATAATGGGAACTTCATGTTTATCAAGGAAGTAAATCCTTGAAAATTAAAGTTTGTTACTCTTCTTATCATCATACTTTTTCATTCTGGCATGATTTCATTTTTCTCCATAAATGTCTTCTCAATACAATTCTGTTGATTGTGGACTTACAGGAGATTTCTGAGAAAAATCCTGTTAGGCATTCAAATAGTTAGCTAGTATATATGAAGTACCTACTGTGTGTTGACTCAGTGCTAAGCACTGAGGACATAAAGAAACCTCCCCTCAGACCCCCACCTCCAAAACAAGCAAACACACATACATGTGCACACACACATATACACACAGAGTCCTACATATCAAGGAACACACAATCTAATGAGGGAGATGGCTTGCAAAGAACTATGTATAAACAAGATATTTGCAGGATACATTAGGGTAGTCACAGAGGGAAGAAACCAAGATTATGGATGCCTAGGAAAGTCTTCTTGGAGAAGGTGAGACTTCAGCTGAGATGTGAAGGAAGCCAGGGAAGTCAGGAGGAAAGCGATAAGGAGGGAAAGTATTTCAGACATGGTGGCAAGGGAGCCAAGAAAAAAGCTTGGAATTGGGGCAAGGAGTGTCATGTGGGAGGGACAGTAAAGAGGCCAGTACCATTGGATTATGTCATAAGTGAAGGGGAATACTTAAGGCACTAGATCCTTATTATTGAGTTTAAACTCCCACAAGGGAAATCTCAGTTTTAGGAGATACAGGATGGTGGAAACACAGTGGAAGAGTGAGGAGGGAAGAAAACAGTCAAGATAGCAACTCTACTCCTGGAACCAAGGCAATAACCCAAGCCTTACAAATCAGAGCAGTACTAGCAAAACCAGACTAGCAAACAGCATGGGCAATCCAGAACAGAAAATATTTCACCAGGATCTTCTAATTGGGCCAGACAGATGATACGTATTCTTCAGTTAGACAAGTGAGGACCATGGGTCTTACGGGTCGAGCATAAGCTATCCTTTCTCAGACCTTTATCAAGAATGTCCTATAGAAGCTTTTAGATTATTCTCATCAATAGGCATATAGATCCATAACTTTTAGTATAGTCTTGGTTGGCTTTAATTTTAATAATAATTGAAGACTAAGTTTCTCTATATTGATAGAATTTGCTGATAAGAATTCCTTATAACGTTGAAATCATAAGTTTAGTCTGAGATATCTATAGTGTCTACCTAGTAGGCTTATTAGAACAATTAAATGAGAAAATGTTTGAAAAGTTTTAGATAAATATCAGCTACTAATTTGTATCACTGATTCATTCAGACTTTGTAATAAGTTTAGTTTGTACAGATGTTCCATAAAAACGTTAAGATTCCCTCCCCCACCCAACCCTTTTAAACATGAATTACAGCACCTGTGGAGATGGGGGAGATTAAAAAAGCTGATTATTTTTTCTCCTGTGGGAAGCACTATGATGATTCTCCCTTTTCTGATTGGCAACACAGTTAATATCCCATCATCTTTATTTTTGTTTTAGTGATCATATTCCAGGCATTTAGCTTATGACAAGCTTAAATTCACTGGCCACCATTAACCTTGGGTATATTTCCATGTTGCCTTTTTCTACATTTCTTCCATCCATTAAGCAGGAATTGATGAGCAGTGACTTGAATAAAGTGGTCCAGTCATTGTTCCAGAAATTCTGCCCTGAATGCTTGCATTTTGAAAATAAGCACTTAGTCATGAATGGGGAGTGTGGTACCAAGGATGTATTCAGCACAACATCCCACAGTGGACCAAAAGAAAATAAAGAACATAAGTGTCCAAGCAGATAGTATCACCTAGCATCATCCTGCTGTTTGTTAGGAAGAGACAGCAAATGCTTTGGCCCCAGTATTTATAAGAATATCCAAACAAACTCAGAAGAGGTGGAGGGGACTTGTTAGGAAGTCATCAATGGGTAACTCCTCTATTCACTGACAGCTCAGACTGATCATTCTGCCACCAAGTTTCATCCCTGAAATTCATATCTATTTATTTATATGTATAAAATATACTTGCCATAGACACCATCTGTGAGATGAACAGGGGTGAAATCTGATGAAGATGCTCTTGGGAGATTAAAAAAATATTATTTTCAGTAAGGGATGTTTTTGACAGCCTTGAAGCACTATCAAATGCAATGAAAGAAATGGTTACTATTGTGGAGAGAACAGAAGCAGCATTTGTACTTAGTAGAGAATATATCCCCTGTCCCTCTGCCTCTGTGGAATGGTTGTTGGATTTTATTTCACTGATATCATTGGTGAAATTTAATGTCTCCTTTTGTAAGAAAGCAAAAAAAAAATACATTTGGGTATCAATATTATACTTAACCTAAATGTTCTGGTTATTATTTACCTCAGTTATTAGAACTCTCTTAGCACCAGGTAGGCTGTGACATACAGGGCATAATAGCAAAAATGAAAATTCCTGCCAACAAGGAGCTTATATTGATGGGATATGGGGCCCTGGACCACCCTCTAACAATTTCCTAGAACTTTCCCACTTGGCCAAGTCTCAGGTGTTTGCCTGAGGCATCTACTCATCCCAGTAATCCTCTCAACTAGCCTTTCACTGTGGCACCAGGTTCAATCTCCAAATCTCTGTTACTTCTAACCTAGCCCAGCCCTTCATTATCTGTTACCTCCAGATCACCCCCAGCCCCTTCCTACCCTTTGTCCACATTAAATCCCTCAGATTCCTTATGAGTATTGTCAATAGAGCAGATTCTTAACATCTCACCCACCCCAACTGGTATTTTAATAAATCCTGTCTCTAATTGAAAGAATGCTTAGGCTGAATTCTTTGGAGGCAGAATCCCTGTTAGTCGCCCCTTAATTTAGGGGTCCATAGCACCCCTAGAGCTCAACAATATTCTATTAAACAACATTTAAAAAAAGAGTATATAAAAAAACAAACAAAAAAAAGAGTATATATTTAATCAGTCAAAAACATTTAGTAAATGTTTACAATATGTCAAGCACTGTGCAAAGGCAATGAGGATACAGGGTAAGGCATGGAGGGGAAAAAGTCCTTGTCTTCATGAAGGTCATATATAACATGCAATATAGGTACATGCATACATATAAACACACACATACATGTATTAACATATCCAATCTATTTGTCTATCAATATAACTATCTCTACATATTTATTCACAAATGAGGGGAGAAAAGAGATAGAGATCCAAAGACACTGCTAGAGCTTGCTCCTTGGCACCTACAATCATAGTTACTGATGAGCCAAGAAATAAAGTTCTTCACACCAAAGTTCATTGCACTGTCAAATGATTCAACATCGTAAAATATGATTTTATCAGTGGAAATGACATCAAAGATGAAGTATTGCCTTCTGTTTTGCCCCATTACCCTAAGGATGATGGGACCTTTCCATCTGACTTGTCTCTGAAACTTTCCATATATGTTTTTTTCCCATTAGAATGTGAGCTCTTGAGAGCAGTCAGTCTTGTTTTTCTATTTATCTCCTCATCATTAGGACTGTGTTTTTATATAGGAAGGCATTAATATTTTTTTCTGAAAGAGAGAGAGAAGATGGAAGGAAGACAACTTGAAGGGAAACACAAGTAGCTAGAAGACCAAGAATGAAAATGATATTTGAGCTGAGTCTGGAATAAAGGGAAAGCAACTGGTAGAGGTGAGGAAAGAAAGTATTCCAGACATGAGGTACAGTAAAATACAAGGGCTCAGACTTGAGATATGGAGGATTTTGTGTAAAAGCAGGCCAATGTTGTTGGATCATCGAGTATGTAGAGGGGGGAAATTATAAAAATACTAGAAATGCAGAAAGCAGTTGAATTCTGAATAACTTTGATTGATAGTCAGATGACTTTCTACTTGATCCTGCAGTTAAGAGTGTTAGGAAACCACTGGAGTTTATTGAGAAGGGGATGGACAATAAATAATATGGATAGACCTGTACCTTGGGAAAATCATTTTGACAGCTAAATGGAGGGAGGAGAAATGATTTGGGGAGAATAATTAGAAGAGTACTGCAGTTTTTGTTTAAATGAGAGGTGATGAGGTTTTGAATGAGGGTTTTGGTCATATGGGTAAAAGGTAGGTTGACATATAGGAGAGATATTTTGACAGTTGGAACAAAAAGATTTAATATATGTTTGATTATGTGGTATAATTATGAGTGAGAAATGGAAGATTACATCAAGTTTAGTAGCTTTGGTCACTGAAAGAATAATGATGTTCCCTAAATTGATAAGAAAGATCAAAAGCAAGGAGGATTCTTTGGGAAAGATGAATTCGGTCTTGTTCATCTTGTGTTTTAAATACCTCTGGCATATGTGAGTTGAGATACCCAAAGTCAGTTTATGATGTGGTCTGGAGTTCAGGAAATAGACGATGACTGTATAGATACATGTGGGCACTGTCTGCACAGATATGATAATTGAACCTATCAGAGCTGAATATATCACCAAGTGAGAGAGTGTAGAGAAAGAATCTAGAAGGGATAGGACAGAAACTAACTAACTAGTGGCATGACCAGAATGCAAATAATGACAATTGATTCAGGACTAGAACTTTCAGAGTAGGTTTCCATCTTCATTGACAGAGGGAGTTTCCTTACTAGGATTTCTCAATATTAATGAAATTACATGTGGTTTAAACAAACAAGCAAATAAACAACAATGGAAATCATGTCAATTATAGTTCAATTCACTCATATTCTTTTTTCTGTCTTGTTCTATCAGTGTCACAGTATCTCAGGGATGAGAGGGACCTCAGTTACCATCACATTCAGTCTACCCTAGAACAAGTATTTCCCACTACAATATCCCAGAAAAGTGATCATCAAAACTTAGCTTGAGGATTTCCTGTAAAAGAAAGTCCAAAACTTCCCTCTAATTCCTTTTGTTTAGGTCATAGAATGAAGGAGACTTGTGTGGTTAAAGTTCTGGGCTTAACTTAAGCCTTTGGTTTGTCCAAATAAAATCCAAATTCCTAGTCCTATAATCAAAGTTTTCTTAGGAGAGAAAAATCCTCAGAGATTGCGACTGAAGGTCAATGAACATTTATGAAGTGGTCTTAGAGTATCATACATTTTCTTTTTAAGAGAGGGAACCAGTCACAGTGGCACACTCACCTTAGCAACTCTCCCTAGTGGCCTTAACATATAGTATGGTTTGAGTTTAGGATAGTTTCCTCTCTGACTCATTGGTTGGAGAAAAAGGGGAGATGATTAACTCCTATTTCTGATGCATACTGGCTGTGTGATCCTGGGCAGATAACTTGACATCTCTTGCTCTAGTCAATATTCCAAAGCTGTAAATTTCAGACATTGTCAATCACCATCAAGGTACTTGAGAGTTTGCTCTAAAAATGAAATCAAAGTTCTGTTCCCTATTCCGAAGAACATTCATTCAATCTCTGTGATCAAGGGGGAAAAATAAAACAAATGTTTCTTTTTTTTTTCTTTTGGATTTAAGTTCATTTAGATAGAGAGTAGGCTGCTAACTTCTTGACTCTAATTTACTAGATATATTCCTCTTTGATAAATAGCATAAAAATGTAAAAACAAAACAGTAATATTCATTCTGATTTTAAAAATATTAAAATATTTATTTCTTCTTATCACTTGACTTTCTAAATATGCCTGTCTTCCTCTTTAGTATCCATAGAATATAAAACATTTTTTTTTAAGAAAGGAAAAGAAATCAATAAAAGGAACCAACATATACCAACAAAACTGATAGTATGTGCCATGTTCCACCTTACCTTCCATCCCTTACCTTGGAAGAGAATAGAGGGAGACATATTTTCTCTAAATCTTATTGTTTAACCAGCTTGGGTCATTAAAACCATACCAAGCTCTTCTTCAGTTTATTATTCTTTCCCTTTACACTGTTGTCCTCATTGGGCATGATTGCCCCTCCACCCCTACTTGGTTTTGCTAACTTTGTATTGAAGCATATACATCTTCCTGTGATTTTCTGAATTATTCATATTCATGTTTGCTAGGAGATAGTGCTATTCCATTATATTTATGGACCATATTTTGTTTATCCATTTCCCAATGGTTGAGAATTTATTTGCAAACTCAGGTATTCTAGCAGTCTATTTGATCAATGATTTCTGATTACATTTTTGTTTGTTTTTAAGAATAAGCATAATGTATTTGACTAAAGTCCTCTTTTCTATCCCATAATTAACTTATCATCCTTACTTTAAAAAATAATAAGTAATTAGTTGATTGTAAAAAAAATGGAGGGGAATGTTTCTGGAACTAGTATGTGTATCTAACTAATTTCCAAAGACTGAAGAATTTCTATTTGCTGATACATAGAACTCAGTGTTCTCTCTTGCTTTATTGAGTTATCCAGTATCTCTGATCATGCAGGCACTAGTATAATTGTTACACTAGAAATGCCTACGTGGAACATTCTCAGTGATTTTCATCTAAGTTACTAATGTCATAAGAGGTGGGCAAGATTTATTTTATCTAATTTTTTTATTGTGATTTAGTCACTGTTGTCCTCTGAATATGCATGACAATAAGAAGGTCAATGATTTAGGGCCCTCTTCCTTGACAAAATGGATCCATTTAGCTATTGTAACTGCATTAGTAATGGGGAACTTATGGTTTTAAATTTGTAATATCAGAATTTCTGTGCATCAGTGAATCTTTTTTCTTTCTGCTGAATTAAAAATGCATGGCACCAATCCAGTTGGGAACTTGAGTGATGACTTGCTTTTAGCACTTTGAAGTTGGTAGCCCCTCTCCCCCAAGGACATATGTAAGTATGTTTTTGTAGAAATCCTGTAATGAGGTATCTTTTTCTTATAAATAGTTAGAATGAAAAAAAAATATCATAGCCTCTTGGTGCTGAAGGAAAACATCAGGCAGGCTGCCAATGCCACATCAGTCATACAACTTCAAGATAATCACCCACACAGTCAATTTATAATCCATTTTAAAAAATCATGTTCAAATTTCAGAGTTGAATGTATGATATCTTCCCCATATATAGAGAGAAACATGCTTGGGCTCATGTAGCCAGAATAGTGAAGGGCCTTGTCATCCTCCCTTCTGAAGAATAATTAAAAGGATTAAGGATGTTTTATTTTCAGTAGAGAAAACTTCGGGAGAGTTAGGGTGGTATTGGAGATCTGTCTTCCAGTGTTTGAAGGGCCCACATATGGAGGAGGAATTAGACCTCTGCTCAGATGATAGGAAAGGAGCACCCATTGGGGTGCCCATCCCAGAGAAAATTTATACTTGTTTGATTTGAATAAGAGGAAACAAAACAAACTTCCAGTGTCTCTGATTCTTGCTCACTTCATCTCTGACTCTGAGAATCCTGAGTTTTCTTTAAAACTCAGCTCAGGTGCCACCTTGGATAAGAAACCATTTATGGATTTCACCCCCTCTCTTAGATGCTACTGCTTTCTCCCTTGAAATTATCTTGTATTTATTTTCTCCATATGTTGAATATGGGAATTATTGGGTATTCTGGGAGGCCTAGTGCCTCTGACTTGCTGAGCCCTTTTCAGGGCTGCTCTTCCACCTTTGGTGTCTGGCTGTCACCTACCTCTCACCTGTGGCTCTAAGAAGATGAAGCATGTGCAGCAGTCACACCCTAGTAAATCCATCTCAGCAAATGGGCTAAACCAGGTTGATGGCAAGTAACAGACCTCAAAACTATTGGTGAGTTAGGGGGATGTCTATTCAAAACATGTGAAGACTTCCCTCCCCGAGGTGAAATGAGGAGATGAGAACAGTTTGTTCCAGTGGCCATGAAGCTTCCTGTGGAATTCTTAGAGCTTGGTCAGATATTGAAGACAAGATCATCTGTTGCATCCTGGGCCATCACTGGTCATAATGACTCTTGTCTTGTTGCAGGACATTGATGACTTGGTGTAAGCCTGCCTCATTCTAATCCAGTTCCCTCACAAGTCAAGACACCATGTCATTTATACTCTTCAGCAACATGTCAAATATATATGATATATGTGTGTATGTACACAAATACATATATACATATGTGTGTGTACATATGAACATGTATGCATAGGTCTTTGTCTCAGGTAGTATGTAAGTTCCTTAAAGTCAGGGATAGTTCATTTTTATTTGTGTATCCCTAGCATCTGGCACAGTGCTTAGCACATAGTTGGTGCTTAATAATTGTATATAAGTGATTCCTATTCAAGCAAGACTTGGACTAGAATGTATCTGAAGTTCTTTGAAATACACTAAATATAATGTGTGTGTTCGTCCTTCATTGCCAAAGAAGACCATGCCATCAGAGAAATAATGACATGACTTGTACGTGACTTTGTTTTGCGTGAGTGAGGGCTGTGCAGGTCACCAGCATCATTTGTCCTCCAGAACCATCTGAATCCAGTGACCAGATATTCATCAGGATGACTGGAGATGACCCTGGATGAAACAATTGGGGTTAAGTGATTTGCCCAAGGTCACACAGCTAGTCAAGTGTCTGACATGAGATCTGATATATTTAACTACTATAATACAAAAGATACTATGTTAGCTGTAGATATACAAAGACAAAAGTGAAACATTACCACACCTCAAGGACCCCCATGAAACCATGGGATAGTGACAATTTTTCCAATGTGTTCTGTGCTGTGCTCTAAAGTTATGTAAAAGAGAAAAGAGATCACCTCATTCATTTTTTATGTGTAAAATGGGACTACTGTTTACTTAATTCATAGGGATGATATTATAGATTTCTCATGGAAAGATTACAAAGAAGAAAAATGGGATATAAAAGTGTTAACTCCCCAAGTATAATGAAAATGAGAACATAGCCATGGAGGGTTTCCTCACAAGTGCTACAAAAGAATCTTTAGCTTTCTTGGTATAAGAGAACTGTTATTGCATCCTCCAAGGAAAATGAGGCCCAAACAGGACTCTTCCTGGAAAGTTTGATTAAATGCAGCAAGGAGACTTGAAATGAGATTTTCTTAAAAATAAATGTGTCTTATGTGTTGTGGGCTAGGGAAAGAAAAGAGAGATTTCACCTGTAGGAAAATGAATGTAGCAAAATAAACATCAAAGACAGAAGGCAATGACTGGCCTGCCACACTATCTCTCAGGACCCCCAGGGGCACCTTGAAGGACTGGAGTATCTCTTCTCTACTAGTCCTTGGCTTGAGTACCCACTGGCTGTGTTACCTTCATTGTTAGGGGTACTTACAACTAGCACCTCCATTCCTTTTAATATCAGTTCACTTTTATAAAGAACCATTTAATTTCATAGTACAGTAAGAACAAAATAAAAACATTTCCCTCAACACTTCAAGAGGGCAACTAGGTGACACAGTGAATGTAACCCTGGGCCTGGGATCAGGAAGACCTGAAGTGTGAATCTGGTCTCAGACACTTACTAGTTGTGTGACCCTAGGCAAGCCACTTAATCCTGTTTGCCTCAGTTTCCTCATCTGTAAAATGAGCTGGAGGAGGATATGGGAAACTACTCCAGCATCTTTGCTAAAGATATCCCAAAAAAGAGTCAGATATGAACAAAAACAACTAAATCCTGAATAACAATACTTCAAGGGTATAATCTTATCTACATCACCTTGTTCTCAGTGGATAAAGGCAGGAGGAACTAGGCATGTGATTTAACCCAGTGCCTACATAGCATTAGTCCTAACCAAGTTTATGCCCAGATGCAGCATGACTGCTTAGTGAATATTTCTGCTGGGCTGGGGTCCAGAAAAGTACTTCTGAAAATCACTCTTTTCTCTTGGAGGCATCGACACTGTGCTGGCTACAAAACCCAGCCTGGATTCCAACTGCCTGATTTCTGTGGTTTGCTTTCCAGATCTTTGGATTTACCAAAGTTGGAGACTCCAGTCCTTTCACCTAGAATGGAGAGAACAAACACAAAAACCAAGGTGTAAGGCCTGTTTCTTATAATCATGTGGCCTCAATTGGTAGAAAGCCCTCCTCTTACCACATGACTTTTCATCAGACATCAGGAGAGGAGTCACTGAATTAAACCAAAAGATGGAAGAGGCAAAGAAGTAGTGGTTGGTGGCAAAATGCCTACAAAACAAGTCAAAGAGATGCTTCTTTACGCATGGTTAGGTGACAAGAACTAGGTACAGAAAGACTATGTAAGTTCTACAGTCTCTCTGAGGTATTTCCCTTACATGCCATGATTCTCCTACAAGCAATCTCTTTAGCATCCTAAAGATGAAGAGACTGTATCAGCTGAGCAAGATGATTTCTTATTATCTTTCCCCCATTTCAAAGAATTCCCCATCTTCAGGAAATAGGCAAGAGTACATTTTGAAGACATGCCCATGTCCTCAGTCAACCAAACACTTGTTTGGATTATTTGGAGAAGCATGAATATTATCTTTTTCACAAGCTTCCCCAGTGCCATTCAGGAAGCCCAATAGTCAAAATGACACAATCCTAATATTATATGATTCTCTTGGGGAAAAAATCACAATTACGTCTCCAAAGTTTTGTAGAGTCAAAAAGTAAGGAATATGTAACAAACTTTACCATAGACGACTGCTTGCTTAGTACTCAACAAATCTTTGAATTGGTACTTGATTTACCTTCCTCAACCCAAAATCAAATAAACAAAAGGCAAAGCAAAGAAATAGCCAAAAGAAATGGCTTCAAGTTTAGAAAGAAACCTGGTGACTTCAAAACTTCCCAGACCATGTACAGTTTTATACAACTGAGGCTGACTGGAAGATAAGCCCTCACTCTGAAGTGAAAATCAAAACAAAACAAACTTACTTGGTTTATTGCTTATAAACCACTCTCTATCCCCATAGTAGGGATACTTTACCCTCTCTTTGTTCCACTAAGTTTCTTCTACCCACTGTTCCATGTTCACAGAGTAGATACAGTTATTGAGCAATTTTTAATGGAAAAAAAATAAAGCTTCCTTTTTCTCAGAAAACCTGAGTTCCTATTCAAATCTCAGAGTATGTTAGGCTCTCTACACAGTAATTAAGGACATGAGATGAGCTGGACATCACCCCTTCACCTGCTCTCCTCTATTTGGAAGTCAGTTGTCCTGAGGGAAAACTCTTCACACAATTCATTTAGTTTCGGATAAGACCATCCAAATGCCATCTGGACAAAATTTCCTGTGTCCTTTTGTACATGATATGTACCAAAATTACTCTGTGAGTCCCAGTATTATGGGTTATCCCATGGGTCTTAACTCCAAGGACCATCCAAAATTTTTCATTGTAACATCTAGGACAATCCAAATGGAGTTATAAATTCGATTGACAAGACAAATAGCATGAGTTTGCAAAAACAAGACAAAACAAAAGATCAGACAAACCCAGAAGAAGACTCTGTCTATTAAGAAAAAAAAAAAAAAACAAAACTACCATGCACTAAGGATTGATTTCTTTGTATTTGTAGGCATACAGACAAACTTTACCCTGTGGTCTTGTGAGACACATGAATCTCACAGCAAGATAAGCAGTATGTCTGTTTAAATATTTAAAATGGAAGAAAGAAAAACCTGAAGATTTCCCAACCAGTTACCAGAATGACACTGATGCAGATTCCATATTTCTCACATTAAAGCTCAAATCAATAAAGATGCATTAATAGAAGAAGTATCTGTATTTGAACATTTAATTAATCAACAAAAGCCAATATTTGCAAAGGCATATCCAATGAAACCGACTATTGAGAGAACATTTACCAGAAAAGTAATTGTACAATTTCAGCCTAAAAGATACCTTTTTAAAAAAATCCCCCATTTTCTCTTAGGTCCTGTAAACTAGGGCAAACAAAAATGAAAGTTTAAGGTGTAGACTACATATACATATATATATATGTATATATATACATATACATATATATATACATATATATATATATTCAGTAAGCTGGTGGATATGACACGTGTCAGAACTCTATCATGCCTTTATATTTTTGCTTCCTCAAAATCAGTCAAGTAAGTTTTCATTGAATGCCTAACCTATGCCTTTGACTGGTATAGGAGTAACGGTGTGATCTCTCCCCATGAAAAACTTAGTTAGAGAGAAACAAATCTTTTCCTGATTTTCATTATACATTTATTTTGTAGATATTCTGTATTTATTGGTGTACACATTTTCACTTCTATCCCTCCGCCACCACTCACCCAAGCAGAATGCATTCTATGTGACAGCAAGGAATATTTGTTTCTGTTATTCTATATTCCTAGAACCTACTACAGTACTTTTTACTAGGCTTTGATAAGTATTTGTTGAATGGATGAATAAATAAATGGAAGGATGGATTCATGTAAGTAAACAAGAAATGTCTAGGTGATGTAGTGAATAGAGTACTGCCTATGGCATCAGGAAGATCTGAGTTCAAATCCTCATTCAGGGACTTAACAATTGTGTGGTTCTTGTCAAGTCATTTTTCCTCTATTTACCAGTTCCCTTATTTGTAAAATAGGAAAATAACAACATCTGCCTTCTACAGTTATTGTGAGGATAAAATATGATATTTTCTGTAAAGTACTTTGCAAAACTTGAAATTCTGTGTAAATGCTATTATTACTATTTTTATAACTATTATTGCATGGACCAAGATATAGCTCAGTGTGGTGAATAGAATACTGAACACACACACACACACACACACACACACACACACGCACACACAATACTGATTTACTTTCAGAGACTTAGCAGTTATGTGACCTTGGATAAGTCTGAGCTTTATTTCCTTACCCCTGAAATGGTTATCCCTAAAATGGCTAGACTGAATGTTCTCTAAGGTTTCACCTGATTAGAATCCAAAGGATCATTCGATCCACAGTTTTTTTTTCTTAATTACCTCCTATGTGTCAGGCAGGATGTTAAATGATAGGAAAAATAAAAAGAAATATGAAACTCTGCATCTGAAGAATCTCCCTTTCTAGTAGGGGAGACAACATTCTACCATTATGCTTTTGATTTCTTATGGTCTTGATTTTCTCCTTTCTAAACTGCATATAATGATGTCTCAGAGAGTAGTTACAATAAAACAGTTTGTGAAATATGAAGTAATAGATAAGAAATAATCTTGATGTAATTGCGTAGTACAAAAACCAGTAAGCATAGGGTAGGAGAATATAGGCTGGAAGAATTAGTGAATTGGGTAGCATAGAAGAACCACCTAATTTAGAGGTGGTAGAACTAGAGCTGAGTTCTTTTGGCTCTCCCATCCAAAAGCCATGGGACCTTCCTTGGTCATGGGATTGAATTGCCCAGGTCTCATTTTCCTTAGGTATAATACTGGCATAAGAGGTGTGCTAAGTATTTCACATACATAGGAATCAAAATAGATCATAGAAACAAAAATACTTGGTCAAGTTAAATATTCTTTGTATTTTAAAGTACTACTAGTAAACCTCACCTTGAGAAAAGTTTTGCCCTAAGTGCCTTGGAGCTTGAGAGCAAGAATAGGGTTTCATCCCTGATCATATTTTTTCAACTGTGTACACATGGATCCAGATAAGAAAAGGGAACAGAACATTCAGTAGTACAGATTGAAATAATAACTATATGCCTCCAGGAAAAGGATGGGGTTTAATTAATATAATGGGCTACAATACCAGTATCAGTGCATGACAGCCAGAGCTTCTTAGGTTTAAAACATAGATATATCTTTGGAAAGTCTCTCTTTACATGGCCTTTACACTTTTGATGAAAAAAGAGGGAAAGATTTGTGGGCATATTTGGGAAAATAGAGATTGAGTGATTTTTCATTTTCCAGGAGATGACTCTTTGGGGGAATGGGGGAGAGCCTTAAAATATGCTGAATCATTAAATTGATCGTTGTAAGAAATCTTCAAAATAACAGTTCATCACAGACTTAGTGTCAAATGAGTTGAGACTTCTGTTGGGAAAAAAGGGAGAATAATGATTTATCTTTAAAAAAATGAGGTCATAGGTGGAATAGACAACCTCATCCTTGGGAAAAGGATTTTGTGTCCTTGGGAGCAGGTTGAGGAGACTCAAAAAGTCTATTTCATTAATACAACGTTTATAACTTAAGTAATGAGAGGAAACAAGCTGGATCCAACATACCTTTATAGACTTATATTACCCTATATGTGCATAGTGCTATGCTCTAAATAAATTGAACTATTGAATTATGCCCTGAACTCACCATCCTGTGTCCCAGTGCCATGGCTTTACATAAGTTGTCAAATCCTTCATGGCAGATATGGACTTGTTCCTATCACTGATTGTTTATCATACTTATCTACATTGAGGGATGCAGTGGCATCTCCTATGGGAAAACTTATAATCTTGCCAGGTCTTACTATTTGTCTCATTCTCAAATAATCTACTCTTTACTTATTCTGTGCATACCATATGCCTAGGAGAAAGTAAGTTCCTTGAGAGTAGGGGATTTTTAAGTATTGATTTTTGTGTCTCCAGCACCTAGAAAAATTCCTTTCCCTTAAAAAATATTTAACAAATATTAGTCAAATTTAATTTCTTAACCCATTGAATTATTAGTCCCCGCCTTACCTTCTTTTTCTTTTGCATTTACTATGTATGCATACATATATTTCTTTATGTATATATTGTTTTCCCAGTAGAAAATAAATAAGGGTTGTTGTTTTTTTTTACTTTATATTAGTACAGTACTTAATAACTAATATAATAAATATTTATCGATTGGTGGAGGTTGAATTAAAATGTTCCTTTATGTATTCAGTGTTACTTCACTAAATTCCCCCTAAATGTTCTGTTCCCATATACCTCTTGAGAGCCTTGAATATCAAGTTGGATGACAGTTTCAGGGCTGATATACTCTGCCCATTGACTAAAATATATACTTCTGTCTTTTATCTTATGAATTGTAGTTCTTTCTAATTCAATTTTTAACCCTCCCCAAAACAGTGGTTCAATGATCTTTATAATGTTGGCTATAGATCATTATCCATCTGTATCTTCTAACGCTGAGAGGTGGTTCTCTGTGTCCTCCACAAAGATTCTAATCCACTTTCTGGTGGCCTTCCAACATTCCATGGGCATCTTTGTAGGACCTGGGCTGTCCATCGGCTACATCTCGGTTTCACATGACAGATGCCTTTTCTAATAATTTCCTGGATAGTGTATTTTATGCCATTTTGCATGAAAGTTATGATCAATATGTTGCAGTCTATACATAGCCACCTTATGTCAGTTGTTTTTTGGACTTTGGGTCACTTGCAATTTTTTTTTTCTAGAGACAATAGTGTTCTATGAATTGTACCCATATGTCTTCATGAAGTTATTATTGATATTAAAGTGGGTGTTTGTTTGTGTGTGTCTGTGTGCATGTGTATCAGAGACAGAGACTGAGAGATGGACAGAGACAGAGACAGAGATAAAATACACAGATTGTAGAAAGGATGACACAATCCTTGAAATGTAATCACACCTATCTCTTCCACCTATTCAGTTTTGACCCACTTCATTGTTTATCATATCAAGATATGTAAACTCAACAGGTTGCCCACCCAACTATGTGCTACAGTATGCACACTAAAATTTCTTCATTTGCTAGACTTAAACCCCCTCATCAGTATGGATTTTTAGGGTGATCTTTCTTGAATGGTCATGGATCTCATTGAGAATTTTCTATAGTATTTTAAATCTATTTTTTCAGTTATTTATTTATTTATTTTTAATGGTTTTATTTATTTTTAGATGTCAACTTTCATTTCCTCAAAATTTTGAGTTCTAATTTTTCTCCCCATCTCTCCCCTCCCTCACCCCATAACACCTTGCATTCTGATTACCCCTTCCCTCAGGGTGCTCTCATACCCCACCCTTCCCTTATTCCCATCTTCTCTCTTTTCTTGTAGAGCGAGATAAATTTCTATATCCCATTACCTGTATTTCTTATTTCCCAGTTACATGCAATAATAATTCTCAACATTCACTTCTAATACTTTGAATTCCAACTTCTCTCCCTCTCTTCTTCCCCATCCATCCCCACTGTGAAGGGAAGCAATTCAATACAGGCTATATATGTGTCATTTTGCAAAAGACTTCTATAATAGTCATGTTGTGTAAGACTAAATATACTGCCTTGCATCCTATCCTGTCCTTCCTTTTTTTTCTATTCTCTCATTTGAACTTGTCCCTTCTCAAAAGTGTTTGCTTCTAGTTACTCCTTTCTCTCATTTGACCTCCCTTCTATCATCCCCCTCACCCCACTTGACCCCTTTCCCCTACTTTCCTGTAGTGTAAGATAGATTTTCATACCAAATTGAGTGAGCATGTTATTCCCTCCTTAAGCTATATGTGAAGAGAGGAAGCTTCACTTTTCCCCTCCAACCTCCTCCCTTTTCTCCTCCATTGAAAAATATTTTTCTTATCTCTTTTATGAGTGATAGTCTGTCCCATTCCATTTCTCCCTTTCTCCTCCCAATATTTTCCTCTCTCACCCCTTAATTTTATTTTATTTTTTTTTATGGATACCATCTCCTCTGATTCAACCCACCCTGTGCTCTCTGTCTCTGTCTCTCTTTCTCTTTCTGTCTCTCTCTCTCTGTCTCTCTCTCTGTCTCTCTCTGTCTCTCTGTCTCTCTCTCTCTCTCTGTCTCTCTCTCTGTCTCTCTCTCTCTCTTTCTGTGTGTGTGTGTGTGTGTGTGTGTGTAATCCCACCAACTACCCAGATACTAAAAAAAGGTTCACGAGTTACAAATATTGTCTTTCCATGTAGGAATGTAAATAGTTCAACTTTAGTAAGTCCCTTATGATTTCTCTTTGCTGTTTACCTTTCCATGCTTCCCTTGATTCTTGTGTTTGAAAGTCAACTTTTGTTTTCAGCTCTGGTCTTTTCATCGAGAATGCTTGAAAGTCCTCTATTTCATTGAAAGACCATTTTTTTTTCCCCTGAAGTATTATACTCAGTTTTGTTGGGTAGGTGATTCTTGGTTTTAGTTATAATTCCTTTGACTTCTGGAATATCATATTTCATGCCCTTCAATCTCTTAATGTAGAAGCTGCTAGATCTTGTTTTATCCTGATTATATTTCCACAATACTCAAATTGTTTCTTTCTAGCTGCTTTCAATATTTTCTCCTTGACTTGGGAACTCTGGAATTTGGCCACAATGTTCCTAGGAGTTTCTCCTTCAGGAGGTGATTGGTGGATTCTTTCAATATTTATTTTGCTCTCTGATTCTAGAATATCGGGGCAGTTTTCCTTCATAATTTCGTGGAAGATGATGTCTAGGCTCTTTTTTGATCATGGCTTTCAGGTAGTTCCATAATTTTAACTTGTCTCTCCTGGATCTATTTTCTAGGTCAGTTGTTTTTTTCCAATGAGATATTTCACATTATCTTCTGTTTTTTTCATTCTTTTGGTTTTGTTTTGTAACTTCTTGATTTATTGTATAGTCATTAGCTTCCTTGAACTCCATTCTTATTTTTAAAGAACTATTTTGTTCAGTGAGCTTTTGAACCTCCTTTTCTATTTGGCTACTTGCGTTTTTTAAAGCCTTTTTCTCCTCATTGGGTTTGAACCTCCTTTTCCAATTGAGTTAGTATATTTTTAAAGGTGTTATTTTCCTCAGAATTTTTTTGTTTCTCCTTTAGCAAGCTGCTGACTCACTTTTCAAGCTTTTCTATGGCCTGAGTGCATTTTGCGTTCATTTTGGAGGTAGTGGAGGCAGAATCCATGACTTCTTCTGACAGTATGCATTGTTCTTCCTCTTCCAAAAGGATGGAAGGAGATACCTGTTCACCAAGAAAGTAACCTTCTATAATCTTATTTTTTTCCACTTTTTTTGGCATTTTCCCAGCCAGTTACTTGACTTCTGCATCCTTTGTCAAGAGGAGGGTCCTAGTGCTCCTCCTCCCCCCAGGACTGTGCTCTGGGCTGAAATTCACATCAACTGCTCAATTCTCCCAGGGGCTTTAGGTAGGATGGGGCAGCCATGAAAGGCTGAGGTTCAGATCCCCTGTTCAATTGCCCCAGAGGCTTTCAGCTGAGCTGCTCATATAATGGACCCAGACTGCTTTCCTGGCCACTGTAGCTGCCTGCTGCCTACCCACTGCTGCTGCTGCTGCCACTGCCTAAGGCCAGTGCTAGGGGACTGCGATCCCCTCTCACCCTGCTGAGAAAGCCCTCCCACATTTACCTTTGAAGCTTTCTTTGTTGATTGTGGATTGAAGGATTAGGACCCTCCCTGCAGGGGATTCTGCCCTGGAGGCCTGTTCCATTCCTGTTCCTCCCTGTGCCACATGACCAAGACTGGTCTCAGCTCTGCTCAGTGTCCTGCGGGATATACCTTTCCTGTTAGCCTTCCAGGTTACCTTTGACTGGAAATATCTCTCACTCTGCCGTTCTGTGGCTTCTACTGCTCTAAAATTTGTTGAGAGTCATTTTTTACAGGTATTTTGTGGGCTGTGGGGGAAGCGCTATAGTATGTGCGTCTTTCTATTCCACCATCTTGGCTCCGCCCACTCAGTATTCAAAATTTTGATCCATCTCAAAATATGTCATCTGAAAACAGGAGACTTTGGAGGGCCTCACCAACTATAAGAAGACTCTCTTCTATGTATACCTAAAGCAAGGTATCTTTAATTACTGAAACTAACTTTAGCAAGTATATATCTTCCAATACTATACATTGTTTGACACTGATAATTACAAGGTTGTCAAACTTTTCATTTTCTATGTTATTCAATTATCAAGGAATCTTATAAAAATAACATGATTTGGGAGATACCATTTGAAAGAAAGACTTTCAGGCTGCATTTTGCTCTACTATCAAAGATTTTTAAAATATAGCCCACAAGCATTATTATGTTTTTACATAATGTCAATTATTATTGGAAAAGCTTCCAAAATGAGGAGGCTTTAAAGAATGGAAACTCTATATTTCATATCTAGCAGAGGGTAACAGCCTGAGAAACAGTAGGGAGGCAGGAGCAAGCCTAGTGCATGGGGAGTTAAGTAAAAAGAAAGATCTGTGTTCAAACTATAGTCAGATAATTGCAGAGAGGAATTAAATTTTAAGCATTGGTTAGTTGAGATCCTTCTAATAACAGACAGTGAAATAGTTTGTGAGTTTTCATCCCAGAGTGTTTGGCATTTACTTCTAAATGATGCTCTAGTTCATAATTTTACTTTGTTATTCACTAAGAATCTTATCTCTTTCTTCCTCCATCATTATTCCCAGACCTTCATCCCTCATTCCTGTTGTGTCTGCAGAGCTTATGTGTCATTTCTTAATATTTATGACTGGAAGATAAAGACAGAAATGGAGTCTTTCTGACTCCAGAGGGTATCACTAGATTTATGTAGTCTGGAATATCTTGGTATCTAAGAATCCATGCGGTTTTACTTCCAATGAAAGGTTACTGATCTCTGGAAAAGAAGGAAAGAAAAAAAAATACTATGTGAGAAGCACTGATGAAGCTGTCATGTTCTGAAAGGCAGAGAGAACCCAAGGGACAAAAGGTATATTATGAATGAGACAGAGGGGGAGGAAGGGAGAGGGAGGGAGGGGAGAGGAGAAAGAATCCAGTCTTTAGTAAGTGGGGAATATGTTTTAATTTAAATGATTTAGTGATGTATTAATTTAGTAAAGACTTCATTTGATCTGCCACCTTTAAATAAAGTGAAGGCTCCATTTCCACCATTATTTGAATAGCCTTGTTATGGAAGTCATTGAAAAGGAGATAAATGTGTGAACCTTATCCCATTTCCAGACTTTAAGTTGGTATTTTGTTTCTTGTCCTAAAGTAACTTCATGCAATGATTTTTACTTATGTTTGTTTTAACAATCAACTTCATTAGAGATGGAAAGCTACTGGACCTCATGTTGATTTGATTTCCTTATCTGTGAAATGAAGTTGTTAAAGGAGATGCCCTCTAAAGTCTTTTCCAGCTCCAAATTTTATGATACCTATGCAACCTTGCACACACAATCTAATCTCATTGGACTTTAATTTTCTTATTCATAAAAAGAGAATTTTGGGCTCAATGGCCTTTAAAGGTTCCTTACAGGTTTAAATCTCTGCTCTTATTGGGCACAAACTACTCTGGAGTCAGAGAACATGGGTTCAAATTCTGCCTTTGATGGTTACTATCTGCTTTACCTGGGGCAAGTCACTAAATCTCGTTTTTTTCCCTCTACAAAATGAAAGGATTAGATTAGATGATTGGGAAAGTTCCTTCTAACTCTCAGTCTCTGATCACATTGAATGTTAACTATGAAGGTAGAAGATAGGGGTACATTTCTTGCTTTCCATACATACTATTTTTCATCATGGGCAAATCTCATCTTTCTTGACCCTAGTTTCCTTATCAGAAAATAAGACCTTTGGACTAGAGTGCCTTTTGCTTCCCTTCTAGGCCTTGATCAGATAAAATTCTCTCTGTCTCTGTCTCTCTGTCTATGTGTGTGTGTGTGTGTGTGTGTGTGTGTGTGTATGAGAGAGAAAGAGAGAGAGAGATGGAAACTGTTGTCAAGTTGCATTGAAGAGCACAGGAAACTTCTTTCTCTAAGTTTATCAATCAAATGCCTTTCACTGCATCTTAATTCATTTAGCATTTCTTTAAAAATAAAAAATAAAAATAATTATGGATTGGCTGATTCTCTGGTCTTCACTGTTCCAGTCAAGATGGGAAATGTAGCATATTGTTCCTATTTCCACCATATGTTGGAGTCATCAACTAATGATCTTTCCATTCTGCAGTTTTTTTCTAAAGGTGTACATACATTTTTATATTTAATGTGGAATGACTGGGGAGACTAATTAGTTATGCCATTTTTTGGTAGGGAAATTAGCATAACTATTATTTTATTAACTGACTCGAATATCAATGAGCTTTCACAATGTCAAGCATATCTCTTAAGAATTGTTCTGACATCCCAGGTTGGTCTTTAACAGACAGGCACATTTCACTCATTGAGTTTTACATGGCTGAAAATGAAAATTTAGCCATTTGATTATTTCAGGGAGTGAAAGGCACCAGTCTCTGCTTCCTTTTTCTTTTTGGAGGGGGGATTGAATTTGTCTTCATCAAACTGTCTACAATAAAGGCATATTTACAGAGTGCAATGAAAGAAGAAAGACTGTGTTTGTAAGCATAATATGGGCAAAGCAACCCTTATATTCTGTTGATGCAGCTGTGATATGGTCCATATATTTTTTGGGGAAAAATTGTAATAGTAATAGAAAAGTCACTAAATTGTACACAACCCTTTGCCCCCATGGGAAATACCTCAAAGAGTTAAAAACTAATAAGATAGTTGGCATAAGTGCCAAAATGAACAATAACAACTTTTAGAATTAGAAGAATTAGAAGGAAAGCATCTTCGAATTGTTTGGGGAATACTAGAAGCAGTTGAGACACTTGAGCAAATAGAAACTAGGAACTATTAAACACTGGACATAACAACATAAAGGAAAATAACAATGACAGGCTTGACAAATGTGATCAGTGTGATGATCAATCATGACTTCAGAAGACTGACTATGAAACAAGGACCTACCCTCTCTTAGACAGGATAAAGAGAGGTACTGATTGAGGCACACATTGCCAACCTTGTTCAACATGCAGATCAACTACAGTTTTGCTTGACCCTGCCTCTTTGTTAAAATATAGAACATCATATCAGAATGAAGGAAATCTTAGAACAGAAAATCTCCAAGTTGGAAGGGAACTTAATTCATGTCCTTTGTTTCACAGTGGAGGAAATGGAGGCCTAGAAAGAACTATTTTGCTAAAATTCACAAGAGTAGTCAATGACGATGATTGTATTTGATTCGTGTTTTTGTTGTACAGTTGTTCAGTCATTTCCAACTCTCCATGACCTCATGGGCCATGGCACACTAGGCTTTCCTGTCCTTCCCTATCTCTCAAAGTTTGTCCAAGGCTATGATCCTTATTTCCATGACATCATCCACCCATCTCATCATGCGCCTTCTCCTTTTCCTTTCGCCTTCAATCTTTCTCAAAATCAATTTTTTTTCCAATGAGTCCCATCTTCTAGAACATTATATGATTAAAGTATTTAAGCTTAAGCTTCAGTATTTGATGTTCCAGTGAATAGCCTGAATTAATTTAAGTACTGACTGATTTGATCTCCTTGCTATACAAGAGACTCTTCAAAGTCCTCTCCAGCACCAGAATCTGAAAACACTGATTCCATGGTGCTCAGATTTCCTTACAATCCAACTCACATTGTCATATGCTGGTGTTGGAAACACACAGACACTGCCTTGCTCACAAACACAATGAACAAACAAAAAACCCCATAGCTTTGACTACCTGAGACCTGTACTGACAAGATGAAGTCTCTACTTTTTAATATACTGTTTGGATTTTCCATAGCTTTCTTTCTAAAGAATCTTAATTTCATGGCTTCAGCCTCCATCTGCAGTGATCTTTGAGTCGAAGAATATAAATCTGACACTACTTCCATTTCTTCTCCCTCTATTTTCCAGGAAGTGATAGGAGCAGTTACCAAGATCTTAGGGTTTTTTTTTTGTTGTTGTTTTGTTTTGTTTTGTGCGTGTTATATTAAACTTCAAAGCAGATTTTATACTCGCTTCTTTCACCCTCATCAAGAAGCTTCTTAACAATTTCTGCCATCAGAGTGGTATCACCCGCATGTCTGAAATTGTTGGTATTTCTCTTGGCAACCTTGATTCCAGCTTTTGATTCATTTAGTATGTCATTTGATGATGTGTTCTTAATATAAGTTAAATAAATAAAGTGACAATATACAGCCTTCTTGTACTCCTTTTCCAGTCTGTTGTTTCATGTTCAGTTCTAATTGTTCCTTTTTGATCCACAAACAAGTTCCCCAGGAGATAAGTAAGATGATCTGGTATTTCCATCTCTTTTAGGACTTGGCAGATTTTGTCATGATTCACACAGTCAAAGGCTTTAGCATAGTTAATGAAGAACAAGTAGATATTTTTCTTGAACTCACTTGCTTTCTCCATAATCCAGCAAATGTTGGCAACTTGGTGTCTAGTTCCTCTACCTCTTTGAAAACCATCTTGCTCTTCTAGTAATAAAAGTGTGTTGCCTGACTGAAATTTGGAGGGGGAAACAAAACATGAATTATTAGGTACATACAAGAAGTATGCAGAATAGATTTAAAGTATGCAAAGAGGAGAAAGAATGTGTAGGTATGGGGCCTAGGATAGAGCTTCTGCCAAGGCAGGATTTGAACCAAATCTTAAAGGAAACTAGAAAGGCTAAGAAGCCAAGATGAGAGTGGAGGGCATTCCAAGCCCAGAGGATAGCCAATCATCATTCACCAGGACTGAAGGTAGAAAGTTGATGTGCTCTTTGGTCCCTTCCAGGATGCCTGAATTGGAAAGCTCATGAAGAGAAGTCAAGAACAAATAAGAAGACTGGAAAGATAGGAAGGAGTCAGACTGAAGAGCTTTAAAAGTCAAATAGAAGACTTTATATTTGAACATTAAGATGATAGGGCCATTACTGGAATTTATTTAAGAAAGAGGATGCCATGGTCAGACCTGTGCATTAGGAAGATCATTTTGGCAGATGAGTGGAAGATGGTTTGAAGTATAGAGACTTCAGGCAGGCAGAGCATTTAAAGATTATTATAATAGCCTAATCTTCAGCCTATAAAGGACTGAACCAAGGAGGTAGCTGTGTGAGGAAAGAGGAGTCAACTTAAAGCAGAGACATTAGGAGGGTAGAAATAATTGATGAGATTGAGCAATAGCTTGGATATGTGTGGGGCAGTAGGAGATAATCATGAGGTCATAAGGCTTAGCAGCTGTTAAGATGGTGTTGCCTTGACAATAGTAGGAAAATTTAGAATAGGTGAAGATTTAGTGAGAAAGCTAATGAGTTCTGTTTAGGACATACTGAGTTTGAGATACTATTCAGCATCTGCTTTGAGATGCCTCCAACACAGATGATGATGTGAGATGGTAGTTGGTACATTTAAGAGGCCATTGAAGTGAGCCCAACTTAAAAAAAGCAGTATTTTCAGATGGAGTTGAAGAGGGAGCATGGAGAAGAAGAGGGACAAAGACCTCATTTCAACTCCTATTTCCCATTTAGTCTCTCTGTGACTGGGGCAAGAAATGTACTTTCCCCAGAATCTTAATTTCCTCCTTTGTAACATGACAGGGTTAGACTAGAAGTTTTTTGAGGTCCTTCCCAGTATGTCAATGGCTTTCTGTACTCCTCTTTCCTCATCTGTAGAATGGAGAGAGAGAGAGAGAGAGAGAGAGAGAGAGAGAGAGAGAGAGAGAGAGAGAGAGAGAGAGAGAGAGAGTGTCTTCTCTAAGCCTCTGTTACCTCTGTTTCCTTGTCTGTAGAACAAAGATACTTGTACCTATAGTATCCACCTCAAATTGTCATTAGGCTCAAATGAGGTGATGCATGTTATGGGCAAGTAAGTGCCACAGTGGACAGTTTTCAGGTCTGAAGTCAGAAAGACTCATCTTTGTGGGTTTAAATTCAGTGTCAGACACTTACTAGCTGCGTGCCCCTAGGCAAGTTACTTAATCCTGTTTGCCTCAGTTTCCTCATCTATACAATGAGCTGAAGAAGGAAATGGCAAAACAATCCAGTATCTTTGCCAAGGAAACTCCAGATGAAGTCACAAAGAGTCAGAGAAGGCTGAGAAATGATTGAATATTAACTGCGTTCCACTGTGGCTTCATGGAGATTTGGCTTTAGAGTAAAAACAAATGTGTTCAAATCCAGGCTCTGACATATATTGTGTGATTCTGGGCAGGGCATTTAATCTCCAAGTGCTTTGAATAATTTTCTAAGAATTACAAAGAAGGTGCTGACCTGCCTTGGTTGAGGAAGTTTCTTCATCCAGCATCCAAGCTCTAAGTCCCTGACCCTGACATAGAAATCTCTCTCCCTTGAAATCTGTATAAAAGTGTTGCATACAAAATCCATGGGAATGATCATTTTGCATAATAATTTTCAATATTACTCCACAAAATCTACATGGCAGTACTACTTAGGAAACTCAGTCATCTTAGAGTAATGGTCCTTTGGAAATAATGTAAAACATTTCAGTCCTGATCATTCATGAGTAGAGAAAATTGTACACGGCTTACAGAAATGAGTGTCACTAATAACATTTTTTTTTTTTCAGAAACCATGCTATGTGATGTTTCCTGGACTATTTTTTTGGACAGCATGACTATGGAATTTCCTAATGGAATTTTGTCAGTTTGGGGGTTAGATGAGGATCAGCTGACCAGTGTTAAAAGCTGAGGCTATCAGATTAATTATTTCAAAAAAATGGTGGTATTAAGCACTAGGTTCAAAGACAGACTGAGTTCAGACAAGTTTGGTTTAATCTATCAGTCAATTAATTGACAAGTAGGTTTTTAGTTGCTGTTGTATGCCAGGTCCTGTGCAGGACATTAAAGATACAAAGACAAAAAAAGGAGCAGACACTCCCTTCAAGAAAGTTAATTTCTACTGAGGACATTCAGCATGTTCATGAATCAGTATATCCAACACACACACACACACACACACACACACACACACACACACACACACACAGAATTCAAGGGCACTTGTAGCTGGTAGAATGAGGAAAGGGCTAATGTAGATGTTGTTCAGTCATTTAGTCATGCCTGACTAATTGTGACTCTATTTGGGGTTTTCTTGGCAGAGACACCTATGTAGTTTATCATTTTGTTTTTCTGGATCACATAGCTAGTAAGTGTTTGAGATCAGATTTGAACTCAGGAAGAGCTACCTTTCTGATTCCAGACCCAGCACTGTACCCATTGTGCCACCTAGCTGACTATTGTGGAAGATAGTCCTTAAACAAAATTTTGATGGAGACAAGGTATTCTGAGAAGTAGAGATAAAAATTTTGTTGTTGTTCAGTTGTTTCGGTCATCTCTGACTCTTTGGACCCCATTTGGGGTTTTTGGCATTTTCTTCTCCAGCCCATTTTACAGATGAGAAAGCAGAGGTAAATAGGGTTAAGTGACTTGTCCAGGGTCATATAGATAGTAAATGTCTGAAGCTGAATTTGAACTCAGGTTCTCCTGACTATAGGGCTGGTATTGTAACCACTGCACCGCTTAGCTGCCCAGCGATAAAGATAGCCAGTGCAAATGCACAGTGGTGGGAGATGCACTATTCTTTGTGCAGAACAGCAAGAGACTCAGTTATTATGAAACCAGGAAAGGAGCAGTGGTACAATGAATATACTACAACTTAGAATGCAAACACCTAAAAATCAGAGATTTTATTTTAAAATTTTATCTGTGCATTCTTGTTGAATAACGAAGTGACTTATGCATAGTCACTGATTAATAAATGCATGTTGGATTGGATTGCATTTGACTTAATTGCTTCTGGAAGACTAGATATTCTGCCAGTGATCTGAGGGAGATTTCAGGAATTCTGTTAGGATCATATCAGACACTGGGGCTGTCTTGGGGGAAAGGAACAATGCCAGTCTGACCATGTTCTCTTGCTCAAAAACTCTGTTGATATCATATTGACTGTAGGACAAAATACACACTTCTTGGTTTGATATTTGAAGCTCTTTGCAGTTTGACTCCAACTTTTTGTTGTTGTTGTTGTAGAATGATTAGTATTCCTTTCCTCTGTAACATGGGAGGACATATCCACTGTGGTGACAGAATCAGCCTGCAGAGTCAGGAAGACTTAGGTTCAGGTCCCATCTCTCATACATACAGACTATGTGATTTAATTTCCTGGTTCTGCAGGTAGCTTTAAGACTCAGACAAAGTAAAGGAAATATCCTCATATAGAGAGTTCTTAGACTAATGAGGTTATAGGTTCACTTCCTTTCTTTATTTCTCTCTCTGCCTAAACCCCCAGGGGGAATTTAGCAACTGATCTGAATCGCAGCCCTGAGACTGGCCCTGGGGTGAGGAGAAGCTCTGGCAGTGGAGTTGGAGACAGTTGTCAATAAGGAATTCTACTCCCAGATTCTGGGCAGAAAAATTTTGATTGCTCTCAGACCAGTGTGCAGGCCAGGAGAGGAGAAAACTCCTCTCCTTTGATTGTGCCACCTTGAAGAAACAGAACTTACAGGTCAGTATACCCTCCTCTTGACAAAAGACACAAAATTCAAGTCACTAGCTGGGAAAATGCCCAAAAAAGGGAAAAAAATAAGACTATAGAATGTTACTTTCTGAGTGAACAGGTTTATTTTCTTCCATCCTTTCAGATGAAGAAGAACAAAGCATAAAACAGAGGAATTCAAGACTTCTGCATCTAAAACCTCCAAAATAAATATCCAAAGATTTCAGGCCATGGAAGAGGTCAAAAAAGATTCAGAAAATAAAGTAAGAGGGGTGGAGGAAAAATTGGGAAGAAAAATGAGAGTGATGCAAGAAAATCATGAAAAGCGAGCCAACATCTTGCTAAAGGAGACCAAAAATATGCTGAGGAATGTAATACCTTTAAAAATAGGCTAACTCAATAGGCAAAAGAGGTCCAAAAGGCCAATGAGGAGAAGAATGCTTTAAAAAGCAGAATTAGCCAAATGGAAAAGAAGGTTCAAAAGCTCGCTGAAGAAAATGTTTTTTTTTTTAAATTAGAATGGAGTAGATGGAAGCTAATGACTTTTTGAGAAACCAAGAAACTACAAAACATAACCAAATGAATGAAAAAATGGAAGATAATGTGAAATATCTCATTGGAAAAACAACTTACCTGGAAAATAGATCCAGGAGAGACAATTTAAAAATTATGGGACAGCCTGAAAGCCATGATCACAAAAAGAGCCTTGACATCATCTTTCATGAAATTCTCAAGGAAAACTGCCCTGATATTCTAGAACCAGGAGGCAAAATAAATATTGAGAGAATCCACCAATCACCTCCTGAATGAGATCCAAAAAGAGAAACTCCTAGGAATATTGTAGTTAAATTCCAGAGTTCCCAGGTCAAGAAGAAATTATTGTAAGCAGCTAGAAAGAAACAATTCAAGTATTGTGGAAATACAATCAGGATAATACATGATCTAACATGAAGGGATTGAAGGGCTTGGAATATGATATTCCAGAAGTCAAAGGAACTAGGATTAAAACCAAGAATCACCTACTCAGAAAAAAATGAGTATAATAATTCAAAGGGAAAAAAAATGGTCATTCGATGATCAAGCATTCTTGATCAAAAGACCAGAACTGAACAGAAAATTTGACTTTCAAACACAAGAATCAAGAGAAGCATGAAAATGCAAACAGAAAAGACAAGTCATAAAAGACTTTCTAAAGTTAAACTGTTTACATTGCAACATGGAAAGATAATATTTGTAACTCTTGAGACTTTTCTCAGCATTTGGTAGTTGGAGGGATTACACACACACACACACACACACACACACACACATACACACACATATAGATAGAGCACAGGGTGAGTTGAATAAGAAGGAATGATATCTAAAAAAATAAAATTAAGGGGTGAGAGAAGAATATAATGGAACTAGAAAGAGAGAAATAGAATGGGGCAAATTTTCTCTCATAGAACAGGCAAGAAAAATCTTTTTCAATGGAGAGGAAAAGGGGGAGGTGAGAGGGAAAAAGGAAGCTTACTCTCTTCACATTTTGCTTAAGGAGAGAATAACATGCTCACCCAATTTGGTATGAAAATCTATCTTACACTACAGAAGAGTAGGGCAGAAGGTGACAAGTGGGGTGGGAGGATGACAGAAAGGAGGGCAAATGGGAGGAAGGAGTAATTAGAAGTAAACCCCAATGGGGAGGGAAAGGTTAAAAGAGAGAGTAAAATAATTGGGGGGCAGGATTGAATGGAGGGGAATATAGTTAGTATTATACAACATGACTATTATGGAAGTCTTTTGCAAAACTACACCTATAAAGCCTATATGGAATTGCTTACCTTCTCTGTGGGGATGAGTGGAGATGGAAACAGGGAGAGAAGTTGGAACTCAAAGTTTTAGTAATGAATGTTGAGAATTGTTTTTGCATACAACTGGGAAATGAGAAATACAGATAATGGGGTGTAGAAATCTATCTTGCCCTACAAGGAAAAAGAGAAGATGGAGATAAAGGAAGGGAGGGGTGTGATAGAAAGTAGGGCATATGGAGGGAAGGTGTAATCAGAATGCAAGATGTTATAGGGTGGAGGGAGGGCAGAGATGGGGTGAAAATTTAGAACTCAAAATTTTGTGGAAATGAATGCTGAAAACTAAAAATAAAAAAAATAAACTTAAAAAAAAAGAATACCCCAAATGGGGTCACAGAGAGTGGACACAACTGAAAAAAACAAACAAACAAAAAAAAAACAAAAGCAAAAACAATGCATTAAGTTGATTTCTTATCTCTAGCTTTTCTACAGGCTGTTACAAATAAGCATACTCACCTTCATCACATGTACCATCTGGAATACCTAGCTCTCTTCATAGCTCAACTCAAATATTATTCCTGCTTTTCCTCATCCTTCTGGTTGCTGACACTCTGTATCTTTAACTGTGTTGTATTTGTCTAACAAAAATTTGCATTTATTTACCTGTTTTCATATTTACCCCATAACACTGCAATGTCCTTGCGGGCAAAATATATTTTTGTTGTTATTTTTCTATGCCTATTAAATAGTTGTTAATTTCAATTAAATTGGGACTGAATCAAGCATCAGAGCTAGGAATGTCTTCTCTTAACTTTTGGCAAATGTTTGAACCTTCCCCAAGTATTTATCTTCAATCTACTTTTAATTAATAGCAAAGATGTAGAATTGGGAATGATAATTTAAATTCTAAACCTATAGACATGAAGAGTTAACATAAATGTGTATTTTATGTTGATTTTACCCATTTCTAATTTGTACTCCAATTCTCTAATGACTGTATCATTTCAAGAACTTGCATATCCCTTCAGAAGTTAATATCACCACTGATCTATACCTGTCCATCTTGTGCTGTTCTTGTCCTTCTTTCTCTTCCTATAAATATACCACAGAAATTCCTCCCAGAATATTAGGGTCCTTCCTTGAATTTTCTTGGCATCTCATGAGTACCAGTAGAACTCAAAGAATGTCTGTCCATCAGTTATCCTTAAGTCTTACTGTTGTGACTGATCCATAATCTCTGTAACTCATACATTTCTTTGACGATATTATTTAGAAGAGAAGTCATATAATTCTTTGTCTATAATGTGTTATAACCTATTCATGCCCAGGATGAACCTTTCCAATATATCTTTGGTGATCCTTGACACTATTTCTTGAAAGACTGCAGTGTGCTGTGACTCATCTCCACATGACAATGCCAGAACAATGTTGAAGGGGAAAGTATGGGCCATTCCATCAAAGATGACCTTGAGATCATTAAAAGAGCTATGTTAATTCCAAAAGGAAATATAGGCCAGAAGAGTCTGACCTACTGGAGAGGGAAAGGGCAGTCATGCATCTGATTTAGTTCAATAAGCATTTATCATGCCAGACATTTTGTCAAGTAAGGATGTGCACAAAAATGAAAATGAAATAGCCCCTCCCACCAAAGAACCACTTTCTGTAGGAAAAGAAACAACATGTAAATAGATAAGGAATATAGGTAATTTACATAGAGCAAGGTCACCAACAGCAAGAAGTACAGGCTACTGGCATGAAAAAGAGATTGACTGTTCCTAACCTTGAAGGAAGCTCAAGATTCCAAGAGGCTGGCATGAAGAGAGAAAGCATCCCAGGCAAGGAGAGCAACATATACAGAGGCATGTGGATGAGATGTCAAGCTCAGGAAAGTTCATATGGACCAATCTGGCTAAACTGTAGAATGTCTGAAGGGGAAAGATGGAGGATATGTCTGGAAAGATGGGCTAGAACTATATTTACAAGAGTACTTGCCATATGTAGGAATTTGTGCTTTATCCTACCTAAGAATCAGGTGGTCCAAGCTGATATAATTATTATTTATAGATTAATGGAGGAATGGTGCTTTCTGGGCATAATGGAGCATCCTAATATACTTGACCCTGTTTCATGGAATCTTATGGAAAGAGATTTGTTTTTTTTTCCCGTTTGAGATTCTGTGCAAAGGGATATACATACATACATACATACATACACATGTATGTGTAGGTATATATTTATGTATGCAGATAAAATTTATTTTATAAATATGTAGTTTATGATATATTATGTAAATACATATTTATTTATTACGTGTGTATAATATTTGCATACATAATAGGTATGTATGTACAAAAGCTTATGCCCATTAAAAAAACAATAAAAGCAATCAATCAACCAAGGTGCACAAAGCACCTACTATGTGTTAGTCACTGTGCTAGATATTGAGAATACAAGCTGGGAAATTCAATGGAGACAGCTAGGCAGCACAGTGGATAGAGCACTGGGTCAAAAGTCAGGAAGACTTATCTTTCAAATCCAATCTCAGAAATTTATGAACTGTGTGACCCTGGGCAAGTCACTTAGTTCTGCTTGCCTCAGATTCCTCATCTTTTAAATGAGCTGGAAAAGGAAATGGTAAACCACTCTAGTGTCTTTGCCAAGGAAATCCCAAATATAGTCACAAAGGGTCAGACATGAATGAACTATCAAACAACAGCTAAATCAGAACTTCTGTGTTTTTTTGAGACAACACATCTGAAAGATTTCAGCTGAAGTCAGATTCGAACGTCTAGTGGTGCGTTGAAAATTGTCATTTTCATTACTAAAAGACTGACATCCATGACCACTATGCATACTATTAGTCATTGCCTCTGTGGGTTTGGACAGTGTTGTGCTGACTAGAACTGATTTGTATTGGTTAATAAGAGCTGATGATTAAATTTTTCTTATGAGCATTTACATCTCCAAAATGAGCAAATGCTATAAGTCAGGGCTTGATTTATTGTTTTTTTTTTTCAATTATCTAGACTCAAGAGAGTGATGGAGAAAATGTTAATGCACATTAAACTTAAAATTGTTAAGTAGGTACTTTTTTTTTTTTTTGAGAGCAGGTTGTTAAATATTTACCAGCATGCCCATTGTTCTAGGGAATTATGGGGTCAGAGGAGTCAAACTCAAAGGGACCACAGAGGTAATCTAGTCCAACACCTTCATTTTACAAATGGGGAAACTGAAGCCGAGAGAGATTGTTAATCATAAATTCATGTCTGGAAGGGACCCTAGATGTCATCTGATCTGACATCTTTTTACAAATACAGAAACTGAAGTCCAGAGGTAAAGTGACTTGCTCAAGGAACACTGATAAAAATTGGCAGAGTCATTATTCAAGCTGAGGTTCTCTGACTCAGAACTCACACTCTTTCTGCTCCTTCGTGCTCTATTCATAATGACGTGCATTTATTGAGCCAGACTCTGGCTTTATCAATCACAGGTAAGTGTCTAGGCTGAGTAAATTTAAACGAATAACTATTTTGACCCTTTCGATGACTGCTTGACTCAGTAACCCCTGCAGTAAAATGACTAAATAAACTTGTTGTATTAATAAGTGTTTTCATGCCACATATACGTAATTTGGCTTTCTGCACAATGTGAGCTGCTTTTTCCAGGTATTTGTTTAAAAGTTGGTGAATCTGTGAGGTGATCCAACTATTCTGGAAAGTGATTTGGATCTATGCGCAAAGGGCTACAAAAATGTGCATAGCCTTTGATCCAGCAATGCCGCTTCTAGGGTTGTATCCCAAAGAGATCATAAAGATGGGAAAGGGACGCACATGTACAAAAATATTTTTAGCAGCACTTCTTTGTGGTGGCCAAGAAATGGAAATCAAGGGGATGCCCATCAATTGGGGAATGGCTGAACAAGTTGTGATATATGAATATAATGGAATACTATTGTACTACAAGAAATGATGAGCAGGTAGACTTCAGGAAAACCTGGATAGACATATATGAACAGATGCTGAGTGAAGCGAGCAGAGCCAGAACACTATACACAGTAATAGCCACAATGTGGGAGGACTGATTTTGATAGACTTAGCCCTTCTCATTAATGCAAGGATCTAAAACATTTCCAAAGCACACATGGTGCAAAATGCCATCCATACCCAGAGAAAGAACTATGAAGTCAGATTCTAGAATGGATCAGACTATTTTGTTTTTGTTATGTTTCATTGTGTTTTCTTTTCCTCATGGTTTCTCCCATTCCTTATAATTCTTCTATGCAACATGACTCATATGTAATATATATTTAATAGCTATGTATGTGTAGAGACCATATAAGATTGCATGCCATCTTGGAGAGAAAGGATGAAGGCAGGAGGAGAAAATTTAAAACTTGTGGAAGTGACTTGAAAACTGAAAACAAATAAATTTGAAAATACGTAAATATCAAAAAATAAAAGCTGATGAGATTATTTCCCAGATATATTTCTTGATCCTGATCCCCAAACCAGCTGTTAATACCCTCCAACCCCAACAGAATTACCTTGTATTTAATTTGTGTATTTTATTTTATATGAGTAATCTCCTTGGCCATTGACATTGTGTCTTTGTATCTGCATAACCTACCATGGTGTTGGGCGCATAGTAAGTACTTAATAAATGTTTTTTTGCTGATTAACCATGCCTAACCATGAGAGGCTGTGCTAGAATTAGAGTCATGACTTTTAGCTTCAAAATTTGATGACCTTTCTTTTACCACATTTCATGCTTCCATCATATGACTTTATAACTTATAGTATTTTATAATTTTCAAGGCACGTTTGTTTACATTATCTCATTGCTTCCCATAATTACTCTGTGAATCAAATAACCTGTGAGCGAATGAATGAAAAAAGCATTTGTTTCTCTGTGTCAGGAACTCAGTTAAGAACTGAGTATACCTATAGAAAAGCAAGACAGCTTCTGATCTCAAAAAGCTCACATCCTAATTGGTGAAACAGTACATCTAAGAGATTTCAGCTTCAGTAGATGGAAAACTCCAGCACTGCATGAATGTCAGTGACAAAACAGAACAATGCATCATCTTTCATGTCATATTCCTTAACAAAAATACATCAACTTCAACAGCTGAATCATCTGACAAGGCCAAGAACATTGGTGTCAGGAACTTTTTATTTTTCCTACATCTTCTGTAATTCTGGTGCCTGGCCCAGAGGCTGCAATGCCCCAAGAAGCAGCACTCCAGTTTTGTGTCCACAAGAATTAGTTTCTGCATTATATCTATAGGCACCAGGATGGAAGAAGGTTAGATAGCTGAGAGGACGAGGGGCATGCCGGTGACTCCTGAACCCTTGTTCAACCCCTCCTATTTTACCAAGGAAGGAAGAAAGACCCAGAGAAAGTAGTGACAGAGCTGGAGTTAGAATTTGGGGCTTCTTTTCTCACCATTCCCAGTTCCCAAGGAAGGTTGACTTTTATTACTAAAAGACCTGCCTTATGGTGATTGAGAAGGGGAATGTTAGAAATTTGGCCCATGTGCTTCAGAAGCACAAATGTTTGCACATCTTGAACTTCTGCAGCTATCCCTGCCTTCACTTATCCCCTATGAATGAAAACAAGGTGACACCAGGATTAGCCAGGAAGCTTTCTACCCCATGCTGAACCCTCCATTCTCTTTGTATTGCACAAAGAAGGAATAGACATGTACTTGACACCGGGGATGGTTCAACAATAGTGAGAAATTATGAAACTTCCAAAGGCATTAAATTCATTTTAAAATTGTCAGAGACCTGCTTATTGTACATGGCAGATCTCTCAGTCCTATTAATGTCAAAGCAATAAGTTGTGCTGAATGAATGTGACTGGAAGACTCATAAGGCAAAGAGATTGAAAAAATGGACTCTTTCACCAAGATTTTACCTCCTCTGCACCAAAACTTGAGTGGCCAATCTGATGTGGAAGGACTATCCTGCCCCATCTATATTATTCTTGCTCTTAATGTAATTTGCACCTAAACTAGTGGGCAAAAGAAGAAAGGCAGGATGGTAAAGTGGTTAGAGTACTTGTCTTGGCATCAGCAAGACCTTCACCTCTGATACTTGCTTGCTGTATATTCAATATAGGGAAGACACTTTTCTTTGGGCCTCAGTTTCAACATTTGTAAAGTGGAGATAATAATGCCCTATTGCCTTATAATGCTGCTGAATGACCAAAACAGGCAATGTCTATGGAGGGTTTTCTACTCTTTAAAGGGCTTTGGAAATGCCATTTCTATTACTCTGAAAAATGGCTTTTAATAGAATCACAGAAAACATTTTTTTTCTGTCACGTAGTGATAGGAAAAGTGAAAAAGCCAAAGGAAGACAAGGTCTCTGAAAGTATCTGGATTTCCCTGTGGGTCAAGAAATTGTTAACCACAGCTGGGAATCTTCATCTTCATTAGGTTATTGATCTTTTAATTATAGTTCCATCAATACATCTTGGTCAGTCAGTGTGCAAACATTTACTAAGCTCTTACATAGGGTCTGGCATTGGGCTAGGTGCTGAGAATATGAAAACAAAAGGCAAAAGACAGTCCCTGACCTCAAGGAACTCACAATCTAAAACATGAAGCAAGCAAACAAAACTGTACAAAGAAGGGTCCATGGGGTCATCGGAGGACTCACAGCTTAGGTGGGAAGGCTTGCTGAGCCCTTCTGAAGACAGCTCACCCACCTGTCACCCAACTCTCACCTGTGACTCTGAGAAGCTGTAGCATATGCAGGGGTCACATCTGGGTAAAGCAATCTCTTGTAGATGAGCTAAGCCAGGAAAAGGGCAGCGTACAGGCTTTAAACCCATCGAGAAGTTAGAGGCACACCTTTGTCCAAGCATATGGAGACTTCCCCTGGCTGAAAAAGTGGATGAGAACAATTTGTTCTACCAGCCATGAAGGGGGCTGAAGCAGTACTTAGAGCTTGGTCAGGCATCAAAGACACCAAGGTCATTGCCTCCTGGGCCATTGCCAGTCGTTCCGACTTTTGTCTTGCCATTGGACATATTCTGTGCTCAAAGGCTGTTTGGTAATAAGGAGACTGGATAACACAATAGGCATAACTCTTTATTATAACGTAGAACTGAATAAACTCTCTCTTTCACTATGTGACTATTGCAAAGCTTACAGGAATCAAGGTTACCACAAAGAAACCAGGACTTTTCCATATTAGTGAGAGTGCTCCAGAAGGGAGATTATTGTATTGACTCAGACATGGTCATAAGATATGAAGGCCAATTCATGGGAATGTAGTCATTTTTTAAATATAAAAAGGACCAGGGAGACTGAGCATGACTTCTTCATTGTTTGAAATATGTGTTTAATATATCCTTGGTTATTTTTTACATGGATACTGCTGCAAGGAGTTATTGAATAAAATGAATCTGAGTCACTAGGCCTAAGAGGTTGTGAATTTCATATTCAGTCTCCACCGTTGGATGTTTGGCAATTCCTGGCAATATTGTCATTATGATTTCAATGCTTGGTACATTTTAGTTGCTTGGAAGATGTGGTAATAAGATATTCCATACCCAAGATTCCATCAGAACAGTTCTTAGAAAAAGGGACAGAGATACGTCATCCATCTGGGCTGAGCTTAGGCTAACAGAGCCAGGCCTTGTCCTATCAAAATGGACCCAACCTTTCAATTGGGGCATCTTCAAAATAGAGGTTGTTATCTCTCTGGCATGGCATGGAGCTTAGAATGCAGGAGGAATGACTTTTATTCCTAACAATCAGCACAGATGAGAAACAAGCTACAAAGATTCTAAAAGGGAAGAAGACAACATAGAGCCAGACCAGCCTAGAAGGAGAGGGAAGGAAAAAGGCAGGAAGAGCCCTGCACTTCCATTCCTAGTCTTTTTCTTTAAAGCTGGAGGCTACATTCATGCAACACATTTGTGTATACACATCTACACCACACACACACACACACAAACACACACACACACACAGCTTGCTCAGGTCAGATATCATTTTACCCTGTCATTTGCCTAAAGCTACGTTTTTCCAGTCATATCTTTGATTGCGTTAAGAAATCAAATTCACTTTTTAAAATTCATACTTTGTATACTTTACGTGTTTGTGTGTAGTTGTTTGAGACTATGGTGCTTTTTCACATGATTGTTTTGTTTCTTTGTTTTTACTGACGTTATGTTTTTTCTATGAATTTATACCTCTCTGTGCTAGCATTTTTCATGAAATAGTGTTATGAATTTATAATAAAGAGAGCTGCTTTCATCTCATAGCATGTTAATTTTAGATTTAGAAGGACTTCTAGTCCAATATCACATTTACAAGACCAGTGAAGTTAAGTGACTCGTTCAGGATCAAAGATAGTGATCCTCAGGGACAAGATTGTACAGAGAACCTTTGGTCCAGAGTAGGCATGCTTTCCATTATATGGAATATAATAAAGGGGCTCCTGATGTATGTCCAACCTAATGACCACTGATATATTCACTTTTGTTAATCAATGTAGCAATAAAGAGAACAATAGATACCTGCCAAAAGGATATCAGATCACGTTGTTTGAGATTATAAAGTCCTAAAGAAATAGCAAGTGAAATCACATATTTAGGAATTAGGCTACCAAGAACAACATAAAGTGTTTACAGATGCAAAGAAACAATTGAATAAATAAAGTAAGACCCAACAAATTGAATGAGTATTTAGTATTCATGGTTGGGCCATACTAACAAGATAAATCGATAACACTACAGAAATCAGTCTACTCATTTAACACCATAACAAATTTAATACCACAGTATTCAGAGTATCAAACTTTAAAAGATCTATTTAGAAGACCAAATTCATATAGGTGAAGAAAAATGTCAAGAACATCAATAAAAAACAAAGGGAGTAGAAGACAAAATGGAGTCATGTGATTACTAGATCTAAAATAATACACGGTATTAATTATCAAAATCATTAGATGTCAGAATAATTAAAAAATAAAACCAAATAACCTCAGAAGAATATATTAGTGGAAAGATTAAGTAAATGTCTCAAAATTGACTATAAACAGAGAAATGTAATTGTAAATAAATCCAATAATTAAAGTATTTTGGGTTTTTTTTTAAATCACCTTTTTATTTACCAGGAGCTGCTGAGAAAAAAAAAATAATTAGCTTGACAGAAAATTATCTTATACCAGCATAATATTTAATATTCCAATGCCTCTGTATTGCATTGATGTGGGAAGGGAGTACTCACTCTAATCGTAGAAGTGACCATCCCTTAATGCTGACCAGTCCTGTGCAACTCACCTGCATATTTTTTAATAAGTTATCAACAAGGGGATTATGCAATTGTTTCTATCTTTCCTCATCTTTTATTTTTTCCCCTACATTGTATAAAAAACAATGGAACATATAAGATTTACATTGACTGTTCTTGACTCTCAGGCTCTTATCACAACTGACATATCTATTTCTCCTCACCCATACATTTATTTAATAACAGTTTTTTTTAACACGTTCTCTAAAATTTGTTGTTTGATTAGTCATAACTGGCATATCTTATTTTCCCCCACTCACATACTTATGTAATGACATTTTTAACAAATTCTTCAAAATTTGTTGTTTGATAAGTTAAAAAGAAAAACTATGAAATGACACCCTCACTGTCTCCATTGGCAGAGATAAGAGGTCCGCAGGTTGGCAATTGTGCCCCATTGCATTTATTTTCACTTTTCAATGCATCACTTAGTTTTGATGATTTTTTTTCCCCTCTCATTTTTATTTTTTGTTTTTTTTCTAAAATACTATTTGCCATATGGGATAGCACTATGAGAAGGTGAGGATGCAGGCTTCTGAAAGAAATTATGTATTAAAAAAGAAGTGTATCAATAAAATTTATATATAGTATATATATGAATATATTTTTAAAATCTTGTTGGAAATATGTTATAGTCTGTTATGATAACTATGTAATAATCATGTACTTTTCCATTCTTTTTGAGTGATGCTCAGCTTCAATTCCTCTGAACCTGCGATACTCTAATAATACTGACATTGTTATTAAATTACATGTAAATAATGGATGAAAAGCAATAACAGGTAACATTCATATCAGACTTACTGTGTGCCAGGCACTATGCTAAGTACTTTACAAATATTTCATTTGATAATCATAATAACACCGGAAGGTAGATATTATTAATATCCCAATTTTAAGGTTGAGGAAACTGAGTCAGAAAAAAGTTAAGTGACTTGCCCAGAGTCACACAGCTAGTAAGTGAATTAAGTCAGGTTTGAAGCTCAGGTCTTGATTGCAGAGCTGGCACTCTTTCCACTCTTCCCTCTAACTGTCCATATTAAAAATATGAGTCTTTGAAGAGAAAGTTGGAGTGGATATGTGTATGTATACTATATAAAAATATAGTATAATGTTCCATAGTTCATTCAACATTCTATTCACTTTTGAGACCAGGTCAATGTTCATGCAAAGTTTCAGTTTAAGATTAGAAGGATTGATTGATTGAATGATAAATAGATAAAAAGAAAGATAGATAGGCAGATAGGTATGAACATGGACAGACAGAAATCTAAACAGAAAGTTGGTTAGATAGATATATAGAAAGAGACGAGTATCAGTTTTTCATTCCATACTGTACAATGAGCGTTCTTTATTTCTTTTTTCTTAACAACTGAGAAGAACATAACCTCTTCTCCCCTACATTTATATGCTTATCCTTTAAAAATCTATTCAGATTATTTACTCATTTGTAGTTTATGGTAGTATGTGGTAGAAGATAGGGATGCTCTATTGTTTCTTTTAAGGACGATCTTCTAACACAGCAAGTCTATCTTATATCATAAATCACAATAAATTTGAAATGGATTAATGGCCTGAATATAAAATCACACCATAAGAAAAAGTGAAATGGAAGTTTATAGCTTTTACAAGAGCGGAAAGTGGGAAAACATCTAGCCTCAGAGCCTCAGGGTAGAAACTATTATAAAGGAGAAAAAGGATTTTCAGTATGTCAGAATTAAATACCTTGCACGAATAAAATAAAAACATCAAGAATAAGAAGGAAAATGGCAGAGTGGGAAAATATATACACGTGCACATATAGACGCACATATACATATATGTACATTTGTACATATATACACACAATACATAACAGATGATGCACACGATACATACACACACATGCATACATACACACATACATATACTTATGTGGATGTGTGTGTTTGTTTGACACATATTTAGGGCTATATAATGTTAAGACCTATTCCTAAAGGAACAAGTGTTTAAAGAATAAACAAGGTTTTCCAAAGAAATAATGCAATCAAGGATTTGAGACAGCTCCAGAAGACTAATGGTACAAACTGCTATCCCCAGACAGGGAAAGAAATTTGAGGTCTGAATGTGGATGGAAGTACACTATTTGATCTCATTTTCTCTTTTGTTTTCTTTCTTTTTTCTCATGGTTCCTCCCAATAGTTCTAGTTCTTCTTGATAGTATGATGAATGCAAAAATATATTTAATATGAATGCATAAGTAGAATCTATACAAGATTGCACACTGTTTTGGGGAGGGTGGGAAAATTTAAAACTCAAAATCTTATGGAAGGGAATGTTGAAAACAAAGAAAAATTACATTAAAAAAAGAAACAATGCAATCCATGATGATTTGAAAAAAGATTTAAAAAAATAAATTTATTTAGCTCTGCTTTTTACCTCTTCTTTCCTTTCACTATTAAACTCCTAGACTCAGCTCACCATTTCTTTTCACTCGCCATCTGCTGCCTTCATTTCTTGCTGTATAACTTTAGACTCCACCAATGCATTAACACTATTCTCTCCCAATTTTCTAAGTATCCTTTAATTGATAAATTTGGTGGTCTGTTGTTGATGTTGTATTGTCCTGACCTTTCTTCACCTCTCTAGAAATCGAGTACTATTGTCCACCCCCTCTTACCAGACACCTTCTGTTTCCTTGACTTCTAATGCTCTTACTTCCTGACTTATTTGCTGGATCTCCCTCCATCTTTTGTCCCCATTTCCAACCCTCCATTCTTCCAGATGAGGTGATCCTGAAGACCCTTATCACATCCTGTTTTCTCCCTTTAACATATGCTCTCTTGGAAATCTCACTCTAATATGTTCTAATATGTATCTAATGTGTTGTTACACATCAACTACTTTTTAGATATATCCTTCCAAGTATTCCATATGCATCTTAAAATCAATAGGAGGGTTCTCTACATTCCTCTAACCTTCAATCAGCCCCTTCTTTAAGCTTTTTATTTCAGTTGAAGATGTCACTAGCATCCAAGTCATCCCAGTTTGAAACCTCAGGGCTCCCTTCACTTTTTCTTCTTCTTCTCTCTGCCCCCATAGCCACTCATTGGTTGCTGATTCTGTTGTCCAGTTATTTCAATTGTATCAAACTCTTTGTGACTCCTTTGTGGGTTTCTTGGCAAAGGGAGATATTGTGGTAGTTTGTCATTTTCTTCTGCAGTTCATTTTAAAAGGAAAAAAAGGAAAAGAGAGACAAATAGGGTTAAATGACATTGAGAATCCCACAGCTAGCAGACATCTGAAGCTGGATTTGATTTCAGGAAGATTAGTCTTCCTGATTCCGGACCCAGAACACTCTCCACTACACCATTTACCTGTCTATTGCAATCCTACCTCAGTAATATATATCCTGAGTCTACTCACTCCTCTCCTGCCACTGCCCATTAACCACATTCAGGCACAGATCATCTCCCACCTGTCCTATTTAATGCCCTCCAGATCTGTCTCACTATTTCTAGTCTTTCCAATATATCTTTCACATACCAGCCAAACAATCATCCTAATACATGGATCTAATCATGTCACACTTATGTTAGAAACAAAACAAAACAAAAACAAATAAAAATTTCAGCGTTTACTTAAAATATTTAACGTGACATTTAAGAGCCTTCAGAATTTTTCTCTTTTTTTCCTTTCCTTTCCAACCCAGCTTCTCCCCATCACATATTTCACATTCAAGGCAAATTAGACTCCATTTTCAGCCTTCCTATGTTTGCAGATGATATTCCCTATGGTAAGAGTGCAATCCTGTGAGATCTCTGCTTCTCTGGGATCATAGCTTTCTTCCAGAGCCACCTCACTAAAGCCTTTCTTGTTCTCACCAGTTAAAAATTGTCCTTCCCCCCTCAATGTTTTTATGGTCTTTGTTTGTGTAGTGGTTTTCTTAAACCCTCCCCTCCAAATACACAATCCTCATTCCACGGAATGTAATGCCTGAAAGACAGGAATTGTTTAATTTTTGTCTTTGTTTCTGGCTCAATATTATGCCCATGCATAGAGTAGGCACTTAATAGATTTAATTTGGATTCATTTGGATTGAATATAAGGCTAGTTCAAGTTAGTAGAAGTTTTTATAAAGCCAAAGTTTGCAGCTGGATGGGCAGTAAGCTGTACCCAAGGAAAGAATCTGAACTACATGTATAGAATGGTTCTACCATAATGTCAATAATTATGTTCTATGAATGAATGAAGAAAAAAGAGATGTATTTAGTGCTTACTGAATACCAGGTACAAATATAATAAGGTGAGATACCATTTTCTTTAAGAGGGCTTACATTTTAATTTGAGAGACTCTATGTATAGAGTGATTTTATATATAGAAGAATGGTAGCCAGGAGTATTTTAGTTTCCTCAATGGTCGTGGTGGTGATGGGTAAATTTGCTGGTTTAGATGTATACATTGGTATACCTTTTTTTTTTTTTGCAGAAGCAATGATTTGATTACTTAACACAGAAAAAATAGACTGTAGGGGTAAATATGTGAAGGGGATAGTGTAGGGAGCCTGGTTGAACAGCTTGCTCTTATGTAAAGAAAGGTCTGCTTAGTCAAGTGGGTTACTGAAATTTCACAGCTGAATTTTTTTCCCTAACAAGAAGAATAATCAGATATAGTCTGAAAGCTCCCAGAGAACAGGGATTTCTGTTTATTTTGTCTCCTTGTCTCTACAGCCTAGTAAAGCATCTTGTCCATATTAGGTGCCCAATGAATGCTCATTTGAATTCTTAGTTCAAAGACTTTTGAGCCTCCTTAGATTCATAAAGAGGAAGGAAGGAGAGAGAGAAACAAAAAAGAGAAAGGCTAGGAGGGAGGAACAAAAGAGAGAGAAGGAAGGGAAGGAGATAAGGAGGAAGGAAGGAAGAAAAAAAGAGGAAGGAAAGGAAAAAGGGGAAGAGGTGCGTGGGGGAGGAATTAACATTTACTATGTGCCATCACTGTGCTAAGTTCTGGATATACAAATATAAGCCAATAGAAAAACACTCCCTGACATTCTAATAAGAAAAAACAAAACAAAACAAAAGAAAAATAACAACAAAAACAAATAAGAACCACCCCCACCCCCACCCCCCAACCCCCATATAACTGAGCTAAAAAGTGTGTTTGTGTGGGTAAGGTGATGAAAGTGTTTGGTGCAGCACCAAGAAGTCAGGATTAGAGCCAGAGGGAAAAGAAGGCTAGGGAAACTGGGCCCTTCTATAAATGGAGGTCCCAGAAAGAACACACCCCTGGGAGGAGACTGGTCTGAGAGGGGGATATTCCAGGGGAAGGAAGCTGAAAGTGTGGTTAAACCCAGGCAAAGTGTACACTGAGACAATGTTGAAACACAGTTTTGAATTTTGGAAGTCAAGATCAAAGCTGTGAGTAGAAATACACACACACGCACACACACATACACACACACACACACACACACACATAGACACAGATATATGTACGTATTCACTCATTCATTTATTGAATGTGCAGAATCTGCATTATGGGAGAAATTTTGAATGACTCTTTAGGATACCTTGCTTGAATAAACAAGATACTCACCAGGGAAAAAACAAATCCAAGCAACTTATTAAGAAGGAAAATAGAATTCGAATACTTATTTGAGCTTATGCATTCAATACTCTGTTAATCTTGGATGAGAATAGAAATAATGGAATGTAATGAAGGAGAGAAGTTGGGAGGAGCTTTGAATACTGAATTAAAGTATGATTGGCTCTATAAGTCCAGTCATTCAAAATAGCATTAACTCCTTGGAATGCCTGACATCTTCACAAACAGAGCCTCGTCCAGCCATTCTTGGCTGGTGGGACAATCACTAAAATACAAGGATAGCAATTTAACTGATATATGACCAGAATCAACCTTCCATGAAGATTGTTTTCCATAAATACTTGGAAATTTATGTTCTGCAGTGGAAGGCTTGCCTGAGCATGTTGAACAAAAGTTTCAGATAAAAGGAGACCTCTGCAGCTACAAAGGAGAGTGAAAGCACAAATGATCTTTCTTTTTTAATGACGGACTGAAATCCAAGATTTTTTTTCTAGTGGCAAGGTTGCTAAAACCTTTAAAAAGATGAGCTATGTGTGATAACAAACAAAATATATGATCTCCAGATGACAATTGGTTTTGTTTTACTTATTACATTTTTATGGACATAAGTTGATACTTAATAATCTTTTCCTCAAGAAATTTAAAACAAAACAAAGCATGACCTTGGACAATGTGCTGGTGAAGTGATGATAATTATAATCATGTTTAAATAGCACCTTGTTTTTACAAATACTCCATATGTGGAGCCAAGAATATTATAAAGGAATTCATTTTTGTTTACGATTTCCAACATTTGGAGGAGACTGCCTCATGAATGGAAACAATCATTGCATCTGAAGCAGAACGTTTGGTTCAAATCCTTTGTGGTTACTTAGTTGTGTCGAATTTTTTGTGACCCCATTTTGGTTTTTTTGGCAAAGTTACTGGAGTCCTTTGTGGTTTCCTTCTCCAGCTTATTTTACATGTAAGGAATTGAAGCAAACAGGCTTAAGCGACTTGCCCAGTGTCGTGCAGTTAATAAGTGTCTGAGGTCAGATTTGAAATCAGGAAGATGAGTCTTCTTGATTCCAGGTCTGATGCCATTTCCACTGTGTTCCCTAGCTGCCCAGGTTCAAACCCTACAACTCCTAATTTCCAGTTGCACTACTGAGTCGTCACTCTGGGATTACAAATAAATCAGACACATTTCATTTTAACCTCACAATGACCCTGTGAGGTAAGGATTATTTCCATGATATAACCTTCCCAGGTATGTAGATATCTATTCTTTCTCTTATCTTGCATTTATCTATTTATATACCTGGTGTTTTCTTCATTAAAATACGAGCCCTTTGAGCCTTAGCACTTTTTGCCTTTCTCTGCATACCCAGCATTTAGCACAGTGTAGGCATAACATCTAGTAAGCAGTTAAATAAATGCTTACTGATTGATTGATCAATTGATTAATTGAAGCTGACATTTGGATAAATTTATCCCTGTCCTCAAGAAGCATCCATGATATATCAAAGGGTAATTATGCAGGATCAGTGAGATGACGTATCTAAATTGCTTTGCAAGCCTAACGGACATATAGACATACCAGTTATATTCATCATCTGGACCAGAGCTTGAAATGTAGAAGTTGTGATTTTCTTTCATCCTCTTGACGAGCTGAGAAGTAGGTTGTAGAACACAGTTTCTTAGCTGTGTGTGTGTGTGTGTATGTGTGTGTGTGTGTGTGTGTGAGAGAGAGAGAGAGAGAGGAGAGAGAGAGAGAGAGAGAGAGAGAGAGAGAGAGAGAGTGTGTGTGTGTGTGTGTGTGTGTGTGTGAGAGAGAGAGAGAGAGAGAGGGAGAGAGAGAGAGAGAAGAGAGAGAGAGAGTGTGTGTGTGTGTATTATATTGCAGTCTGATAAGGTCTATGGACTCCTCAGCATTTGTTTAAATATATACAATTAATTATGTAAGATTACAAAGAAAACCAAAAGTTAGTTATAATAAATGTATTTTTTCTCAACTCAGGTTCACAGACCTCCCCACCCCCCAAAGCTAGCCATGGACCCCTTGAGGGCCTGTGGATCCCAGACTGAAAACTTCTAATTAAAAAACTTTAGGAAGAAGAGAGCACAGTTCATGCAACTTGACTGAGACAGAGAAAACACATAGGAGCTCAACACACTACTTGTGTGGCAATGGATAAATTACCTAACTTCCCAGGGAGCCTCCATTTCTAATATGTAAAATATGAAGGTTAGACTGACTGGCCTTAATGATCCTTTTCAGCTCTAAATATAAGAATCTGTAGTATTTTGAGCGATTTTTCTTCTAATAGACAGATGGGCAGTGAGATAAAGCATTCGCCTCTTCTATTCCCAAACCTTTTCTCTGTGGGGTAAAAAGGGAAGGGTCTAGGACCTCAAATCAAAGCATGGCCAACAGAGCATAGGATTTATATTCTAATTTTACCCTATTTTCAGTAATATTTGTTTCTCTGTCTTTAGAGCTGTTGTTAAGACAAGATAGCTTCAATTTTTAGAAGTCATTTTTTATGGATTCGCATATTTGTACTGAGTTACATATTCCCCTGGAAATCTCTTCTCTGGTAAGTTCTCATTAAATATCTCATTCCCTCTCTCTTGAGCAATGCTGTCTCTGTTTATTGAGTGGGGCTCAGCATCTTATCTATCAGCCACTTGCTAAACATTCCAAGAGTTGCTGCTTGCGAATGGGAATCTGTTGTAAGCTGAAGTGCCAGAACAAAGCCAAAGGACACCTTTGGACACAGGTCATTGTGCATGCAATTCAATGTAGTTGATTTGAAAGATGTTTTCTAGAATTTGAAGTTTCAACCAAACAATACTTCTACTAGGCCTACACCCCAAGGAGATCGTAGAAAGAGGAAAAAATTCCATATGTGTGAAGATATTTATTGCAACACTCCTTTTGATGGTAACAAACTTGAAATTAAGTGTGTGGGGAGGGAGCGGGGTGAACATCAATTGGGAATGATTGGACAAATTACAGCTTATGAATACAATAGAATGTTATTATACTATTAGGAATGATGAGAGATTGTTTCAAAGAAATCTGGGAACAGTTGTAAAGACTGACATAGATCAAAGTGAGCAGAACCAGGAGAACACTATATATTACAACACCAACATTGTAAAAATGAACCATTTTGAAAGATTTAAGAATTCTTATCAATGCAAAAATCAATGTTTCTGGAGGACAAGTGATGAAGAATGCCATCTACTCCTGACAGAGAGGTGATGGGCTAATATGCAGAAAGACGCCAACACTTTTGAACAAGGCCAATATGGGGATATAATTTGCTTGTTATGTTTATTTCTTATAAGATTTTTCCTCCCCTTCCCTCCACTTCCTTTCCTTTCCCTTCCCATGGCAGGTGACGGAAGAAAGAAAGCTGATAAATATTGTTAGAAAGAAATATTGCTTGTCTTGTACAATGATCAATTGTGAATCACAGCTTTTTTCAGTAATACAATGAACCAAGACAATTCCAAAGGACGTATGATGAAAAATGCTATTCAAGTCCAGAGAAAGAACTATTGCAGTCTAAAGACACAGTATATATTTTTTAAAACTTTGTTTTTCTTGTTTTTGGTCTGTGGTTTCTGTTGCAACGCAGTTAATAGGGAAATATATTTTGCATGACTGCAAATGTATGATCTATATCAAACTGCTTGCCTTCTCATGGATGGGTTACAGGAGGGAGGGACACAGGAAAAAAATTTTGGAACTCAAAATTAAAAACAAAAGCAAATGTTAAGAATTATTTTTACACACAATGGGAAAAATAAAGAATTTCTTTTACATACAAAAGAAATATTGTTTTTCATGGACAAGAATATTGGAATAAGGAAACTTTTACTTATGAAAACTCTTTTTCATTAACAGTCATACCAAAACCCTGATCAGAAGTCTAGCGGAAGGTAAAAGGTTTTGTCATCTTCATTGGTCTCTGAAATATCCATGTCAACAAAAAAAAAAAATGGGGGGATTAAAAAAAATGTCTGGTGGGACTTGGTATCTTTTTTTTTCCATTGAGGTAATGAAAACTATTGATAAATATTTTGATATGCTGCAATGAAGAATAGTTCTAGAATTATAAAAATTCTCAAATGGGGATCAAATTCTTCAGTGTGATCTTCCTCCAGACCACATCATATATATTTAAGGCATTTATCCATAATAGGAGAAAATCATGCTTCAAGGAACCTTAGGAACTCATCTGATTTAAACTTCATTGAAAATCTATAAGTATAAATCAAGGCTAGACTTGGAAAAATAGATTGTTCTTCAAAGGTATGTTTAATATCCAATTTGGCATGTGATTTTATGTGGTTACAGCAAAGGACCGTATTGCATATTAAAAAATTTAAAACATGTAAATGTAACAAAAAGTATGGTATACCAAGTCAATTATCTTATGGACATTGTTATTTTGTATACACACAGAAATACATATATGTGTGTATATGTGTATGTACATGTATGTGTGTGTCTTGTAAAGTTTTATCATTGACTCCTTAATTCTCAAATTTAATGGACTTTTCTCAATACTTATTTTTCTAGACTTCTCTGAAGCACGTGAGACTGTCAGTTTCCTTCTTCCACTCGATACACTTTTGAGACTATTTTGGTATTCTTTCCTCCATGTGTTTTTGTGACACTATCATCTCTTAGTTCATCTGTTCCTGAGCTGCTCCTTCTCAGACTCCTTTGTTTGATCTTCATTATGGTTATACCCCTTAGATATAGATAAATGTAGATATCCCTCAAGGATCTGTCTTGAATTCACTTCTCTTTTCTCTCTATAGTAGGTATTCTTAACCTAGCGCCTCCATGAATTTGTATTAATCAGATAGAGAAATAGAAGACAGATAAATGACTTAGAGAAATATGCACACATACATATATGCATACATACATTTTTGGTATGTATATATACATGAATATAACATATATTCTTATGCATGTATATGTTTCATTGATCTCAATTCTCAATCTTAGTGAACTTTTCTCAATGCACATATATACATGTATATGTACACAAACATATACAATATACATATGTATGTATGTTTGTATGTATCTGTGTGTATGTATGTGTGTATATCTCTGTGAGTGTGCATGACAGATTTGGGGAGGGAGTTTCTCATAGGCTTTACCAAAGGGAGTCAGCACCAAACAAAGCAATTAAAGGTGAAGAACCTTTGCTCTTTATTATCTCCTTTGGTAATCCCATTGGCCTTTATGAGTCGAGTTATTACCTCTCCACAAGTGATTCACAGTTCTAGACATCCAGTGGTAGTCTGTCTCATTAGTTCTGTTTTCATATCTAACTGCTTATAGGATATTTGAAATTGAATATTCCATAAGCACCTCAAACTTCACATCACTCAAACAGAAAATAGTATCCTTCCCTGTAAAACCCTGTAAACCTTGTGTCCCAGGGGTCATGATTCAGTCTCTTATGTTCTCCCCAACATATTCATTCTATAGCTAATCTTGATTTCTTCACATCTCTGCTGTATGTCCCCTTGGCTCCCACCATATTTCAAGCCTTTTATCAAATTTCATCAACTCTCATATGGACTATTGAAATATATTTTTTATAGGTCTCCCCACCTCAAGTCTGTCCCCACTCTAACACAACCATCACATAGCAGGTAATTTGATTTTCATACAGTATACTGAAGTCACAAAGGCCTTATTAAGCACCTACTCCATACGGGCACTATGATGAACACTGAGGATACAAAGGAAGGTAAGACAAACCTTCCTCTCATGAAGCTCAAGTCGTCAAGGGAGATAACAGCCAAAGAACTATGTACAGATATCAGGAGGACCAAAAGAAAATCTTCAGCAGAAGAAAGATGCTAGCATTAAGAGGGATGAGAAAACCTTCTGGTAGATGGAAATTAGGCAAGCTCAGATCCAGAGAGGAGGAGGGAGAGAATTCCAGGTACAGGGGACATCCAGTGAAAAGGAAAGTGTTGAGAGATGAAGTATCATGTTTGAGGAGTGACAAGACCAATGTCATTGTACTGGAAAGTAAATGATAGGGTATAGAGTATAAGGAGATTGGAAAGGTAGATTTGCAAGATTGGAAAGGACAGGGTCATGTTATAAAGGGCTTTGAATGCCAGAGGATCTTATAATTGATTCTGGAGACAAAAGGGAGCCATGGTACTTCAACATATATGATAGGGGCTCATATGGTTAGGCCTGCACTTTGGAAAGATCAAATTTACCCCTTGAGTAGTGAATAGACTGGTTCAGGAAGTGATGAGGTCCTGTATCAGTCTGGTTGTAGTGTCAGAGGAGAAGACATAATGAAAGATTCTGGTGGCTCCTATTACCTCCAGGGTCAAACATAAGGTCTTTTATTTAGTGTGTAAAGTCCTTCACAGCCCTATCCTTTACCACTTTGCCAGGTTTCTCAACCCTTACTCTCCATCATGCAATGTTGTTGGTCTTCAGAGGTTCAATCATAAACAACTCTTCGTAACTCCATGAATCCTAGCATGCTAAGCCATGTCCTCAACCATCCCTTAAAGCCTGTCCAAGCTTATCTTCATTGCTTCCATGACACTATCTCTCCATTTCCTCCTTTGCTGTCCCTCTCTCCTTTTGTGTTCAGTACCACCTTCACACCCTCAATACTACCCTTATGTCTCTACTTCTGCACTGGTTATCTCCTCACATCAGCCTTTTACAACCCTTGGATCCTTTCAAACCTCATCTCGAATGCCAGTTACTATGGGTCTAAGAATGCCTCTTAAGGTCTGTGGAAGGTAAGAGTGCTTCTTCTCTGTAATTCTCATCTGTGTGTAAGCTCCTTGAGGACAAGCACTCTGCTTTCCAAACATCACTAGTTCTTAGCATATAATAAGTGCTTAATAAACATTTGTTTATTGATTTGTTCAAATGAGGAAAAATACTCTGAATTTCTTAGGCTATGATATTTAAAACTGAAATATCTTCTATCTTTTTTGTTAAAGAACATAAAAATATCTATTGTGTAAAATGTTCCCAGAGAATCTTCAAGTAGATAAGAAAAGCAAATGAGTCTTTTTCTTCACCTCATTCTTCATAATATTTAATGAAAGAAAATGAGAACTTTCCTGAGGCTGCTTATAGAATAACACTGATTTGTAATTTGGTCTGAATTATATAGGTTGGCTCTCTGCACTAATATGATGATTTAATTGCTAAATCTCCACTGCTTTCTTTCATATTTGTCCCAGTTATAGTAACATTTAATTTGTACTTTGTAAATCTACTATATCTGGACTTCTATGATACACCAACAATGGAAGAATATGGATGGACAAGACTGTAAACTCCAGTTTGGCTGACTCTTATTCATCTCTAAGCTGAGGAAATTAGCTAGTGCACAGAACAGACCTGCACAGCCTGAGGCCTGCAGGCTACTTATGGTGGCATGCCAAAGGGTTTCAGGCAGCACTGAAAAAGTGTAGAGGGAAACATCCTTTGTATGTACAGGAAATCCTTTGGTCTTCAAGCTGCAGGTTGTGCAGGCCTGGCCGAGAATAAGAGTCTGCACACTGTAGGCAAGTAAATAAGTGTCAAAGATAGGGTTCACACTCATGTCTCTCCTTATTCCATACATGTTTGTTAAATTGACACTTTGTCACATTAAATATGTAGATGAACAAAGGCATGTTGCTATAGACTGCAGAACTAGAGCCAGTTATAGCCATTTTAAGGTGATAGGTTTTTGGTCAATATAAGAGATATCTTCCCAACAATTAGAGATCTTCAAAAATGGAATAGATTGCTTCAGAATATGTTGGGGGAAAGGAAAACAATTATTAAGCACCTACTGTGTGCCAGCCATTATTCTAAGCAGTCTACAAACATCTCATTTGATCCTCACAACAACACCATAAGTATTATTATTATTCTAATTTTAGAGTTGAGGAAACTGAGGCAGATAGAAGCTACCTTAGATGTGATCAATCAGAGGCTGAATAACCACTCCTTGGGAAAGTTAGGGGGAATTGATGTTTCAAGTAATAGTTGGACTTGGAGATTTCTATGACTTCTTTACACTCAGTGATTAGAAAGAAGCTACCAAGACTCCTCATCATTCCCAGTTGCAAAGAGAAAGTATTACCAATCAGAGAGAAAACATTTTATGACCTCTACCATTGCAATAGTGAAATAAGATCAAAGACAATTGTTGTTGTTGATTCTTTATTTTTGAAGTGGAGCAACGATGTCATGAGGTGATGACTTGTGCCTGAATTGGATTTAAGTGAGGCAGAGTTACACAGTCATCAGCCTCATTGTCTTCCAAAGTCATGGAAGTCCAGTGGCATGACAAAAATCAAGACAGTTGGTGATGGCCTGGAATACAGTGAATGAAGTGGTCATCTTTGATGTCTGATCGAGTTTTAAGTGCTCTACAATGCCCACTTAAGCTGCCTTCATGATCATTGGGACAAATTGTTTTCATCTACCTATTCCACTGGATGAAGTCTTCAAATACTTGGGGTAGACACCCCCCTAACTCCCTGACAGATATGATGCCTGGTCGTTACCCTTAGCCCTTCTGGCAAGACAGTCTTAGCAGACTACGGCCACGTGCAAGCCGTACCTTCCTGGAGCCACAGATGAGAGTTCAGTGCCAGATGAACACCAAAGGTAGATGAGTAGGATTGAAAAGGGCTCAGAAAGCCCTCACATCAGACATCCTAGTCCTCCCTGAACCCTTCATGTACACCATCATGGTTGAGAAATGAGATCAAAAGATTTCATAAGGGAGTAGTATAAGAAGGAAGCAGGTCAGTAATGTAGATAATGGATAACTGACCAATGGCCTACATAGTCATCCTCTACTGTCCAGGGGCACTTGTAACAGTAAGGACCCTGACAAGCACAGAGGGGCCTGCTATCACAGGTTCCTTGATCTGCTTTTCTAAAAAGAAAGGCAACTTTTGAGGGGTCAACAATCACTTTAATGAAGCACATGCATCATTCACTTAGTTCAAAGGGAAAAGTCAGCATCCTGAACTTCAGAGAAAATACAGAGAAATCAAAATCAGCAGACAGGCTTCCCACTGTCTGATATACATCACAGGTTGACAGATAACTGTCTGACCATGTGTACATAGTTACCAGTGAGGGAAGCACCAACATCTGGGTTTTTTTTTCCTTAGCACAAATGTTGGGGAAATAGATCTAGTCTGGGACTCATTACAGCTTCCCCCATTGTTTACGCATAGCCAAGCCTGGGAACATGCCTAGTAGTTGAACTTGGGTTCAAACTTGAACTTGGGCAAAGACATGATCTAAGTGAGGTTAGGCTTAAGCCAATTTCCCTTTTGCATTATATCTCTACTATATTCCCTATTTAACAATAACTTCTGAGGACCCTGAAGAGACAGTTTTCTCAATCCAACAAAAGTAACTTCTTGTGTGTAGCAACCTTCCAATGTTAGTCTTTCCAGGAACTGGGAGGTTCCAATGATAAACAGAACAACATAGAACTAGTATTACTGCTTAAGGTCATCTTGAGATAACTAACTTCTCTGTAGCTTTGTGTATCATTAAATAAACAAACAAAACACAAGCATGTTCTATGTGTTGAATCATAGGAATCCTTTGCACCTCACAGGTAGATCAAGATTCCATCCCTATCATTTGACACATGAAAGCTATATTTTTTCAGCTCTTGGGAATTAAGCATTAAATTACAAACAATTGGACTTAAACATTTTCTTATGAGTTGACACAGTTTTCTCCTTGTTGGCATTAAAGAGCCAGAGAATCATGTCCACCAGTTTTCTGAGGTCTTCTCATTGATTTTATTTTATGAAAGATACAATATGGATATCTTAGCTTGCAATGGCTTGGTAATAATGTGAAAAATGGGAACATTACTCAAGAAGCATACGAAACACAAAAAATATGAATGGCATATGCTGGATTTTAGTGTTCTCTGTGGTGGGAGACTCTCCTTTAAATCAAAAAGAGATGAAAATCCAGGGAGACTTGATTATCCTCACATAATATGGTAGATCTTAAGAACATGTGTCAAGCTATTACTCACACAGCTTTTTCTTGCAAAGCAGACAAGTAGCTCTCTTCATCAAGTAGAAAGAGAATGTCAAAAGCACATAAGGTCACCATTAGAAAAAAAAGAAATTTGGCCAATATATATAAAATCTCTCTGCTTGGCAATGGCAAAATATACAACCTTGTGATGTAGAAAGAAAATCTGCTTGTTTGTCTCAGAGCTTATATTTATATGGGCACAGTTCCACTCTAAAGCTGTTCCTTGAGCTCATTCAAGATCTCAAGTAGGAATAAATGTCACCCAGGGCTGAAATATTGTAAAAATAATTTCATGTTTATTTATAAATATGACAAGCCAGGAACTTGTATAGATTCTCCAAAGAATTGTCAGAGGTAGAGTCACTTCTGCTGGAAGATTTTCCCAGCCATTGAAATGTTTGCTCTAGTTAGAGTCTTCTCTAGTCAGATATGAAACTGCAATTTTAATGAAGGCAGCATTGCACAATGAGGAGGGTACTAGGCTTGCATTTGGGAAGGCCGAGGTTCAAATCTAGTCTCACAACTTTTCTAGCTGTAAGACTACAGAAAATATATGTGATTTCTCTATGCCTTAGTTTCCTGATGGGCATTGTTGAATATAAACAAGAAAACGTATGTAATGTAATGTAATGTACTATTTAAATCTTAATGCATTTTACAGTTTCAGTTACCATAATGAATAGAAAGTAAACATATAGAGAGGCAACCTGGAAGCCAGGAAGTCCAGGGTTCAAATCTTGCTTCTGTCACACATTGTCTATATGATCCTAGACAAACTTCTTATCCTAACAGCGCCCTCTAGTAACCTGAAGAGTATATGTGGCAAGAAGTGCCAACCTGGACTGGTAGGGAAAGTTTTCTAAACCACTGAAATCATAAGAACAGTCTCTATCCCTGTTTTTATCGTCACTGAAAATTTTCTGTACAAGAATTTTAAAAAGTTATTGGATTTAATTCCTAAAAATCTTTCACTGGGAAGCTTTTTTAGCTAGATCTATGCTTTCAATGCCCTACAACATTTTCTCCCTCACTCAATGTGAAGGTTTTACTTGCTTAGGAAGGAAGGAAGACAAGCATTTATTAAATATTTCTTATGCATCAGCCACTGTCCTGGGTGCTTAATAAACACTATTTCATTTAATCCTTACAACAAGGACAGGTGTTATAATTTTCTCATTTTAAAGATGAAGAAACTGAGAAAGACAGCTTAAGTGAATGCATCAGTGTGTAAGCATGTATGCATATATACCATATAGCCATACATATGTGTATATATACTCACATAATTGTACATACAAAGAATTTATCCATATGTATACATACATACACATACATATATACATATGTGTGTATTTGGAATTATACATTTTAAAGCAATCTTCTTTTGTGCCCAGGCAAACTTTTGTGCTTTTTTCTCAGTATTTTGTTAGTGATTCTGTAACCCATTTTACTAATATAACATAATGAAAATAAACTGAAAACTCTCATACAGAAACACTTAAATATAACAAGTAGGGCTGTTAAAAAGAATTGTGAAAGTGAAGTTCCACTTTTTTGTTGTTTGCTTATTAATGTGTCTTTTGTCTATTGTGTGACTGCTCTTTTTACTAGCTTCATAAAAATTAGAACCAAATGACAGTGATTTGGCAAACAAATACACAGTTTGATGATGGGGAGGCTGGCAAAGAATTATGTTTGAAATGATTATCTAGGGAGTCACTTTATCATAAAGTGTTGTTAGTATATAGAGAACAAAAGTAAAATGCTGAAAATAGGTAGAGAAAAAGAAGAAAAAGCAATTTATATGTTGCTTTTAGCGAATTATTCTTTAGCTCTATTGGCAATGAATAAACTGAGGCAAAATTACTAATGTCTACAGCCGAAGCAAGGAACAGGAATTAGCAAAGTCGTATATATTTCCATTTATATGCAGCACAGTGTCTAGTATTGTTATCCCAATTCCCCCCTGCATTAACAAGTCAAGTCCCCAAAACGTAGCAACTTCATCTCCTCTCAGATGTGTAGGGGTAGCCCTAGAGGTTTTGGAGTGCTGTTTTCCTCTTGATTTACGGAAAGACACCACATTCTTGTACGTCCTACCAAGCATACTGATTAACATCAATTTGTCAGCAACATATAATTAACTTTTAGAAAGGAATATACTGGAAAAACATTACTCTCAAAATTTTGTGATGCACTAGCCAATAATATACAGCGTCCAGACAAAACTAGTTATGATTTGAGAGACCACATGTGGCAAAGAAGGAACTTACAACTCCTGCTGGAGTCCTCAAGATATTTCCCTTAGAAATGATCTAGCTTTGGAATGATGCTCTTTGTAGAACCTTGAATATATTTTCCCCATCTGCTCAGTATGTTTGGATTCCTGATGCAAACATGCTGCTAATATTTTCTTTGGGGGGACGGATGGTAAAGAGATAATCATTTTGCTCTTCCAGGTTGCTTTTTCCATTTTAATTTTTGTCCTTGTGTATTTTTAAGCTGCTCACTTGACTCTGGCTCAGTTAACTTATATCTTCTCATACTTCTCAAAATTCTTCATATCCATCATTTCTTATACTACAGTAATATTCATTTATATTCATGCACCACAAGGTATTAAACATTTTCCAAAAGACTGGGTATTTATTATTTTCCAGTTCTTTGCTAACATAATATATTTTTGCATTTCTTTTTGGAAAGGATATTTTCAAGGTAGATTAAATCCAGAGAAGGAACGCTAGAATGGCAAAGGGGCACAAAATCATTGTACCTGAAAATAATTTGAAGTATCTACTTTAGACAGGAGAAAAGTAGGGGAAAAAGTTATGAGAGAAGAAGAGAAATAGGTTGGTTATCTTTAAGTGTATTAATTTTTATATTATATTAAATTTGAATTATACTATGGAGTATATGACGTAATTGAGACTGCTAGGTGACAATAAATAGAATACTGTTCCTAGGGATTGTGGAAGCCCCTAGCGTAGCCTAAAGCAAAGAAATACATAAAAAACTAGTTGTTGTAGTTAAAACTCAGCCAAACCAATTGAATGGCAGCATATGAATAGAAGAGATGGTTGAATTGTTGTAGGATGTCTTGGATAATGTGAATATCCAAGCATCTAGGTGAGGTCTCCACCCTCAAAAGGAAGCACACCAATGAGGTAGTCTTCAGGTTCACTTTGACAAGGAAGCTATCTTGCCTGAATTTTCCAAGTAATACAAGGGATGAAATTCCAGATTTGCTGAAATCCTTTCTTTGTTCAATCCTTATACATTTGTATGCTGATACACGTGTGGACTTTCAACTTCAGATGAACTGAAGCAAAAATGAGCAGTTATTACAAATAATCCTTCCCTGTTGTAAAAGAATGAGCAGTCAAGTGCATTGACAGTGTGAGATGCATCCAATATGAAAACTGTCCAGCTGAAGAGGAAAGAAAACAAGGGATCAAATTTCAAGATTGTATAATTCAAGGCAATATGGTGAAGAAGGGCAACAGATACCTAGAGGGCAAGGTAATTAATGCACTATTGGGCCCATGCCAACAGAAAGAAGTCAAACTACATTAATTCAGATCACTTAGCATGCTAAAGCATAAATTGAATATCATGACTGGTTGATTTAAAACTTTTCATTGGTGGATCATGGCCTCTGTGAGACTGGTTAACCATTTTTTCATATCCCAATTTAATCCGATAGACAACCCTGAAAAGTTCTCTCTGTCTCTCTGTCTCTGTCTCTGTTTCTGTCTCTCTCTGTCTCTCTCTGTCTCTCTCTGTCTCTCTCTGTCTCTGTCTCTCTCTCTCTCTCTCTCTCTCTCTCTCTCTCTCTCTCTCTCTCTCTCTCTCTCTCTCTGCCTACGATGTAAAAGACGTACAGATTTAAGAATGGATGTAAGAGCTTATCTCAAGTTTCAATAGGATCCTTGGATTTAGAACTGGAAAGGCCTTAAACACTACTAGATAGTATTATTTATAAAATTATAGGTTCCAAAAATTTTCTTGTATATTTTATTCAAAGGTCACACATGGTGGATAGCATTATCTACGTACATGAAAGTGACTGTTAGATATGAAATAAGATTCTTTTTTTTTTTTTAACACAGTTGTGTCCACAATCTACTGGATAGTTCTTGAATTAGGGGTTTGAGGACTCTCACAGAGGAACAAAGAATCATAACTAGATGGGACTATAGAGATGATCTTGTCAACTGCTATCCCAGTCCCATTTTGTAAATGAGGAAACTGAGGCCCAGAAAAAGTAAGCAACTTCCCCAGGGTCATGTGGATTATAGCTGGCAGAGTTGAGACTTTAATCAAAATCCTCTGGCTATAAAATATTTTTCTGTCAATTAATCAATTGATAGACCTTTTTCACGTACTTACTCTGTGTGAGGCATTATAATAAGTCCTAGAAATGTAAAAATCAAATCAAATCAGTTTTTGCCCTTAAAAGGCTTGCATTCCATGGATAGACAAGATGTACTTTCTAAGGTTTCTCTGTGATTAAAAAGACTGGGAATTATATAAAAGATGGTGTGAAGGTAAACTCAATAAAATTTGACAACTAAGTTAGTTGCCTTAAATATAAGATGAATGAAAGTGAAGAATTGAGGGATAAGCATTTGTGACTCTGGATGACTGGAATGAGTATGGTACCCTTGATAGCAACAGGAGAAGTTCAGAAGGAGAACGTTTTGGTGGAAAGGTAGTGAGTTCTATTTTGGATGTGTTGAATATTGCATGTCAATGGAATATCTCATTCTAAATATTTCTAGCAAACCATGTGACCAATAAGACCAGATAGGATTCCCCCTACCCCTGAGTCCTACCAAAATACACACACACACACACAAACACACACACACACACACACATACGCATGCACACAAATATTTCTTTTGTCCTATTTTTTCAACTTTGATCATTCTTGCTTAAGCCAAATGGAGATTTTCGCCTGATTAAAATGCAAACATCATTGGGAAAGGTAACTTTTTAAATGTTCTTAATCCTTGTTCCTTGGAAACCATGACATCCCTTCAAATGTTTAAAGGCAGCCATCTTTCCCCTCAGGCCTTTCTTCTTTAGGCCAATCATCCTATTCTATCATATGGCACAAAATCAAGGCCCACCACTATTTTTGCTACTTTCTCCATAATCTTCCAGGATGACAGAGACTAGAGACTAATGAACAGGTCATCTTCCCAGAATCGATGAGATTGTTTCAGTGTGGCACCAAGGCTTTGCGTTCCTTGATTCTCTAATGAAGCAGAATAGCAGGGATGATGACTTTTTTTGCTTCCTTAACACAGGGAATTGGAAGCTTCAGTGTCAACCCTTACCTCCCCTTTGAAGGAGGTTCACTTGAAAGACAATATAATAGTCTTTGCAGATCTGCCTGCTCAAATCACCTCTTGACAGAGATCAATAGCGTGTCAGAATGGTCCTCCAGTGGGGCTCAGCTTCAAGACCCAGAACCTGATCTCTTCATGAACCATATCTAGAGAGGTCGTGGCACTCCCCTGGACCATGCTCATCAGGGTAGTTTGATGCTTTGTGAGAGCTGTATTTTGTGTGTAAATTAAAGTCTCACTTTTGGCATCTGATCTTGCATTATTATGCTTTATACCACTCAGTATACTGTTCTTTTTCAAAATAGAGATACCCTTATTTCACCTTTGCTACTCAAAATCCTGGGTTGATCAGGTTGCACAGAGAATAAAGCATTGGGCTTTGAATCAGAAAGACTCCCCCTCCTGAGTTCAAATCCAGCCACAGGCACTTACTAGTTGTGTGACCCTGGACAAGTCCCTTAACCTTATTGTCTTAGTTCTTCATCTGTAAAATGAACCCTAGAAGGAAATGGTAAAACATTCTAGTATCTTTGTCTAAAAAATCCCCAAATGAAGTCTTGAAGAATCTGAGACAACTTAAATGAGAAAACAAAAAAGACAAACTCAAAATCCTTATAAGTTTCAGATACTTTGCTAGGAAAGAAAGAAAGAAGGAAAGAAAGAAAGAAAGGAAGGAAGAAGGAAGGAAGGAAAGAAGGAAGGAAGGAAGAAAAAAGAAAGAAAGAAGAAGAAAGAAGGGAGAAAGAAAAGAAGAAAGGAAGGAATTATTTCTTACCTTCAAGGAGCATTGTATGCCACTGTGGGAAAACAAAGACAATTTGTTCGAAGATAAAGTACAGTGGAAAAACAATAGCAACAAAAACCATTGTCTCAAGAATCAAAGAATCTACACAAAGGCTGAAATAGACGACCTCTGAAATACTTTCCCACTCAATAGCTATAGTAATACCCTAAGTCTGGGGTGGAAAACCTGCATCCTCAAGGCCATAGGTGGCCTTCTAGGTTCTTGGGTGCTGCCTTTTGACTGATTCCAAATTTTACAGCACAAATGTTTTTATTAAGGGGACTTGTTCTGTGAAGTTTGGATTCAGTCAAAGGACCATACTTTAGGACCTAGAAGGCAACATGTGGCCTTGAGATTGGAGGTTCCTCACCCCCTCTCTAAGTAAACATTAATGCTTTGGGGACAGTTGTTTGTGTTGAAGGGATATACAGATAACTAACTGGATCAGGAAGGCACAAAACAAAATGAAACATTTTAAGTTTTATTAATTGTCAGAGAGAATAAGGGGGTAGGCAGCTACTAACTCCTGAAGGCCTGTTGAGGAATCATTATATCAAATAATGCTTTAGCTAGTGCAATGGGTATTTCTAATACAAAGAGAGAAAGAAATGAAATCTGTCTCTGATCTCAAAGTACCCTGTGTTTCTCTAGGGATCATATACTCTATTTTTGTGAGGTAGGTCTGCGTATGTATATTTCCATCCCTAGGACCTAGCATAATATATTCACCACAGTTGGCACTTCATCAAGACTTCTAATCTCAAGGCCACAATTTTACCCACAAATGCTCAGTCTCAGCAATTATTGTCACACTCTACCTTTACGAGACAACTGTAGGCAACTTCCATGAACTCTCTGAGTTCTTTCCCTCCAAAGCGTGCAGATGCCTCACTCTTTCTTTTCCCTGAATTTTTTGAACAAAACTTGGCCTTACTTCTCCTTACAAAAGGTAACCCTGTGTCATCAGCCCATCAATGACAATCTCCTCTGTGATTTTTCATTCACAAACATTCATTCTTTCCTCTTCTAAACTCATGGAATAAATAACATCTTAACTCATCTACCTCCTCCTAGTGTCTCCCTACTTATATCTACCCTTCGCACAGTTGCCTTGGTAATCTTCCAAAAGTATTGTTTGGCTCATGCCATGTTTCCACTCCAAATCCTTCAGTGAATTCAAAACAAATAGAATTTAAATTCTTGATTTGGGGATTCAAGACCCCACACACCCAAGATTCAGCTGAACTCTCCAGCTTTATCTCATACTTCTCCCTTTCATGTACTGAAGTTTCCACTAAACAGGGCTATTTTAAATTATCTCCTGCATCTGTACTTTCCCATTTTTGTCTCTGTGTCTTCACTCATGCCAGTCCCCTGAGTATCCTATGAAGTAGAAGATGGATGGGTGGGTGGAATGACTCAGAACTCTATGTCATAATCTAGGTAATAGTGTTTGTTTTCAAGTATGTTGATATTCATCATTCAGAAAAGTCTTTTTCTGATTCTTTATTAGAAGTAAGAGAGCAGAGTAGATAAGGTACTGAACTCATAACCTCTTAAGAGGTCCAAGATTCAAATTCACCTCAGATATTACCAGCTATATGGCCTTTAGAAATTACTCCCAAATTTTTATGCCTCAGGTGCTTCATCTATAAAATGGATTGTTGCAATCCACTTTAAGTTCTCTTCTAGCTCTAAGGCTTTGCTGTTACGGTGATCCCATGATGCTGAGTTTGAAAAAAGCAAGGCATAAATTCTCACAGAGTCTACCATGTTGTAAGCGCTTCAGCTAGAGGCCAATTAATAGTCTCTGCTTTCTGATGACCAACTAGTGAAGTATGGGGAAGCACATTATTTATCAGTAACTTAGGCACTTGGTGATTTGTTCTTTGGCAACTGGAATCATTTGAAAAAGTAAAAATACAAAATGCCTTTCTATCCTCTGGGGTCTCTTTCTATTTATGAAGCGATGGCAGTGAGAGTGACAGCAAAGGAGGTGAGAGGTTGCTAAGGATGATAAGGATGATAGTTTGGAGACCATATGATATTCTAAATAAAGGTTAATTTAATATTCAAAATAAATTACTTAGTATTTAACTTTAATATACGTATGTTAACTTAATCTGTTAAATAAGTTAATACACATAAATGTAAAATAAATATAAACGAAGTTGACAAAAATATTTAATTCCGTACTAAAACATAAATATTAAATGAACTATTGATGTTCTAAGAATAAGATTCCTACTTAGGAACCAAGAAGTGGATATACTACTGGAGCAACCGAGTCATATGAATTTTAACATTTTTATCATAAAAGAAACCAGCAGACGGAAATAGAGGTTGAATTTAAATGAAAAATTCTGCTTGGTGAAGCAACTGGGGAAGTTGATGGAATTGAATTTGCCCGTCATCTAAAGACAAAAAATAACCTTGGATTCCCCAAGTGATAAATGGTCAAAGGATATGAACAGGCAATTTTCAGAGGAAGAAATTAAAGACATCTATAATCATATGAAAAAATGCTCTAAATCACTATTGATTAGAGAGATGCAAATCAAAACAACTCTGAGGTACCACATTACACCTATAAAATTGGCAAATATGACAGAACAAGAAAATGATAAATGCTGGAGAGGATGTGGGAGAGGTGGAACACTAATTCATTGTTGGTGGAGCTGTGAGCTCATCCAACCATTCTGGAGAATGGTTTGGAACTATGCCCAAAGGGCTACAAAAATGTGCATATCTTTTGACCCAGCAGTCTCGCTACTAGGACTATATCACCAAGAGATCATAAAAATGGGAAAGGGTCCCACATGTACAAAAATATTTATAGCAGCACTCTATGTAGTTGCCAAAAACTGGAAATCAAGGGGATATCCATCAATTGGGGAATGGCTGAAAAAATTATGGTATATGAATCTAATGGAGTACTATTGTGCCATAAGAAATGATGAACAAGAAGACTTCAGAGAGGCCTGGAAGGACTTATATGACCTGATGCTGAGTGAAAGAAGCAGAACCAGGAGAACTTTATGCACAGCAACGACCACAGTGTGTGAGAGTTTTTTCTGGTAGACTTGGAACTTCGTAATAATGCAACAGCTTATTAAAAAAAAAAAAATCCCAATGGTGGTTCTCAAGGCAAAATGCCTTCCACACTAAGAGAAAGAACTATGGAAGTCATTCGCAGAATGTAGCAGAGCACGTTTGTGTGTGTGTGTGTTTGTGTATTATGTTATGATTTGTTATATGATTTCTTCCATTTATTTTAGTTCGACTACATAGCATGACTATAGTGAAAATGTACTCAATAGGAAAGTATATGTAGAACCTATACAGAATTGTATGCTGTCTTGGCAAGGGAGGGAGGTAGTGGGGGGTAGGTGTGGGGGGGATAAAATCTTAATTTTATGGTAGTGATTGTAGAACATTAAAAAATTAGAATAAAATAAAATTAAAAAAATAACCTTGGGACATCTGATCGTTGCAGTGCTCATAATAAGAATTTTCAATTTAATGTGCCCAGGAAAACAATTGTAACCAACATCTCTTCCAGAGGATGAAGAGATGGAGAAATTTTGTGCAGAGCTGGATAAAATAATCCAACTCAAGACAACATGCATTTTAATAAGCAGAAAATTCAGTACACTATTATAGAGGAGAACAGTGGGGAAAAAACATCAGGATAAAAAGAAATGAGTCCAAAGACTCATAGACTACACATTTTCATGCCATTGGTAATTTGAAAAATGAAACAAAAATAGATTATGTAGTAAATAATAAATAATGGTGCAAAAGAGGTTGATTATATTTTGAGATAGGAAATGAATATTTACTTATTTGACTATTACTTGTCAACTAACTTTTGTGAATTGTCAGACCACTGATTGGTAGAGCACAATAAAAAGCAATGCAAAATTAGAGGAAAATAAAAATTTGTAGATATCAAAGGTAGTTTAAAAATTATCAATATGACCTACTTAAGGAAGACATTGAGGAAAAAAACTGGAAATAGAAAAAAGAACAGACATAAAAGTAGACATTTTTTAAAAGGAACTTTAGCTTTGTAAATGAAGCAACCTAAGACAAAAAAAAAAAAAGCCTAGAATCTGCCACAGGGAGCAAGTACTTGCATTGTGAGTCAAAAATGCATTTTTAGAAAGCTAGATGTGATAATATTCCAAACAAAGCCACCTCAAAAATATTAAAGGATAAAACTTGAAGAAAGGTAATAAGCAAACAGAAATATGAAAGAATGGTAGAGATTTTTATAAGAAACTATTTTAACTATTAAAGAGACTGGAACTGCCATTTTTGTACTCTAACATTACAGATTTGGATGTGGTTATGTTGGAAGCATTTGAAAAACAGACAAATATCAGACACACTACTAAATGATGTCAAGTAAATATAGAGGAGACCCAATCTAGGGAAAATACAGTTTTGGAAGTATTAAAGATCAATTTCCTAGGTATATGAAAGAAGAAATGATATACATTTCTTGAGACTGGAGGGAGGGTGAGCCTTATTATAACTACCTACCTTGATAATAAACAACTTAGAGAATATCAATAACTATTGACCCACATGCTTACTTTTTCCATCCTTACATTTTTAAATGAAAATATTGCATATGTTCATCAAGAACATTATTTTTTTATGGATACAAGAAAGGAAAGGTCAAGAAAAGTATAAATTGACATTTTACCATAACCAATTTTTATAGTCATAGAATTGACTGAAAAGTACAAAAAATACAAGACAATTGTATATTTTTTGTTTATTGTAAAGCAACAGCAATAGCAATGTTTGATTTGGGAGAAAAATACTTCATCAAACGCTCCCTATGAGAAATTATTTCCTAATTCTCAAAATTATACAAAACTTTGCAAAATTCAACAATTGAGATAACACTTTTGGAAAATCCTTTGGTTATCAATGTCATGGAAGTATAAAAAAGGGAGTTGTATACTCATCAAATGACTTGCCTTTTGCCTAGAGACCCCAATGTAGGGTATAAAGTGGAAGTTAGGTTTCTCATAGGTGCTTAAGTACTCCAAATGATCTTCAAGGATGATAATAGAACTGATTTCCTTGATACTGGGAATATCACAGAAATTTTTAAATGAGATCTTTAACTACTCAAAATGATTGACATAACTTTTCAACCCCAAAAAGTAGATGATATAAAGCAGGCCTTTTGTCCAACCTACGAAATTCAGTGAAAAGAATAATTCATAGAGCTTGCTCATCACTACATATATTTTAGACACACTCTAATGATGGGTAAGGAGCTCCATATGGTCCAGCAACTGGGCAAATTTCCATAAAATCCTCACCAGAAAACAACTTATCTTATCAAGGACTGGGCATTCTACCTCAATTTGGGTTTCCACACTGGATGTTTTTGATTCCAGGGACCCCATTGAACATTATATCTTCAGTATATATCAAATAACAATGAAGAAGAGACCAGAAGTGTCATCTTTTTGTTCTGTCTTACAGCTACAAGTTGATCCTTATTCATACAACTTGCCTTGTAGCTTTAATAATTTAATATTTTAAAAATTCAAGATATCTCCGATTTTAAGTTGTCTATTTTTCTTCCTCACTATTGTGTTCCATCAGGGAATTTCTGGGAGTCTGTGATCAGTATTTTTTTAATCCCCAAATGTAATACAGAAATTATTCTACATGGCATTATTTCATTCACTTGTAATTCGCTATGGCCTAATCATAGTCTCTAGTAGGATGTATATCTGGCTTTACAGGTGACTTTCTTCCCCCAGAGAATCTAAAGTTGTCCAACTATTGATCAGCTTTTATGTAAGGAGGTGACTGAAGAGAGCCTTTTCCTTTGCTTTCAGTGGAAGAAATAGGACGAAGTGGAAATAATTTCAAAAAGTTCCCATGTCCGATAGAATATCTTTCCAGACTAAGACATCATGTGAAGACATAGACAACCGAAACATGAACATTCTCTTGGTAAGTGATAAAACCATATCCTCATGACTACTTTCATTTCTGGACATACTGAGCCTCATGTAGATCAAATGACTTTACTTGACTTGGCTAAATCACGATTATTCCTGTTGTGATAATATGATTATCTATATTAGCAATGATTCCTCTAATTCCAACATTGAGTTATATTGTATGGGTCAGAGATTTCCTAAATTCCTTGTAATAATGAATTTCTTTGTTTCTGTTTCTGTTCCTGTTGTCTCTGTCTCTCTAGATGTCTCTCTGTGTGTGTTTACACATACATATACATAGATATCTATGCATATATATTATATATAACATACATTCAGTCATTCTGTATGTATGTGCATATGCATTTGTATATGTGTATAAATATGTATGCATACAAACACACTGTTCTTTGAAAGTAGTATTCTGCTGTCCTTGTATAGTAAAATTTTAATTTTATTATTCTAAAATGTTGCTCTCAAATAATAAGGAATATATGTGTAGGTGAATGTTAGATGAGAGCATTCTTTTTGAAAACCTGTTAAACAAACATTTTTATTTTAATATGGGCAAAGAGAAATTCTTTCTCTTTTTTCCTCTCATTAGTTTTAATTCTTCTTTACATCATGACTAAGGTGAAAATATGTTTAATATGAATGTAATAAGTAGAACCTGTATCAGATTGTCGCCGTTTGGAGGAGAGGGGAGAAGAGGGAAGGGGAGAAAATTTAAAATGCAAAATCTTATGGAAGTGAATGGTAAAAACTAAACATAAATTAATGAAAGTATGTGTGAACAAGCATATTACATATGTATATGTGTATACACACACATGTATCATGTGGAATTCATGCCTTCCATGCACTAAGAGTTTATATTATCAAGAAAAAGAGACATCAAATTCAGGCTACATACCACAGGCCAACCATGAAACCTTGCATAAATCAGAAATATCTCTCCTGAAAACTACATTAGGGCCCTAGGTTCCTATGATTTAAGAAGGACTATTGAGACTTAGTCTGTTCTTATCACTTCCCAGAATAGGCAACTTGGATCCGTCCTGAGGTCTCTGAATAAGCCCTTGCTTACACTACTTTCATATAATTATCATAGCCTATTTGTTATAAAAGTCGTGTGTGTGTGTGTGTGTGTGTGTGTGTGTGTGTGTGTTTGTAAGCTACATGAAGGAGAGAGGATAAGCTATCAATTTCTCTATCTACCCTCACGACCTGGGAAAGGGCTTGGATCAGTTGGCCCTTAATAACTGTTTGTTGAACTGAATAGCGACTAGACCATGGTACTCCATGTACCTCTTCAAAAACATTTTTGTTCCCTTATTTTGCTTCTCCAATTTTTGACAATAGGTAAGTGTTTGAAAAGGTAGTGCTTCTGTTCTGTCCATTTCACTGAAAATGGGTTGATATAAGACCACAGTAAATCAACTTCTGCTGTGTATGGATTTGCCTGGAAGAAGGGGTAGGTACTTCTTTGTTCCTTAAGAGAAATGGTGGAATCTTTCACCAGGCTACCTTGGACTTCTGAGGTTAAAAGACTTTAAATTATGTTTGATCTCCCTGCAAATTGTCCCTGTTCCTCACAATGGGGTGCCGATAAAGCTAGGCAGCCATCTGTCTCTCATTCCCACTGTCAGTACTCAGGCACTTAGCAGGGTCGAAGCCAAGAGCATTTGAGTTATATTTTTAAGGCAATTCTGGACATTTCCTTCTCTGTTTGATGTCATGAATTACAGAGTTTAACTTTAAATACTCAGTCTGGGAAAATCAGAAATTGTTTTATCTTTTTAAACGCACTTTTACTTATCCGCTGGGATGTATAAACCACTTATAAAAATGGAAACAAAGTAGACATAGGTTTATTTTAAAAAAATCCTAAAATGTCATCTCTCTTTACAAATGCATTCTTTGTATCAATTTTTCATTTGACTGCAAATGGAAGAAAATATATTTAATCTCTGGTCATTATCCATACTCCAAGTGTACATCATAACTCCCTGGTATTTTTCCATGTCCTCACTGGGCTGCTTTGTAAGGCCAGAGTAACACTATGTCAATTACCTGGTCAATTTGGTCAAAAATGTTCACTTAGGCAAAAATGGTTTCAGTGAAATGTTTCACAGCCTGGTACTTGACCTTGTGTAGTATATGTCTGACCTCAGTGGTTGGGGGCCAAGATTAGCATGGAGCTGGATGGAGTCTGGGCCAAATTATAGCACTATTGCTTTGGTTTTCTGCAACTAATTATCAATTTTATATCATTTTTTAATGTGGAGTAATTCCCAATAAAACTCTATTTTAAAATATATTTTATATTATATTTATATGATTACAAAAATGTATTTTAAAATGTATTTTTAACTTGCAAGTTATACCAAACCTGGGGGTTGGTGGGATTTGTCCCTCTGGCCACATTTTGCTGACTCCTCTTTTATAGTATATACAACAAGTGTTTGTTATTCTACCCTCTTGGAAAATTTCTAGTAATGGAGAATATGTTTCTTATGGCAGAGAAATTTTTTTCTGAGTATATCTCTAATTGTTAGGGAACTTTTTCCTTAAATCAAGTATAATTTACCTTTTTTTAAATTTTCACCCATTTTTTTCTGAACTTCCTTCTGGAGTCGGAAAAAGTTTTATCCATTTTCTACATGGCAGATCATCAGATAATTGAACATAGTTGTGGTAGCCCATCCCCAAGTCTTCTATGATCACAATATATTCTTGAAACATGTTTCATTAATTTACAAAACATATATTACATCCAGTTTCTACACTGTGTTCATTGGAGATAGAGGAATAAAATTCAAATACGACACAGTCAACTGCCCTCATAGAGCTTAAAGTTTAGCTAACGGAAAATGCAAAAATACATGCAAGTATTTTATAATAGTCAACGAACATTTATTAAGTGCCTACTATATTTCAAGTACTGTGCTAAATGCTAGGGATACAAATGAGAAAGGAAAGGCAGCCCTCGTCATCAAGAAGCTTACAAGTGAGTGAAAAGAACAGTACCTGAAAGGGAGCTGTACGATGAAAGGGGGATGTCTGAGAGTACCCACTGCGGGGTCATGATGTCTGCGGAGTCAAAACCAAGCCCGCAAACAAGTGGGAAATGGAGAGACAAATAGAAGTTCTGAATGCTCTGTAAAGGCAAGCTTTGGGAGGAGTGTTTATTTACACCTGGGGGAGGAGACAGGTCTCAAGAGAGGTTCTATGAAGGATATAATATTGCAATTAGACTGAATGTAAAGTCGATGTACATTTTAACCAATACCCAGAGCCTAGCATTCTGCCTTGCACATAATAGGCACTTAGTACTTTTTGGGTTCTATTAGTTAAACATGGAAGATTTTTCTGTTTCTAATACCAATACCACAATGAACTTAGGTTAAAGCCCGTAAAGCTACCAGATTTTTTGGAGTTCAAGCCGTTTCAGTCTTCTCCAACTCTCCAACCCCATTTGTCCAATCCTGAACCATCTGAGGTTTTCTTAGCAAAGATACTAGAGTGATTTTCTAATCTCTTCTCCAACTCATTTTCCCTATGAGGAAACAGAGGCAAATGAGGTTAAGCAGCTCTACTGGGGTCACATACTAGTAAGTGTCAGAGGTTGGATTTGAACTCATATCTTCCTGATTGCCAGCCTGGGACTCCATCCACTATATCACCTAGATGCCTTGAATTATGTGTTATTAAATTGATTTGAATTATTGAGAGGCAATGTGGGGTAATACGTAGAGATTAACTGTGTGAGACCAAGCAAATCACGTAACCTCTCAGCCTTCTCTTAGACTGTAAATTGCAGAGAAGATGCCTGATTCTATCAGGAGTTTCTCATTTAATCATTCCCTATGTCAATTAAATAATACTTGTAGTCTCTTTCTCTAACCCTATTAAATTCCCTTCAAATATGTGAACAGGGAAATAGCATATTAATCCCTATGTTTTTGAGGCTTGTAAAACTAGGTATAAATCCTTGGACAAAAATTTCCTTCGTATTAAATATGAGAACTTATAGTATGGCATAAAATGAAGGTGGCCTAGAGGATATATCTAAAATAATTGAAGTTGTGAGTTTACACGACATTGTTTGAGATGTTGCTGGTAGACTTCAATGACTCAAGACTCAGGGTAGAAGAAATGCCCAGAAACACAATGACCCAGCAATCTTGGAATCAGTCATCACCAGGGAATTCAAGGCTGAGCATTTTGAAGAAAGAAAATAAATGAGGAGAAGGATAGTGATTTGAAATAGGTTATTCTTTGGATTCTTTGAATACATGTTATTTATCCCAGCTCAGGCTTCATTGAAATTGCACAAAACACAAGGACAAACATTAGCTTAAGGAGAGGGCACAGCTGAAAGTATAGGGGCCAGAGAAAACATCTAGTGGAGGGACTTTAAAAATATCCTCATCCAGTTTGGAGATGGAGCTCCAGAGCTTAATTCTTATTTGCTGTCAAAATTCATTTTAATAGCAAGGAAGTATGAATATTCTTTTATATTTTCTTTTTAATCTTTAAATTTAAAGTTTTATATTAGAAATTTCTGACCAGATAACATCCAAAATCTGGTCTACAAAAGCATTTTGGTGGTAACCTTGGGGAAAAGTCATTAAAAAGGTCACAGGCAAATAAAATAGTTCAAATCACTACCCTTTCCCCTCCCCACAAAAGTTAGATGACAATTTCTGAGAATACACAAAAGAATTGGAAACATACTCTAAAGTGACAAGGACTAAGAATGCAGAATTTATCTTAGGTGGCTGGGAGGTTCTAGGAGCAGATGACATTTCATTTTCATTCATTCATTCATCCAATGGATATTTCTTAGGACAGAATTAAAAATATAAAAAAGAGATGTAGTTTATATAAAGGTCTTTGAGGAAAACACCCATTAAAATGATCAGAAGGGAATAAGCAGCATTCTAAGAATAAGCAACGAAGGACATATATAAGAAGCAGTTAGGGACGTAGAAAGAGAAATTTAAAAGTACATTGTCTCTGAAGCTAAAGTAGGATATACAGTAGGTTGGATACTACATCAAAAATAGCTAGAGAGGTCAAGAAGGATGGAGATTTTTTTAAATGGGTTTTTTAAAATAGGACTTAGTATTTAGGATGTCATAAGAGAGAAATTTTAATAGAGTATTTGGCAATTTGCCTGACTGCAAAGGATTGGGGAGAGAGTGGGCAGTGAAGAAGGGAAACCACCATATTGAGATAACTATTTTTTCACATTTATCAGTGAAGTAGAAGAGGAGAATGGTGGTAGAATTAACTAGAAGGGTCAAAGGAAACTAACTGTAGGATTGGGGAACTTTGAATATATTTAGAGGCATGTGAGAGATTAAAAAGACATAAGTAAAAAAATACTGGAAGGAAGATACTGAAGCAAGGTCTTGGAGAAGTCTAGAGGGAAGAGGATAAATATCACAGGAGGAGAGATAAATCTTAGTAGAGAACAGAGATTCATTTTCTTCTATGATCTTCTAGAGTGAGGAGGAGAGAGTGTGTGATGATGCTGAGATGGTTTGAGGAGTGGAAATTTATAATTTATGATCAGATGGCTTTAACCTTGTACAGAAAGTAGAAGGCTATATTATCTGAGGCAAGTGTAGACGTGTGTGTATGGTGATGGCAATGGAGGTGGTAATTGGTAGTTTGGAAATGGGAAGGTAAACATGAAAAGATTTGAAATATGTGATGAGGTTTAGTATAATGGTATGAGAAATTTTTGTATGATGATACTTATGGATTACTAATAACAAAATGCTCCAATGAATCTAACTGGTATGGCTGTTTGCTCCAATGGTGTAGATCAGAATCCATCCATTCTTACCCATCCTTAGTGCCTTTTATCTATTGCTTCTCATAAATTCATCCTTAGTGCCTTTTATCTTGTACTTCCCATAAATTCACCCCAGGGTTCCTATCATGGTGAATGGAAACTACTGAATCCTTCATCATTTTGTCTTAAATGGAATAGCCCTACTGGGATCTGGGGTCTAGAAAGGAGTACATTTCTTTTTCTTTCTTTTTTTTTCATGATTTTAAGTTTAATCTACATTAACATTTTCTCCATCACTTTTTTGAGTCCATACAGCCAACAAAATAATAAATCAAGTCCTGATTTGTAGAATTTGTAGATTTCTGAAGTGTAAATGCTCTCGCTGAAAACTGAATATCATTTCCGTACTCAGACTTTGAAAGACTAGCCTGACTGGTGACTATCGGTATTCTGACTCATTCTTTTGTTGTATTATTTTCTAATTATTATTTTTTATATTCAGTTCCAAATTCCTCTCTTTCTCTATCTCTCCATCATCCATGAAAAGACAATGATATGATATGTATTATATATATATATGAAGTTGTGCAAAATGCATTTCTCCAGTAATCATACTCTAAGAAAAAAAAGGAAGAAAAATAAAGGAAAAATATGCTTCATTCTGCAGTCTGAGTTCATTGGTTCTCTATCCAGAGGTGGATAGGATTTTTTCCATGGTGAGTCCTTTGGGGTGTGGTGGATCATTTTTACTGATCTGAGCTACCAAGTCTTTTACATTTAATTCTCAGTATAATATTGCTATTTTTATGTACATTATTCTCCTGGTTTTGTTCATTTCACTTTGTATCATTTCATATGTTTTTCAAGTTTTCTGAAGCCATCATATTGATCACTTCTTATAGAACAATAATGTACTATCTCATTCACATGCCATAACTGTTCACTTATTCTCCTATTGAGGGGCATCCAATCAGCTTTCAATTCTTTTCTGCCACAAAAGAACACTCACACATTTATACATATGTGTCCTTCCACTCCCACCCTTCTTTTTATATTCCTGGATGTATATAGACCTAACAGCAGTAGCATTATTGGGTCAAAGGATATGTACAATTTTATAGTCCCTTGTGCATAATTCCAAATTTGTCTCCAGAACAGTTGGACAAATTGACAGCTCCTCTAACAGTGCATTAATGTGCCTGTTTCCCCTACCTTCCATCTACATTTGTCATTTTTACCTTTTTGTTACTTTAGCCAGTCTGATGGATGTGAGTTATTATGCCGTAGTTATTTTAATTTGGATTTCTCTAGTTGTTAATCATTTATAGCATTTATTTCTTATGATTTTTGATAACTTTGATTTCTTCCTCCAAAAATTGTGTGTTCATATCATTGAATCATTTATCCATTGGGGAATTTGTTTCTGTTTTTTAGTAAATTTATCTCACTTCCATACATACTTAATGAATGAGACTTTTGTCAGAGAACCTTGCTGAAAATTATTCCCTCTCCCCAAGTTTCCTGTTTTTCTTCTGATTTTGTCCATATTGGTTTTGTTTGTGTATTTTAAAAAAATGTGTAATCAAAATTATCTGTCTTACCTTTCATGAACTTCTCAGTATTTTGATTGAAGAGTTAATAACTCTTCCCCCATCCACAAATTTAGTATGTATTTTCCATGCTCCTGTAATTTGTTTATGCTATCAACTTTTATGTCTAAATCATGTACTCATTTTGAGCTTATCTTGGTATATGGCATGAAATGTTCTATACATAGTTTCTGTCAAACTTCTTTCCAATTTTCCCAGCTGTTTTTGTCTTATAATGAGTTCTTGCCTCCAAAGCTTAGATCTTTGGGCTTGTTAAAGATTAGATTATTTTGGTGATTTATTACTGTATATTTCGTAACGTATTTATTCTACCGATTAGTCATTCTGTTTTTTAACCAGTAACACATTGTTTTGGTAATTACTGCTTATAATATCATTTGTGATCTCATACCTCTAGGCCCCCTTCCTTCATTTTTTAAAAATTGATTTCCTTTGATTTTCTCAACCTTTTGTTCCTCCAGGTGAATTTTTTTAACTCCCAAAAAATCATTCTTTGCTAGTGTGATTGGTAGGACACTGAATGAAAAAATTAATTTATGTAGCATTATCATTTTTATTATATTGGCTTAGTCCACCTATGAGCAATTAATATTGCTTCAATTATTTAGATCCAGCATCATTTGAAGGAAGAATGTTTTGTAATTGTATTCATACAGATCCTTTGTGTCTTGGCAGATAGACTCTCAATTTTTACTGCCCGCAGTTATTTTAAATGGAAATTCTCTTTCTCTCTCTTCCTTTTGCTTTTTCTATTGGCAATAGATAGATATACTGATGACTTGTGAACATTTGTTGCGTATCCTGTAAGTTTGAGAAAGTTGTTTAGTTGTTTTGAACAATGTTTCAGTTGGCTCTCTAGGATTCTTTCTCTAGGATTCTCTATGTAAACCATCACACCATCTTCCTTCTATTTCTTCTTGTTCTCATTCTCCTTCTCCTCCTTCTCCTCTTTGTCCTTCTCCTTCTCATCTTTCTCCTCCTCTTCTTTCTCTCCTTGAAGAATTGTCACATTGAAGGGATCTTTAACTTCATAAATCACAAAGGCCACTATTATATCTGAGGCTACTGGTAATTAAGAACATATTTCTTCTTATTTCTTATCTGACCCTATAGGCACATGATTATGAAATACTTATTCACTTATGTTGACTGTGTAACTTGTTTCTTAGAATTATCTTTTAAAGATTTTAATTTGTTACAAAAGAGCACTAACGTAGTTCTCTATCTTAACCCATACCAAATACATCCGACTCTTTTACATCAAACCTGACAATACAGAGAATAATAGGTTCATAACCTTAGAGCAAGAAAGGATTTCAAGGTTATCTAGTGCAATGCCTTTCTTGGGAAGTGCTCTAGTGAGTGAGAACTCAGAACTGTATGTTCTTAGTTAGCTTAACTAACTTTTTAACAGCTGTAATGTTTTGGAATTATTTTCTTACATGAAACCAAACATTAATATTTGGAATTTCCACTTGCTCAGATTTTCCCAATGAGAAAATCTAATTCTTCTTTTATTTGAAAGACCTTCAAATGCTTGAAGACAGCTCTCAATCGTTTTCGTCCTCATTGACTCATGGACTGTATTCTTCAGGCTTACCATGACTGGATGTTTAACTGATACCTATGTAAGACTGAGGTTTCTATCTGATCTCAATGAATCACAAGAGGTTCAGAAAGTATTGAGTGAATCAACTAATTAAACGTAAACTAGATATAAATAAGTTCAAATCAATTTGAAAGGGCTACAGGGGCTTTAGGTCATTGGATAAAGACAGATGGTGTCATGTAGGAAATAGTTGTGGGTATTTCGATATCAGGTCAAGCCTTTTGGATTTCTATGGAATATCAAGTAAAGGCTTTTGGAATTAATATAAAAATATCCAGATGATTCAGAGTCAGTCAGTTAGTTGAACAGGACAGGATTCAAATTTGAGAAATGAGAATTCTAGTCCCAGAGAAGGGGAATTGTTTTTTCTGGGAGGAGTATCTCTCTCCCTCTCTCTCCCTCTCTCTCCCTCTCCCTCTCCCTCTCCCTCTCTCTCTCTCTCTCTCTCTCTTTCTCTCTCTCTCTCCATCCCTCCCTCTCTCTCTCTCTCTCTCCTCTCCTCTCTCTCTCTCTCTCTTCTCTCTCTTCTCTCTCCATCCCTCCCTCCCTCCCTCCCTCTCTCTCTCTCTCTCTCCTCTCTTCCTCTCTCTCTCTCTCTTTCTCTCTCTCTTCCATCCCTCCCTCTCTCTCCCTCTCCCTCTCCCTCTCCCTCTCTCTCTCTCTCTCTCGTCTCTCTCTCTTCTCTCTCTCTCTCCCTCCCTCTCTCTCTCTCTCTCTCTCTCTCTCTCTCTCTCTCTCTCCATCCCTCCCTCCCTCCCTCCCTCTCTCTCTCTCTCTCTCTCTCTCTCTCTCTCTCCTTTCTCTCTCTCTCTCCATCCCTCCCCTCTCTCTCTCTCTCTCTCTCTCTCTCTCTCTCTCCTCTCTCTCTCTCTCTCTCATCCTCCCTCCCTCCTCTCTCTCTCTCTCTCTCTCTCTCTTTCTCTCTCTCTCCATCCCTCCCTCTCTCTCTCTCTCCCTCTCTCTCTCTCTCTCTCTCTCTCCTCTCTCTCTTCTCTCTCTCCTCCCCCTCCCTCCCTCCTTCCCTCTCTCGCTCTTTCTCTCTCTCTCTCTCTCTCTCTCTCTCTCTCTCTCTCTCTCTCTCCCTCTCTCTCTCTTGTCCTCTCCTCTCCTTCTTTCCATCCCTCTGTCACCTCCCCACTCTCCCTCTTCTTCTCCTAGGTGACAACAAATCCATCTGGGATACAGAGACATGTCAGGTAAGGCAGAAGGTCTCCAGAGAAAAATATGATTGAGTAGCCAGAAATGGACTTGACTAATTTGTAACCTTGTGAACATTAAAAGGTCTGAAGATTTGGGAACCCCATTCACATCAGTAGCAATGTCCACCAGAACTGGCAACAGTATCCTGCAAGCAGCAGTGGTATCAGAAGCTGATACATGGAGGAAAAACTAAATCCATTAAGGAAAGTGGCTTTAGGGTTCTACAATTATGCTGACCCTCAGAGACAGAAAGTTATACCTAAAGTAGCCATGAGTCCCCCTATAAGAAAAAAAGGACTTCCAACAATATAAGCTCTAAATTGCCCCCTTTGTCACATAAATTCTCTATATGGGTGCCTCAATGCAATTTTATGCTAAATTTTAGCCAACTTTCCCCAACAACCTTGTACATGAAAGGGGAAAGGATTCTCTAGTTTAGAGATAGTTTCTATAACAACTCTCCTTGCTATACCTGCCCTAACCATAACAAATACCTTTTCTAAAAACTGTCTGTCTGATAACAATGGGAAGGATACTGATGTGTGTGGAGGTATGGGGCAGTGTAAGTAGGAGGTGGTTCATGAGTCACTATACAAGAAAACTCAAGACATTTGAAATGACATCTAATGACCATGAAGGAGATTAGTAGTTTTTGCCCTCTGAAGACCCCCATCTTCCAGTGCAGTTTGGGGAAGGAGTCCAGCATGGAGGCTGCATTGACATGGCATGCATTTGAGGACTGTCGGTATCTTGGTTGACCTTTTGTGGACACTTTGAGTTCATCAATTGACAAGACTGCTCAATGCATTTGAGACTATTGATAGTAAGAACATATTATTCCTGATTTCTTATCTGACCTGACTGGCACATAATTATAAAATATTTATTCACTTATATTAATTATGTATCATATTCTTTAGGGATTTTAATTCCATACTAAAATGTACTATGAATCCTGAAATTCAACAATATTAGATAAAAGACATTATTTCCTTTCCCTTGTGCAATCAAATCTTTCTATAAATGAATTGAAATTAGGAGCAAAAATCAAGATCTATTCTGTTTGGAGTGTGTGCATTATTGAGCTACCTCATTATAGGAACTGAAATGGTTTTCAGATAAACCTGGATGTACCCAAGCATCTAGGGCTGATAAAGAGAAAAATAGGTTTTTTTTTTTAAAGGTAGATTTCAATTATAGAATTATCAATTATAGAATTATAGTTTTATCTCTCAAGCATCAGTTTCACTTGTAAATTGCAGTTGGGAAGCTCTTTTGTAATTGGATAGGGCAATCTTAGCTCCCTCAACTTTATAGATTTGAAATTGCAATGGACAAAATTATGTTTCTCCCCAAAATCACTGAGCAGAGATGAATAATGGGAATTAAGAAGTTTCCAAAGTAGGAGGTTTCATTATGGAACCAAATAATATTTAATATTTATCTAATAAAATAAATCAATTGAAATACACTTATTAAAGGCCTATTAATGTTACATCCCAGACACAGTGCATAATATAACAGTTCTTTCACTTTAGGTAATTACTTTCTATCAAGGGAGATAGGCAAATATATAAGCATTACAAATATGTATCGATTCATGCATATATATGTTTATCTCTTTGTATTTACACATGTAATATACACATAAATGGAGACACACACATATATGTACGTTGCATATAGAGTTAGACTTAAATGTATGCACATATGTTTTATAGTTATATATGTATATATGTAACATGTGTATACATATTGTCTTTGTAAACTCTGGAAATCTGCATCTAAAATTTCCTTTCTGATGAGTTTGGTCCCCAGAAGAGCAGAGTCAGCTGCATTTGCTGTCAAGGCTCTAAGGGTATCCCTGAGTGGTTGCAGTTTCTTTCATGTCATTGGCTCAAGACTCCATTTTTTACATCTTTTCTTTGATATAAATCAATTAAAGTTAACATGTTGCTTATAATATTGATATTCTCCAACAATTAACAACTCAGTTTCCTTTAATTAATATGAAGGATTTTTCACAATGGAATACTGGAGAATATAGCAAAAAACAACATATAACCCTTTCTAACACCCAAAGAACATATTCTCCCTCATACTACTGCAGTCACTGAAAAGAGTGAACTTGATTTTAAAGTAATTGTGACAAAGCACTCAACACATCAAGTTTTCTTTTGAATGTTGTACAAGAGATTGAGCAGGTCAAGCCTTTGTTTTCAGGTTCCAGTGTCTGGGTTGTGGGGTTGATTCACTGCTGGGGTGGGTCCCTGTCACTCCTCAAGGATGGGTTTAGCTGTCTGCAAATTCTATTATGGACTCCCAACACTGGACCTTTGTAAGCAATCTCTTCAAATCAATTTGAAGATTTCAAGGCCAAAATTAACCTATTCCATCTTATATAGGTACACATACTTCTACACATGCATGTTTGTGTATATACATATATGCATATGGTTGCATGTGTACACATGTCTATGTCTATCTATGATCTATCTCTACCTCCATCTCTATCTTTATGTGTTTATCCATGTCTCTCATTCAATTCAAGAAACTTTTATTAAGTGCTTACTACATGCTAAGCACTATTCCAAGTGCAAAAGATTTTCCTTGCCCTTTAGGAGCTGAAAAATTTGTGTGTGTATGTATTTTTTGTTATTGTTCAGTTGTGTCTGACTCTTCATGACTCTATGGGTCATAGCATACCAGTACTGTCCTTGGGATTTTCTTGGCAAAGATGCAAGAATGATTTTCAATTTTCTTCTCCAGTGGATTAAGGCAAATAGAAGCTGAGTGACTTGCCCAGGGTCACATAGCCAGTAAATGCCTGAGAGCAGATTTGAGCATAGGTCTTCCTGACTCCAGGCCCAATGTAATATCCAAGGAGTAACCTAGCTTTAGAGCCTTTAGTCAGGAAGACATCAGTTCATATATGCATGTATGTAAATACACATACATATGTATGTATATACATGTTATTTTCCCAACAAAATGTGAACTCATGAGATCAGAAATCATTTTGTTTATATCTCCAGAGCCTATCACAGTGTTAGGTACATTAAAATATTAAATAAATGCTTGATTATTTGATCTGGTTACCTTATGGCTATTTACATCAGTTTTCTTCACAAATCACAGAATATTAGAGTGGGAAGGGACCTTAGAGCCCATCAAACCCATCTTGTTCTGAACAAGTATCCTCTCTGAACAATCAACCACAAGAGGCCATTTATTCTAACATTTCCAATGGGCAATTCTCCTTTGGATAGCTGTCTTTGTTGGGAAAATAAATCAATTCATCTATACGAAGAGAAGTGAAGTTGTATACCTTTGGATAGATGATAGGTCATGATAAGATAGATAAAGTGAAAGAAAGGAAGGAAGGAAGGAAGGAAGGAAGGAAGGAAGGAAGGAAGGAAGGAAGGAAGGAAGGAAGGAAGGAAGGAAGGAAGGAAGGAAGGAAGGAAGGAAGGAAGGAAGGAAAGAAGGAAGGAAGGAAGGAAGGAAGGAAGGAAGGAAGGAAGGAAGGAAGGAAGGAAGGAAGGAGGGAGGAAAGAAAGGAAGGAAGAAAAAGAAGGAAGGAAGAATGAGTGAATAAAAGAAAGAAAGGAAGGAAGGAAGAAAGAAAGAAAAGGAAAAAGAAAAAAAGAAAAAAGAAAGAAAGAAAAAGGAAAGAAAGAAAGAAATGAAGGAAGGAAGGAAGGAAGGGAAAGAAAAACATAGATTTGTACCTATTGCCACTGTTCCATTGCTCTTTTGTTGCATTGCTATTGTTTGAATGTCCCAACCTGTTCAAGTGAGGAGTTGCTCAAGGGTTAAAGTGACTTGAAATGATGGAGCCTTAGTCAATGAAATTTTAAATTTAGGTGACAGCATAGTGTAGTAAATGGAATCAACTTCTTTTTTCCTTGGGCATCATGGACCCCCTTGACAGTTTTGTGAAGTCTATGAATTTCCCAGAATAAGATTTTAATATGGAAAAATCTATAGGATTTCAAAGAAAACCAGTTATCAAAATAATAACAATGATAATAATAATAGAAACAAGTCCATATAGAGAGCTTAAAACCCTATGGGTGGTGATAGAGCAGCATTGGAGGAGATGAGTCTTTTTCTCTGGAGCTCCTGGTCTTTTTCTCCACCTATGTGACCTTGCATCGGTCACTTAATCTCTCTGGCCCTCATTGTCCCCATCTGTTAAATTAAGGGGTAGGATGAACTGGCTAACCACTACAGTCTCTTTTTGTTCTACATCAAAGAATTTCTATGATCAATTCTTGGCCTTAGAGAAAAGAATTAGATTGGAAAGAATGGAACACTACCATTATTATTAAAGTGTCAGTGATGGGATTTTTAATATGAAAATAGTGTTCTCCACCCCAGCCTCCACCCTGATGGTAGGAAAACCACTGGAAAAGTAAAATTTGGTTACCCAATTCATAGCTTAGAAAGTATTTTAAATTCATTTCTCAGGCATGTACCTTTACACTGATTTCTTTTGATCCTGAATGTAGTGATAATACAGCATTGTCAGAGAAATGAAAATTTAAGGTTATTAGCAGTTTTCAGATCTAAAAAGACTTTTGAGATATTTTGATATTTCCAAGTTCATTTTCTAGTTTGCCTTTCCAACTGCCTCACCTTGCTCCATCCTCTCAAAGCTATTACTGCCATTTGTTCCATAACAATACCTCCTCTCTATTAGTTCACTTGTTCTAGTCTGATTTTTTTCCTTCGATTCATAGACATTTGTCTTATTCTTTGATCTGATGGAACGATGAAATTAGCATGAGTTTTCTGTCATTATATCATCTCTCCATTTCCTACTGTAAGAATACCTTACATTTATATAGCACTTTATGGTTTCTCAAATTGCTTTCACGTACATTATCTCATTTGATAATATATCATTCTGAAATCTGCACCAATCCAGTTATAATGTGAGTTGCTATATAGATTTCACACACAATGTGTTACCTCACTTCCCCTGAACTATAGTGGGAATCAGAAGTCCCTGCATCACTCTGCCTTGATTTTCATCCTTTCACTCAGTAGAAGCCATCTAATAAAGACCCACAGGTCAATCGTCATTGCTGTTGCCCTCTCATTCAGTAGTTTCACTAATATCCAAATTGGGAGAAATGATAACACATGGGCAGCTTGTATAAGGCTCATGTACAGTCAGGATTTCACCTTACATCCGTCGTCTCCCAGAAGATATCAACTTCAGGAGCACAGGACAATACAATTAAGAGCCACATGTATGGGCAATGCATATTCAAATGGGCACCGACTTTAAAAACATCACTCTTGAATGTCTCCCTACTTCAAGGATCCATCGTTTTGTGTATGTGTGTATATATGTCTGTATGAGAGAGAGACAGAGAGAGAGAGACAGAGAGAGAGAGAGAGAGAGAGAGAGAGAGAGAGAGAGAGAGAGAGAGAGAGAGAGAAAGAGAGAGAGAGACAGAGACAGAGATAGAGAGACAGAGACAGAGACAGAGAGACAGAGACAGAGACAGAGATACAGAGATAGATTCAGAGAGACTGAGATACACACATTGAGATAGATACAGACCAAGAATTAGACAGGAAAGATAGAAATAGAGGCAAACAGAGATCGACAGAGAAAGAGGAAGAGACAGGGGCATTTTACCTACGCTATTTAAGACAGCAACTCTTCTATCACTTATTAGCTGCTCTTCCAAAACTGCTTTGGACAAATGATTTATCACCCTATATGCTGTAGTGATCATCTTGTCTGTGGCTAGTCATGTCCTCTGTTGATTGAGATTTCAAATGAAACCAATCCCATTTGCCAGAGTGTAGCAAAATTTACATGATGATGATGATGATGATGATGATGAAAAAGGAAGAAGAAGAAGGAAGAGGAGTAGGAGGAAGAAAAAGAAAACAAGAAGAACAAGAAGGAAGAAGAGGAGGAGCAGGAGAAAGAGGAGAAGGAAAAGAAGAAGAAGAAATGGAAGAAGAGGAGTAGCAGAAGGAAGAGGAGAAACAACCAGGAGAGGGAGCCACACACCACTCCAAAGGGACTGGCCAGGACAGCTGGTTCAGGTTTCAAAAGGAAACTCAAGACTGCCTATGGATTCTCGAGTCAAGGGCAGAGCTGTATTCAATGTCCCTTGTTCCTGACAAATAGGTTTCCATGCCTCCATCCCAGGAGCTGAGGATCTTGGTGGAGAGAAATGTCCTTTGGTTCATCAAAGGCTTAGGTGTATGTGTCTTTATTTTAAAAATCCCAGACTTAGCCTGATTTTGCAGCTTCCCCCACCCTCCATGCCCTTGGCACAGCCTCAGGTGTATGTCCCACCAAGAAAACCTTCTCCACTCCTGAGGTGGGAGCAGGTGGGAAGGGAGTTGGTTTGCATTACCTGCTGCTGGTACACACTCTCTCTCTTTCTGTCCTTTCTGTCTTCTTTTCACTCTCTATCTGTTCCCTCTCTGAACCCCTATCTGCTTCTCCTCAACCTGTGCCCTCAGCTCGGACTTTCTTTGGTTTCTGCCTGGGCAGGGCAGCCCTGATTCTCCTAATTCTTGATGCAGAAAGAAGGTTTGGGTGCCAAAGAGGAAGGCATCTTGGACAAGGAGGGGAAGATGTGAGCAGCTAGGGCTATGACACAGCAGAAGGACCAGGCTTGGTTAGCGCTGGGACTGAGGTTGAAGAAGAGGAAGAGGAACTAACCTTTATACAGTACTTTAAGTCTGGCAAAGGGTTTAATGGGTAAAATTTCATTTTGATCTCACAATTGCCCTGTGATGTGAGTATTATTATTATCCCAATTTCCAGATAGTGAAACCGATCTGCGAACTTGTGATTTTTCTAGAGTTCTGAAGATAGCAAATGCCTGAAGGATTCAAAATCATACCTTTCTGCCTCTAAACCTACTATCTGGTAATCAACCTAGCTGGCATTCCTTTGGCATAGTGTTTGAGGACCTAGGACCAAGCATGATACACTATGAGGGGAGGACTTTTTATAGATAATTATTATATTTTTGTGATCTTTTCATTGTTAGTGATTGCTTTGGTGGTAAAGATTCTTATAATCCCTTTGAGAGGTTTGCCTTTGTCGTCCTATAATTATTCTATTAAAACTCCAGCAAATTTACTGAAGAACTTCCTCTGAATATTGCATGGCAAAATCACAGCACTTGACTGATTAGATCTGAGTACAGACTTGGTTTTTCTACTGTATGTCTCAAGGAAAACAATTTACATGACTTTTCTTTGCATTGAAACTACTTATCTTTAACACTTGCAAACCCACATTTCCCTTTCAGTATATAATAAATTCACCCTGTAACTTTCAATGCTGTCCTATTTGTCTGTGCTTCATTCTTGACTTCCTTCTGTTCTCTGTTGCTTTATGCCTTTTTTTGAACTTGTCTTCAATGATAATAAACTGTAACCTATTTAATGCACCTCACTTCTCTCTTTATGTGCTGGAAATTATGGTAATAGGTGATGCGCAGCTATATAGCATCATTAAAAGAATATTGATGTTAAAAATGATTTTAACATCATTACAAAGAATACTTTTAAATTATTTGATGGAGAGAAAGTTGAGTGAGAAGAGATGAATAAAAAATAGAATTGCAAAGAAAAATACAAAAAAGAAGAAAAATCATCAGCGAAAATCTAAACTACAGAGAAAAAAGCAGAAAGAGAGTCATAATAGGGCATGGAAGCAAGATAATGATCCTATTATTTGTTAAATGAAATATACACTATATGAGCCTTTGTGCAATAAAACTTCATAGTTACAGTCCGATCTTTGGTTTTTGTTTTGTTTTATGTTGAAATAGTTATGTTTGCTGATTTTTCCTGTGTTCATAAAAACAAGAACCGCAACAATAACGTGTTTATTTGTTGTCCTCTCAGGGAGAAGATTGGGATCACTACAAGGAGAATATAATGGTTAGTACACTCTGCTCAGATTTATGGAGTTTATTAATGATTAAAAGTCCCAAGTTCAAACAAAATCAGTCTAAATACCCAATTAAGAACCTCCCTAGCATCTTTGTTTGAAGTTGAGCTCTCTTTTTTACATGACATTTTGCATGTGTATTCATTTGACCTGTGGTCTCTGTGACTTAGGCAAAATTCAGCTTACTGTACTCATTTGTGTAAGAAACAAGATTATCTTCTGGTGTCCGTGGCTAGACAGGTTTTGGGAAGAGAAGTTGGGCACGAAGCTGTCTTTTGCTTGGAATGTACAGCAGATTTCATCCTCCAGTCCAAGATGCCCAATGACTCAACCAATTACTCTTCTCAATATCTCCCTCCTCTGTTATAGCTCAGTCCTTCCTTTCATCCTCAAAGGTATATAGGAAATGTGATAGTTCTAGCCTCTCCAAACTAGCTTACACTTTCTCCCTTTGTTCTGAGATAGCTTTTTCTAGGCATACATATTTTTTATAGAGTGAACCAGTCTCTCACTCAGTGATTTTGATTACTTAAAGGTAGATTACAGACCCTGATGATATTCAGTTTTGAGTGATTCAAACAAAAAGTACTCTTGGATAGTTAAAGCATCAGTGCCAAATGTTTGTGGTTTCAACCCTATTCTTACAACAAGTAATTGATATTTTTAATCCACTTAGGTTTTCTTGCATGGATTTTTAGGCTAAATCATTTATAACAATTATCTCATTAAAATTAATTCTGATATTTCATCTCTTGAGGCCACCAGGAATATCTGGAGGATAAAATTGTCTAGATGGGATGCTTCATAAAACTGTGGTTTGCACTTGACATCTTTCATGGTATTTCAAATATTTTCATGTTCATACCTCACCATTTTCTTTCTCATTGTATATGTATAATTGTGGATGGGGATGGGAGGGAGTTAGGATTATGGAATGAATATTTACCTAAAAAAAACCAAAACATTTCTTAAGGACTTAGTATGTATCAAACACTATGCTAAGCAGTGAGTGTATAAACACAAGGAAGCAAGTGCATCCTTGCCCTCAAGAAGTTTACATTATAATCAGAACAGTTTGCACAGAGGTACATAATTTTATTGTACAGAGGTAGTCAAGATATGATTTGGACCAGGAAAATCATAGGAATGCTGACTAGTTTTGTAGGGTAATTAACATATCTTTTAAAAAATTAGGTTGATTTGATTACTGTTCCTCAGCTAGAATTATAAAACTGGGGTAAAGGAGGATACTTCATGAAGAAGGTTGGGAAGCAGTAAGATGGACAGATAGACAGCTATATTAGGGATCCGTATATGGAGGTTCACCTTTCAGAAGCCAGAGGTGTTAAGAATTATCTCTGTTGTTGCATGAATCATGTGATATGCGTAACCTTGTCATTCCACTTATACTCCTTAAGTCTCATTCTCTCATTTTTAAACTAAAAGGTTTGGTCTAGATTGATTCAGAGACTGCTTCTTAGTCCGGATTGGTGATCTGATGATTCTGTGATATTTTTACCACGTAATCTTTCAAGTAGTATTATGTTCCATGAAGCCACCTTTTCCAATTGTTTCATCTCATATATTTCTGTATGTATGCATAGGTATATATATATATATATATATATACACACATATATGTATGTGTATAGCTATGCACATATGCATGTGTCTATATACACAGAGACAGACAGGTATGTTCATATACATATATAATGTGTGTATATGTGTATCTTGCTGCTTGATCATTTAAATTGTGTCTGACTCTTTGTGACCCCAGTTAGTTGTTCTTGGTGTTTTTGGCAAAGATACTGGAGTGGTTTGCCATTTACTTCTCTAGCTCATTTTTACTAATAAGGAAACTGAGGCAAACATGGTGAAATGAATTGACCAGGACCATACAGCTAGGAAATGTCCAAGGTCAGATTTGAACTCATGAAGATGAATCTTTCTGACTCTGCAGCTGACATTCTATTCACCATGCCACCTAGCTGGTATGTACATATGCATACGCACACATGCACCACACATACACATACACATACATACATATTGCATATAGAGACACACACATATTTGCATGTGCCTATGCTAGTTCATTATATTTTCGTACTTTGCTTTTAAATCACATCTTTCATTGTAGCCCTCTTTTTCTCTGTGAACTCAAATTCAATTGCTTCCTTTAGGAGGTTCATCAGTAGACAAATCAGACAGGTCAAAGAGTAATAATTTACAGCAAAGTAGGAACAGCTTGCTTTGTGACCCTTGCTAGGCCCTTCCTTATGGCCCTACTGTGATTTATTGATTTTTGAGTGAGAGAGAAGAGGTTAAATGAACCTCAAATGATGCCTTGAAGGGAGGAAATATTATTCATAATATTGGAATACTGGGCTGTGAATCTGGGTTGGAGGAGTCTTCCTGCTTTGTATTGGAGGCAGATAAAAATCTGAGGAGAGGAATGATGGAAGGAAGATTACATGAGAGGCGACATGTAAATAAATTTATGCAAAGCAAAAATATGTACAGGATAAATAGGAAAAATGACAGAGAAAAGACACTGAAATGAAGAAGGATTGGGAAATTTCCTGTAAAAGATGGGTTTTAATTGAGGCAAAGAAATCCAGGGAAATCAATAATCAGAATTGAAGAGTGAGAGCCTTTTAGTCATGGGGTACAGACAGAGAACTTGCTGAAGTATCTTGTTCACACAAGGGGCAGGAGGCCAGTGTCCCTGGATCGACAAACACGTCAGGAGAGTAAGGTATGAGGAGACATGAAAGGTCTAGATCATGAAGAACTTTAAGAGGATTTTGTGCTAGACCCTAGAGTTGATAGGGAGTCACTGAAGTTTACTGAATAGGGAGGTATACATGATCTGAGCCTCATGTTTTTATACTCCTACTGATGAGAATGATAAGAATGCGATAACTTTTATATAGAACTTCAAGGTTTGCAAAGTTCATTTGAGCTATCTATTTATCTGTCTTTTTGTTTGGCTGTTTATATATTTATGTATCTACATATTCATGTGTCTATCACCTTATCCACCCATCTATTTATCCTTCATCTAGCCATCTGTTTATGTATCTTCTATTTATTTAAAATTGTGAGTACTTCCTGGGGTTGCATGCCATGCTCCCTAGGCCAATCTTAATGAGTCAGCTGGGTCGTTGGATAATAAGACCCAAAATTTGCCGGGAAGGGCTTTTTCTTCCCTTCATTTCAGCATCAATCTTGTCTTCTGTGTTAACTCTGGACCAGCATTTAACTTCTTAGCTTTTTTCTATATTGAGTTGCTAACTTCCTTCTCCTTAAAGAAATCATTTTTGTCCTTGTGTCCTCTTTGCTCATAAATCATTCATTACCAGCTTGAAATTGGTGCCTATGTGTCTCTCTGTGTCTTTTTTCCTAGTCTATTTTTCAGGATGTGACATGCTTTATGAGGAGAGAAGGACACATTTTTAAGAGATGCAACTCACATTTTAAGGGAGGGAAGGATTTTTTTTTAATTTAAAATAAACTAAAATTTCAATTGGATTACAGAAGAATAAAGTATCGACCACATCATGTAGCATTTACTCCAATAGCGTACATTCTTTCATTCTTGGCTCTTGGCATAGGGGGGCATCTATAATGTTTTTTACAAAAGAATTAGAAAAGACATGTGTTTTCTGAGAATTTTGTGTGACTCCGCAGTGTTGCTTAGTGAACAGAATTCTGGGTTTATAATTAGGAAGATTTACATACATAGAACTGCAGAAGCACAGAGAGTTAGTATTCAAAGGACTCATTGGTCGTCTAGTTCAAGCCATATTCTGAAAACAATTCCCCAATACAACAGGCCCTACAAGAGACTGTGAGTAGCACTTGCTGTTCACACTGAAGCAGCATTTCAGAAGGTGATAGAGTTGAGGGACCTTAATCAAGGAGTTTTGATTCAAAATGGGAAACTGGACACTTCCAGGATTTTGTTCACTTCTGTGTGACCCTTCTAAAAAGAGATGGTGTAAGCTCTGATGATCCTAAAGAAGGATTGTCAGGCTGGTAAAGTCTTTGTCATAGAAGGACTCTGAAAGAAGTAGGAATTTTAACTTGGAGGACTGGGGATGAATAATGTTATTATGTATTTCAAGGATTCTCATTTAGAAGAGGAATGATTTGTCCTAACTTTGTCTAAAAAGGCACAGCATAGATCAATGGGTAGAAGCTACAGAGAGGTAGATTTTATTTGAATCTTCCTATTCATTAGAGTTGTCCAACAGTGGAATGAGTTGGTTTGAGGAGAGAGTGGATTTCCCATCATCAGAGGTTCTCAAGCAAAGGCCAGTTGGACATTCATTAATTCATCAATTTATCCTTTCATTTTTTATGGTGCTGTTGGAGAGGGAATTCTTGTTAAGTCATGGGTTCGATTAGTTGCCCCCAAGTCTAAGATTCTGAGAACCCCAACAAGGCAAATTTCTTGGGATTTCCAGTGAGTCATCAGCTTCCTTATAATCCTTCCACTTAGATGAATGCACTGCATAGATATTTCAATAAACCAGTGGAAGGGAAGAAGAAAGAGAAAATAGTCAGATTATCTCGCTAAACTATCAAAAGCATCTCATAAACACATGTTTGGTGCATGCCCGTTATTCTCTGATTTTTCATTTTGCCTATTTACATCCTAAAAATAAACTATGTTGATAGTACATAGCTGCAGAGAAAATCACTTTTCCATAAAGTACCCATTATAGTGTGTCAATGAATGTGATAATGTGCATAATTTACCTCAGGGGAGGATGTAATTAGAAAATTAACCTTTTACATTTTTTCTCATTAATAAGTTATAGCAAATGGCTGAAGAATAACACATTACCAGCCACGTCTGCTTTATTATTGTTGATTATTTAATATTTCCAAGTAACTGGTTAGGCCTGAATTACCCCCGAGGGATTCTAAATGTGTTTAAGAGGGGAAAAATGCACTAGCATTTTTTCCATTTTGGAGGAATCAAAATGATCAGATCTTTGACAAATGTAACTTTCTTGATTTGAATTTTTGCGAGGTTGGATATTTCATGTCTCCTGAGGAGATAAGAGTCTCTTTTTTCCCCTTCCTGAGTTTTTCATGAGACACCAGAATTCATTGAGTATCTAGCCAAGTATGGCATAACTACTATATCATGCTTGATGCTTTCATACATTCGAAATACATCAGGAAGAGAATGTAGTTTTGTTCTGATTGGTCTTTAAGGGTAGAATTTAGAGCAATATTTAAAAGTTTCAGAAACCTGCAATTAGATATTTCATCAAGCATGCCTTCTTCACCCCTTCTCTCCTCCAAATGATATATCCCTAAATTCTTTCACTGATACCTATATGCTACATTCTTGAGGACTTTCTCCAGGGTGGTCATCTCCATTGAATCGTAGTAGCATAGAAGTAAAACTGAAAAAAATAATGAGAAACCATCAGGTCCAACCCCTCATTTTACACATAAGGAAACTGAGGCATAGAGAGGTTAAATGACTTTTAGAATCACACATTAAGGGTCTAATAAAAGATTTGAACCCTTCTTCTACAGAAATTATGCAGTTTTATGATGTATCTTGAATAAATGAAAATATTTCAGCCATAATGTGCCTGGAGAAAATTCCAGTTGAAGCATCACCTCCCATCTTATATTCTATGCTAACAACAACAACAGAAACACCTGTAGGCTAAAATATTTGTGATTTTTTTTTTTGACTGGCACATCATACTGATGACTCTTCCTGAAATTGTAGTTCAGACAATGCTCCACCCACATCTGTTGCACTGAATGCACTATGGTTCATTCATGCCTCCATCTTGTATTTGTGAAACTGATTTTTTGAACCCCAATATAGAAGTTAACCTTTATCATTTTCAATGCTAGCTCTTTTGGCTAAGCTCATTATTCTTACCTGTCATGGTTTTTTTTTTTTTAATTTTGCTTCTACTAGCTTTCATTTTTCATTTTTATGTAATCTGCAAATGTCTTAAACTAGGCCATTTTTGCCTCTATATTTTCTTAATATATGTTAATCAGCAGAGACACACAAAGGCAGGTTTCTGAAACTCTCTGTGGAGATAGAGTAGATTATTTCTCAATTAATATATTTTCCTATTACAATTTTTGATGAATTCTTAAGCCTTTTGTCTCATTGCAGGTTTGTTTAAGAAAGTTTAATGGAGTTATATAAGGTTACATAGTATTGTCTTTCCCTTTCTTGAGTGTAGATTTAAAAAAAGCAAAAGTAAAAATATGTTAAAATTCTTAATTGTTTAAAGAAAATATTTCTAGGGAAAATTATTGGAATTAAATTTAAGAAATTCCATTTCTAACACAAAAGTTTTGGGAATATACCTGCTTAACATGAATTTTTTTCCTTAAAAAAATCTAATTTTTATTGATACCTGATATTTTCATTTTTCACTCTAAGCTAGATAATAAAATACATGTAGTTAGTTAAATGGATGATCGAGAACCAACTGAAAAGAGAAATGAAGGAAGGAATATAAAAGGGAAAAGGAAGGAAAGGAGGAAAGGAGAAAGGAACAATAACAAATGCATTAACTTTCAGACATTGCAACATTCTATAGTCATAGTTCTTGCTAGTTTGTTTGCTTGTTTGTTTACTGTTTTTGTTGTTTTATCTCTATAATGAAGGAAGATGCTTTATTTCTTAAATCTCTTTTTGTTTTTTGATCTCACAAGTCCTAGGCCATGGAGACATCTGAAATTACTTTATATTTTGTTCATAATGTCTTTTTTGGAGAGGTTTGAGAGGTTGAGGGTATCAGAGAAAATATGTCATCCCCCATCTTGCTTATTACATGACCAAAAGTTTAGCACATGTATTGTCTTAATAATGGTGGAGCCAAGTTAAGTCTTTATAATTGGGGATCATATAGATGTTGGGTTTTGTTATTGTTTTCTTATTATTTTATAGTTATTGCCATTGTTTTCCTGGTTCTGTAGATGATACTAAGTCAGTAGAGGTAGATAAAATACTGGATCACCACCCAAAGTGATTTTGAGTAGAATATTAGATTGAAATTATTATAATGAAATTAAATAGGGAGAAATATAAAGTCTTATATTTGGATTAAAAATAACTTCCCAGTTGGTTATATTAGTCATTGTTAGAAAACCATTAACTACTACTATTAGTATTTCTACATTTTTTAATTGTAGGGTTTTAGTGCATTTACTACTTAGTTTGAAGCAGCAATATGACATGAGAGCTTTGGATGATATTATGATATTGGGCTGTTTTAAGAGAAGCAGGGCTTCCAGGAAAAGGGGAATTATGACCCTCTGCACATTCTCACATTCAGATGACGTCTAGGAAATTGTACTCAGTTTTCAGCATCACTATGAGAAAGGTGTTAATGAGCAGGTGAGTGTTAAGAGCAAGGAAATGAGGATGAAGAAGGACTTTGAGTTCATGTTGCATTGGATTCAATTGTAGGTTACAGAGATTTAAAATGGAGAGGACTCAGTGAGAAAAGGATAGGCATCTTAAAATATTTGAAGGGTCATCAAGCAGAAGGGAAATTATATTTATGCTACTTTTCCCAATAGGAACATTGCATGAAGCTTTATTTTTATTTCATATAAAATAAATATTTTTAACCATAAGGAATATGCTGAAGTATAAAGATCTGCCCCTCAAGAGAAGTGGTTTCCCCCTCAAGGCCTAGCCCAAGTATGTTACATTGGGGATCTTTTTGTGTGGAGTTTATACTAAATGATCTACAAAATTTCTTCCAATTCTGTGATCATATAGTTCTAGAAAGGTAAGAAAGTGTCACTTTCTCCCCCCAAAGTATAACCTCTATTTGTTTTTCTGGCAATTAGATCAACTGATCAATTTCCCTCCTCTTCTAATCACCAAAACCACCTTCTCCACTCAGGTTGCTATATTGCTGCCTTGTCATATTTTCTTTGAATTAATCAGCTATACATAATTTTAGTGTGGGAATCTTGACTGACTGGGGATTAGTAATTGCTAAAACTGAAATGCTATTTCAAATTCACCAATATTGAATTAATGAGTTGTTATTATCTTTTTCAAGTGAGAATTTCAGTGATTGAAGGATCTCCCTAGTAATGGAACAGCCTGCTTTTTTATGATTTTCTTTAATTTCTTACTCTAACTAACGAAGATCATATTTCCTTTTTTTCTTAATTGGCATCGTTGAGTTCAAATTATACCATTTTTCCACAAAGGGAAGCATTTTAAGGACTTTAAATAGGCCAATTGGCAGATGAGTAAGTAAAAGTTACACGGATTCAGATTTTAAGGTAACATCTTCATGATCAGTGGCATCTACAAATAAAATGGACTCCTTCTTACAACGAGTTTGCCATCATTGGTGATATTCAAGTACAGGCTGTGTTCCTATTCAGCAGGATTATGGAGGGATTTGTGATTTGAAAATCAGTGTGACTTGATTTAAAAAATAAAAAGTCCTTTTCAACTCAGTGCTACCCAAATGATAGTGTGAAGAAGTCAAAGGCACAGATCATTAAAAATGGATTAGGGGTGGGGGAGGAGAGCCTAGCTCCTACCAAGCAAGACTATGCATTGCTAATAAAAATTGGAGGATGTTGAGTCAGGAGAACACTATTCAAATCCAGTTCTCATGCCAGTGCTGGTGGGCAGCTCACAATCTATATGAGCCTGAGTTTCATATCCCCATCTGTAAAATGCTTGCATTTCCTATGTCACAGGAGATGCTATGATAGAAACTCCTTGGAAATGTTAGACTGAATATATAGATATAGATATAGATATAGACATAGATATAGATATAGATAGATATAGACATAGATATACACACATACATAGTATTAGAATGAACTGAGTTATGACAAAAATTGCAAAATGAGCATGATTATCTACAACCAAAACAAAACTTAAGAGAATAAGCAGGGTTGAAAAGAGAATGCATAAATATGACAGAGAAAGAATGGAAGGTAGGGAGCCCTTTACTAATGTGACTTGGGTAACGGACTGAATAGTCGTGAATATGTACTAGGCAAAGCCAAATCCTATCAGTTTCTTTGTATCTTTGACCAACAATGTTGTTTGTTGATAACTAGCTATTTAACAAAAATATTTCAGTTTTCTTTGATTTCTTAGTCATCTCTTCCAAATTGATTGTATCAGTTAAATATATTAGCCATTCTCTGTCCAACTCTTCTATATCTGTTTAGCATTTTAAGATCTAATCATCTCTTTTGTTGCTAAGATTTTTCAGAAATACCCTCTAATTATGGAGGCAGAAACAAAGTATCATGGGCTATACAACTTTCTCAAAAGTTGCCCAACTAGGAAGAAATAGCTGAAGAAAATCTTCCTCTCCACACTCAGTATAAATACATTTTATGCAGAGGGCAGATAGTTGGAGACAGTATTACATAAAGGTTATCGAGGTGAATTATCTATCTTTTAAGTTAAGAGAGTGGAAGATTTATGTCAAGATAAGAAATAAATCTTGAGATATCTGAGAACTTATATCAATTTGATACAAGATTATTTTTAGATTTTAGAATTGGAATGTCTTCTAGGCCAACTTCCCTCATTTTTGCAGATGAAGAAACCAAGGCCAAGAGAAAAAAAAAACTGATTTAGCCTTCACACAGGAAGTGCATTGCAAATTCAGGACTCATACCCACATCGCTGGACTCCAAATCCAGTAGCTTCTTCATTACATCCATGTTGCCTCAATTGACATACGACCCTTCTCACAAAATATTTGATTTATAGATGGTAACAGAAGAGATTACATTATTTAACCCAAAGGTTGGAAAAATTCATGTTATGTGTCAATTGTATGGTGAGGATATCCATTTTATGGAATCTTCCTCAGTCCCTCATATTACATTATGCAAATGACCAAGTACTCTGCTTATTTATATGAGAGAAAAAAAAAAACCAACTATCTGGGTGGAATGGCTGGCCCACAGTTGATCAATTGCTATTAAGGGAGATTGCATCTTAGGTAGTTTAGCCATCATTCTGAATGTGAAATAGGAAGTTATGATCAGCAACAAAAAAGAAAAATCATTTTAAAGAGTAGTTCCATATAACAATAGTGGTAGTATGGTGGGTGCTAGATTTTTGAAATCTTAGATTCTAAAGTCAGTTGTGCAATCTTCCTTCTGTTCCTCTTCTTTCTCTCTCTTCTTCATCCTTCTCTCTCTTGTTCTCCTCCTCCCACTTCTCTTTCTTCTTTATCCTCTCATTCCCATCTTTCTCTCCTACTTATTCCTCCCCTTTCTTCTCTTCCTCATCTTCTCCCTTTTCTTGACACCTAATAAGTAATTCCAAGCACCTGGGACACTGGTTTCATTATTAACCAGTACTACAAGCCAAAAGAAAGACTTTATATATCCTAAGGTAAATGAAAATTAGAACAAAATGTCTTCTTCAGTCCATACCCTTAATGGAGAGGCAGTCAGATACAGTGATTAAGGCACTCAACTTGGAACCAGAAAGATCTGTGTTTGAATCTTGGCTCAGACACCTACTAACTTTGAGACCCTAGAGAAGTACCTGTTTGGGAATCAGTTTCTTTTCCTCTAAAATGAGAAGTTTGAATTTGATGATATTATAGCTTTAAATCTGTGATCTTATGATTCTCTTAAAAATATCCATATCAAACAATTTTGTGTAGATATGAGACAAAATAAGAGAAGTACTCTATACTACATAGAGGGCCCCAAAATGTATTTAAGTAGTTAAAATAAGGAAAATGGGGGAAATATGTTTTTCCCAGCTCTAAGGGAAGTATAAAAAAGACAGTAGAAAATGAAAATTAACAGATATAAAAGGGCACTTGACAGGGTCCCCTTGCAACAACGTTTTGAATGTGTTAATTCTTGAAAGGCTTCAGCATTTATTGCATAAATAGAGAGCAATGACAAAGACAGATCATAAAGCAATCCTGAAAATAAATAAATAATAGAAAGACTTGCAAGGTTGGAGAGAGGAAAATAATGCTCTTGAGACTCTTGCCTAAACATTCAGAAGTAGATGGATTGAGTTTTGTGCCTCCTTGGGTCTATAATTCACCAGATTCAGTGTAATATCATGGCTGGTCTCCTACCTAAATCTCATCCATTGCCCAACTAGGCAAAAGAAAAAAGAAAAGTTACACTTTTAAAGTTATATTCTCGGGTAAAATTAGAATGAGCTACCGGACGCCTCTGTTTTTAGATACTAAAAAAAAGCCCCGTGAACTTTCTGCATTATAACAAGAGTTTCCTATTTTCTCTAAGAAAGCCCAGTTCTTGAACAGAAGCTGAGCTGACTCATGCCATTCGTGTGTTCTTAAATTGATTAAATTCAATGTTTGCTGAGCACATGTTTGTATGTCACTATGCCCTAGAAGATTTGGGGGTACGGAGACGAAAACTAAATAATCCCTGACCTCAGCAACTTTTCTGAGAAGAACCATTAGACTTAGAGATTATAGAATTTTGTGGTTCTGAACTTGGCTGGTGTCAAGAAATCCTCTGGCATTCTGGAAAAGTCAACAGAACCTTTCTCAGAAGAAATTTTTTAGATGGTTAAAATAAAATATATAGGATTACAAAGGAAAACAATTATACTGAAATACACTTATCCAAAAATAAATAACCAAGTAAATAATGAATGGACAATTACATAAATAAATTAAATAAATTACATAAATAGTCATGGCCACAAGCCTGAGTAGCTCTAATTCAAATCTTTCATTTTAAATCTGAGAAAACTAAGGACCAGAGAAGTAAAATAATTTCCTTGAGGTCTCTTAGATACGACTTGCTCAGATCCAAGTCTGTTTGACTCCAAATTCCATGAACTTTGGCCTGTAGTATGTTTCATCTCACCATACTGAAATGATTGATGATGATAATTAGTATTTTAATAACCTTAACTTTGAAAACTACTTTTCAAATATGTCATTTGATTTTCATTTTGGAAGTATCAATATTATCATTATCATTTCTGTTTAACAGCTAAGGAAACTGAGACAGGGAGTAGTTAAGTGACTTGCTCAAGGTCACACAGCTAATTAAGTATCTGAGCTGGATTTCAATTCTGATCTTCTTCACTCCAGGTCCAATCATCGTTCCCCTGCACTATCTAGCTGCCACATATTGAAGCAGGTTTCTCTGATATCTTTGTTTATAAAGATACATGATAACCCTTTTCCACTATAGTTTTGAAGTCTCTTTCTTCAGCCTCCTATGTGAAGTATGTGGTTTCTCATTTCACTGATCTATGACACAGAAGGTGAGGGTGAAAGGTAGATCTTCAAAACAATTTAAAAAATCAAATCAACATAGAATCCTCCATTTGGATCCACTAATAAGCCTTAAATTGAAAGGCCATTCATGTCAGGTCTACAGAGAAACAATTTTCTGGATAATCTAGGCTCAACCTAAGCAGCTTTATCTTGTCCTAACATATATTTGGGTCTGAGAGCTTGAATCATCAAGACTGACCATCTGTAATGCTCTCCTTCCATGTTTTACTCCATTCCTTCTTTCAGTGTTGTTTTTTTTGCTAAATTGGAAATAAGCTCCCTAGCATGCGGTATTGTAGGTTGCTGTTTTTCACCAAGTCAGAAACAGATATCATTTGTTAAAATTACTCCATGGTTGTAGTAATCATCAGAAAGACCTGTCAGTTCTCCCTGGAGAATTATTGTAATTTATTTTTCTCACAAAGATTTCACTCCATCATAATGCAGCATCACTGACTTACATCCACATTCTTCTCATTTGCTCCTTTCCCCTTCCCAATTTAGATTAGGTCTGCATGATTGCTGTGAAGACAATCAAAACTGAGAAATTCTCTCTAACAACCAGTTGGTTGTGTCTATATGATACCGGATAACTGGCTTTATTTTTCCCCTCTAAAAGAAGTTGATGAATTGTTTTGCTGTTGTTGAAATAAATCCTTATTGAAATCCTGTCTAGAGTGAAGCTATTGTAGATACATCAGAAGCTATGCAGAAAGCTCTAATGCTTTCTCTTAATTTTAGCATTGTGTTTAATTGAGAATGTCAAAGTCATAATTATCCTTGGGCTTGTACAGTTTATTGAGGATGATTTTCTCAGTCTTAAAATGTCAAATAGTCTCTTAGCCTTAGGATTGGTCTCAACAATATACAAAAACCAAACCAAACAACAAAACCCTATCTAGCAATGATAATAATAATCTGGAATATGAATGAGACTGGTTTGATGCTTCTTATAGCCTGAAAGCTTAAAATTGATATTGATATTGACTTCAGTAGAAGTTTTAAGCTGGTGCTTTTGAAGGTCAATTCAAAACAGGAACTGTATTTAAAATGATATTATTTAGTTAAATATATGAGTTCTGTGTAGAAGAGCAGTGTAATTAGAGGGACATGGAAATCAATAAGCATCAATATGCCAGATCAGTAAAGAAAGTGTATGCATAGACAGGAAACCTCAAATGCAGAAGATATAAGCTTAAGTCTGGTCTCTGATCAGTTGTGTGACTGTACAAGTAATTTAACCTCATTCTATAGATAATTTTCTAATATTAAAATTGCAAACAGTTGCAATTATTATTATATAACAATAATTTTTAACATATAACAATAATTTTTTAAACAGTCATTGTTTTGATTAATTTTAATAGAGGTAATTAATATTGTTTTATTTCATTTTTGTCTTTAGATTCTCAGGATCTAGTAAAACATTTAACACATCATAGGTACTTGTAATAAATGCAAGTAATAAATACTTGATTGATTGAGTGATTGGTGATGTTTCCACATGAGGCTGTAAACTCCATTGTGGAAATAACCATCTTTTACCTACACTTTGTGTGTTCTTCAAAGCATACAATAATCCTCTGATTAAATGCCTTACTTGAGTTGAATGGATAAATTAAAAAAAATATTGTCAATAAAAATTTATTGAAATGTCAGACACTGTGCTAAGCACTGGCCATTCACTGAACACAGTGATATTGGCAAGGGACAATCTAAGATCACTAAGGTTTTATGGAAAACATTGCCAGATGTTAGCTCTGAAAAAAAAAGGGGATGACAAGGAACTGAGGAAAAATTTTGCCTGACTTCACAATTATGCTGGTCCTATCTGTGATCAGGATTCTCTTAGAAGGAGGAGTCATAGACTCATAAATAGAGGACTAGAATTCAATCAGTCCAATCCTCTTATGTTTAGATGAGGAAACTAAAGTGTGGAGAAATGAAGTAACTTAATGAAGGTCACACAGATGGTAAGCAGGAGGACTTCGTTTTGAACCCTATGACTTCAGTTCCTCAGACTCAAAACTACATGTTTTTGTCAATGTCTCATGATGCTTCTATTTTATTTGTTTTTCTTAGTTCTCCATTTGATTGGTGGCCTTGGTAAGTTTTCACTGAAGACTTTAAAACTGCAAAGCTTATTACATATGTCAATTGTAACATAGATAGGTGGAAGCCATCATCTAAAGCAGTCCAGATGCTTATTACCTACTCATAAATGTCTGTATGGTGTGTTAACACCCCATAAAAGTGTAATGTACTTGAGAAGATAAAATCTCCTTCTCTGAGTACTGTCTTTTATCAGAATATTGTAGTTTTCACTTCAGAATGGCTTGCCATTTCAGTATTCCTAGAATGATGCGTATTATTCATGAGGTCCCTTGCATTGGCAAGCAGGCTGCATTACTTACAGAGACTCCAGTGTCCATAGTTCAAAGGATTGGTTGTTGGCCGGCCAAATATTTGTGCCTGTCTCCAAGCCTTTTGGCTATGATTAATACAAATGTAATAATTGACCATGACAGCAGGACCACAGCTCAAATTGCAGACAAAATTTTATCAAGAATTTATCTTATTTATATGAATGGAGAGCCTTGAGATGGGGAGGGGGATGGTCTTTGAAATCTGCTACCAGATATTTAATGATAATAGATGAATCTTCACATTTGTATGCAATAATCAGGGCTATTGCATTAAAATATACTCAACAAAGTGAAACATTTGATAAGCAACAAAACAATTCATCTCATAAGAATTCCTTTCATGTATGCCTTGGTTAGATGGTCACTGAGGTTCTCTTCAGATATTAAATTATCTGATTTTTCCCTGTTTGGCTTCAGAGGGCAGAACCAGAAGCAGCGCATGGAAGTTGCCAGGAGATCAGTTGGGTTGATGTCTAGAAACTCTTACTTATAATTGGAGGTGTCCAAAATGGAATGGGCAACCAATTGTGGGTTCCCCTTGTTAGCAGGGACTGATAAGTTGTGCAATGGTTAGAGTGCTAGGCTTAGAGTCAGGAAGACTCCTCTTCCTGATTTCAAATCTGGCCTCAGACACTGAATAGCTTTGTGATCCTGGGCAAGTCACTTCACCCTCTTGGTCTCAGTTTCCTCACTGCAAAATGAACTGGAGAATGAAATGGGAAACCACTCCATTCTCTTTGTTAAGAAAATCCCAACTGGCATCACAAAGAATCAGACATAACTGAAACAATTGAATGACAACAAGTTGTTAAAGGTCTTCAAGTAAAGACTGGATCACAACTTGCTGTCTTTTTACCTTAGGTTAATCAAGAAGTTGTAAGAGATGAAACTTAACTAGTCAATTTCCCTGTACTAGCAATGCTGGTGAAATTTTCTAAAATCTAGTGTCTATAAATTAAGTTTCTAAACTCTCAGTGGATTTATCTTTTCCATTCTGTTCCTGTCATCTTAATCCCTTGTCTGTACCCCTAATCAAATAGGGAAGGCCTTTCAAATGGGAGGAGATCATTGGCTGCCAAAATTCTTGATTTTTTTTGTGTGTGTTAAAGGGGTCATTGCTTGAGTAATTTAAAGAAGCTTATTCATTGAATGGGTGTATCTTACTCAAAGAGAGAATGCGATAAGACCTTAGCCTGAAAGGACCAGGGATTTACATTGTACACTGGGCCATCTCCAGTCATCCTGATGAATATCAAGCCACTGGACCTAGATGGCTCAGGAGAAGAAAGTGAGACTGGTGACCTTGCACAGCCCTCCCTCACTCAAATCAAAGTAAACTGCAAATCATGTCATCATCTTCATGTCACGGTCCTCTTTGAGAATAAAAGACAAAAACAACTGTAAGCAGCCAAAAAGAAATAATTCAAATATCTTGGCACTACAGTCAGGATAATGAAGAGTTAGCAGCTTCCACCTTAAAGGAATATGGTATTCCAAGGTCAAAAGAGTTAGGATTACAAGCAAGAATCCTCTACTCAACAAAACTGAGTATAATCCTTCAAGGAGAAAAGTGGATAGTCAAAGAAATAGAAGACTTTCAAGCATTCCTGATGAAAAGACAAGTGCTGAATAGAAAATCTGACTTTCAAATACAAGATGCAAAAGAAGCGTATCAAGATAAACAGAAAAGAGGAATCATGGAGGATTCAATAAGGGTAAACTGTTTCTATTCCTACATCGGGAAAATGATATTTATAATGCCTAAAATCTTTCTTATAATTAGGGAAATTAGAAGGAATATGCAGAGATAGAAAGCAGAGATGTGAATTTAATGTGATGGTTTATTAAAATGTGATTATTTAAAGAAAAAATAAAATTAAGGGATAAGAAAGAAGAATGAATTGAAAAGGAAAGGGAGAGGTAGATAGAGATAAATGATCTGATGTAAAATGTGGCTGAATGAGATTTTTGCAGTAGAGGGGAAAATGGGGAAAGCAAGGAGAGGAGCACATAGATCTTACTCTCATGGGCATTAGCTCAAAGAGGGAACGATATACATACTTAGTTGTAGAAATCTATCTTACCATATAGGAAAGTAGGAAGGGAAGCAAATAAGAGAAAGGGGAAGGGAGCTAATATAAGAGAGGCAATTTGAGGGAGGTGAAAGTCAGAAGTCCATCTGAGAATGGACAGGATTAAAGGAGATTAGGATAAACAGGAGGAAATAGGATGGAGGGAAATACATAGATGATAATCATTGATGTGAAAATATTGCAGCGAGTTTCTCTGATAAAGACTTCATTTCTCAAACATAAAGAAAACTGAATGACATTTATGGAAAGAAGAGCCATTCCTCAATTGATAAGTGGTCAAAGTTATGAACAAGACGTTATTATGCAAAGTAATCAAAGCTCTCTATGTCATATGAAAAAATGCTATAAATCACTATTGATGAGAGAAATGCAAATTAAAACAACTCTGAGCTACTATCTCACACCTATCAAATTGCCTAATATGACAGAAAAGGCAAATTATAAATATTGGAGAGAATGTGGGAAAATTAAAACACCAATGTGCTATTGGTGAAATTGTACATTGAGTCAACCATTCTGGAGAGCAATTTGGAATTATGCCCAAAGGGCTACTATAAATCCATACATACCCTTGGACCAGGCAATACCTGTAGTTACAGCATCTCTTTCAGGGGTAGCAAAGAATTGTATATTGAAGGGATACCCATCAATTGAGGAATGACTGAACAAGTTGTAGTATATGATGGTGCTGGAATACCATTGTGCTTGGAGAAATTGTGAGCAGGATGCTGTCATGGAAAACACAATAAAACATGGAATTACTTTCATGAACTGATAAAAGGGAAATGAGTAGACCTAGAACATTGTTCCTAGTAACAGTTAATATTATATTATGATCTACTATGAATAACAACTATTCTCTGCAATAAAATGATCCAAGAAAATTCTATAGGACTTATGATGTTTTCATCATGCCATCCATCTCCAGAGACAGAACTGGTAGATTCTGAATGCAAATCAGAGATACTTTTTTCTTTACTTCTTTATTTTTCTAGCTTGTTTGTTTTTGTCTATTTTCTTTCAATGAATGACTTACATGGAAATGTGTTTTGCATGACTATACATATGTTACCTACGTCAAATTGATTGCCTTCTCAATGGGGTAGGGGAGGGGAAGGAGTGGAAGAATTTGGAACTCAAAATTTGAGAAAAAAAGTATTAAAATTGTTTCCACAATGTTATTGGGAAAAATAAAATATTAAATAAGATTAAAAATTATTTTAAACATCATGAATATGATGAATGTGATCCTCCACAACACTATCATCATCATTCTCTCCTAACCATGACTTTAGATGAAGATCTATACAGAGCAGATGGAGGTATGCTCCTTTTTGTATATTATGAAGACAGTTCTTTTCTATTGGTAAGGAAGGCATCTAGGAGGGTGAAGAAGGAAAGAGCAATTTAGTCCAGTAATAGGAAAGAGAAAATAGATAAGTACACATTTCCTTATGCTATTTCCCACCATCATAGAGGTTTAATAATCATGGAGGAATACCTTTATGATAATTTATAAAGGATTTGGATGAGGAATTTTTAAATGAGAAACATTATATTTGTGGTCATTAGCCAAAGGATAAATGTTTGAAACAGTGCAATGTTGGTATTAACAACTTAAGTGGATTTCCCTGTGGTTGTCCAGCTTGATCACCTGTTACCCACTGAGTAATGTTTTCTGTGTCAATTCAATCTCACCTTAACTGATTTGAGACAAGTAAAGCTTTAAGGGTAGAAATGAAAACATATTTCATGAAAAAAATTATCAAGGAAATCCTGTGCTCCACAAACTTGATATAAAATTGGTCGTTTATTATTCAAGATGAAGGAAATCTAAAGAAATTTCTAGATGTACAAATGTTGCTCCCTGATGGACCAATAATAATGTGTCTGGGAGAATGACAAGGGTTTGTGAATAGTAAATTTGGATGCCAAAGGTAACCATCAATCTCAACCATTCAAATCCCCTGACACTTTTTTTAAAAGAAGAATTACAATGACAGGAAGCAGGAATGTTTTTTTTTTCAATATCTAGCTAGGGGAATGAAGTTGACAGTTATATAAAGTATTCTAGAGTTGAATGGACATTCAGATAGGCAGGGTGCATGGACATCACATACTAAATAAAATTCATATCAGGAAAAAAAGAAACACAAGTTATCTAAAGCTGATATATACCTTGAACTAGTAAACAGTGAACATGGCAAAAATAACCCAATCACACTGGCCCACTAAAGGCAGTGAATACCTCGATCATAAAAAGAGGGCTTCACAAGATTTTGTTGTACAGTTATATAGACTTCCCCTGTGCCTCATGAATTGATACCTTTCTTTGTAATCTTATTAGCTCTCATAGATTCAGTTACTTCTAGGCAGATGTCACAGGCATATATGTATATGCATATTTACATGCTATTCTTGTTTGTTCTTAATTTTCAAAGATCAATGACATCCCAGAGTGATGTCTTAACTCTTGTATGAATTTGATTTAATTGAAGCAGAGTTACACAGAATTATACAAAAATCACAGTTACCCAGCCTCACTCTTCCTTCCAGAGTCATTAAAATCCAGTGGCAAGAAAAAAGTCAAGATTTAGATCCCAGTGACCCAGGATGTAATGTGTGACCTTGTCATCTTCAACGTCTGACCAAGCTCTAAGTGCTCCCCAGAGCCTGAATCACCTTCATGACCATTGGAAAAAATTATCCTTATCTTTCCATTCTATCTGGAGAATTCTTCACATGCTTGTGGTAGACACCCCACTAACTCACTGACAGGTTTGTAACATATCTGTTACCTCAGTATGGTTTAACTCCTCTGCTGAGACAGTTTACTGGGTTGTAACCACTGTGCATGCAACAGCTTCTTGGAGCCTCAGGTGACGGCTGAGAGCCACGTGGGCACCAAAGGTGGATGAGAAGCCCTGAAAAGGGCTTCATAAGCCCTCATACCAGAGATTCTAATTCTCTTTGAATACCCATACACCCTATATGTAAAAATATATACATAAGCACATAGATATACATACTTATACATACACATGTGCAATACATGCATGAACATAGCCATACCTATTCATGTGCCTATGCATACAGGGTACATTCATTGACATCTGCATAGAAATAATTAAACCTATATGTGTATATGTTAAGGAAGTATTATATGTTACTTTACATATAAAATACAGCAAATATAGTAAGATTGAATAGGGACATAGATAGAAATCTATCTGTCTGTCTATCCATCTGTCTGTGTCTATTTTCTATCTATCTCTCTAGATCTTTTTCTCTTGAGCTCCATTTCTACATTTACAGCTAGACGACTCAAGTTCAAGATGTCCAAAATAGAACATGTTTTATTCCTTCTAATATTTATTTCTTACTGTCTTCACACTTTTGGTTCTATACTATCACACATAAATGCCTATATTTATGTGTATGTGTACATGTATGTGTGTATGTATATATATATGTATATATGTATATGTATATGTGCTTACATATAATGTTTCCAGTATGTGCCAGATGATAGAAGAGGTGTTTGGAAAGCTAAAACTAATATTCTGGAAGACAATCTTAGGATTCAAAAAGATTTTAACAGGCTGAAACATAGGGTCAATCTAATAAATTTAAATTTAATAGCGATGAGCATAAAGCACTTCTGATGAAAAAGAAAATTAACTTAATAAGTATAAGATGGTGAAGTATTACTAGAAACCATTTTAGAGTTTTAATGGATTGTAAGCTCAATATCACTGAACAAAGAGACTTGTCAAGTTAAAGAAAAAAGAAAAGTTATGCTCTTAGTCTCTCATTAAGGGAGTAATAATATTCAGGATTGAAGAAGTGTTAGTCCCATTGTATGGTGACTTGGTTAGAGCACATATTGAGCAGAAAGAATCCACTGAAAAATGACCAGGATCAATGGATCAATCAGTTAACAAGAATTAACAAGTACTTACCTTGTTCTAGATATTGTGCTAAACACCAGCAAGGAAATAAAGGTAAAAATGGTCCTTGCCCTTAAGGAGCTTACATTCTCAAAGGGGAAATGATATGTGCACATGAATGTACCTACAAGATGTATAAATGGTAAATAGGAGGTAAAACATTAAGGAAAACTGGGAACGGCTTCTTGCAGATATTTTTGATGATATTTAAAGGAAGCCAGGAGGTAGATGCAAGGAGGGAGAACATTACACGCATGAGGGGCAGCTGATGAAAATGAACAGAATAAAGACATAGAGTGTTTCAGACATGTAACAAGATGGAAGAGTCATTGATAGAAGAGTACATGGAAAGGAGTAAGGAAGAAGACTTAAAAGGTAGAGAGGGGATAGATTATGAAAGGTTTTAAAAGACAAACAGAGGAATTTAGATTCAATCTTGGTGATAATTACCAGCCCCCAAATTATTGATTTATTTGTTTTCAGTTTTCAACAATCACTTCCATAAGTTCCAAATTTTCCCTCCTCCCTCCCCAAGACCATGCAATATTATATGGACTCTACACATACCTTCTTATTAAATACATTTTTCACATTAGTCATGTTGCATAAAAGAACTGAGATGAATGGGAGAAACAATTAGAAAAGAGAAACAAAACATAACAAAAGTGAAAATGGTCTGATTCATTCTGTGTTCTGACTCCATAATTCTTTCTCTGGATGTGGATGGCATTTTGCATCATGAGTACTCTGGAAATATTTTAGGTCCTTGCATTCCTCTGAAGATCCAAGGCAAATCAAAAACAGTCCTTGGGGGTAGGGGCAGGGCAGAGCCAAGATGATGGAGTAGATGGATGTACCTCTAGAAGCTCTCCTCCCACGGCTCATAAAATACTCGTAAAAAATGACTCTAAACAAATTCTAGAGCAGCAGAAACCACAAAACAACAGAGTGAAAGAGATTTTCATCCCAAGGCAGCCTGGAAGGCTGACAAGAAAGGTCTTTCACACCAGACATGGAGCAGAGCACAGCCCAGCCTTAACCATGCAGCCCAGATACGACCTGAGCGGACTTCAAGGAGCCACCAGTAGCCGCTAAGATTCCCAGATTCTTCAACCCAGAAATGCCAAAGCCAGGTTCAAAGGTCGGGGAGAAAGCTCTTTCACCTGCATGAAAAGGGAACACAGTGGTCTAGCCCCAACCCCAGGTAGTGACAGCTTCCATTGTTGGAGCCCTGGCCTAAAGACCCTGGGGGAGTTGAGCTACTGATCTGGATTTCAGTCATGAGTGGTAGCCCTGGGATGAGGAGGAGCACTGGTTGGTGTGATGGAGCTGGAGGCGGTTGTGGAGAGGGAATTCTACTGGCAGATCCTGAACAGAAAACAGTGCTTGTAGTTGCTTCCAGACCAGAGTGCAGGTCAGGAAAAGAGTAAACTCCTCTCCCTTGATTGTGCCACTTTGGAGGAACTCAGAAATTAGAGGTCCCCAGAGTATATCTTCCTCTTGACAAAGAACTCAAAAGTGAAGTAATTGGCTGGGAAAATTCCCCCAAAAGGGAACAAAAATAAGACTATGGAAGGTTACTTTCTTGGTGAACAGGTATTTTCTTCCATCCTTTCAGATGAGAAAGAACAATGCATAGCATCAGAGGAAGACATAGAAGTCAAGGCTTCTGTCTCCAAAACCTCCAAAATAAATATGCAATGTTCTCAGGCCATGGAAGAGCTCAAAAAAGATTTTGAAAATCAAGTAAGAGAAGTAGAGGAAAAAATGGGAAGAGAAATGAGAGCGATGCAAGAATATCGTGAAAAACAAGTCAACAGTCAATGAGGAGAAGAATGCTTTAAAAAGCAGAATTAGTCAAATGGAAAAGGAGATTCAAAAGCTCATTGAAGAAAATCGTTCTTTAAAACTTAGAATGGACTGGATGGAAGCTAATGACTTTACAAGAAATCAAGAAATTACAAAATGAAATCAAAGGAATGAAAAAATAGAACACAATGTGAAATATCTCATTGAAAAAACAACTGACCTGGAAAATAGATCCAGGAGAGACAATTTAAAAATTATGGGACTACCTGAAAGCCATAATTAAAAAAAGAGCCTAGACATCACCTTTCATGAAATTAAAAACAATCCTTACATACTTTGCATGTTACTATATTTAATGTTCTCTGGGTTCTGCTCACTTCACTCAGCATCGGTCTTTCCAAGTTTTTCTGAAGTCTGCCTGTTCATAATTTCTTATAGCACAACAGTATTCCATCACATTCATATACCACAACTTGTTTAGTCACTGCTCAATTGATGGGCATCCCCTTGATTTCCAGTTCTTTGCCACCACAAAAAGAACTGCTATAAATATTTTTCTACATATGGGTCATTTTCCCATTTTTATGATCTCGTTGTGATACAGCCATAGAAGTGGCATTGCTGAGTTAAAGATTATGCACATTTTTATAACCCTTTTGGCATAGTTCTAAATTATTCTCCAGAATGATTGGATCAGCTCACACCTTCACCAGCAATGAACTAGTATTCCAACTCTCCCACATTACCTCCAACATATATCATTTTGCTGTTTTATCATGTTAGCCAATCTGACAGATGTGATGTGGTATGCCAGAGCTGTTTTGATTTGCATCTCTCTAATCAATAGTGATTTAAGCATTTTTTTCATATGACTATAGATGACTATAGAAAGCTTTAATTTTTTCCTTTAATACCTGTCTGTTCACACACTTTGATGATTTATCACTTGGGAAATGACTTGTATTTGATTCAGTTCTCCATATATTTTAGAAATGAGGCCTTTATCAGAGACACTAGTGGTTAAAATTCTTTCCCACTTTTCTGCTTCCCTCCTAATCTTGGGTATATTAGCTTTGGGCAGAAATGTTTCAATTTAATGTAACTTAAGTTATCCATTTTGCATTTCATAATGTTTTCTATCGCTTCTTTGGTGATAAATTCCTCCATTCTCACAAATCTGAAAAATAAATTAATCCTTGCTCTCCTAATTTGTTTATAGTATCAGTCTTTACACCTAGACAGAGTGCCTATTTACATTCTATTCTGGTATATGATGTCAGACATTGGTCTATGCCCAGTTTCTGCCACACAATTTTCCAGTTTTCCCAGTAGTTTTTGTCAAACTGAATTCTTGTTCCAGAAGTTGGGTTCTTGGGTTTATCAAACAGTAGACTGTTGTGGTCTTTAACTTTTATGTCTTGTTTATTTAACCTGTTCCACTGATCTGTCCCTCTATTTCTTACCCAGCACTAAGTGGTTTTGATGACTGCTGCTCAATAGTACAATTTAAGATCTGGTATGGCTCGGCCATCTTTCCTAGCATTTCTTTACATTAATTTCCTTGATAATCTGGACTTTTTGCATTTTAAGATGAATTTTGATGTTATCTTTCCTAGCTCTATAAAATAACTTTTGGTAATTTGATTGGTAAGGCACAGAATCAGTAAATTAATTTAGGTAGAATTATCACTTTTATTATATTAGCTCAACCTAACCACAAGCAACTGATTTTTTTTTCCAATTATTTAGATTTGACTTTATTTGTGCAAAAAGCATTTTGTAGTTGTGTTCATATAGTCCCCTTTTCTGCCTCTATTGAGATAATTATATGCTTTCTGTTAGTTTGTTGTTGATATGATCCATAATGCTGATAGTTTTCTTAATATTGAACCAGTTCTGCATTCCTGGTCTAAATCCTACCTGATCAAAATGTATTATTCTCATGATAAATTGCTATAATCTTTTTGCTAATGTGTTATTTAAAATTTTTGCATTTATATGCATTAGGGTCATTGGCCTATAATTTCTTATCTCTGTTTTGGCTCTTCCTGGTTTAGGTATCATCACCATATTTGTATCATAAAAAGAATTTGGTAGGACTCCTTGTTCATCAGTTTTCCAAAATACTCTATGTATTATTGGAATTAAGTGTTCTTTAAATGTTTGATAGAATTGACTTGTAAGTCCACCTGGCCCAAGAGATTTTTTCCTAGGGAGTTCATTGATGGCTTGTTCAATTTCTTTTTCTGAGATGAGGTTATTTAAGTATTTCACTTCCTTTTCTATTAATCTGGGCAGTTTATATTTTTATAAATATACATCCATTTCACTAAGATTGTCAAATTTGTGGGTATATATTGGGAAAAATAATTTCTAATTATTGTTTGAATTTCCTTTTCATTGGAGGTGAATTCACTCTTTTCATTTTGACACTGGTAATTTCGTTTCTTCTTTCTTTTTTTTTTAATCAAATTGACCAGAGGTTTATCAATTTCATGGCTTTTTTCATAAAATCAGGTCTTAGTTTTATTTATTAGCTCAATAGTTTTCTTAATTTCAATTTTATTAATCTCTCCTTTGGTTTTCAGTATTTCTAATTTCATATTTAATTGGGGATTTTCAATTAGTACTTTTTTCTAGGTTTTTCAGTTGCGTGCCCAATTCATTGATGTCTTCTTTCTCTATTTTATTCATGTAGGTGTTCAATGATATAAAAACTTCCCCTAATAACTGCTTTTGCTGCATCCCATAAGTTTTGGTAGGTTGTTTCATTATTGTCATTGTCTTGAATGAAGTTATTGATTGTTTCTATACTTTGTTGCTTGACCCAATCATTCCTTAGGATTAAATTATTTATTTTCCAATTAATTTTTGTTCTATCTTTTCATGGCCCTTTATTACATATAATTTTATTGTATCATGATCTGAAAAGGATGCATTAACTACTTCTGCCTTTCTGCGCTGGATTTTATGCCCTAGTACATGGTCAGTTTTTGTGTATGTGCCATGTACTTCTGAGAAAAGGTATATTCCTGTCTATCCCCTTTCAGTTTTCTTCAGAGGTCTATCGTATCTACGTTTTCCAGAATTTTATTCAACCCCTTAATTTCTTTCTTGTTTATTTTGAGGTTTGATTTATAAAGTTCAGAGAGAAGAATGTTGAGGTCCCCTGCTAATATAATTTTGCTGTCTATTTCTTCCTGTAACTCCCTTAACTTCTCTAAGAATATGGGTGTTATATCATTTGGTGTATATATGTTTAGAAATGATATTATTTCATTGCCTATGGTGCCTTTTAGCAAGATAAAATTTCCTTCCTTATCTCCTTTGATTAGATCTATTTTTGCTTTTGCTTTCTCTGATACTGGGATTGCTACCCCTCCCCCCCCCTTTTTTTTTACTTCACCTAAAGCATAATATATTCTGTTTCAGCCTTTTACCTTTACCCTGTGTGCATCCCCCTCTTTCAAATATTTTTCTTGTGAACAACATATTGTAGAATTATACTTTTTAATCCATTCTGCTATCTCCCTCTGTTTTATAGGAGAGTTCATCCTATTCACATTCACAGTCATGATTATTGTCTGTGTCATTCTATCCATCCTATTTGCTAAACCTCGCCCCCCAAGTCTACTTATGGTTTTATTTCTCACTTCTCCCTTCCCCTCCTGAAAAGCTTTTTTTTTTTTTAACCACTGCCTCCCTCAATATTCTCTCCCTTCTATTGGCACCCTTCCTTTTCCTTTCCCTTTTCGCTTACTGCTTCTTCCCTCCCTTCAAACCACCGCCTTGCTTTTCTTTCCCCTTTCCCCTACTGTGGCTTGTAGGGCAAGTTAGATTTCTATACTTAACTGAATATATTATTCCCTCATAGAGCCAAATCCAGTGAGAGAAAAGCTAAAACAATGCCCATCCCCCTCCGTTGTTTCCCTCTACTACAATATGTTTTTGTGCTTCTTCATGTGGTGTAATTTATCCTTTTCTGCCTCCTCCTTTCCTTTTATCCCTTCACACTTCTTAATTAGTTTTTTTATCATCACATCGGGTAATTTATACCTACATCATCTATCTATGTATATCCCTTTTAAATGTCATAAAAATATACAATTCTCAAGATTAACAAGTATCATCCTCCCATATAGTGATGTAAACAGTTTATCCATACTGAATTACAAGTGTTGTTTTCCCTGTTCACCTTTTCATACCTCTCTTTAATATTATATTTGAAGATCAAATTTTTTATTGAGCTCTGGCCTTTTCATCAGGAAGGTCTGGAAATTCCTTATTTCATTGAAAGTCTATCTCCTTGCCTGAAATATTATGCTCAACTTTGCTGGGTAATTGATCCTTGGCTGTAGTCCCAGCTCCTTTGCCTTGTGGAATATCACATTTGAATCTCTCTGATCTTTTAATGTAAAGGCTACAAGGTCCTGTGTGATCCTGATAGTAGTTCATCAATATTGGTATGGTTTTTGACTTCTTGCAGTAATTTTTCCCTGACTGGATAATTCTGGAATTTGACAACAATATTCCTTGGTCTTTTCAATTTGCATTCTCTTTAGGAGATAATCAGTAGATTCTTTCAATGACTATTTTGCCTTCTGGATCTAGGACCTCAGGGCAATTTTCCTTGATGATTTCTTGAAAGATATTGCCCAGGCTATTTTTTTCATGATGGCTTTCTGGTAGACCAATATTTCTTAGGTTTTTCTCTCCTTGATCTATTTTCCATGTCAGCTGTTTTACAATGAGATATTTTATGTTATTCTTTTTTTGCCATCTTTTAGATTTGTTTTACTGATTCTTGATGCCTCATAGATCATTACCTTCTACTTGCCCACTTTTAATGTTTAATGAATTATTTTCTTCAGCTAGCTTATGTACTTCCTTTTCCATTTGTCCAGTTGCTCTTTTGATTGAGTTATTGTCTCCAGTTAGGCTTTGTGCCTCCTTATCTATTTGGCCAATTTTACTTCTTAAGGGTTTGATTGTATTTTTAAAATCATTGGTCAATTTTTCTCCTACTTCTCTAATTTCACTTTTAAAATCCTTCTTGACCTCTTCCAAGAATACTCTTTGGGCTTAAGACCAGTTCATATTCCCTTTAGAGGTTTCAGATGTGGGTATAGTGTCCATGGTGTCCTATTCTGAATTTATATTTTAATCTTCCCTCTTGTCGTAATAAGACTTTATGGTTTTTGCTTTTCTATTTTGCTTCTTGCTCATGATGATTGCCTTTTTCCTAGCTTTTAAAGTGGACCTCTACTTTTAGGGTACAGATGGCTCTGTGCTAGGAGCTATAAGGGCCTAGTTACTGGCTTTGTGTGTCACAGCCTCTGGTTCTTTCAACTAGAAGTTATATGATGATGCAGCTTACCTACTGCTGAGGATGCTGGTGTGTGCCAATACCAAGACCAGCTGAAGTCTTTTTTCAATTTCCCTGGGGTTATATTGAAGCTAATGATATGAGGTGTGGGGGAGGAGTGTTCTGGCCATCAGAGGTCTCCTCCACCCCTAGGGCTGTGCTATAGCATGGACACTTTCAGTGGTTGATGGACCCCATCTGAGCTGGTGTCTGGCCAATTCCCCTGGCTGTTCCAAGGTATGCCTGGGGTCCTGGTGTTAGTGCTTACTAGCTATATCCTCCTGGATCCCAAGATCTCCTGCTGGTTCATTGAGGTGTGGCTCGCTGGGACGCCTCTGGTCCTGCACTGGTCCCATTCATCCACAGCAAGAGGGAACCTTCCTGTCAATCTCCCTAGCCTCCCAAAATAAAAGACTGTTCTATCCCTTCTGCTGGCTCCACTAGTTCAGGATTTTTCCTGGGGCAATATTCTTTTAATTTTTCAAGGTCAACCAAGGAGAGTGAGAGCATTTATATTTCACTCTGCCATCTTGGCTTCTGGAAGTTCAAGTAGGTGACTTTCAAACATTCAGTCTGTGGAGTAATAGCCCCAGGAGCAGTCAATGCTATGACTGCTGTGGACCCCCTGCGGTGGGTACCAAGTTTCTCTCTCACCCAGCTTCATCTGACTCCCATTCTGTGCTTCAATCCTGGTGATAATAAGGAGCCACTTGAGTTTATTGTGTAGTAGGGGTGACACTATTAGACAGATGCATTAATAAGATCATTTTTACAGCTGTTTGAAAAATGGATTTCCATGGGGAAAAACCTGAGGTAGGTAGACCATTCAGCAAGTTATTGCAATAATCTAGTTTTGAAGTGATAAGAACACAGACTTCAGTGGTGACAGTAACAGAAGAGCAAAGGGGGCATAAAAACTATATGTCATTATGAGGGATTTAAGGGGTTGTGGAGACAAATACAAAGAATGAAATAATTCATTCTTATGATGGGTTTACCTTCCAATGGTTAGTAACTGCACGTGAGATAGTCCCATATAAAAATCAGTGAATGAACTTGGTGTATTTAGTTTGGAAAAGGGGGAACATACAGAGAGGCACAAGAATTATCTTCAGTAATCTAAAGAAGACCCATCTTTGAGGGACAGAACTGGGGACAACAGAGAAAACTTGCAAAATGGCAAACTTAGGATCAACACTAGGGAAAGTATCCTGAAATCAGATCTATCCAAAAGGGAAAGGAGCTACTTTGTGGCATAGTGGGCTTCCCTTCTCTAGAGACATAAAAGCAAAGCATAGATGACTATTTGTAATGCATGTTTTTGAAGGATATCTGGTTAATGTTCGGGCTAATCTGTGAGGTCCCTTTTAAATTTAAGATTCAGTGATCTGTAAACAAAGATTAAATAAATTTTATAGAATGAAATAGAAAAGAAAATAGTATTAGGAAACCAAATTGGAAAATCCACATGGTCTAATATATTTTAACTGCAAATAAACTCTTCTTGATAGTGAAGAAAATGGGAAGAGAAAATAGATGATGAGTTTTACTCATTCCATTTCCTCTTTCCATTTCTCTTCATTATTTATATCTTGCCATTGGATTCAGATGCCTCCAGAGGAGGAAGTGAGGCTAGTGACTTTGTATAGCCCTCCCGAGTTTAAATCCAATTCTGTCACAAGTCAGGGCATCACCTTCTTGATGTCATGGTTCTCTTTGAGAATGAAGGACAAACAACAACACTGAAAAACAATACAGTGGTTGATATAGTACATTTCCTTCCAAGCACACGCAATTCCATTTTTGTAGAATCACTAGAAATAGGGAGAATCAGAAAAGAAGATATTATCAAATAAATGTATGGTTGAAGGAGATAGGATGGTCTTATGGTGAGGAGTGCTCATCTCTTGTTTGACAGGGCTGTATAATATTGGTTACTTTAAGACACCAAGAGAACTTGAGGATGGCTCCCATCACTCTAGGTTGACCTCTTACTCCTTTTTGGTGAACTTGTAGAATGAAGATAGAGAGAAGTCATGCAAGATGAACAACAAAGGCTGGATGAGAACTACATCATTAGGAGAAATATAAATATGAATTAATAAATTTTTTTTATTTTTATCATTAAGTACTCATTATATGCCACTGGAGCTACAAAGAGAAGACAGGAAAGCACTCCTTTTCCGTAAAAAGCTCACCCTCTAAATGAAAGAGAAAATACACATTAATCAAATTTAGGGGCAGGGAAGATAGAAGGGCCAAGATGTCCTAAGGGTTCATACTCCTAATGCCATTCCCTAAGCATTCTGTTGAGCATTACAGGAGTCTAAGCCTTGTTTCTTTTATTATGGTCAATACAAGAACGTGAACAGAAGCAACCTGACTCTCACTGATTTTCAAATTTAAGTTAAAAAAAAAGTACACAAATCTTTATATCATCCATCAATAAATCAAAGATCTATGACTTCCTATGGAAATGAATATGCTCCACTGATGCCGAGTGAAATATGCCTATAATTACAAATTCTATTTATAGTTTTATAAATAAAACAGAAAGCTGCCTGAAGCTCACAAAGAAGTAACTGTCTATGATCATTAACCTTGAGAGTATTAGGGTTAGAACCAGTTGTGTGCTAGTAAATGTTTAACCACTAGGTCTTGTGGGGGGGATGGTATGCATGATACAATTTACATTTAATATGAATTATTAACACTTTCTTAAGTCTATACAACCAACAAAACAATAAATTAAGTCTTGATTTGTTGTGATTGCTGATTTCATAAGTGGAAATGCTCATCATGAAAATGTATTAATTGACTTCCTTGTGCTGTTATATCTGGCTTCTCCAATCTTTCAAAAAAAAAACAACAACCCAGTAGAAGTATTCCTTATATGTTACAGTGTTTTAAAGTAGGAAGAAAGAAAAGAAGGAAGGAGAGAAAAAAGGAAGGAAAGAAGAGAGAAAAAAAAGTGTTCATAGAGTAAATGTGTAATTAAAATATCATGGCATCCTGAAGAAATGAGACTAAAATTAAGTAGTTTCCATTAGGAATAAGGATAAGTGCTGGAACTGCAATTCCAATAGCATAAGGTTTTCATAGATGAAGAAACTTCCTCTTTTAATGTAGATCAGTATATTCTCTCTAACTTATGGTCTTAGAAACTTGCCTAGAGAAGTAAGAGTTTAAGTGCCTTTCGTATCAAAGGCCATACTTTAATCCAAGTCTTCCCAGCTCAAGGTCATCTCTTTACCATGCCATGCTATCACTTTGTTTCCATTTAAAAAATCATATATATATATATATATATATATATATATATATATATATATATATATATATATATATATATATATATATATATATACATGAATATATATATGTATATATGTATGTGTATATATATGTATATATATACATGTATATATGTATGTGTATATATATATATGTATATATATATGTATGTATTCATTATGGTGTTCCTTTAAAGTTGAAACTAAGTATTTGCAAATATGGAAATTTTATCACAATAGAATTTAAACTGAACATATCTGTATTTAAAAACCTTCCCCACACACAATTATTTTAGGCAATTTATAAATGCCTTTAAGATTAGATATGTTCAATATTTCTATTTAATATCAATTTTTTGTAGTCTCATGCTCCTCAAATTTCTTTTGAATCTTTATTCCAAAATTAACATTCAATTTTGTTAAAGCATAGACAAATCTCTAGAATTTTTAAGTCTTTTAATAAAATCTCTGAGCTATGCTATTACTAACTAAAATCATTTCATTGTCATTTGTTGGGATTCAGTGGGAAAACAATGTTCTACTTTTCTTATAAAATTGAAATTTACCTAACTAAAAAAGAGACTGACTAAAATTACAGGGAATTATTTTTCACTTTGGTCTACTCAATTTTAAGTGAGCTTTCTTCATGGTAAATGGATGTGAGCACCATGGATCACGGTTCACAATCTGAGAAATAGCATGAGGAGGAGACAGAACTCTGGGTAATATGCTATGGTTATTATAATACAAATCACGGAAAAAGTTGATAAAACAGAAGTCCTGAAATCATGGAGAATCTCCCTCCTCCTGAATCCATGTGGTTTCAGGACTGCCTGAGATAATCACCATGGTAAAAACTTTGCAGACAGAATAAGGATAGAGTGAGTCTTGGAAGATAAATTAAGAAAGTAAAATCCCATTATTATGGGTAATACTATTAAGATTACCATGTCAGGAGGGTTGAATAAATTAAGGACCTTCCATGTTGCTAAGCCTTAGCCACTGAAACATTTAAAATAACAATTGGCAAAATATTGCCAATATTATCGAACTCTTGTGTTGATTTTCTTTCTTCCTTTCTTTCCTTTTCTTTTTCTTTCTTTCTTTCTTTCTTTCTCTCTTTCTTTCTTTCTTTCTTTCTTTCTTTCTTTTTTTCTTTCTTTCTTTCTTCCTTCCTTCCTTCCTTCCTTCCTTCCTTCCTTCCTTCCTTCCTTCCTTCCTTCCTTCCTTCCTTCCTTCCTTTCTTTCTTTCTTTCTTTCTTTCTTTCTTTCTTTCTTTCTCTCTTTCCCTTCCTTCCTTCCTTCCTTCCTTCCTTCCTTCCTTCCTTCCTTCCTTCCTTCCTCTCTCTCTCTCTCTCTCTCTCTCTCTTTCTTTCTTTCTTTCTTTCTTTCTTTCTTTCTTTCTTTCTTTCTTTCTTTCTTTCTTTCTTTCTTTCTTTCTTTCTTTCTCCTTGTCAGTGTCCTCACATGCACATCAAGAATGACCTACATATTTCAGCTATAACACCTTTCCCAATAACCCAGTGGTTGACAGGGGTGAAAATGTTGCTATGTGTCAGATTGATTTTTGAATTCTTCCTTTTGACTTTCTTCTTAGTTAATGGAGTTCTGACTGAATATTACATAGGATTTTTTTTTCCTTTTCATTTTTTGGTCTAGACCTATGGAGAGATAGCAATATGATATCTCCCTGCATGCATGGCTCTCAGTGATTCATGTACAACTGATAGTCTTGATAAGTTGCCTGAGAGGAGAAAATTTTTTGTCCAGAGTCACATAGCCAACATATATCAGATGTGGGACCTGAATTGATATCTGGCAAAGGCTAGCTTTCTCTCTACTATCCATTCTGCTTTACTCTATATTAATAATACAATCTTAAGTAAATTAGATGCAGAAAGGGGATATTTATAATTGAGACTCAGAGAGGTTAAGGGATTTCTCCATGGTCCCAGGGTCCAACTGCTTGAAGTAAATTTTGAAGTCAGCTTTTCCTGTCTTGAAATTTAATGATATAAGTTCAGTACTAACTAGATGCCTCTTAGATAGGTAGGTAGAAAGAAAATAGATTAATGGATGGATATAGAACTCTATAATGGATAGATGGATAGGCCAATAATAGATGGACACACATGCATACATACCTACATACAGAGATGGATGATTATATGGATGAATAGGTAGATGATAGGTAGATAGATGGCTAATTGAAGAGATAGATAAATGAAGGATAGGTAAATGGGTGGATAAATAGATGATAGAAGGATGCCTGGATAGAGATGTAGCAAGATATTTATGTACTAGGTTTGAAAAATACATTTAGTCATAAGCTATATATACATACACAAAAACTCACATAATACATATAAATACACACATATATATTTATATTTATATATGTTTGTACATATGTGCATGTATATATGCATTTTTGTATGTGTATTTATGTGTGTATGTGCATATATACACATGAACATACATACACACATGTACGTACATATGCGTATGTATATATGTGTATTTTGTATACACATATGAATATACATATATATGTATATTGTGCATATATGTGTGTGTATCTATTTATCTATATCTTTGGAATCTGTATCAAAAATGAATAGGAAGGGGAAACTCATGACCTGAGTCAGGGAGATCCGTAAGGAAGCAGTGATGTTAGCCAGTTGAGAGGAGATAAGATTCTCCATTAGGTTGCTAGTCATGTAGGTGGAGAAAAAGATGTGAGCACTTTATGAAACTGCAAAGCTCTATGTAAATGTCAGCTATAATTATTATAAAATTCCCAAACAAAGATTTGGACCATTTTGTCTTGAGAGTAACTTTTTTTCACAATGAATGGGAAATGGAGAATCAATTAGAGACAGGGTTTCTAGAAATTATTTCACATTTAAACACATTAAACATAATCTTATTTGAACAAAAAAAAATCCTTTCTGTGGAATGTTTTTATAAACACAAATGTTGCATAAGGCAAGATATACCTTTTGGTGACTTCTGACCACGGAGTTAGGCATTCTAATTATTTTGTAAAATCATGAGACCCCTGCAAATGGGGAAATATGGAGGAAATCTCTAGTGTGAGTTAAAGGAGAATAACTCTTGTAAATGTTAAATGTTGTATTATTGTTAGACAATGAGTAATATGATTTCAAATGATCATTTGGGATGAGATTAAACCAGTCTTTCAATACTTGTTCATATTAAATAATCCTCAGACAGTTTGGGGAGGAATACTTCTGTTAAGCTTCTTTGTGGTTGGACTGAATTCCAGACCACATAATTAACCTAATTAACCAATACTCCTCTGTAGTTTGAAGTTCACAAATGTTCTATTTTCCCAAAATGCCTCAAGTCACCATGTTTTCTTCTGTGTCTGCATTTCATTGATATTTAATCCAGGATGTCTAAGGATCTTGATTTAGTAAAAACAATAAACTGAGGAATTAGAAGACGTTGAAATTCCTCCTCTGACACTACCTGAATAACCTTAGGCAGGTCACTTAGAGTCTCTAGGGTGGGGCAAGATGTCTTCTGAAGTCCCTTTGCATTCACGAACTATGATTTTTCTGATGATTTGAATTATAAAAACTGAGACAAAGATTCAGTGGATTTTAGATCTAATTATAATCCGAATCAAAGATAACATATCATATAGTGAGTAGAGAGCCAACGTTAGAGCCAGGAGTGGTTATTTTTCTAAATATATATTTCTGAATGTTTTCTGAAATGTAGGTGAATTGATGCAATCCACAAACAAATATTTGTCCAGTTCACAGGATAGGAGGACAATGATACTCAGGTACTCAAGAAGATAGAATGTTTAGATAAATTGTGGTGCAGGGGTAGGGAATCTGCAGCCTTGAGGCCACATGTGGCCCTCTAGGTCCTCAAGTGTGACCTTTTGATTGAATTCAAATTTCACAAAATTAACCCAAAGGCTCAGAATGCTGAGAGGGGAGAATGTTTGGGAGGAATACTGTATTCCCATTTTTTCATTCATTGAAAAAATCTGAGGAATATTTGTTTATTTTTTAGTATATAATTTATCTATTTTTCAGTTTTCAACATTCACTTCCACAAGAATTTGAATTCCAAATTTTCTCCCCATCTCTCCTCACCACCCACCCCAGGACAGCATGTACCCCATCCACCCCTTCTCCCAGTCTGCCTCCCCTCTTCCATCCTCCTCTATTCTATTTTCCTGTAGGGCAAAATATATTTCTATACCCCATTACCTGTACATCTTATTTACCAGCTGCATGTAAAAGCAATTTTTAATATTCATTTTTAAAGCTTTGAGTTCCATATTCTCTTCCTTCCTCCCTCTCCACACACCCTTATTGAGAAACCAAGTCATTCTATATAGGTCCTACATCTGTAGTCATGCAAACTTTCCATAATAGTTATGTTGTGAAAGTCTGATCACATATCTCTCTGTCCTGTCCTACTCTCCATTTATTCCATTCTCTCCCTTGACCTGTCTCTCCGCAATAGGGTTTACTTCTGATTAGCTTTTTCCCCAATTTGCTGTCTCTTCTATTATCTTCCCTCTCCCATCCCCTTCCCCTCTGCCTTCCTGCAGGGAAAAATGGATTTCCATACCCAACTGAATGTGTATTATTCTCTCCCCCATGAGAGTAAGGCTCACTTATTCCATTTCGTATCCTCTCTCTTCCCCTCCATCATAAAAGCTCTTTCTTGCCTCTTTTACGTGAGATGATTTGCTACATTCTACCTCTTCCTTTCTCTTTCTCCTAGTTTTCCTTGATAATTTCTTGGAAGATGGTGTCTAGGCTTTTTTTTTTATCATAGTTTTCACTCAGACTGATAATTTTTAAATTATCTCTCCTGAATCTATTTTCCAGGTCAGTTGTTTTTCCAGTGGGATATTTCACGTTGTCTTCTATTTTTTTTTCATTCTTTTGGTTTTGTTTTATAATTTCTTGATTTCATATAAGGTCTTTAGCTTCCACTTGCTCCATTCTAATTTTTAAAGTACTATTTTGTTTTTCCAGTGAGCTTTTGGACCTCTTTTTCCATTTGCTCATCTCTGCTTTTAAAGACATTCTTTGCCTCATTGGCTTTTTGGACCTCTTTTGCCATTTGGATTAGTCTATTGTTAAAGATGTTATTTTCTTCAGTATTATTTTGGGTCTGCTTTAGCAAGCTGTTCACTCTTTTTTAATGATTTTCTTGCATTTCTCTTCCCAATTTTTCCTCTGCTTCTCTTGATTTTCAAAATCCTTTTTGAGCTTCTCTATGGCCTGAGACAAACCCAGGTTTCAGAGGTTTTGTGCAGCTATTTTTTCAAGATATCTCTGGGGACCTATAAGTTCTCATATCCTCCAAAGAGATATAATCAAGGGAGAGGTGTTTATTCCTCTCCTGGCCTGAACTCTGGTTTGTGAGCAACCACAAACATTTTTTTCTGCCCTGGATCTGTGAGTAGAATTTCCTCTCCACAGCTGTCAGTAACTCCACCAAGTCAGAGCTCCTCCTCACCCCAAGACTGTCACTCAGGACTGAGTCCCATAATAGCTGCTGGATTCCTCCACAATCTGTAGGCCAAAAGCTCAAGAAGCTGCTGCCCTGCTAAGGCAGTGGCTGCCACTGGCCTGGAGCTGGGGCTAGGGCTGGAACTGGACCATGTTCCCCTCTCCCCCTGGTGAGGGAGCTTTCTCATTGACCTTTGAAGTTGTCTTTGACTTCTGTGGGTTGAGAAATCTGGAAACCACAGCTGCTATCAGTGCCCTGAGGCCTGCTCCAGTTCCCTCTGTGCTGGTGCGACCCAGACTGGGCTCAGCTTAGCTCCAAGTCTGTGTTAATAGACCCTTCCTATTGGCCTTCCAGGTTGTCTTCAGCTGGAAATCCATTTCACTCTGTCTTTTTGTGGCTTCTGCTGCTCTAGAATTTGTTTAGAGTAATTTTTACAGGTATTTTAAGGGCTTTGGGGGGAGAGCTCAAGCCAAGATACTTGTTTTAAACTTCAAATATGGTATTTTTAAGGTTACTGAAAATAATCTGACTTCCCCAGGATGGAAATCTAATGACTGCTTGTTACAGATTTTACTGCTATGTGTGTACTAATAGAAATGGCACATTTTTAAATGACTGTATATGTCTATAAACTACCTGCTTTTATTTAATCCTTTCAAGTATGATAATGATCCTGAATGAATTATGCAGGATTACAGGTGAAAACAACATTAAAAAACAGTTTACTACATTAAGCTTTGTTGTAATATTTTGAAGACAATGTAAACACACTATCAGCCCTGTTTCTGTACTATCCTGTATGTAAGCTCATCCCCACCAGAGATTCGTATCCCCAACGTAGTCCAGTGCTTTATACAATTACGTGTCTAATAAAACCTTCATAAATTCATTCATGCTCAGGATCCCAATCATTTATGATTTGATCGTAAATAATAGAGATCGATCTGAATGTTCAGAAAATTCCAATTTATGAGACTCATAAATAAAAGTGGTGATGCCTCCCATTCCAAAAGCAGTTTTTACTGTTAAAAAATTAAAATTTGTAAGTGTATTTATGCATATATCTATACCCATATCTATCTATCTGTTGTTTCTATCACCTGTCTCTATTTCTGTATCATCTATATAGCATTTATAATATATAGATATAGATCTCTCTGTCTCTCTTCTTCTGTCTCTGTTTCTCTGTTTCTGTCTCTCTCTGTGTTTCTGTATGTCTGTCTGTCTCTGTTTGTCTCTCTGTCTCAATCTCTGTCTCTGTCTCTCTCCTATCTCCATCTCTACTGAGATATGGAAAGATGACATAGATATAGATATAGGCATATATCATGTGTCTTTTAATTAGAACATCTTCTGGTTCATGCTCATGTTTGTGGCTCAGTAATTACATGTCTTAAATGGTCAAGGGAAGGTGAAACAAAACTTAAATCTTGTTCCTGCTTCTCCTTTGCTTTCTATTTAATACTGAGTGAGACTTATGGGTAACAAAGAGATTCAATGCCTAAATGAATGAGGTGGGCTAAATTAATTCTAAAATCCTATGATTCTGTGCAAGGTGACATCTAGCAAAGTTCAAGTCTCTTGCCTGTAAATTTATTTAGAGAGTAGTTCCATTTACCTGGTCTACCTATGGATGATTAACTCAGTTACCTAAGTCAAAATACTAATGCAATTGGACCTGTTGGTGACTCAGTTCCATGGTCACATGTTAACCCTTGCCCTCACCTGATGTATTCCACAAGATGTCTCACAAGTATGTGCCACTTGTACCAACGGGGACTAGGTAAGGTGTTTTGGATGCATGAGCCTCAATCAATTCCTACCATTTAAAACCATCTCCAATCACATGCCCCACACAAGGTGAGTCACTAATACCATCTTGGCATAGCTGTGAATAGTTATTCATATCTTGTTTTCAGTTTGATTCTTCCCTCTGATGTGAGAATCACATGTTCTCTTTTTCCAGATGATTGCTTGTAGGCAACAGATTCGATTTGCTGTGCCAGTTTGAGAAGAAATATGGCTATCATACAGCTTCTGGGATAAGAAAGACATAGTTTATAAAGACCATGGGCCTCTGCATTATTGTGTAGTAGATAATAATATACCTGATTTCAAGAAGATGTGTTCAAATCCTAAGTCTGAGATTTAGGAACTGTATGAATGAAGGCAAGCTTTACTTTCTTCATCTGTAAAACAACAGTAACAATGATATCAACCCCATTGGCCTTTTTTGAGGATTAAATGAGAGAATATATCTAAAGTGCTTTTCAGACTTTAAAGTGTAACGCATAATGAAAATACTTAGCATGATGACTGGTGCATAGTAAGCATCATTAATAAATGCTAGTGCCCTTCCCTCAGCAAAGCATAGATGAGTTCTCTACTGCTGTGCTAATTTTGTCCTAGCAATTAACACCAAGAAAACACAGGTGCTCCATCAGCCACCACTATACCACCCATTTGTGGAACCATCAGTGGCAGCAAATGGAGAAGTTTTGAATGCTGTAGATTAGTTCACTTTCCTTGTAATGTTCTTTCCAGGGGTGTACACATTGATAATGAGGTTGATGCACACATTGCCAGAGCTAGCTCACCATTTGGGAAGATCCGAAGGAAAGTGTGAAAGGAAAGAGGTATTAACAGTCTGAAGGTCTGCAGAGCTATTTTGCTGACTGTACTGCTGTATGCCCATGAAACCTGGACAGTAAATCAGTACCATGCCAGGAAACTGAATCACTTTCATTTGAACTGTCTTTCTGAAGATCACTTGGCAGGATGAAGTACCAGACACTGAGGTCCTTTCTAAACTAAACTGCCAAACATTCAAATTCTGCTTCAGAGAGTGCAACTCCAATGGGCTGTATACCTTTGAATGCGAAACATATACTTGTCAAAACGACCATTCTAGGAAGAACTCACACAGAGCACATGTTCACGTGGTGGTTGGAAGAAGTGATACAAGGGCACTCTTAAGAACTGTGGAAGTAATTGTATGACCTGGGAGATCCTGGCACAAGACTGCCCATCATGGCATTGATAGAATGCTTAAATATGATAATATATGCAATTTCTTTTACAAAATTAAAATGGTCATAAGATGTCAGCTGTCATTTTTATTAGACATAACCTGTGACTTCACTGTTACAGGGAACATCAATGTATTTTTATTATTCATTATGATTATTATTTCATCTGCATCATTTACAAAAGTTTGAGAGATATCATTTCTGTGCAATTTAGTCATTTTATTAGTAATGCCAGCATTTTAATAAAAAAGATGGTCATTTGCCTATCTCTCTCTTAGACTAAAGAGAATCATGGTGGCAGGCTCACAGCTCATGTGTCCTTTGAAGAGTAGATGTTCCCGTTAGTGGAAATCAGCTCTGATTAGTTTAACAATTAATGAGAGAATGAACATTGCCATGGGCCTGAACTTTCATTATGTCACTTAGTTCTTAATTTACCTCCAACCTTGGACAATCTATTCAAAAAATTTATTCCAACCCAAACTTGAGTAGAGCACAATAGCTACCCTACCTGGTGAGCTGAAGGGTGTCTGAATAAGAAGGTTTGTCCAATCTCATTATCAGCAATGCCATTTAAGAGATTGAACTTTTAAAATGAAAAGATTATAGAAAAAGAGGGAACTCTGGATCTCCCCAAATCATTGGTTACTAATAATCATTTCTCTCACATTTAAAACAATGATTCTAATAATAACTACAATATTAAATCCGTTGATGGTGGTAGTGGTTAGTCACAGTAGTCTTAGATGTTCTGACAGACAGGGTGGTAGTGATGTATAAGAGATTAACCCAAGGGGATTGCTGTGTTTTCTTCTGAATGACCATATGAGGGCATATCCAAGAAAATAGTGAATTTGTGTCTACAGAAGAAAAGGGCACTGGGAAGGTCTTGGTAGCCATTTTCAAAGATCTGAAAAGCTATTTCCTTTTGATCCCAAGGTATTTAATTAATGAGCTTAGTTAATGAGTTTCAAACATAGGCATGTCCCATAAGGAAGAGCTACTTAAAGATAAAGCTGGAAGGGTTGCAATGGCATCAAAAGGAAGGAGACTTTCAATGCCATATGAAAGTTTCCATCTTACCTGGTAGCACAAAGTAGTCACTGAAGGTGTTTGAGTAAGAGAGCAAAACTATGAATGATGATCAGTCTCTCAACAATAGGAAAAATAAGTAGGACAATGAGAGAAAGACCATTAAGGAGTTACTGTATTCATCATTGTATCTCCTAGGTGGAAGGCAGTTTAGAGATTATTGAATGCAACTTCCTTATTGTATCTAGGGAAACTGAAGCCCAGAGATATTCATGGCCTTGACCAAGATCACATAGTAGAAGACAGGATTGGAACTCAGATTCACTTTCTCTAAATCCAGTATTCCTTCCATTTTACTCTGCTTTCTACTCAATACAAAAAGGTCATTATCATCAACTGTGGTGGTGGCAGCAATGGGAATGGAAAAATGAGGATAAATGAAAGAAATATTGGTAGTGGGTAAACTACAGACTGGATGTGGTAACTGTTGGGAGCAAGAGAGAGGGAAATCAATAAGTCAACAAGCACTTATTAAACATTTAGTGTACTAAGCACTGCCCTGACTGCTGGGGATACAAAGAAATGCTAATACACAATTCCGACCATGAAAAAGCTCCCATGCTAATGGAGAGGACAACATGCAAATAATTATGTAGATGCAAGATATGACTTCATCTAAATAAAATAATATATACGTATACATGCTTCCGTATTCCTATATACACAATATACATATAAACAATTCTTAATTTATTTATTCAAGAAAATTGCTATTTTTTTCTCATGTGATGATCTTCCACCTCCATGACTTTGCACTGGCTGTGCAACCCTAGAATACTCTCAACCCTTGCAGGGTTCATACTGGGAAAAAGGCATAAAATACAGTAATAAGTAAACATCATGGGGGAGAGGGAAATCTTAAGCTCTGTAAAATGTGGAAGCTTGAACATGGTGACTGAATCAAAACTTAAGATACCACGATCAATGAAAGTCATAACAGCAATATTGTGATTCATATGTGACCGGTACCTGGTCCAGACACAAACTTATGATTGGTCATAACATTGGCTTAACTCCTAAACTTATTACTAAGCGGAAAACAAAAAATATCCAACCAATCAATAGTCTGGCCCTCTTTAGCTCCTCCTGCTTTTGTTTTCTATAAGTACCATGGGGAAGTTGGGGTTTTTTTAGTGGGGATCCACAGAACTGTCTGACCACAGCCCAGGTCAAAGATGGCCCCTGTTTGTAAGTATTCATAGTGATAGATTAAGCTACTACCTATGATCACTCTAAAACTGTGTGGCCTCTTCCTTTTGAATAAAAAGAACAACTGACAGTTGTGGGGGAGGTGGAAGGTGCCCCAGCCAGGGGAGTTCTGGACCTTACAACCCTCATATCTGCCTCCTAGTTTCCCATCCTTCTTTTAAGATTCATTTCAAATTCTATGTTCTGTAAGAGGCCTCTCCCAGTCCTCTTATTTGCTAGTATACTTGCTTTAAGATTAATTCCCACTACATGAGTGTATATGTGCATGTAGTGTGTATGCCTATATAGATACTTACAAAATATATTTATCCACATACACACTACATTTGATCATGTATTATGTCTTTTGGGACAACTAGGTGGCATAATGGATAGAGTGCCAGGCCTGGAGTGAAAAGCGTCTAAATTTAAACCTGGATTCAGAAACTTCATAGCTGTGTGACCTTGGACAAGTCACTCAACCCTATTTGCCTCAGTTTCCTGTAAAATGAGCTAGAGAAGGAAATGAGAAGCCAGTCTATTATCTTTGCCAAGAAAATCCCAAATGGAGTAGCAAAGAGTTAGACTGACTGAACAACAAAAATATTTACTGTAGATACTATGAATTTACCATATATACTATCACACGATTTGCTTTATCTACTATATGTATTATACTATTATATATTATATTACTATAGATACACATTAAGGACATAAAGATATATACATTATAAAGTACACACACACACACACAAATCTCACTTTACATAAATTTGCATTATGCAAGTTCAACTTTATTTAAAGAATTTTTAAAGACTAGTCCAGGATAAAAATTATTTGATATTGCCTTATATACAAGGGGGAAAAAAGAGGAGCTATTGTCCAAACTTCTCTTGATAACTTCATAGGAAAAAAATGTTGTGCAGGCAGCCACCAGACAAAGGCCAGGTACAGCGGGTAGAGGGGGCAACATACTGTGTACCTATGTTACCTTTCCTGTACAGTACTGTGTATGCTTTATTATTAACTTTCAATTCACAATTCTGTTTGTCATGGTATAATATTTAATATATTTTCATTTTATGACTTGCATAAAGGTGTTATTTTGTGTATGTCTCTTATATAGGCTAAATGAAATAGGTAACGAAATACACATTTCATAAAAATTGCTTTACACAGAGGTTTGTGGAATGGTCTACTTATATAAAGCATGATCTACTTATGTAAAGTATGCAAGTATGGGTGCGTGTGTGTGTGTGTGTGTGTGTGTGTGTGTGTGTGTGTGTGTACAGCTAGGTGGCACAGTGGATATAACACTGGGCTTAGAGTCAGGAAGACTCATCTTGATGAATTCAAATCTGATGGCAGACATGTATTTTTATTTATTTATTTTATTTATTTAAGACACATTTTTTGTATCACCCTGGGCAAGTCACTTAACCCATCTGCCTCAGTTTTCTTATCTGTAAAAATGGGTTAAGGGCAACTAGATTGTAATTGGAGCACTGGGCTTGGAATCAGGAAGACTCATATTCCTGAGTTCAAATCTGGCCTCAGACACTTATTATCTGTGTGACTCTAGGCAAGTCACTTAGCCCTGTTTGCATCAGTTCCTCATCTATAAAATGAGCTAGAAAAGGAAATGGCACAATGACTCCAGTATCTTAGACAATAAAAATAGAGACTTCCTGGAGAACATGGGATTTGAAAAGAGTCTAAGAAACCTAAGGAAACTACAAGGTAAAGGTGAAGAGGAAAAACATTCTAGTGTAGGGGCACAGCCTGCAAAGATGTGGAGTTGGGAGACAGAGAGTCATATGTACGGAAGTAAGCCCATGGAATGTAGGTAGAATGTAGAGGGGAGTCTGGGAAGGTAGGAAGGCAGGAAGGGCCATGTGGTAAATTTGTTTAAATATCAGGCAGGATTTTATATTTGTTCCTGGTCAATATGGAGAGTCACTGGTGTATATGGAGGTCAGATCTGTGCTTTAGGAAATGTACTTTTGACTGCTAAGTGGAGGATGGATTGCAGCAGGAAGAGACTTGAGACAGGGATACCAATGAGAAGGATATTAACTAATGTAATCATGAGAAAATGAGGTCCTGCATTGAAGTGGTAGCAATGGAAGTAGAGATACAGAGGGAGAAACACCAAGAAAAAGAGTGATACCCTAGAGGGAGTTCTACTCTGGATGAGGCACTTTGGGTCTTTATTTATTCAATTACAAACTGAAGGCACTGGCCTTGATAATCTCTCAGGGTCTTTCCAGCTCCCATGATTCCTTCCCAATTTCTCATTGTATAAAGTCATAATGATAAAGATTTTTGTTGTTGTTGTTGCTGTCTTTAGTAAGTGAGGGAAATCTGTTAAAATGAAGTCAAAATATCTCTTTGGTTGAAGAGAGACCAGATTCAGACATGGCCAATGATATTTATCTATGCCAATTTTTTTTTTCCCATCCAGAAAACAACAACCCTGTATGTGAACCATCACTTTCCTTTAAGAAGACAAAATTAGTTTTCCAGATTCTTTCATCAATCTTAAAAAACAAACCAAAAACCTAGCAACACTAAAATGCAGTAATCTATTAAGTCCAAATTAAATAGATGGAATCATGAGAACTGCATCCTACACAATCTCTTGGCTTCCACTGAAGGCCAGAATTGATGTTTTCACTTTTTTTTCTTTTGCTGAGGTGAAAATGGGTTTATCTGGGTCCCTCTCTCAATTCTGGATCTCACCTTCATTCAAAATGAAAAATGGAATGACAAGGATGAAACATTTCTCCCCCTTTTTTATGAGTTGCAAAACATCTGAGAATAGGGAACCATCTGTTACTATCATGTAAACAGGCCAAAAGTACTAGGAGGGAAAGAGGAAAGGCAGCCTTTTTGGCCACATCATCTGGATCATGTAGCTGCAAGGCCCCTGCCCCAAAGCCTGTGCCCATTTTGTGGGGAGATGTGGGTACCAGGAGGTTCTTTCCAACATGGCTTGTATTTGGATGCCCAACAATGAACAGCTGCAGGGGAGCAGGGGGTAGTAGAGGAGGTTGTGCAAGAAGATCTGGGCTCCTTTCAGAGTCATTAAGCTGTCTTGATAAATGGGTTACAAATTAATTGGTGGCTTCCGTAATTAATTTATTCAAGTTGCTGAAGTCCTGGGGCCTGATTGGGACTATTAGAGCAGAGTGATGCTTGCACGTTTCTGGAGGTAGAATTTTTCATTTTAAAAATATTTTTGGCTACCAAAAATATTCCTCATCTTCCCAGTTGGAAGAATTTTCTGAAAACAAAACTGTCCCTGCCAATTCTTCCAAGGCTTAGAAAGAACTAGGGAGTGATTTCAGAAAGCAGACATGGTGGAGAAGTGTAACCAGGGAGGTAGGTGACTGAGGGCATCGTAGCATCAAAGAGAAAGCATTAGAAGGGGCTTTAGGTTCTATTTAGTCCAATTCCCTCATTTTACACACCAGGAAACTGGGGCCCAGAAAGTATAAGTAACTTCCCAAGGTCATACAGGTAAGAATTTTCAGGGGGTAAGGGAAGAATGGAACTTTGCAACCAGAAGTCCTCATGGCAGGGACAGGCAGAGAGTGAAACAACATAAATCAAACTCCGAAAGTGAAATCTGGCAGGTAAATGTCAGGGGGCCTGAACGCATGAGCCTCATTTAACAATTTGTTCTGCTATCCACAAGCTTTTGGGGCTTTGGGTTTCGATTTTGTTTTGTGTTTCTCCTTGTCTATGTGTGTGAAAATTAGCATATCTGAGCCCAATTGCTTATTCTCCTGACCTCTTCCCTCATTCCTTTCCCTCTCCTCTCTTCTCCTCTCCTCTCCTCTCCTCTCCTCTCCTCTCCTCTCCTCTCCTCCCCTCTTCTTTCCTCTCCTCTCTTCTCATTTCCTCTCATCTCTGCTCCTCTCCTCTCCTTTTCTTTCTTTTCCTCACCTGGATACCTTGGCCCATGGTTTTCTTTAACTAATTAAAAGAGAGAAGGGAGGGATATGGCAAAGTGGGTTGGAACAGAAAAAGATGTTTTGAAATGGCTCTGACACTTCTTTCACCCAGCTATTTGATGGAAACTCATTATTTCACTAATTAGTTGTGATTAGCCTTCCCAGAACACCAGCTTCCCTTGATGGCATGCATTAAGCTGTATCAGTGTCTGTTGAACAACCTAGGGTGAAATCAGCCTCCTGGCCAATCATCATTTTGGGGCTGGGTGAGTAGGTAAGATGAGAAGGAATGAAAAGGGTTTATTTCAAATAAATTCTGCTCAAAACCCTGACTAGCACACTAGGAAACTGAGCGTGGGGATTGGGACAAATAATTGGAAAAAAATAAATCTGTATTGAGTGAATAATTTCAGTTGAAAGATATAACACACTTGAATTAAAAAAAAAAAACTTCTCCCACATGAGTCTTTGCAAAAGGCTTAATTATTCCTCTTATAACTCTATCTTCCTTCAAAATACATCATGGGCACCATCTCCTATATGAGTCTTTTCTGAAACCCCAAGTTGACTTGCACGTGTGTGTGTGTGTGTGTGTGTGTGTGTGTGAGTTTGCATGCACGTTTATCTTTATACATGTTATATCTCACTCAAAATATAATATAACCTCCTAGAGAGAAGATATGTACTTTCTGGCATTAAGAAAAGTGCCTTGTTCATAGTAAGCACCTAAAAAATGTTACTTTGCAATGAATTAAATGATGAAACAGAAAAAGGTGCTAATGGCATTCATAGTACTGATGTTCTATTCCTGAGTCTGCTGCTAACTTTCTGGCTGAAAGGTAGCATAGATTTTTGTTTTAATGTGAATTAAAGTAGTGATTGATGATGATGATGATGATGATGATGATGATGATGATGATGATGATGATGATGGTTTAGAGGGAATAAAGCTTATATGTATCACAAAACTTAGTAAATATAGGGAAAGAAGAAGAAAAATAATTGAAATACACACAAATTCACAATAAAAAATCATGACAAAAGGCAGTAGTAAGATTCATCATTTCAATAGTTTTGACCAAAATGTCCACTGTTTAACCAACAAATAAGAAGGACAAGCCACCTTAACATATGGAAGTAAATCTGACCTCATAATTATAATCACTGGGACTTGTTGGGATATAACTCATGACTGAACTATGGCTTTGGATAGGCATATCTTATTTTCTTTTTAAAATACTCAAGATATAGAGGTGAAGGTAGGGTGACATATATTAAGAAGGTAACATTCATAAGACAGTCTAAGAAACATAGAGAGAATTAATGAGGAGTGTTGTTGTGAAACATAATAGAGGAAGGAACCAAAGTGATATACTCTGAGTAAAAAGATGAAATAAATGAGGAGTTTGGAAAACCATCACAAATCTGGGGAAGAGGCAAACTCTGGTAGTAGTGGGAAACTCTCTCTGTCTTTTTCTGTCTCTGTGTGTCTATCTGCCTCTTTCTCTCCCAAAAACAAATCAATTGTTTTGTTTTGTTTTGTATTTTACTTGCTTAAGTGATAATTTAAGCCGTCAAAAGAAAGAGGGATCTAAAACGGGAAATTTTATTCTGGATCTGATTTTCAATGTCAGGGAAGAAGTTTTTGGAGGGAAAATAATGTGAACAATGTTGCAAAGAGGTGAGCACTCCATTCTGTAGTTTGATAGAGAAAGGGGAAAATCTGGTTGTACTGTGAGATCCCCTCTAAATTTCAGGAAACCAAATTTAATTGGATTCAGAAGGAAGATAAGCAGGTATTCTTTTATAGATTAATGATGAAATGAAATGATTCTGTGAAAGTCAGAGAAGGAAGGATAGGAGATGCTCATGAATGAAATTCTAAACACACAAAGGGAAAAAAAAGTTTGATGATAAGGGAAAAATGGGATATATATAAATAGACTCATACTAATTCATAGAAAATTCACGAATAATCTTAGGTTTTAAAATGAAAAATAAAGAAAATGGAAATAAAATCACCTAACAGAAGATGAGTTTAAGACCATGACATAATTTTTAAAATTTTATTTGTTTTCAGTGTTCTACAATCACTTCTATATATCTTAGACTTTTCATTACCTCCCACCCTACCCCTTTACCTCTCCACTCCCTCATTGAGATGGGATACAGTTTTATATAGGTTCTACACATGCATTCCTATTACATACATTTTCACCTTAGTCATGTTGCATATAAGAATTGAAATGAATAGGAGAAATCATAAAACAAACCAAAACATAATATAAAAAAAATGATCTGCTTCATTCTTCAAGTGAATTCCATAGTTCTTTCCCCAAATATGGAAGGCATTTTGCCTTGAGAGACCACTGGGAATTATTTAAGTCCTTGCATTGTAATGAAGTACTAAGTCTACCAGAAAAATTCCTCACACACTGTGGTTGTTGCTATGTACAAAGTTCTCTTGGTTCTGCTCTTTTCACTCAGCATCAGTTCATGTAAGTCTTTCCAGGACTCTCTGAAGTCTTCCTGTTCATCATTACTTATAGCATAATAGTATTCTGTTACATTCTTATAACACAATTTATTCAGCCATTCCCCAGTTGATGGGCATTCCCTTGATTTCCAGTTTTTGGCCACCACAAAGAGAGCTACTATAAATATTTTTGTACAAGTGGGATCCTTTCCCATTTTTATGATCTCTTGAGGATACAATCCTAGAAGCAGTATTGCTGGGCAAAAGGGTATGCACATTTTTGTAGCACTTTGGGCATAGTTCCAAATTGCTCTCCAGAATGGTTGGATCAGCTCACAGTTGCACCAACAATGAATTAGTGTTCCAACTCTTCCCCATCTTCTCCAACATTTATTATCTTACTGTTCTGTCATGTTAGCCAATCTGATAGGTGTGATATGGTGTTTCAGAGTTGTTTTGATTTGCATCTTTATAATTAATAGTGATTTAGATTATTTTTTCATATGACTAGAATACCTTTAATTTCTTCCTCAAAAAGTTCCCTGTTCATATCCTTTGACCATTTATCAGTTGGGGAATGACTTGTATTGTTGTACATTTGACTTAGTTCTCTATATATTTTAGAAATGAGGCCTTTATCGCAGACACTAGTTGAAGAAGTTCTTTCCCAGTTTTCTGCTTCCCTTACAGTCTTGGTTTCATTGTGTTTATTTGTGCAAAAACTTTTCAGTTTAATGTAAACAAAATTATCCATTTTGCACTTCATAATGCTTTCTCTCTCTTGTTTGCTCAAAAATTCCTCCCTTCATAAATCTGATAAATACACTATTCCTTGCTTCACTAATTTGTTTATGGTATCAATCTTAATACCTAGATCATGTACCCATTTGGACTTTATACTTTTTACGATGTCATGCATTGGTCTATGCCTAGTTTTCGCCACACTGTTATCCAGTATTCCCAGAAACTTTTGTCAAACAGTGAGGTCTTAACCCACAAGGTGGAGTCCTTGGGTTTGTCAAACAGTAGATTGCTATATTCATTGTCTACTGTTTCTTGAGTACCTAACCTATTCCACTTGTCTATCCTTCTGTGTCTTAGCCAATACCAAGTGGTTTTGATACTTGCTGCTTTACAATACAATTTGAGATATGGTAGGGCTAGGTCACCTTCCCTAGCATTTCTTTTCATTAGTACAATTGATATTGTGAACTTTTTGTTTTTCCAGATGAATTCTGATATTATTTTTTCTAGCCCTAGAAAATAATTATTTCATAGTTTCATTTGTATGGCACTGAATAAGTAAATTGATTTATGTAGAATTGTCATTTTTGGGGGGGTGGAGCCAAGATGGCGGAGTGAAAGCAATGACTCACCTAAGCTCCTGGACAAACTCCTCTGGATATCTCTGAAAGGAGAATCTGACCAAACTTGGGAGGTGTGGAATCCAGTGGGTGACAGACTTTGACAGATTCGGAGCCCAGGTTAGGCTGGAAGATCCACGGGAAGGATCTGTCCCACGGGGGTAAGCCCCCAGCACACAGCACAGCGTGGTCAGTGCAGCAGGGCGGAAGGGACCTGAGAAGCCCGAGAGTGGTGGGCAAAACCAGCGGAGCAGGAGACAAGCCAAACCGAGCCGGTGAGAGCCGCTGAGCGCCAGATATCAGCGCAGCAGCCCTTGAAACCTTCAGCCTGAAGACTAAACTTTGGTAAGTGACCTACTTGAACTTCCGGGAGCCAGTATGGCGGAGTGATCAGTAAATGCTCTCTCCTCCCCCGATGACCATGAAAGAACCATAAAATATTTCCCCAGATAAATCCTGGATCAGCGGGAACAGCAGAAGGGGGCAAATAGTCTCATAACACCAGAGGCTAAAAAAATAGCAAAGGGGGATTCTTCCTACTGTGGCGGAGGTGATCTGGAAGGACAGATGACCCAGGGCAGAGAAAATTCTCACTGAGACCCAGGCAAGCCTCAGCGCTGGGAGACGAGCCCCAGGAGGGGCGGGAACATGCATTAGCATCTAGGCTTGCCCCAGCCCTTCAGGGGAAAAGGGAAGACAATAGGGAAGCTGGGATCACCATCCCCTGACCTTGCCTTTGCCTCAGGTCAGCTGAGGAGATCTCCTGAGACCAGACCACTCCTCCCACACACCTAACAAGCTAACCCCAGGGTTGATCTGGGAAACAAAAAACAAAAACCTGCTTTTAGCCTCGACACATATCAGCTCAACACAAAGATCTGTACCTTCTGACTGAAAGAACTGCTACAACACTTAGCCAACATCATGAATTGGAAAAAGCAGACAAAAAGTGAAAAAACCATAGAATCTTTCTATGGGGATAAGGACCAAAACACAAACATCAAAGAGGTCAGAGCTGAGACTGTACTTCCATCTGAAACCTCAGACGGGACTATGAATTTCTCACAAGCTCAACTAGATTACCTGGAACAACTGAAGAAGGAAATAAAAGAAAAACTGGCCAATGATTTTAAAATTATAAAAAAAGAATTCACTGATGAGAACATCACTCTGAAAAGGAAAATTGAACAAATGGAAAAGGAAGTTCAAAAATTAACTGGAGAGAATAATTCCCTAAAAGGAAGAGTTAATCAAACGGAAAAGGAAACCCAAAACCTAATTGGGAAAATTGATCAGATGGAAAAGGAAACCCAAAACCTAACTGGGAAAATTGGTCGAATGGAAAAAGAAGTATAAAAATTAAATGGAGAAAATAGCTCCTTAAAGGGAAAAATTGGTCAGATGGAAAAGGAGATGCAAAAGTTAACTGAAGAAAACAATACAATGAAGATTAGAATTGGGCAAGTAGAAACTAATGACTCAATGAGGCAACAAGAATCAGTCAAACAAAATCTAAAGAATGAAAAGATAGAAGAAAAGGTAAAATATTTAATTGGAAAAACAACTGACCTGGAAAATAGATCCAGGAGAGAATATTTAAGAATTATTGGCCTGCCAGAAACCCATGATGAAGAAAAGAGTCTGGACAATATCTTCCAGGAAATCATCAAGGAAAACTGCCCAGAAGTACTAGACCCAGGGAGCAAAATAGTCATCGAAAGAATCCACCGTTCCCCTCCCAAAAGGGATCCCAAACTCAAAACCTCAAGAAATATCGTTGCCAAATTCCAGAGCTATCAAGTGAAGGAGAAAATACCACAAGCAGCCAGAAAGAAACAATTCAAATATCAAGGACATACAGTCAGGATCACACAGGACCTTGCAGCTTCTACATTAAAAGATCAAAAGAATTGTAACCCAATATTCTGTAAGGCAAAGGAGTTAGGACTTCAACCAAGGATCAACTACCCAGCAAAGTTCAGCATAACATTTCAGGCAAGGAGAAAGTCATTCAACGAAATAAGGGATTTCCAGAGCTTCCTGACCAAAACACCAGAACTCAATAGACAATTTGATCTTCAAATGCAGGTCTTTAGAGAATCATAAAAAGGTAAACGGGGGGAAAAAACAAAAACTTGCTACTCAATTAGGGCAAACTGTTTACCTCCCTATAAGGGAAGATGATACCTGTTAATCTTGAGAACTGTGCAGTTATTATGATAAAAGGGATATGTGTAAAGGGAACGGGTATAAAGTAAGTGATGTCATGTCAAAAATATGATTTAAGTATGAGAAGGGATTGTAATAGGAGGTGTGAAAAGGGGGAAACAGAAAATGGCAAATTATATCACAGGAAGAAGTACAAAACTATAGTAGAGGGAAGGAGGGGAGGGAGATAAACATTGTTTGAGAGGTACTCTCATCTGATTTGTTTAAAGGAGGGAACAATAATCTTTTTTTTTTTTTATTTTGTAATGTTTAACAATCACTGCCATACAATTGTGATTTTATCCCCCCCACCTACCCCCCACTCCCCCCCTCCCTCCCCACGACTGCATACAATTCTGTATAGATTCTACATATACTTTCCTATTGAGTATATTTTCACTATAGTCATGCTATGTAGTCAGACTAAGATAAATGAAAGAAATCATATAACAAATCAGAGCATCATACACAAACACATACACATACACAAACATGATCTGCTACAATATGTGAGTGACTTCCATGTTTCTCTCTCTGAGTGTGGCAGGCATTTTGCCTTGAGATCCTCCATTGGGATTTTTTTTTTTTTTTTGGTAAGAAGTTCTTGTGTTATTACACAAATCTAAGTCCACCAGAAAAAACTCTCACACACTGTGGTTGTTGCTGTGCATAAAGTTCTCCTGGTTCTGCTCCTTTCACTCAGAATCAGGTCATATAAGTCCTTCCAGGCCTCTCTGAAGTCTTCTTGTTCATCATTTCTTATGGCACAATAGTACTCCATTACATTCATATACCATAATTTATTCAGCCATTCCCCAATTGATGGACATCCCCTTGACTTCCAGTTTTTGGCAACTACAAAGAGTGCTGCTATAAATATTTTTGTACATGTGGGACCCTTTCCCATTTTTATGATCTCTTGGGGATATAGTCCTAGTAGCGATATTGCTGGGTCAAAGGGTATGCACATTTTTGTAGCCCTTTGGGCATAGTTCCAAATTGTTCTCCAGAATGGTTGGATGCGCTCGCAGCTCCACCAACAATGAATTAGTGTTCCAACTTTGCCACATCCTCTCCAGCATTTATCATTTTCTTGTTCTGTCATGTTTGCCAATCTTATAGGTGTGATGTGGTACCTCAGAGTTGTTTTGATTTGCATCTCTCTAATCAATAGTGATTTAGAGCATTTTTTTTTTTTTTTTTATTTATTTATTTTTTTAATGTTTAACAATCATTGCCATACAATTGCGATTTTATCCCTCCCCACCCACCCCCCACTACCTCCCTCCCTCCCCACGACTGCATACAATTCTGTATAGATTCTACATATACTTTCCTATTGAGTATATTTTCACTATAGTCATGCTATGTAGTCAGACTAAGATAAATGAAAGAATCCGTATAACAAATCAGAACATGATACACAAACAGATACACATACACAAACATGATCTGCTACATTATGTGAGTGACTTCCATATTTCTCTCTCTGAGTGTGGAAGGCATTTTGCCTTGAGGTCCACCATTGGGATTTTTTTTTTTTTTCAGAAGTTCTTGTGTTATTACAAAAATCTAAGTCTACCAGAAAAAGCTCTCACACACTGTGGTTGTTGCTGTGCATAAAGTTCTCCTGGTTCTGCTCCTTTCACTCAGAATCAGGTCATATAAGTCCTTCCAGGCCTCTCTGAAGTCTTCTTGTTCATCATTTCTTATGGCACAATAGTACTCCATTACATTCATATACCATAATTTATTCAGCCATTCCCCAATTGATGGACATCCCCTTGACTTCCAGTTTTTGGCAACTACAAAGAGTGCTGCTATAAATATTTTTGTACATGTGGGACCCTTTCCCATTTTTATGATCTCTTGGGGATATAGTCCTAGTAGCGATATTGCTGGGTCAAAGGGTATGCACATTTTTGTAGTCCTTTGGGCATAGTTCCAAATTGCTCTCCAGAATGGTTGGATGCGCTCACAGCTCCACCAACAATGAATTAGTGTTCCAACTCTCCCACATCCTCTCCAGCATTTATCATTTTCTTGTTCTGTCATGTTTGCCAATCTTATAGGTGTGATGTGGTACCTCAGAGTTGTTTTGATTTGCATCTCTCTAACCAATAGTGATTTAGAGCATTTTTTCATATGATTATAGATAGCTTTAATTTCTTCCTCTGAAAATTGCCTGTTCATATCCTTTGACCATTTATCAATTGGGGAATGACTTGTATGATTATACATTTGGGTCAGTTCTCTATATATTCTAGAAATGAGGCCTTTATCCCCGAGCTTAGCTGTGAAAATTTTTTCCCAATTTACTACATCCCTCCGGATTTTGGTTGCATTGGGTTTGGTTGTGCAAAAACTTAGAGCATTTTTTCATATGATTATAGATAGCTTTAATTTCTTCCTCTGAAAATTGCCTGTTCATATCCTTTGACCATTTATCCACTGGGGAATGACTTCTATGATTATACATTTGGATCAGTTGTCTATATATTCTAGAAATGAGGCCTTTATCCCCGAGCTTAGCTGTAAAAATTCTTTCCCAATTTACTACATCCCTCCGGATTTTGGTTGCATTGGGTTTGGTTGTGCAAAAACTTCTCAGTTTAATGTAATCAAAGTTATCCATTTTGCATTTCATAATGCATTCTATCTCTCCTTTAGTAAAGAATTCTTCCCTTCTCCATAGATCTGATAAATACACTATTCCTTGCTTCTCCAGTTTATTCATGGTATCAATCTTTATACCTAAATCATGTACCCATTTGGACTTTATTCTTGTGTACGGTGTCAGGTATGGGTCTATGCCTAATTTCCGCCACACTGTTATCCAGTGGGAACAATAATCTTAAGTAGATAATCCTAACTAGCTCTACAGGTAGTAGGAGGGGAAGGGGGAAGAAAGGGGAGAGTGGCTAAAAGCGAGGAAAGAAGCAATAAGAGTAAAGGGGAGTAAAAGGGAGGGGGGCTAAAAGAAGGAGGGGAAGGCTGCAGGAGGAGGGGGAGAAAAGTAAATACTATTGAGGAGGGGTAGGGAGATGGGAGAGCTAAAAGCACAAATGGTGGGAAAGAGGTTGGAGGGAAATACACAGATTGTAATCATAACTGTGAATGTGAATGGAATGAACCCTCCCATAAAACGGAGACGGATAGCAGAATGGATTAAAAGCCATAATCCAACAATATGCTGCTTACAAGAAACACATTTGAAACGGGGGGGATACACATAGGATAAAGGTCAAAGGATGGAGCAGAATATATTGTGCTTCAGCTCATGTAAGAAAGGCAGGAGAAGCAATCCTAATCTCAGACAAAGCAAAAGCAGAAATAGATCTAATCAAAAGGGATAAGGATGGAAACTATATCTTGCTAAAAGGCACCATAGACAATGAAGCAATATCATTACTAAACATGTATGCTCCAAGTGGTATAGCATCCAGATTCTTAGAGGAGAGGTTGGGGGAGTTGAAGGAAGAAATTGATAGCAAAACTATATTAGTGAGGGACCTCAACCTCCCCCTCTCTGAACTCGATAAATCTAACCTCAAAATAAACAAGAAAGAGGTTAAGGAGGTAAATAAAACTCTGGATAAGGTAGATATGATAGATCTTTGGAGAAAATTAAATGGGAATAGAAAGGAATATACCTTTTTCTCAGCGGTACATGGAACATTTACAAAAATTGACCATGTACTAGGACATAAAAATCTCACAATCCAGTGCAGAAAGGTACAGATAATCAATGCATTCTTTGCAGATCATAATGCATTAAAAATTACATGTAATAAAAGGCCATGGAAAGAGAAACCAAAAATCAATTGGAAACTAAATAATCTAATTCTAAAGAAGGGTTGGGTTAAAGAAGAAATCATAGAAACAATCAACAATTTCATTCAAGAGAATGACAATAGTGAGACAACATACCAAAACTTATGGGATACTGCAAAAGCAGTTATTAGGGGAAGTTTTATATCTTTGAATGCTTACATAAATAAAATAGAGAAAGAGGAGATCAATGACTTAGGCTTGCAGTTGAAAAAGCTAGAAAAAGAACAAATTGAAAATCCCCAAGTAAATACCAAATTAGAAATACTGAAAACCAAAGGAGAGATTAATAAAATTGAAATTAAGAAAACTATTGAATTAATAAATAAAACCAATAGTTGATTTTATGAAAAAACTAATAAAATTGATAAACCTTTGGTCAATCTGATTAAAAAAAAGAAAGAAGAAAATCAAATTACTAATATTAAAAATGAAAGGGGTGAACTCACCTCCAATGAGGAGGAAATTAAAACAATAATTAGAAACTACTTTGCCCAACTTTATGCCCACAAATTCGATAATCTAAACGAGATGGATGAATATTTTAAAAAATACAAATTGCCCAGATTAACAGAAGAGGAAGTTGAATACTTAAACAACCCCATCTCAGAAAAAGAAATTGAACAAGCCATCAATGAACTCCCTAGGAAAAAATCTCCAGGGCCAGATGGATTCACAAGTGAATACTATCAAACATTTAAAGAACAGTTAACCCCAATACTATATAGACTATTTTTGAAAATTGGGGAAGAAGGAGTCCTCAAAAATTCTTTCTATGATACCAATATGGTTTTGATACCCAAACCAGGAAGAGACAAAACAGAGAAAGAAAATTATAGACCAATTTCCCTAATGAATACAGATGCAAAAATTTTAAATAAGATTTTAGCAAAACGAATACAGCATCTTATCATGAGATTAATACATTATGATCAGGTAGTATTCATACCAGGATTACAGGGCTGGTTCAATATTAGGAAAACTATTAGCATTATTGATCACATCAACAACAAAGCTAACAAAAACCACATGATTATCTCAATACATGCAGAAAAAGCTTTTGACAAAATACAACACCGATTCCTACTAAAAACACTGGAGAAAGTAGCAATAAAGGGAACTTTCCATAAAATAATAAGCAGTATCTATCTAAAACCTTCAGCAAGCATTATATGCAATGGGGATAAGCTAGATGCATTCCCAATAAGATCAGGGGTGAAACAAGGTTGTCCATTATCATCACTATTATTCAATATGGTACTAGAAATATTAGCTGTAGCAATTAGACAAGATAAAGATATTCAAGGAATAAGAATAGCCAAAGAAGAAACTAAGTTATCACTCTTTGCAGATGATATGATGATTTACCTAGAGAATCCCAGAGATTCAAGTAAAAAATTACTTGAATTAATAAACAACTTTGGCAAAGTTGCAGGTTACAAAATAAACCCACACAAATCTTCTGCGTTCCTATATATTAGCAACAAAGTCCAACAGCAAGAGATAGAAAGAGAAATCCTATTTAAAGCTAGGGTAGATAGTATAAAATACTTAGGAGTCTACCTGCCAAAACAAACCCAGGGATTATATGAACACAATTACAAGACACTTTTTGCACAAATAAAGTCAGATTTAAGTAAGTGGAAAAACATTAGTTGCTCATGGGTAGGCCGTGCTAATATAATAAAAATGACAATTCTACCCAAATTAATATACTTATTTAGTGCCATACCAATTAAACTATCAGACAATTATTTTCTAGAGCTGAATAAAATAATATCAAAATTCATTTGGAAAAACAAAAGGTCCAGAATATCAAAGGGACTAATGAAAAGAAATGCTTGGGAAGGTGGCCTAGCGCTACCAGACCTCAAACTGTACTATAAAGCAGCAATTATCAAAACCACTTGGTATTGGCTAGGAAACAGAGAGGTAGACAAGTGGAATAGACTTGGCACTCAAGATTCTGTAGGGAAGGAATATAGCAACCTTCTGTTTGATAAACCCAAGGACCTCAGCTTCTGGGACAAGAACTCATTGTTTGACAAAAATTGCTGTGAAAACTGGATAACAGTGTGGCGGAAATTAGGCATAGACCCATACCTGACACCGTACACAAGAATAAAGTCCAAATGGGTACATGATTTAGGTATAAAGATTGATACCATGAATAAACTGGAGAAGCAAGGAATAGTGTATTTATCAGATCTATGGAGAAGGGAAGAATTCTTTACTAAAGGAGAGATAGAATGCATTATGAAATGCAAAATGGATAACTTTGATTACATTAAACTGAGAAGTTTTTGCACAACCAAACCCAATGCAACCAAAATCCGGAGGGATGTAGTAAATTGGGAAAGAATTTTTACAGCTAAGCTCGGGGATAAAGGCCTCATTTCTAGAATATATAGACAACTGATCCAAATGTATAATCATAGAAGTCATTCCCCAATGGATAAATGGTCAAAGGATATGAACAGGCAATTTTCAGAGGAAGAAATTAAAGCTATCTATAATCATATGAAAAAATGCTCTAAATCACTATTGATTAGAGAGATGCAAATCAAAACAACTCTGAGGTACCACATCACACCTATAAGATTGGCAAACATGACAGAACAAGAAAATGATAAATGCTGGAGAGGATGTGGCAAAGTTGGAACACTAATTCATTGTTGGTGGAGCTGCGAGCGCATCCAACCATTCTGGAGAGCAATTTGGAACTATGGCCAAAGGGCTACAAAAATGTGCATACCCTTTGACCCAGCAATATCGCTACTAGGACTATATCCCCAAGAGATCATAAAAATGGGAAAGGGTCCCACATATACAAAAATATTTATAGCAGCACTCTTTGTAGTTGCCAAAAACTGGAAGTTAAGGGGATGTCCATCAATTGGGGAATGGCTGAATAAATTATGGTATATGAATGTAATGGAGTACTATTGTGCCGTAAGAAATGATGAACAAGAAGACTTCAGAGAGGCCTGGAAGGACTTATATGACCTGATGCTGAGTGAAAGGAGCAGAACCAGGAGAACTTTATGCACAGCAACGACCACAGCGTGCGAGAGTTTTTTTCTGGTAGACTTGGAATTTTGTAATAACGCAAAAACTTCTTATAAAAAAAAAAATCCCAAAGGTGGTTCTCAAGGCAAAATGCCTTCCACACTCAGAGAAAAAAATATGGAAGTCATTCACAAAATGTAGCAGATCATATTTGTGTATGTGTATGTGTTTGTGTATCATGTTTTGATTTGTTATATGATTTCTTCCATTTATTTTAGTCCGACTACATAGCATGACTATAGTGAAAATGTACTCAATAGGAAAGTATATGTAGAACCTATACAGAATTGTATGCAGTCGTGGGGAGGGAGGGGGATAGTGGGGGGTAGGTGTGGGGGGGATAAAATCTCAATTGTATGGCAGTGATTGTTAAACATTAAAAAATAATAATTAAAAAAAAAGAATTGTCATTTTTGTTATATTAACTTGACCTTCCCACAAGCAGCTGATGTTTTTCCACTTATTTAGATCTTACTTTATTTGTGTGAAAGGTGTTTTGTAATTGTGTTGATATATTCCCTGGGTTTGTTTTGGCAGGGAGACTCCTAGATAGTTTGTAATGTCTACCCTAGCTTTAAATGGGATTTTTCTTTCTATCTTGCTGTTGACCTTTGTTAATAATATATAGAAAGGCAGATGATTTATGTGGATTTATTTTGCAGCTTGCAACTTTGCAAAAGTTGTTTATTATTTCAAGTTTTTTTTTTTACTTGATTCTGTGGGATTCTCTAAGTATATCATCATATCATCTGCAAAGAGTGATAACTTACTTTTTCTTTGCCTATTATAATTCCTTCAATTTCTTTTTCTTCTTTTGTTGCTACATCTAATATTTCTAGTACCATATTGAATAATAGTGGTGATAATGGCCATCTTTGTTTCACCCCTGATCTTATTGAAAATGCATCTAGCTTATCTCCATTGCATATAATGCTTGCTGAAGGTTTTAGGTAGACACTGCTTACTATTTTATGGAAAGTTCCCTTTATTCGTATGCTCTCCAGTGTTTTTACTAGGAATGGGTGTTATATTCTCTGATAAGCTTTTTCTGCATCTATTGAGAAAATCATGTGGTTTCTGTTAGGTTTGTTGTTGATGTGATCAATAATGCTTATAGTTTTCCTAATATTGAACCAGTCCTGCATTCCTGGAATGAATCTTACCTCATCATAATAAATTATTCTTGTGATAAGTTGCTGTATTCTTTTTGCTAAAATCTTATTTAAAATTTTAGCATCTATATTCTTTAGAGAAATTGGTCTATAATTTTCTTTCTCTGTTTTGGCTCTTCCTATTTTAGATATCAAAACCATATTTGTATCATAAAAATAATTTGGCAATAGTCCTTCTTCCCCAATTTTTCCATACAGTTTATATAGTATTTGAATTAACTGTTCTTTAAATGTTTGATGAAATTCACTTATAAATCCATCTGGCCCTGGAGACTTTTTCCTAAGGAGTTCAGTGATGGATTGTTCAATTTCTTTTTCTGACATGGGGTTATTTATATATTCAACATCTTCTTCTGTTAATCTGGGAAATTTATATTTTTTAAAATAATCATCCATCCCGTTTAGATTGTTGAATTTATGGGCATACAGTTGGGCAAATAATTTCTAATTTTTGTTTTATTTTCCTCATTGTAGGTGAGTTCACCATTTTCATTTTTGATATTGGTAATTTGGTTTTCTTCTTTTTTTAAATCAAATTGACCAAATGTTTATCAATTTTATTGTTTTTTTCATAAGACCAACTCTTAGTTTAATTTATTAGTTCAATTTTTTTTTAATTTCAATTTTATTAATCTCTCCTTTCATTTTCAGTATTTCTAATTTATTATTTACTAGGGGATTTTCAATTTGTTCTTTTTCTACCTTTTTCAGCTGCATGCCCACTTCATTGATCTCGTCTTTCTCTATCGTATTGATTTAGACATTCAAAGATGTAAAACTTCCCCTAAGAACTGCTTTTGCTGTATCCCATAAGATTTGGTAGGTTGTTTCTTATTGCCATTCTGTTGAATGAAGTTGTTGATTGTTTCCATGATTTGGTGTTTAACTCACTCATTCTTTAGGATTAAATTATTTAGTTTCCAGTTAATTTTTGGTGTATCTTTCCGTGGCCTTTTATTACATATATCTCTTATGACTTTATTTTCTGATAAGGATACACTGAGTATGTCTGCCTTTCTGGGCTGGATTGTGAGGTTTTTATGTCCTAGTATGTGGTCAATTTTTGTATATGTGCCATGTACCACTGAGAAGAATGTATATTTGTTTCTATTCCCATTCAGTTTTCTCCAGAGATCTATCATATCTACCTTATCTAGAGTTTTATTCACCTCCTTAGCTTCTTTCTTGTTTATTTTGAGGTTAGATTTATCAAGTTCAGAGAGGGGGAGCTTGAGGTCACCCACTGTCTATTTGCTGTCTATTTCTTCCTGTAAGTCCCTTAACTTCTCCTCTAAGAATCTAGATGCTATTCCACTTGTAGTCTGTATGTTCAGTAATGATATTGCTTCATTGTCTGCAGTGTCTTTTAGCAGGATATAGTTTCCTTCCTTATCTCTTTTGATAAGATCTATTTCTGCTTTTGCTTTGTCTGAGACTAGGATTGCTACCCCTGCTTTTTCTATATCAGATGAAGTACAATATATTCTGATCTAACCTTTTACCTTTACCCTGTGTGTATCCCCCCATTTCAAGTGTGTTTCTTGTAAACCACATATTGTTGGATTATTGTTTTAAATCCATTCTGTTGTCTATCTATGTTTTATGGGAGAGTTCATCCCATTCACATTCGCAGTTATGATTACTATTTGTGTCTTTCCCTCCATCCTGTTTTCCACTGTTTGTACTTTTATTTCTCTCTTCTACCTTTCCTTCCACAAAAGTTTTAATTTTTGCTACCACCTCCCTCAGTCTTCCCTTCTTTCTTTCAGCCCCCCATTCTTTTACTCCCTCTTACATTTAGTACTTCTTCCCTGCATTTTAGTCTCCCCTCCCCTTTGTTTCCCCCTTCCCATCTTACTGCTTATATAACTAGTTAGATTTATATACGTGTTTGTTGTTCCCTCCTTGAACCAAATCAGATGAGAGTACCTATTAAACAATACTCATCTCCCTCCCCTCTTTCCCTCTACTGTAGTATAATTTTGTGCCTCCTCCTGTAATGCAATTTACCATCTTCTGCCTCCTCCTTTTCACATCTCCTGTTAGAGTCCCTTTGTACCCTTAAATCACATTTATATCATCACATCATTTACTTTAAACATGCCCCTTCTATCTATGTATTTCCCTTTTATATTTTATAATAAATATATAATTTTCAACATTAAAAAGTAACATTTTCACTTGTAAGGATGTAGACAATTTCCACATTTTGAATAACAAAAGTTTTCTTTTCCCCTGTTTACCTTTTTATTCCTCTCTTGAGACCTCCATTTGAAAATCAAATTTTCTATTGAGTTCTGTACTTTTTATCTGGAAGGTCTGGATATCCCTTATTTCACTGAATGTCTGTCACCTGAAATATTATGCTGAACTTTGCAGGGTAATTAATCCTTGGTTGTGGTCCCAGCTCCCTTGACTTATAGAATGTCAAGTTCCAGTCTTTTGATCTTTTAATGTAGAAGTTACAAGGTACTGTGTGATTCTGACTGTAGCTCCTCGATATTTGAATTTTTTTTTCTGGGTGCCTGTAACATTTTCTCCTTCACTTGAGAGTTCTGGAATTTAGCAGAGATATTCCTTGGAATTTTTAGTTGATGATTCCTTTCAGGAGGTGAATGGTGGATTCTTTCAATGAATATTTCACCTTCTGGATCTAGGACTTCTGGGAAATTTTCCTTGATGATTTCTTGGAAGATATTGTGTAGGTTCTTTTTTTCATCATAGCTTTCTGATAGACCAGGAGTTCTAAGATATTGTCTCCTGGATCTATTTTCCAGATGAGTTGTTTTGTTTTGTTTTTTTTTCCAATTAGATATTTTACATTTTCCTCTATCTTTTCGTTCTTTAGATTTTGTTTGACTGATTCTTGATGTCTCCTAGAGTCATTAGCTTCTACTTGAAAAACTCTAATTTTTATCAAGTTGTTTTCTTCAGTTAACTTTTGCATCTCGTTTTCCATCTGTCCAATTAATCCTTGTAAGGAATTATTTTCTCCAGTTAGTTTTTCTACTTCCTTTTCTTTTTGTCCAATTTTCCTTTTTAATGAGCTGTTCTCTTAAGCGTATTCTTTTTTTCATACTTTTAAAATAATTGACCAGTTTTTCTTCTATTTCTTTAATTTGACTTTTAAAATCCTTCTCCCACTCTTCCAAGAGTATTCTTTGGTCTTGCAACCAGTTCATAGTCCCTTCTGAATTTTCATGTGGGAGTACAGTCTCAATGCTGACCTCTTTGGTATTAGTGTATTGGTCCTTGTTCCTATTGAAAGATTCTATGGTCTTTTCTTTCCTGCTTTGCTTCTTACTCATGATGATGAGACTTTGCGTGTTGTGGTCACTGGTTCTTTCAGCTAGAAACTAAAGAACCTAGTGCTGAGCTGGCTGGTATGAGAAAGCAGAGGCCAATTGAAGTCTTTTTGTATTTTCCAGGATTTGCCCTGGAGGTAGTTTGTTTAGTGTGGGAGAGGGGTGGTCTGGCCATAGGAGGTCTCCTCAGCTGAACCAGAGCAAAAGCAAGCTCAGGGCTTGGTGATGCTGGCTGCCCTATTTTCTTCTCATTTCCCCTCAGGTGCAGAGGAATGCCTGGTTTCCTGGTGTTTGTGGTTGCAAGGCTCCATACCCCTGGAGCTCTGGATCTCCTCCTGGTTTGCTGAAATGGGGCTGTCTGGGGCAGCTCTGGTCCTGCACTATTCCCCTTCTTCCAAAACCAGAGCAATCCTCCTTAGTGAGTTCCCTAGCCTCACATGCTATGAGACTCTTTGCCCCTTCTGCTGATCCCACTGATCCAGGATTTTTCTGGGGAAATATTTTGTGTTTCTTTCAAGGTCAACAAGGGGAGCAGGGGAGAGCATTTAGTGATCACTCCACCATTTTGGCTCCCAGAAGTTCAAGTAGGTGACTTACAGACATTTAATCTGCAGTCTACTGGTCTCAGGACCAGCTCCTTCAGATACCTGGGGCTTTATGGTTCTCACTCATACATTTCCATTGGACTTCCTGTCCTAGGCTGATATGCCCAAGATTCCACACTGCTCCTGCTGCCTCAGACCACCATGGGGCTTTTTGCTTGGCCCTGCTGTGGTGGGGATGTGCTGCACTGTTCACTGTTTGCTCCTCTACCCCTGCGGAACAGTACCTTCCCTGGTACTATCCTGGCCTATGAATCTGTCACAGTCTGTTTCTTATTGCGTTCTACCCCTTCAAAATGTGGTCAGATTTTCTTTGTAGAAGTATCTGAAGGAGTTTATCTAAGACTTTAGGTGAGTAGTTGCTCTCATTGCGCCATCTTGACTCTGCCCCCTATGACATGATTTTTAAAATAATCATGCCAAAATGGTAAAATACAGTGAGCTGAAACTTGCCAAGGAAGGTAAGGATGACAGCAATGACAACAACAGTATATTTAGCTATATTGGGAAGAAAGTATAAATGAAATAAGGGATACGGCATCCCTAGTGTTGAATGAGATGATGACAACTAACAACAGGAAGAAAGGAGAGATGAGTAGTTATCTTGACAGGACACAAATGGTAAATTGAGTAAACTGTGGGTACCCAAGAGAAGTAAGGAGAAGGCAAAATCATCTAACCCTGATGATATCTGACCAATAGGATTACAAAATCCTTTTGTATTGGCTTGTAATCCAATAGGATCCTTCTTTATTATATTGTATTGTGTTATATGGATATGGTATTTGTTGCCTGACAGAAGAAGGAAAAGTGTCAGGAGCAGAACAGAAGTCTGTACACAAAGTTTATAGATCTGACCAAGATCTTTGATACTAATAGTCGTGAGGCTTATGGAAAATTATGTCAAAATTTGGTTGCCTAGGGAGGTTCATCAGCATTGCACATCAATTTCATGACAGCATGTTTCCCTGGGTTCTGCATAATGGACAAAGTTCTGATGCCTTGACTGTGCATATATCTCTCCTTTGACCATACTTCCAACCCTGTGGTAGGCCCTCTTAACCTTATGCATGTTACTATAATAGTCCTACTTTAAGTTTTCCACTTCAGTCTATCCTCTACTCAGGTGGCAAATTGATCTTCTTAAATAATAAATCTGTCCATATTACCCTCCTTTCCCGTACCTCCATTCAACAGACCAGTTGATCCATTATTGCCTCCAGGGTCAAGTATAAAATTCCCTTAATTGACTTTTAAAGTCCTCCATAACCTGACCTCTTCCCATCATTCCAGTCTTCTTACACTTTACCAATGATACTGGCCTTCTTGCTGTTCTTTGTATACTACGTTCCATCTCTTAACTCTAGATTTTCACTGTTTATCTCTTATCCCTAATACTTTCTTTCCTTATTTGTTGACCTAACTTGCATATATTATAATATGGACTAAATGGTTTGTGAGCTCCTTTTCAATTGTCACATTTTGTGATTTTGTGGAATCTATGTGACCTTGGGTCCATCATTTAACTTCTCTGGTCCTCAATTTCCTTACATATAAAGTGAGGCAGTTTCAATGACTTCTTGGTTAATTTAATGATTTTAGAATAAAACATTAGTCTAGTCTCAAAAAGAGTTAACAGCTTGCTTTAGAGAAAATTAAAGAAAAATGAATAGCTATTCATTGGCCTTTATATGAACAGTCATTCTGCCAGGTATTTCTTATTTATGCATAAAATGTTCCTTTCAGGGAGTCTTAATCATTAAGACTTGAAATATTAATATGCTAAATAAATCACTTTAGTAAATACTGTTTATTAGTGCTTGTGTTTCTGGTTCAGCCATCCATAAATTGACTATAACCAAAGATTTTCATTTAACCTTCCTGCCAATGGATTTAGATGGTAACTCTCTTTTCCTTTATGGTCCATCCACATTCCTTGACCACTCTTTGTTTCCTCTAGCTACTTACTGGCCACAAGCCACCACAAGCAAATTGACTCATTACTCACAACTCAGGAGGCATTGAAGACTTTCCAAAGGGTTACCCATTGACCTCTTCATTCTCTAATCAAAGGCAGCTGGATGAAATTTTCCTAGGAGATATTAACTACTAAATTTTCCAAAGTATCACCTGAAGACTTATCCAATTAGCCCCTCCATTTTTCAAGTGTTGTACTGTTTTTAATCACATCTGCCATTTAAACTGCTGAAAGCTCCATGCCCTTGCTTTGGAAATTGAAAAGAACTGAAGGGTGACCCAAGCCCAAATCACAGAAATCAGTTTCAGAGTTGATAGCAGAATTAGCCCTTGGAGGAACTTATTTGTCTTCAAGTGATAGCTATTACCTAGGAAATTTCCCTGCTCCACAATCACACATTCATTTCATCACCTCTAGACAGATTACCCCCAAATCCAGGTCTCTATCTATGACTTCTCTTCAAAGAACTAAAGTTTGCTGAAGTCCTTTGTTTTCTTTTACATTATGTAAATTTCACACTGTATCCCTTTTCTAACCTACCACAAAGTCATCCTATATAACAAACAATATTTCTAAAAGAAAAAAGAGAGCAAAAGAGAAGAAAGAAAAATCAGCAATGTGGAAAATGCATTAAAATATAAACTTATTAACAATAATCTACTTCTACAAAGTAGATTCCATTTCTACAAAGGATTTGGAGGAGGTATCTTATATTTTTACTCTGAGTTCATTAGTGTTCTTAGAAATTTTGTAACAACTTTTTAATTGTATTTTTTCAATTATATGTAAAGACAAATTTTAACACTCAAATTTAAAAGAAATTGAGTTCCAAATGTTCTTTCTCTCTCCCTTACCTCCTCCTTCTTAATACAGTAAGCAATTTGATATAGGTTACATATGTACAATCATGTAAAATATATTTCTATATGTATCATGTTGTAAAAGAAACAACAAAAGAAAAAAAAGCAGAGAAATAAAGTAAAAATAGTATGCTTCAATCTGCATTGAGCCTGCATCACTTCTTTCTCTATATGTGGATAGCATTTTTCATCAATGAGTCCTTAGGAGGTGCAGCATTTGGTTTCTATGATTTTTGATAATTGTAATGTCCATTTTATCTTGTAGCCATTTTGTACGTTGTTTTCTTGAGTCTACTTACTTCATTATACATCCTTGTATTTAAATCTTTCCATCAGTCTGTATTTATCATATTTGTTGTTCTTTACAGCTGTCATTTCAATAAACACTTATTAAACATTTACTGTAGGACAGAAATTGCTAAGTACTGGGGACAAAAGAAAGGCAAAGTCTGGGGTCTCAGGGAGCTGATGGCAATATTCTTTTTCACTTAGCACCATAATTGGCACATCGAGGCACTTAATAAATACTTGGTGACAACTTGATTTTATGCACCACACTTTATTTATGCATCCCCAATGGATGGACATTTACTTTGTCTATAGTTCTAAAAAAAGTTTCTATAAATATTTTTCTATTATTATTTTTTGTGGAAAATTCTATTCAAGCCTCAAAACAAACCTGCAAGGTAAGTATTGTAATTATTATGCACATTTTTAGATGGGGAAACTGAGATCAAAAGTTCCAGTTGCTTTTTCCAGGCACTCAGCCAGTAAGTGTCTGGGGGAGGATGGAAATCCAGATCTTATTTTTATTTCTCCAAGTCCTTGAGTTTGTCTACTATTATTTTTCCTTCAATAAACATTTATTTAGCACTCCCTGCATGCATAGAACTATAAGGTCCATCAAAGAATTTATAAAGTTTAGGTAACATGGTCCCTGACCTCATGGTACTTATAGTTTTCTAGGGAAGTAGATACAAGCACAGATAACTCCAGTCTCTTTACACATTACACATGAAATGAAGATATTTTTTGTCTGTGTGCTGAGACAAAGCCTTCTACACATTTCCTTAACCCCATCCCTTCCCGTTCTCTCCAGAAGATTAACCTATTTATCAACCCCAGTCTCTCACTGTGATTTGCAATCTCTCCCTACCTCTTGGCCCTCTCCCTGCTGAACACAAACACAAATACATCTCCTCTACCTCTTGAAAAGAAATTCTCTCTAGACATTACTCTTTTTCTCTTTTCTCTCTTTCATTCTTTTTCTTTTCCTCTCTATCAAGTAGTTTGCCAGAAAGAAAAGAAAGAAAGAAAGGAAAGGAAAGAAAAGAAAAAAGGAAAGAAAAGAAAAGAAAGAAAGATTTTTATTTGTTTATTCCAGGCAAACTTTTTGAGAAAGCTATCTATATTCCTTGCCTCTGTCTCATTTCCTTTTACTCGTTACTCAGTTATAAATCCTCTGCCATCAGGCTTCCAACTTCACCATTCAACTCAAACTGCCTTCTGTAAGGCACCAGTAATCTCTCATTTACCAAAGCTGAGGATCTTTTCTCAGTTTTCATCCTTTGTTTTTTTACCTCTTTTCAGTTTCTGAGACTTTTGATCACCTTCTTCTTCTGGATACTCTCTCCTTCTCTAGGTTTTCAATACTGTTTTCTTCTACTTCATATCACACCTATATGACCTCTCCTTCTTAGTATCTTTTGCTGGATCTTTTCCAGGTCATGGCCATTAACTATCGATGATCCTTTTCTTCCCAGTTTTCCTACTACTGGGCAGGGTACCACCATCGTTCCAGACATCTAAGCTCATAACTTTAATGTCATCTTCACTCTCTTATTTGTACTCATTACACATATCCAATCTGCTGTCATCTTCCTTTTCTTGTTTTCACTATGTCTGCCACATACATCTCTCCACTCACACAGCTGCCATCTTACCTGACACTTAATACGTGCTTTTGTTTGTTTGTTTGTTTCTTGACTGATATTACTCCCTTTCACATAGTTTATAATCCAGTCATTCTATCCAACGTGCTACTCCTCATGTACAGTTCTCCATGCTGTATCTCCATGTATTTGTATTGACTCTCCACTGGTCCAGGAATGCAATTGCTCCTTTCTCCTGACTCCTAGAATTCTTAGCTTCTTTCAAGGTTCAACTCAATAATTCTTTCCTTAGATTCAACTGGCTTCCTCTCATTCAAGATTACTTTCTGTGTATTTTAGTGTCTTCTATATACTTAAATATGCATGTCTTGTCTACTATGGGAGGATATGAACTTCTTAAAAATAGGAGCTATCTCATTTTTGTCTTCAAATATCTAATTCATAGCATAGTATCTGGCACCTAGTAGATGCTTAACAAGTGCTGTTGTTTGATTGTTTCAATATCTCACCTGAAACACATTGGCGTGCTATCACTGCTGGGAATCCACAGACTAGAATAAAAATATATACCATGGAGGAAGATTTATGTTTCCTTGAGACAAGAAAATATTAACCTAAGAAGGTCAGAATTTGAAATCAAATTATGATAAATAGCTGTAAACCTAAGATCTTATCTCATATCATCAAAACCCTCACAAAAATAGATTTGTTTGTAATTACGTAGGACAAATATATTTCATAATTTCAAAAAATAGTGTTTTCTTTTAAGTTTTCATCATCTTTGCTTTCATTCAGAAAAGGCCTTTCTACTAGGATTTTGGCACATTCACTCCTGGCCCTTAAAATGTCTTGGAAAAGAAAAGATCACCTCTATCAATATTTCGGATCTGCAAACAATAATTCTTTCTAAGTTTGAAATTCAGTTGAAAAGGAAACAAAAAGAGTGTCTCTAACAATTTATCCTCATCTATTAAGAAATAACATTCCATTAGCATCTGAGGCTCATTTTGCATGCATAGGGACTAATATGCTGTTAGATAAATTATTGTTAATTATATAATACATCAAATCGTTGGGATTCAGGTGTGTATGAGAAAGATTATCTGAATTTGGAAGCTGGCCAAACCAACAACAAAGCAATAAAACTCTTTCTTTTTCTAACTTACAAGTTTGCCATGTCAGCACTAGCTAGGGACAATTAGAGCCCAGCTCAGAGTATTTCTTAATGGTAGGCTCTCCATGCACATTTGTTGGACAAATGGAGGAAGATGCTTTGACCAAGGTGACTGTTACCATATCATGAAACTTAGCATTTTTTTCCATTCATGTCAACTATTCTTCCTCTGCTGGTCAGGTTGATTTGTGCCTCTGATCTTTGTAGACTGATAAATCAATGTTTACACTAAAATCCTGAAGGGAGAGAATAGTGATGGTGAAAAAGTGAATAGCAGAATTCACTTGGGAAGCAACGATTGTACACAATTAATATTACTGATGATGTTAATGATAATAGCCATTGTAACAAATGTTTTACATTCAAATGATTTTGATTTTTAATATTTATATTTTAATATTTAAAATAAATATTTAGTATTTATATATTCTTATGGACATACTTATTGTCTTCTACTTTAAAATAGAAAGGGGTTGATTCATTCTCTGCATATATACCTCAAACCTAGCCTGGGACACAGTAGGGGCTTAATAAATACTTGTTGGCTAATTGAATCTGATTTTGTTTTCCTACAGTGATTTGGTAACTGTTGTGGTAATGGTGGTATTTAAAGTTGAATGAGAACTGACCTTTGATCTTTGCATTAAAAAAAATGTTGGTTTTCTTCCTGTGTGTGTATAATGAAAAAAAAATAGTGCAAAAGGGTTCCAGTTGTAGTAGTTTGGTTACTACTTTGTTAATCTTAAGATTATATACACCAAGAGTTATAAAACTTTTTTGTTTCATGGACCCTTTGCGAGTCTAGTAAAGAGTGTGGTCCTCTGTTCAAAACAATTTTGTTAAATAATTAATGGAAATAGGTAACTTTTAATTGAAGGTTAGTGAAAATAAAGATGTAAATTTTTTTCCCCATGCAAGCTCATGGACTCGCCTGAAATCTATTCAGGGAAGTCATGGGAATATGTGGACCCCATGTTAAAACCCCTGATATATATTTATGTATGTGTGAATATATATAAGTAACATGCATATCTATATTTTTTAAAACAAACTACAATAAAATAAATTAGTTGCCTTGAGAAATGTCTTTATATATGGGAAATGTTTCTGCTTTGTAATTGTAGTAAGTTAACAATTTAAAAAATAAAATGGAATTTTGAAAGAAAAAAAAAACGACCCAAGGGAACCATGATCAATAAATCACCAAGTAACATTGAATAAATAATTGCTGTGTTCGAAGTACTGTATTAGGCGCTGGGGATACAAAAAGAAAGTCTAATACCATATGTTAATGATGAGTTACCAGTCTTCAAAGAAGGAAGGAATTTGATCTACCAGAATTTCTTTATACCTATAGGGTTCCAGGGAGAATTGTTACCTCTCTGTCTTATTCTTTAAATTTACTCAAATTATCTTTATGTATACTATTTCCTCCAGTAGAATAAATGCTTTTTATGGACGGGGGCCATGTCCTTTTTGCTTTTGATATACTCACTCCTTAAAACATACTTGTATATAGTAGGAGCCTTAGAAAACACTTTAAAGGTTACAAATCATGGATGATCCCATTTTGGTTATTTCACAAACATCATAAGAGATAGACAGAATAGGTGTCACAGTAATTTGCTAAACAAGACAGACTTAGTGCCAGGGACCAAGGAGAGACCAGTAATCAGATCTTGTGACTTACCAGACTGGACTTTATTTAATCGAACCACATTGCATATGCCTAAGATGGGGGGGAGGAATATTTTGAGGTATAAACTTTGTAAGGTTGGTTATCGTCTTAGTTCAATTTAGGAGACAGATTGTGTATCACGTAATCAACAGATAGAGCACTGGAGTCAAGAAGACCTGAGTTCAAATCCTACCTCAGGCATTGACTATCCATGACACCCTAGGCAAGTCAAATCTCCTTAATTTTTCTCATCTATGCAGTAGAAATATTAACATCTAACTCACAGGATTGTTATGAGGTTCAAATACAAAAATACAAGTAAAGCACTTGATACCTTAGAGCTCTGTATGTATATTAGCAAGTACCGTTATTGTTATTATTTTTTTTCTTTTTTTAAAATAATTATTTTTTTTTGTTTCCAGTGTTCTATAATCACTTCCATATATCTTAGATTTCTCCCTTCCAGAGAGGGTTTACAATCTTTTATAGGTTCTACATATACATTTCTATTAAATACAATTTCACCACAGTCATGTTGAATAGAAGAATTAAAATGAATGGGAGAAACCATAAAATCAAATCAAACCAAACCAAACATTACATGAAAGAAAATAATCTGCTTCATTCTGCGATCCAATTCCATAGTTCTTTCTCTGGATGTGGAAGGCATTTTGCCTCAAAAGTCCATTGAGAACTTTTTAGGTCATTGTATTGCTATGAAGGACTAAGTCTACCAGAAAAATTCTTCACACACTGTGGTTGTTGCTCTGTACAAAGATCTCCTGGCTCTGCTCCTTTCGCACAGCATCAGTTTCATGTAAGTCTTTCCAGGACTATCTAAAGTCTTCCTGTTCACCTTTTCTTATAGCACAATAGTATTCCATTGCATTCATATGCCACAACTTGTTCATCCATTCCCCAATTGATGGACATGCCCTTCATTTCCAGTTTTTGGCTACCAAAAAGAGAGCAGTTATAAATATTTTTGGACATGTGGGACTCTTTCCCATATCTATGATATCTCTGGGATACAGTCCTAGAAGCTATATTACTGGGTCAAAGAGTATGCACGTATTTGTGCATACAAAATCTACTTGGACATAGTTCCAAATTGCTCTCCAGAATGGTTGGATCAGCTTACAGCTCCACCAACAACAAATTAGTGTTCCAACTCTCCCGCATTTTCTCCAACATTTATCATCTCCCTGTTTTGTCATGTTAGCCAATCTGATAGGGGTGATATGATACCTCAGAGTTGTTTTGATTTGTCTCTCTCTAATCAATAGTGAATTAGAGCATTTTTTCATATGGCTAGAGATATCTTTAATTTTTTCCTCTGAAAACTCTCTGTTCATATCCTTTTATCAATTGGGGAATGACTTGTTTTCTTGCACATTTGACTCAGTCTCTATATATTTTGGAAATGAGGCCTTTATCACAGATGCTAGTTGCAAATTTTATTCCCAGTTTCATGCTTCCCTCCTAATCTTCATTGCATCAGATTTGGTTGTGTAAAACCTTTTCAATTTAATATAATAAAAATTATCCATTTTGTGCTTCATAATGTTTTCTATCTCTTGTTTAACAAAAAATTTCTCCATTCTCCATAAATCTGACAAATACACTATTCTTTGCAGCACTAATTTGTTTATACTATCAATCTTTATACCTAGTTCATGTACCCATTTGGACTTTATTCTTGTGTGTATTGTGTCAGCCATTGGTCTACACCCAGTTTCCGCTACTGTTGTCCAATTTCCCCAGCATTTTTTGTCAAACACTGAGTTC